>NW_026294595.1:79329540-79929540 GCF_007827085.1 Peromyscus californicus insignis
CTAGCCCGACTGTTTCTAGCTGCCAAAGACCCTCTGCAGAGAACACCATCCATCGGAAGCATTTATGTGTATTTGCAAACCATGCCTCCCATCCCTCCACGGCAGGACTCTCTTCTCTACCACAGGACTGTCTATTCAGTTGAAATCCATTGGTTTTATTTTCATTTTTTCCCATGTTGCAGTGGACTTGTTCAGGAGAGTCCCAAATAGTCCGTGTCATAAAAAATGATGCTTTCTCCTCAAGATACTAAATGTGGTTTATTTGAGGTTGACAGGCTGCCTTCGGCTGATGCTTCTGACCACTGTGGAGCAGCAGCTGGGAGAAGGCATTTTCTCCTCTTTGTGCTCCCAACCTGAGGACAGTGACACCACATAACCCAAGAGCCCCAGAGGCCTAGGCCTGGAGTGGATGTGACATTTATGAAAGTTCACAGGCTCACATTTCTCTACTTGGTGCAAGTTTCTTTTAGCTCTTTTCTCTCCTTGACATTGGTGCGTATGAAGCCGAGTCAGCAAACAGGCAGAGCACAGGTTTGAACCCCAGTTCTCTCCATACCTGACGTGATCTTGGCCAAGTCAGTTTACCTGTCTGTGCCTCGCACGCATGCTTAGGTCAAAGAACAACTTGCAGGAGTCTGTTTTCTCCTTCTACCACGTGAGTCCCAAAGATCCAACTCCAGCAAATGCCTTTCTCCGCTAAGCCATCTCTCCCACTCCAGTCCTGCTTTTCAGGATTATCTGGGAGAAATGGGAAAGTAGCTGTGAAAAAGGCCTAAGGCAAGTTACTCAAACAAAACAAGCTTTAAATAAATGATTATCCCGGGCTAATAAAAGCTTCACCGTTTGGCAGGGTAGGTTGAGCCTTGCAGATGGATTGTCGCATTGAAACCTCACAGTGACACCGCGGAGAAGGGACCCTTGAAATCCCATTTGAAAGCTGAAGCTATGGGACAAGAGCTTAGTAACCTAGGCCTGAGAGGGGACCATTTGCACCTGTGTGGTCAGATTGGAAAGTCAGGGCCCAGACATTTGACAACCGTGAAAAAGCTTTCTGCCATGCATTCTGGAGCACCCAAAATGCCGGTGTGGGCACAGACTTCACCGTCTTTCATTCTGAGTGTCATGGTGTCAAGGTTCTGCACTTTGTGGCATGCATGAACAGATAGCTTAGATTCACCTGGGCAACCATGGGTTTCCAGTTTTGAGATCTGCACACAAGCATTTCCTACAGCATTGCATGGCCGATTCCCTGATCAACAGGGGATGCTGCCATGGTCTTTCTCGGTGGTTTCTAGTAGAAAACTAGTTATGTTCTGAAAATAAATCAGTGTTACTGAGTACCAAGTGCTCACAGTTATTTGATGTATGTTAGCTTTTTAATTCCCCAGTAACACCTTGAGTAAGGCATTATCCCCAGGCATCAGTTAGGGTTCCATTGCAGACAGGAAGACAGAGTAAGCCTAAATGGGAAGGGATTTACTAGGGATAGCACCTAGCTTAAGGAATTTGTTGGGAGGCTGAAAAATACCCACAGAGACAAAGTTTCACCCAACATCACATCAAAGACATCACAGCAAGCAGACCCACAGGAGCTGAGTAGAGAACTTGAGAGGCTAAGGCAGGTTCAAGGCCAGTTTGGGTTACATAGTGAAACTGTGTCAAAAACAAACAGAGTGGAAGAGAAGGAGGAGGAATAGAAGAAGAGAAAGAGGGGGAGGGGGAAGAGGGGGAGCTGCCACACAGCCATGCTCATGGCTTGCTGGAGAGAGTACAGGTGTGGAAGGTAGGCCTGTGTTGCTGGACATCATGGTAGTGTCTCACTGGCCCACCCTCACTCTATGGTGATATTGTGTCCCCCAATATATTGTGCACCCTAATAAACTTATCTGAGATCAGAAAACAGAACAGTCACTAGATAGACATAGAGGGCAGGAATGGTGGCGCACACACCTTTAATCCTAGCATTCCAGAGGCAGAGATCCATCTGGATCTCTGTGAGTTCAAAGCCACACTGGAAACAGCCAGGCATGGTGACACACGCCTTTAATCCCAGGAAGTGATGGCAGGAAGCAGAAAGGTATATAAGGCATGAGGACCAGGAACTAGGTTTGTTAAGCTTTAAGCTTTTAGCAGCAGTTCAGCTGGGATCCATTTGGATGAGGACACAGAGGCTTCCAGTTTGAGGAAACAGGATCAGCTGAGAAGCTGGCGAGGCGAGGTTAGCTGTGGCCTGTTCTGTTTCTCTGATCTTTCAGCGTTCACCCTAATACCTGGCTCCGGGTTTGTTTTTATTAATGTCCTTTTAAGATTCGTGCTACATCACTCAAATTCAAAACTTTATTATACTGAAGCTACATAAATAGGATGCTGGCATTCTAGCTTCACAGGCCAAGGAAGACACACTGGGAAAGCAGAGGAAACACTCTCCACCGGTGGCTTGCCATCAACACGACTCCTCAGCCCGTGCCTTTTCCACAGCACCATGCTGCTCACACTTGCCTCCTCCCTGTCTGTCTCACTATCTCACTGGTTCTCAACAAGCATCCCAGACCCACTGAGTTGACCGTCCAGGACCCGGACAGTCCACAGCTTCATCTTGCTTTTTTTT
Source organism: Peromyscus californicus insignis (assembly GCF_007827085.1). Lineage (NCBI taxonomy): Eukaryota > Metazoa > Chordata > Mammalia > Rodentia > Cricetidae > Peromyscus > Peromyscus californicus. Next base: position 79,332,149 of record NW_026294595.1, read on the forward strand.
TTTACCATGAGCTCACAACTTTCCATCTCCACATTCAGGCGACTCTCCCAAGCACCCCAGACTGCCTCTTCTCTCACTGCACCCACTTCCTAGCCAGCTTCTCTAAGCCTTTGTTTTCAGGGATACCCCAATAATTCCAGGAGCTTTCAGCTTTCTGGTCAAGCATCCCAGAACCCTAAGGTCAATCCCAGTCTCCCCAAAGTCGGACTGTGTCCAAGATAAGCTGTCCTAGGAGCCAAGAACTAAAAGCCTGCCCTGCTCCATAGCGCCCCTGCCGGTTCTCATGGCACATGGCTCTGGTGGCATTCTCTTGGCCCTCTGTGATGGCTGTGCGCTTCCTCTAAGCAGTCCCTCGCTTTCTCCCCATCCACTCTCGTCTGATGCTACATGTAGACTCGTCCCCAGTGTAAACATGGCGTCAGCAGGGCAGTTACTGAAACAGTCTCCAAAGGTGCTAGGAGGAGCATGCAGAAGAGCTGGCTGGGGATCCGGTTCTACTGTCCCCCAGTTTCTGAGGTCAAACAGGGAGACATTATTGAGGGTAGCCCAGGATGGCAGGGTTGGCTACAGTCATACCAAACACAAAGCATACCGTGTCCTGGCTATAAATTCCTCCAACAGCAGGTGTGTGCTTCAGAGGCATAGCTTCTGCAATTAAAAAAGTGACATTTTAATGGATTATGCAGATCAGCTAAGGTTCTAAATCATAAACCTCCTGCCTTAGAGGGAATGGAGAGTTCAGGCTAAGCAAGGAGAGACAGCGTAAACACCATGAACGGTTTACTGCTCCTTCCGACCTTTTTATACCTTGCTGTGAAACTGAACATTAACCTTCACATCCACAGTGGCCCCTTTCTCCTGCCTAACAAAGGCAGTAGTTCATCTTTGTATAACATGTGAGCTGGATGGACTTTGCACTCCTCCAGCATTTCAAATGGTACCTAATGTGATCCCATTAGCACAGGAAATAAAACACACTGTCTTTTTTAGTAACAGAGTGAGGAATGAGAATATGAAGGAGCTCTCTGGATGTCAAATGCATGTATAGAAACTAAAGTGGGGTCTATGCCATACCATTCTGAATGTCCATGACCTCATCTGATCTCTGAAGCTAAGCAGGGTTGGGTCTAGTTAGTACTTGGATGGGAGAAACCAAAGCAGAGAAAAGATGGGATTGAGATTTTCCTGCTTGCAAATCACAGACAAGAAGTTTGTCTTTTCTGCAAAATCCTAGATAGTAAGGCAGGAGGCCTGTCTTTAAAGATTGTGGGAAGATAGAACTGCCAACAGGTCTTGCAAATACGATGCAGCGGGTGCAGAAAGTTCCAGAACATTGTAGAGACCAAGTAGGTAGGAACTCTATCATGGAGTGGCAACATGACAGAGCAGAGAACATAGTCCATTGGTCTCACTTCAAAACACAAGTCACCCCCTTTAATTGATATTTTGCAGTTGGTCCCTCCCCATCAAAAGAGATGATAGAACTAAAGAGCTGGAAGGAAGCCAGAGGGACCAGATGTCCTGATCCTCTCATTTTATACACAAATAAGTTAAATGACTTGCCCAAGATCACAGAGCAAGAAATAGATAGAATCCCAGGCCCCCAACATCATGCTTTCTCTTCTTATTTAGACAACAAGAAGTTCCCAACGACATTTAACGAGGTTGTAAGAGATGTCCTGGGTCCTCTATAGATATGTCTATTTTTCCTATAGCTAGGTGGCATGACATGGCCAATTAACAAACAGAAGAAGAGTAGGCTGACTGTAGGTGTGGTGCAGGTGCAAAGGGAGGGGTTTGAGTTGTGAGAGAAAAGCATTTCCACAAAGCCTGGGATAGGTAGAAAGGATGAGGACCCTGAATAGACATGCAAGTGTAATTTCTCAAGCCTGGTGCTTGGTACATTATAGCAGCAGCCATTAATGTTCACCTTTCCTCTTTGATCTATAAAGAGCAAAGTATAGCAATTTATTTCTGCTCCTCTTCCTGCCTCTGCGCTCCCTCTGAGGTTAGGAGTCTAATGGGTAGTAACATGATAAGGGGAAAGAGCAGCCGCCAGCACCAGCGGCTCCCCACACATGCAGCCACTGGGCCTGGACGGGAAAATTTTAGTAGCATCTTGCAGTGAGTTATTGGAATGGGCTTACTCAATACCCAGTGCAATTCCCTTCTAGCATGCAGAAACTGGAAAACCAAATCAGAGCTGCCCTGTGCTACTTAGAAGCCTGGGCAGTGGAGGTTTTGTGAGTTCTATCAATAGGTGTATGGACAAGTTTTGTTTCAGGGCTAATGGAGCATAGAGATGCAGGACTCAATACATTCGTCTTACTCCTGGGGATCATAGTTGCTGCAGCAGCACATTCTGGAAGCCCCCTGCCCCCGCCAAGTGAATAACTTCACGATCATACAGACATAGCTGCACCTGGGGTAGCACAGTTTTACAAGACGGTTTTGAAAGTTATTTCCGAAACTCCAGCTTCGATTCTGCTCTTCAGTTCTCCAAATAATTTAGTGCCAACTTCAGTATTAGTGTTGATGACACATCCCATTCCTAGAGTAGACTCAACTGTCTGCAGCCAAATCCCAACAGAGCCTTTTAACAATGCAAAACAATTTCATTTGTAGCCATCTCGACTTTGTAAAAACACATGAAGAAAAGGAACTAATAGTTCTGAATTCTCACTCTGTTCAAGGTATCATATGAATAAAGGCTGAAAAATACCTGGGAAGGCAGACAAGAGTGTTGTCCAGTTCACAGATAAATACTTGGGTTATGGGTTATACATCTAGCAAGCTACTGCCAAGATATCCCAGAAACTACACACACACACACACACACACACACACACACACACACACACACACACACACACACACACCTGTCTTCACCAACAGAATCATTGAGCTGATTTGAAGGACAGTACTTTGCTACTCCCAGGCAACCACTGACTAAGAAGAGAAAAGTTCTAAATGCACTCATGTGTTGCACAATGATGTTTTGGTCACTAATGGACTATATATGACAATGGCCTCATAGGATTATCCTGCCTGGTGATGCTATAGTCATCTTAGTTTAAGTTGCTGATGTTCACACTATAGAAACCTTGCTCTTGTTAGATTACATCCCTCTCTTAAAGGGCATGTAATTGTAACTTTATTATTCAGCTCAGGAATATTCCAACAGTCCATTGCTCAAATTTTCAACATAAAGTACCAAATCAAGACCTTCAAAGTTCTTATCTTGTTATATCCATTCATCTTAAATAATGTCATGCTCCTCATCCACCTCTAATTAAGACCCCTCAAACTCTCTTAAACCGCCAGACTTCATTCTCCACTCTCTGAGACACTTAGATTCCACCACAATTGTGCTCCTCATGAGTGCTCCAGGCACGAGGCCCAGCCTTGCTTCAGCAGCTGGTCATCTGCTGCGATCTGACTCAGTTTCCACTCTTTCCTCCACCGTGCTTTTCACACTTACACTACCAGCAGTTTTGATACAGCCCTAGAATGAGCTGCTTGGAGTTTGATAAAGAAAACTAAACAGGACAGGCTTCCACTCCCTCCAAGGACTCCCAACTCTTGGGAGCCCCCAGGCACCATGGTCTCTGTATTCACCTGCACCACTGCTGGGCCCTGTTTCAGGGATTGGAGACTGCTGAGAGAAGCCACACTCTGACCTCAGTCGGCTGCAGTAAAAGCATTTGAGCACAAGCCTGACAAGCTGCTCAGGGGAACAGTGGAAGGAGGAACAGACACCCCAAAGCCGTCTTCTGACCTCCACAGATGCACCATAGCTTGGGCACCAGTACACACACACACACACACACACACACACACACACACACACACACCCCCACCCCAATAAATAATAATAATAAAGCAATTAGTAATGATCATGTAAATTGAAAACATGGTATGTAATTCTCTCTGGACAGTTCCTAGTTAAGTGCTCAATAAATATGAGCCACTCTTATAGTGGGGGAATAATTTTGTAGCCCTCAAATCATGTTCTCAGATGCCAAAAATCTGGCCATAAGAAACAGCTGGAGAGGGCTGGAGAGATGGCTCAGAGGTTAAGAGCACTAATTGCTCTTCCAGAGGTCCTGAGTTCAATTCCCAGCAACCACATGGTGGCTCACAACCAACTATAATGAGATCTGGTGCCCTCTTCTGGCATGCAGGCAGAATACTGTATATATAATAAATAAATAAATCTTAAAAAAATGAAAAAAAGGAAGGAAGGAAGGAAAGAAGGAAGGAAGGAAGAAAGAAAGAAAGAAAGAAAGAAAGAAAGAAAGAAAGAAAGAAAGAAAGAAAGAAAAACAACTGGAGAACTGTACCCATGGGGGAAGAAGCAAGGCAAATGTGCTTTCTCTCTGATTGTTAAGAATATTGCTACATTAGCCTCCCAGAGAGCACAGATGTCCAGAGAAAAGAACCTTCTCTGTCGCTTTATTCAGACCTGAAATAATAATGGGAGAAGCAGCAGATGCAGTAAGGTAAGGTTCAGTCTAATGACGGGACACAGGTGATAATCAGAGGAAATGAGGGGATAGTACAGGAAACAGCCTGGATATCTCTCTCTCTCTCTCTCTCTCTCTCTCTCTCTCTCTCTCTCTCTCTCTCTCTCCGATTTGGAATCAGCTGTAAATCAGCATAGGGGATATCGTGTAGCAGGTACAGTAGAGACAGGTTCTGCTGGCAAGAGAATACCAAGCTGATGAGCGAAAAGGGAGGAGCCAGAGACAGTTACAGAGGCTCAGCCATGCTGGATTGAAAGCATAGATACAAGACTCTCCCTGGAGGGTTTCCCGACAACCAACTAATGAGCTAAGGGGAACTGAGTGTTTATAGGTTAAGATGCCCTTTGCAGAGTTTGGGGCATGCGGTGTTTTGCTCTTTGATACATCTGCATGGAAGATGCAGTGCTGTGACAATCTGTGAATTGTGACTGAAGGAGGAAGCTCTGATTTAGAGCACCGTCCCTCCTACAGGTTATGGGATTTGCAGAAACTTACATAACTCCTTTGCACTTTGGACTGAAAAGTTAAATGATATCCTTGCAGGGAGCTTGCCATGACAATCGAGGGAAATAATACATGTGAAGTAATGAAGTGATAATGGTTCACACTGCCCTGCCCACAGGAGGCAGCCGGAAAGGGGTCATAGAGGTGGAAGATACAGTTAATCAGAAGGGTGGAATGATTAAGGCAATTCTAAAATAACAGTTCCTTGGGCAGTTTTGAAAGGAAAATTGAAGAGGCTGTGGTTGGAGCTAAATAATGAAAGGTGGTTCCAATGGACTCTGCCTCCTGCATATCTGGACTAGAAGCCAAGAGTCAGTGAAACCAAGTAAATAATTGAAGGGTTACATGCACAGAATGAAGTATCCAGGAAAGCTACTTCAACACTGAGACCATCACTGGACTATACAGCTTCAAACCTCCACCACATTTAAAATTGTGAAATGACTTTTCGGCGACCAAGAGAGAAATCCCCATGGAAAAATCTCTCAGAAAAATAAAATTACAAACCTACACACCATTTTAAAATTTATTTATTTGGTTGTATGTGTGCCTATGTATGTACACGGACTGTGTGCATGCAGGAGCCCATGGAGGCCAGAAGACATCAGATCCCCTGGAACTAGAGTTACCTGAAGATGTGAGCCTCCACGTGTCTTTTGGGAACCAAATCCCAATCCTCTGCAAGAGCAGCAAGTACTACTAATCACAGAGCCATCTCTTCGGCTGTACCACATACTTCGCTTTGTATAGTGGAATATTGCCAAGGGTGTAAACTATCACTAAAAAGTTGATAAATTTTAAAGCTAAGTACTTCTTATTCTTTATTATTTAAAATCAGAGATGCTGCTATTCTCATCAACTTGTTATTTTGTGTTTGCTATTTTGAATAAAATACTAAAACTGGATGGCAAATATCCCCTAATAAAATGAGCTCATGGTCAAGTTGAGAAACAGAAGAGAGCCATGAATCAAGTATCCTATTTCCAAGTCTCTTTCATATAAAAGAAACATAAGCCAGAGTAGCATAGAAAGCTTTCAATGTAAAACGCTCCATAAACCAAACTGACAGTCTCTTTCCCATCTCTCAAATTCCTCTCTAAGGCTAGAGGTAGCGGTGTAAAAATCTCCAATTAAAACTGACTTCTGAGTGATGGATATGGCTCTGTCCAGAGGCTGAAGTGAGGGATCTCCTTAGGAATCAGGCCCAGCCATAGACCCTCTGGTGCAACAAGAGGAAAAATGAAGATTGATTTAGAAGACCAGAAGTCTAGCCTCTGTAAAAGCAGATGCCAGGTCATCCTACAACTTCCCTGAAGCCCCTCCCCAGGCTCCACAATCCTTCTCTGCCTGTGTCTGGGGAGTCTGCCGCCTGTATTCTTTTTGTCCATGTCATCTTCGTCTCTCCCTCGCCACTCATTCCTGGCTGCCTCAGATTCTGGCATGGCCTGTGAAACCAGACAGTCTGGGCTCTGCCACTAAATTACAGCATGATCTTAAGCAGCACTCAGCTTTCCCCTCAGTTGCCTCACCTACAAAATGGGGATCCCAGTAGTCAGTCACCTCAGAACTGTAGTTTTACACAAGTTAATGTAGTAGACAACCACCACAGTGCCTGGTACATAGCACTAAATGGATGTTGCCAGTTGTTGTTATTAGTAATTACATATGACATTTTCTATGCACACAGTTTCCAAGGAAAAAGTAATATTCTTTCTTGATAATTGCTGATTATTTTCTCTGTAGTGCTTATAACTATCTCCAAATATTTACACTCATTTATCTTCATTCTTCTCCCACAAAAATATCTCCATGACAACATGGACCTTCGCGTTCTGGCTCACTAGTCTGTATCTGACCCTAGGAGATCCAAGCGTAACTAGGGCAGGTGAACTGTCACCCTTCATCACCAGAGTTATCCAATGCTTGCGACTGAACAGCAAGACTGGGTAGGAAGAGACACTGTCTAACCCAAATACGGATAACCCCTTGTTCTGTGAAAACACCAGTAGCCAGCTGGGAGAACAAGGGTCTACCTGAAAATGAAATTGTACTTGTTTGCTTTCTGGTTTTGAATGACAAAATAAAGTCTCTACTTTAAAAGCAAACAAAGGCTCTCATTTTTCTCCCTAGAAATTTCTGTAAGAAAATCCTTCTTCCCAGGAGTTTCCTCTTACTCTGTCCCCACACTACCGGCCCCTGTCCTCTCAGCACCCTGACACTTAGACAGTAAGAGAGAAGTGAGGGTTCACGTTTCAGCACCACGGACAGCGACACGCGTGCTGGATGGGATTGGGGTCTTTTCGGAATATGTATGGCATAGTTCTTGGTTAATGACTATACTACATTTTAAAGGCGAATAATTCAGAAGTGTGCTTTGTCTACTTGCCTTATTACAGGATAATGAATTTGATTTCTCTATAAGGAAACTTTGAGTAGCTTTATGTGTTAGGCAGTGTGTGTGTGTGTGTGTGTGTGTGTGTGTGTGTGTGTGTGTGTGTGTGTGTGTGTTATTGTATCCCATATTTTATAGTATAAACTTCTCCCTCCCCTTCTCTTTCATATTGATGTAACAAGAAGGAAGATGAAGACTGATTCATGAAAACCAGGTTCAAACTGAGCCTTTCTGTAAAACCTCCCCCTGCCAAGGGTCTAAAATCCTTCCCTCTGACTATGGGCTTCCTTCATTTTTTCTTACCATTCCACCTTCTATACCCACACCACCCACCCATCTATCATCTGTTTCTACATGTATACTTCATCTCACTTACTCTCACATTGATATTGCAAGGGCATTGGATTTAAAACATAACACCGTAGATTCACACCCTAGACTCCCCTTGGGAAATCTACTTAGCCTCTTCAAGATATTATTTCCTCTCAGCCTGGGAAACCCAGACTGAAACTTCTCCTTACAAAGTTCCAGTGCTTTTATGTGTAAGGTTGGGTTAAGTTCTCCTTCCTGGAGGTTGAGTGGGAGGTAGGTGGTAACCTAGAACCAAGGGAAGAATGGGTGGGTGGACAATACTGGTACCAGTGAAAGGAGAGAGACAGGAGGTGGGGGTGGGATGTGTGGGGGAGAGGAGGGGATCAAATATGTTGATGAAGAAAAGCAAGAGCCCAATACCAGAGGGCCAAGAAATCCAAACCAAAATATTCAAATATGCCAAGTTTTAAAGAATTTCTCTAGTAGTCAGATATTCTCTCTCTCTCTTCTCCCTCCCTCCCTCTCTCTCTCTCTTCTCCCTCTCTCTCTCTCTCTCTCTCTCTCTCTCTCTCTCTCTCTCTCTCTCTCTCTCTGTCCTCTATCACTCTCTACCTTGTTTTCTGACAGTCTCTCACTGAACCTGGAGCACATTGATTCAGCAAGACCAGCTGGCCAGGAAACCCCATGGATCTTCCTGTCTCTGCCTCTCCAGCTCCGAGATTACAGTCATGTATTGCCACATCCACCTTTTCCACATGGAGGCTGAGGAGCTGAACCCAGGTCCTCATCCTTGAGCAGCGAGCCTTTTACGAACGAAGCCATCTCCCTAGCCCCTCAGGACGATAATTCAAATCCTCCTCCCATTCACATAGAAACATAAACTGCCACAGACTGGCACACAGTAAATGTCCTAAATGTCTTATGAGTGCATCTCTATCAACAAATGATTTTAATAAAGTTCATGGTCTGTGCACCAACCATAAGCTTATGATGTGCAATGATGGGCCATATCCACTGAAAAGACACAAGAATGAGATAACAGAGTCCCATGAGCTGGTCCAAAAACTTATTGTGAAACCAAGATGGAGATTTGGAGATACTAATTTATCACGGTTCCTGGGGAAAGTTAGTCTCTGTATGTGTCATTCTGAACCATTTAACTATTCATTGAGCACCTACTGTGTGCCAACATTTTATTAAGCCATAGGACCCAAGACAGACACAAACTCTGTCTTCAAGCATGTTTACATTCTAGGAATACACATCCCTCCCCAAACCATTCAAATAGATAAGCTATGAGCAGCCATCACATAAACCTGTGAGAGTCTGGGTGTGAGGTTGGACAGAAACAATGCTACCCAGGGCAACCACTGCTCTCTGAGATTCATCCAAAGAACAGACCAAGTTCCCCCTGAGAAATGAAAGTCAGAAGCAAAGAGATGCGCAGTTAGTAACTGAATCTGGCCCTGAGTCAGAGGAAGGGGCTTTCTTCATGAAATAAGCTGGGGAAAAAACAACCAGGAGGTTAGCTGGAGAGGACAGCCTCCCCCATGCTGCAGGGTTTTGTCTTCCCATTGCTGAGACAGTGGCCCAGCAAAGCCTGGGCACGCTCATGTTTAAACTCCTAGAGCTACCCCTTCAAGGTCAACCACCTGTTGAGCTCCTTAGGGGGCTCTTTGGGAGTCATGAGGGTGAAGACTTCCTACTGCTGCCACCTTTCCTGATTAGTCAAGAGGAGGATCAGTGGGGTAGAGATGGCTCAGTAGGTAAAGTACTTGCTGTACAAGCATGAGGACCTGGGTTCTGATCACCAGAATCTATGTAAAAGCTGGGCACAGTGGCACACACCTATAATTCCAGCATGAGGGAGACAGAGAAAAGATCTCTGAGTTTCGCTGGCCAGCCAGTCTACCCAATCAGGGAGGTCCAAGTTCAATGAGAGACCTGGTCTCAAAATATAAGGTGAAGAAGCAACTGATGAAGATACTCAACATCAACCACTAGATGCACACACACACACACACACACACACACACACACACACACACACACACACCAAATTAGGGGACCCAGGTGTGGTATGGTGAGAAGTACACCATGTGTGAAGAATCTATTCCCTTTCCTCACTCCTTTGAAGGACAAGAATGGGCACTTTCTCACTATTAGAGCACTTCCAAAGATGGCTGACCTCTATTCATCCGTTCCTTATATACACAAAATACATCTTTTCTTTCCTTTGAATTTGGGCTTGGATTGGTAAAGCTAAGACTAGTAAAATATGGTGGACGAGATGTCCCAGACTCCTGAAGCCAGACTGTCAAGGTCCTGGCAGTTTTTGCCTTCTTTTTGCAAGAAAGTAAGCTTCCACACAAGGAGCCCAACTACCCCGAGACCCCCTCACTATGAGGAAGCCTAGTTATATGACCTCACTTTTTTCACTTGAGACATCTAAGCTGGCCCTCAGCTGCTTAAACCATATAGACATGATAAGGCACATACTAGCCTTTTCTATTGTACTCTGAGGAAGCAAATACATCAGAAGGGTATAAAGAGCCCAGCCAGCTGGATCTAAGTCAACCAAACCACATATCATATTACAATCAGAACAGGAACCAGACCATTCTGCCAGTGGGGCAAAGAGAAAAGGTTAGAAAGAAGAGAGGCAGAGTGATCCTGAGCTCTGGGGATGACTGTGGAGACCAGGGCAGAGGGAGGCTCCCTGAGAAGTCTCTGGACAATAACAGCATGCCTTGACATCAGTCCTAATCCCATTAACAAGAAATCTGTGTTAAAATTAACCCTGACTGAAGACTCTCCAGAAATCAGGGTCTGCATTAAACCTCTCTTGTAGAGATTCTCATTTACTCTTCACAAACGGTGCCAGAGGGTTGCCTCTGATGGCAAACACTACAGAGTGAGGACATAAGGCTCGGGAGCATATGTCACTTGTCAGGATCACACCCACAGCAAATGGCAGAGCTGGATTTGAACCCAGAACAGTCTAGCCCTCAGCTCAAATGAGCATCAGGGTCTGGCAACTGTCAGGCAACAGCCGTTACCTTAATTGCATATTTAAGTTCTAATGGGCATTTATTTTATATGCACATATTTATTCAACCCAGACCTCATGGGTACTTTTGAAGAAAGGTTAAATAGATAAAAATGTGTTTACGCTGATCGACTATATGGCGTTGTTATGCTGCATTCTTCTTTAGAAGTGTGTTTTTATAATGAGTGGAGGGGAGAAATCATTAATAGGTTACAATTATAATCCTCTATCCTTACAAATACTAAGAAAGACCAAAAAAGAGATTATTTAAGAAAATTTATGGTGCTTTGGGGCTTTTCCTTCAATCGGCAATAAGATTCTAATTTATTTATTTTATGTTAATTTTTTACAAGGTCTCACTATGTAGCCCTGGCTGGCCTGAAACTCTCTATGTAGACCAGGCTGGCCTCAAACTCACAGAGATTCCTGCCTCTGCCTCCCAAGTGCTGATATTAAAGGTGTATACCACTATACCCAGCCAAGTGAAATTGCTTTGAAAGTAACATCACATTTTAAAAAAAAAAATGGGTGTTATCTAAGCCATAATAACATTTTAGTTTTATTAAAAGTCATTTCAGTTATTTCTTAACAAAGTTATGTGTTTACATATAGAATCCAAGTCACTTATAGAGGGCTAAGGCTGCATATTGGCACCAATTTTACTCTGGGATATATCATAAAAATACTAGAGTAGACATTTTTGCCTGTTCATGTGTGTGGTATTCATGCTTGTGTGTATGAGTGTTTCCATGTGTAGGCACACATGTGTGTGCAGTTTCATGTGGACATTCAAGTGCATGTGTGTGCTCTTGCATGTGAAGGCCCGGAGTTGACATCGGGAGTCTCTCTTCATTGTCCTTCACCGCCTTTACTGAGGCAGGGTCTCTCCGTTGAACCCAAAGTTCATCAATAGCACTAGATAAGCTGTCAGGAAGTCATGACCATGGCCTGGAAGATGTATGGTAACAACGTGATGAGCGGCAGAGATGCTGACAAGGTCAAGGGCTCCGAGGCTCGTCACACGGAGACAGGAAGAGCACGTCTGGGCATGGAGTCCAGGGCTGTGCTGTGCGTGCTAATCGGAGGAGTGTATTGGGTCTAGAAAGCGTGTTTGCAGAAGGAATCAGCCCTGCACACGAATCTGCTCAGATGTCCCCTCTGGTGCCTTCCAGCTGAGAGATTCAGGCATCCTAAGCCCCTGCCTGCATCACAGACCTTAGAAGAAATGCCAGTGCCTTCGGGGCCTCAGGGCTGGGTGGCTATAGGTGGAGACAACCAACAGCTTTAAAGTGTCGATTGCCATTCTAACTTCTATCTGAAAGTGGCTTAAGAAGAAGGTTAACACACTTAACAAGATTCCCTGAGGCCTGGACGTGTGCGAATCATTTTTTTTTTCAACAAGGTACAGCCCTCCTATCTTAGCACTTAACAAGGAGCTGTGTTTCTTCCCTGTCGACATCACCCTGCTTCACATTTGACCATGATTAAAAGTGATGTGACTGTAAATGCAAATAAATTGTTCACAGCGTGGCCTACCAGATTACATATTCTTTCTGCTCATGGGGATGCTGCATGAGGCACCTCTGCACCTCTGCTCAGAGCCTGAAACTCAAACCAACACCCAGGAGAGAAGCATCTAACCAAAGAGGCCCCCTGAGTCCCCACATTCGCAACACAATCAAAACAAAATCAGGTTGCTAGAAAAGCTTGCATTTTTCACTGACCACTTACCACATTCATTCTATAAAATACCATTTCTCCTCCTGAGATGCTAACAGTGGAAATCTATGCCATTGGGAAACTCTTGGGACACCTTTAGTCCCAGCACTCAGGAGGCAGAGGCAGGTGGATCCCTTTGCGTTCCAGGCCAGCCTGGTCTACAGAGAGAGTTCCAGGACAGCCAGGGCTACACAGAGAAACCTTATCTCAAAAAAAAAAGAAGGAAGAGAGGGAGGGAGGAAAAGAGAGAGGGAGAGGAACGGAGGGAGGGAGGAAGAGAGAGAGGGAGGGGGGAGGAAGGGAGGGAGGGAGGGAGGAGCTCTAGAAGATCAAGCAAGCCCTTCAGTCACCAGCCTCCTTTGAGGAGCATCTTTAAAGTCCCTGACTTACAGGCGCCTGAAGGAAAGTAGCTATTTGACTAGCTATCAATTTGTCCCTGACAGGTCTAGAGAAGGAAATGTCAGGATTTAGCCTTCTTTGGGTTAAGCCTTCCAGGGATTCTTGGCCCCCCAAATTCCTAATATCATGTAAATCCCTACTCTTTGTACCAGTAGAATAACGGGCTTATCAGCCACGAGTGGATTGGCTTTTCTGTGAGGAAAGGAAGAGTATTTGTTGGTCTAAAGTCTCCAAATCCATTCGTTTGGGTTTCCCTGGGAAGGCGGCTTACTCAAGACCAGGTCGTTTGCTACAAGGAATTAAATGGGCTCTGCTGATTAATTTAAATAATCCAAACTTTTCCAGGAAGAATTTTAGGGTATCAAAGCCCAACAGGCGGAGTGGAAGGTCAGGTACCCATGGTGCTCTACACTCTCTGGGCGCAGTCTCTTCTCTACTCCAACTGGAACCACCAGGGGAGACTTGAAAGTCTCCGGAGAATGTTGAAGTGCTGACCCCCTTCTCTATTGCTGTGAAGAGACACCATGACCATAGCAACTCTTACAAAAGAAAGCACTTAATTGGGGTAGCTTACAGTTTCAGAGATTTAGTCCACTGTCATCATGGTGGGACATGGCAGTGTGCAGGCAGGCATGATGCTGGAGAAGCAGCTGAGAGCTCTACATCCAGATCCACAGGCAGCAGGAAGAGAGAAGCTTGTGCTCTTGAAACCTCAAAGCTCACCCCCTTGTCCCCCCCCACGCACTTCCACCCACAAGGCCACACCTTCTAATCCTTTCAAATAGTGCCACTTACTGGGGGCCAAGCATTCAAATCTGGGAGCCTACGGGGGCCATTCTCATTCAAGCCACCGCACCAGTGTCACTGGCCCAGGATGTTGCTGTTCCTTCAGTCACTCCAATCATCTTCAGTCTCTGAGTCTGTTCAGGATGTACGCTTCAGGGAAGTGGGGGTCTTGTTGGTTGAATTTGCAGTCAGGCCAGAAGAGGACATCAGATGTCCTGCTCAGTTGATCTTATTCTCTTGAGACAAGGTTGATGTCTCACTGAACTTGGTGTTGGCTGGTAGCCAGCAAGTCCCAGTTATCCTCCTAGCTCCAAATCCCAAAGTGCTGGAGCTACAGGCATGCACAGCTGTGCCTAACGTTTTACAGAGGTTCTGGGATCTGAACTCAGGTCCTCAGGCTTGCACAAAGTGCTGGAGCTACAGGCATGCACAGCTGTGCCTAACCGTTTACGGAGGTTCTGGGATCTGAACTCAGGTCCTCAGGCTTGCAAATGTTCTTACCTGACCAATTTTCCCATCCCTCGAAGAGATTGTTGAGACAGTCTGAGACCTAACAAAAAGTCATAGTGCTCACTGGATATCCCACCTTCTCCTCGCCTGTGCTGACCCCTTCCCTGGACTTCACCCTGTCTCAGCCTCTGCCTCAGCACCTGACAGCCATGACGTTTTTATGTCTGACAGTGGTTTGCCACTGGTCAGAATCAAGATAATCTAAAGGGCCAGTTGCTCCAAACAAAAGGTGTCTTTACAAAGCAGAGTGGCGCCATTTTGTTTTTAGACAACTGTACCCTTCAGAGATCCAAAGTTATTACAGAAGAACGTGGGCTGGGGAGATGGCTCAGTGGATAAAGTGCTGGCTGTGCAAATGTGAGCACCCCAGTTCTCCTGCAAAGCCTGACAAGGCAGCACACGTCGTAGTCCTAGCGATCCTTCTGCCAGATGGGAGACTGAGACAGGAGAATCCCTAGAAGCTCTTGGGCCACCTAGCCTGCCTGCCATACACAGTGGAGGACAAGAAGAGACTCTGCCTGAAACAAGATGAAAGGCACGTGCACACACACACACACACACACACACACACACACACACACACACACATCTGCACTCATGCACCCGTACTCATATATATGAACACATATATATACACACATACATACACATACAAAAAGAAAAAGAAAAACTGAGCTTTTTATGTTGAAAACACAAAACGGATTTGTTGGGGGAAAGTGTGTGCTTCAGCTATCGCTTGCTTCAGTTGGGATGCAGATGTACCTCCGGATTCAAAACTTGGTACATCCATGGAAACAACCGAACAGGAAGGGCAACTCCTCACTCTCTGCTGGTTGGAATGTTATGGACTGCATAGGTCAGATTCTTCTTCCCATACACCTCAAGTTAAGGTCACCCCTACACCGTCCTATAAACTCCCCTACTCTTTGGACTATTGTAGTGTCATAGGACCCCAATCAAAAGTGCTCTGTCACTGTTGATGGCCAGGGAACGTAACACCTTGTATGTGCCCTGCCCTTGACAGCAAGTGTCTCAAGATTCTTCTGATCCTTGCTCATCTATTCAAATCACATGGATTTGGTGACTATGATGAATCAGACACTGAGCCAGACATCAAAGCTTCAGGTATAACTGGTCTCTGTTCTCCACAATCTCAGACTCCAACTGGGGAGACAGGCACTTATTCCATTAGCTACTGTGCAGTACAATAAAAGATATGACAGGAATAAAGTGAAAAACCCCCAAAGCACTGAGAAGGAGCTGGCTGCTTCTATTTGCTACACAGTACCAGGTTCTTACCATTTCAAACATAGAATTAACTGTGGGCACACTGTAGAGCCCATTAGAAATGCAGAATCCCAGGCCCCATTCTGGAAGGGCAACTGCATTTAGTGTTGGTGATTCATCAGCATATTAGAGTTTGAAGAGCATGCCATTAAATGGCAAGGATAAGATAAACACCTGAGTCCCCTGCTCACATTCCTAATGGCAGCTGCCACTAACATATGCCAGGAATAATTGGGGGAAGTCATTTCACATCTGTATGAATGCTCCTGGATGCAGGATTTAGAAATGCTGGCTACTTACAAGTAAACCAAACAGTTCCAGCAACTCCCACAGGAGAAGCAACACCTTCAGAGCCTCAGCTTTAGATGAAGAGGACAAGGACAATCAACCCTCCCAACATTTCTTTTCAACCAGTGTCTTAGACTGAGGATGTAGCTCAGTTGAAGGCCACTTGCCCAGCACATACAAAGCCCTAGGTTTCAGCCCCTTTACCCCGGCACTACATAAAGCGGGTGTGGTGACACAGCACCTATAATCCTAGCACTGGCGAGATCGAGGCCAGAGAATCAGGAGCTCAAGGTCATCCTTGGCTACACAGTGAATTCGATGCTGGCTGGACTATGTGAGGCTCTGTCTTCAAAAATAAAAACAGATAAATAAATCAGAGTCTTGCTATGTTGTCCAGGCTGGTATCCAGCTTGTGGGCTCAACTGATTCTTCCACCTCAGCTTCTGGGTTTGATGGGGTTACAAGCACGCTTCACCACATCTGCCTTCTCCCTCCCCATCCCATGCTGCATTCTTTGCTGCCTAACTACCCAAGTCCTGGGTTGTACTATTCATGATAAAAATGTTAATGGCCAAAAAGTAAGACTGGAACCCTGCTCTCCTGGCTTAGCCTGGGAAGATAGGAACTTACTAATTAGGAACACTGACTCCAGAGTAATGGCCTTGAATCCAAACTTTGGCACTTACCATCTGCCCATGAGACCCAGGGCAAGTTGTACCCTCTCTCAGGGTCCCCTAGTTTCTCTTTCTGGGAAGATAATAGTGCATGATCGTTTAGATCACTGACCTAACAACAGCCAATAAAGTTGCATGTTATGTTACTTTAATTGTTGTAGCAGATCCTGGTCGGCCAATCACCAGATCCATTTCCTCCATTCCTGAGCACACAGATTGCAGATGGACTACATTTTCCAGACTGCCATCCTATTTGGAGTGGCCATGGAAAGTCCAGGCCACTGAAACATAGTTAGAAGAGAGTCACCACTTCCAGGCCTGGCCTAACAAGATCTCCTACATGAGCCTCTGTTCTCTTCTCCCGTTTGCCATCAGATATCAGTATCCAGGGTCACTGGATAAAGATGGCAGCAGTCCCATCGGCCTGGGTCCTGAATGACTATGTGGAGCAAACCTATGTCACGTTCATTATAATCACTGTCATTATTGCCCGGGAAATGTGATTACTGCAATGTGGGAAATCAGCTCCTTGTGTGTTGTTAGGGAGCACATGTTTGTGTCCCTCAAAACTCATATGCTGTGCCCCTCTCAACGTGGTGGTGTTAAGAGACAGAGCCCATGGGAAATAATTAGGGTAAGATTGTGTCATGGGAGTAGGCCCCTCATGACAGGGACAGGATTAGCAGCTTTAGAAGAAGCAAGAAAGTGATGTACCCCCCCCCCCAAGTCATTGCCTGCTCTGTCCCAGGGAAAGGTCATTTAACCCCATAGCAAGACTATGGTCAGGAGCAGAAACCTTTACATTTGAATATGAAATGGCTCCCATGTGCTCATGTTCTTGAACACCTTGTCCCAGCTTGGGGGCTGCTGGCGGGGGTACTGTTTTGAGAAACTGTAGTGCTTTTGAGACGGTATAGCTCTTGAAGTGGGTTGCTGGCGGAGGGACCATTTATTGCTGGTGAGGATTATCGCCCGGCTCCAGTTCTGGCTCAGCCTGTCTGCTTTCTCCTGAACACTGTGATGTGACCAACCGCAAGTTCCCACTGTCACAGCTAAACCTCTTAAGTCACCATGCCCTCCCCGTCATGATGGAACCGTGAGGTGAAATGAGCCCCTTCTCCTTTAAGTCGTCTCTGGTATTTCGCCAGAGCAACGAGAAAAACAAAACAATAGAGAGAGCTCTCACCAGGAAACAACCACACCGCCCCCCTGACAGCTTGCAGAACTGTGCAAAATAAGTAAGTGCCCACTGCTTGAGCTGCCCAGCCTGTGATATTTTATTACGATAGCTCAAAGTGAGACGTGAGGTCAGACACTTCAGAAGATACCTGCTATAACGGCTAGGATCACATCACCACAGCTAGCCAGTACACATTCCAATTACCCACAGTTCACCTTGCAGGGTTCTTGTGAGAATTTAATAGCATCATTAATGTGAAAATGTATACTTTGAAGTTCTGTGCAAGTATTTGGAGAAACAAAGACGAACACCGGATTCGGGAGTCAGGACCCAATTCAAATTCCCTATGGCGTGTAAGCTGAGTGATCTTGCATAAATCATCCACTCTCTGATTGGGTGCAGAAAATTAAGATGTGATGGCACAGTACCTAAGGCAGACAAGACAGATTCTTAAAGATGAACCTGTTTTAAAAGTGAAAGTGATTGTTCTAGAAGCAGTCTACATAACTTGGTGGTTAGGAACCAGTCTTTCTGAGTTGGAATCTTAGATCTGCTCTATCCTGGTTAGTAATCTTAGACAAGTTAATTTGTCTTCCTGGGCCTCAACTTCTATACCCATCCAACTGGGATAGTGATAGACTCTCCCTTGCATTGATATTGTGAGTAGGGAATGAATAGATAAAACAAAATCTGATACAGAGTGGGTAGTTAAGAAAGGTTGATGACTATTTGTAGCAAGCAGGACATATTTATCCAATATTTCCTGTTTTGCCCATCTTGGCCTTCTTTCCCATGAAACACACAGTATTTGATAATTATGTTTTTGACAACTGAAATATCAGGCTCAATCTTTTGGCTGTCCTAAATTAACTGTCTTCTCTTTGAGATAATTTAGGGAAATGTGCCTTTGATGGGTTGTGTCACATTCTGGAATATGAGTAAGCCAGAGGAGGTAAATAATTACAATATAAGTCTAATTCATTTTCTTAGCACCATGTTTGAATATGTGTATAACAAATATCATAGACTCACAGCTGTGAAACTGGATCAGAACTAAAGCCCATATTTACCAGGCCATATAAGAACCAGACATTTTCTAAAAACCAAAGTCTTTGTTTACCAATGAGAAAGTCAAGGTCCCGAGATGTCACATGACTGGGTCAAGGTCACAGCTCATGAGATGGCATTCATACTAAGATGGATCCAAGTTCTCAGGATCCAGTTGTTGGACTGTACTGTCATTCTCCCTCCAGGGATGGCAACAGAAAGACAGGGGACAAGGGGAGACATTAACAAGGAAAAGGAAAGGAGGATTTTGGAAGATTATTCTAGAAGGCTCAACTTCCAAGTCTTAACCACATGTAAGGCGAAGTTCTTATCACCAAATCTCCCCATTTGATCCTAGTTTATGTGTGGGTCATCATGCCTTTTCTTAGCCTTTTAAAAGCCCCTCGAGCCACAATCCTTCTGGGAATTCTCAATCCTGACAGTAAAAAGGGAGCACTACATGGGGAAACTATGAGAAATGATGATGCTTGGGTAAGGCTACTTAACCCAAATATAGGAGGATGAGACCCAACTGTTCCTTTCTTTAGCGTTCCCAAGTGAGTCAAAAAAGCATTCATGCTTGTAAACCAATGCTCAGCTCATTTCCAAGAACAGAGTGGGGGGAAATAGAGCTGCCCAGGTGGAAATTCCAGAGTGTCACAGCCCTGTTCTCCAAAAATTTCCTTGGTATGCACTCGTTCAGTAAACATACAAGGCCTCTGGGTGCTAGGTGCTAAGTGTATAAAAGTGCTAGACCATGGCTTCTATTTCCAGGGCTCATTTTCTTACAAATGGCTTCCATCTAGTGGACCAGATCTCTTGTTCAGTGCATTACACCTTCCCATGAAGGCCCAACTCCTACAAAGTGGTGAACATAACCCACAAGAGTGCTGAAGATGATCCACAGGTGAAACTGAGATGTGGCAATGATTTAGTGAGCCTCTCAAATACATCCATCCTTTTGGAAACTTGATACCTAAAGTTTGACATCTAGCAGAACGAGACCTTCTTGTTATTAGATATTATATTTTCCCCAGCAGCAGACCTCCTAAAGACCAAGGCAGAGTGAAGAAGCGCAATTTATTATGGCTGAGTGAATAATCAATCGCTATGGAGATCTACATAACACTTCTTGATATCCATCATGAACAGGCCCTGTTGAAAATGCCAAAAGCCATTTGCTTTCATGGGTCCATAAAGCATTTGATGGTAATGTAGTGGCTCACATAAATGAGACTGTTAAGAACTGACGGGCTAAAGGAAGGCTCAGCTCGAAGAAGGCTGGGAATACCTGCTCTGTCTTTCATAATCAGGTTTTTACAGTACATCCAAACACCACCAGAAACTGAGTTTTGAAGGCAGCTCCCTAGCTGCTATTCACAGACTTTTTTTTCTGGAAAGACCTTGACATTTGAAGTATGGTAGAAAACTTGCTAGACACAGGCATTGATGCAAATGATGACTTGTCCTTCCTGAAATGACAAATAAGAAGATCTCATGGTGACTCTACCATCAATGATCATTTAAGAGACTTCAGTAAAATATTATTTTGAATATCTCTTTTACAAAGACAAACTAGATGTAAGTAGTGTAATTTAACACATAAATTATTTGCTTAAGTAGCTAATTTTTTATGTCACCTAGCAGCACCCACAGGGGATTTCCTCTCAACCTAATTTGCTAACCCAAAGTCTCTCCTAGCTTAGTATCCCCTAACCCCCATCTCATTCTCATGATCTCCACTTCCATCAATTTTCCTGTCAATGGCACAGTCTCACTCCTTACAGCTGAAGACCATTGTGCCCCTATCCACTACATTCTCTTTGTCCATTCATGTACTGCTGCAGCTAACGCTTAAGGGATGCTTGCCTCTGCTGGGCACTGTACAAAGCCCCCATCTCATTCTCACAACTCTTCAAGGAGAGACCACATCATCATCATCTCAGCATTGAAGAGCCAAGTTACACTGGAGAGGTCTAAGTGGCTGGTCAAGGTTGCTCTGACTACGTGGTGGAGCTGGTTTGGGAGCTGCAGAGTCCTTATTCATAACCACGCTACTCTGCCTTTGATAAAGAAGGCATGGCCATGACTGAAAAGAATGAAGTCTACCCTGTGTGGCTAAGGGAAAGGGAAGGGGGAAATAAGTGTCCCAGTCCTGAGATTATAACAAAGAAGTGACCAAGACAACACTCCCCATCTGAAAGACCATCGGCACTCAGAAGATACCAATGAATAGGGCTACAGGGTTAGGTTTAGAATCAAGGGGAAAAAGAGGAGGGGTCCTAAAAGGCTTGTACTTACCAGGTTTTCTGTTTTGGGGGATTTTTGTATTGGAAAAAGAAAGTTTATTGAGTGCACTAAGCAGGAGGTTGGATAATAACAACAGTACTGCCTATCCACTTACCAGGTTTCTTAATCCTAAATTCAAACAGACTCACCATCTGTCCTCAAAATTTAAATTTGAAATAATCATAATAAAAACAATAGAAAATAATTATAGAAACACAAATAGGAATCCACCTTTGCTAAGGGCCATCAAAAATGAAGCCAGATGTAGCCCTCAAGGTATGGACAGTATCTAGCCCAAAAGAAGAATGTCTGTGGTGGTTTGAAAGAAAATGGCCCCTAAAGGGAGTGGCACTATTAGGAGGTAAGATCTTCTTGGAGTAGTTGTGGCCTTGTTGGAGGAAGTGTGTCGCTATGAAGGCAGGCTTTGGGGTCTCATATATGCTCAAGCCATGCTCAGTGAGACAGACCACTTCCTGTTGCCTGCCTATCAAGATTCAGGACACTTGGCTTCTTCTCCAGCACCATGCCTGCCTGTCCGCCACCATGTTGCACCATGATGATAATGGACTAAACCTCTGAAAATGTAAGCCGCCCCATTAAATGTTTTTTTCCATTATAAGAGTTGCTGTGGTCATGGTGTCTCTTCACAGCAATAGAAACCCTAGCTAAGACAATTTCCAAGTGTAAAAGACCGAAACCAAATGGTCACGCAAATCTCTTGGGTGGAAAGACAACAGTAGGTGAGGAGCCCAAAGCAAAACCCATCTGCCTCTCTTGTTCCTGCTGCAGTGTATCCCTATCACAGTGGCTACATCCCACCTTCCGTCATGGCCACCACTCCACTCTGGCTATTCCCTCAACTCCTGAAGACTCTGCCTACCCACATCACCCCCTAAAGCCAGGCATGCAGGGGCATACTTGTAACCCAAGTGCTGGAGGGACAGTGACTGGCCAACCCCTGAGGCTTGCTGGCCAATCAGTCTAACTGGAATGACAAACTTCAGATTCAATAAGATACTGTGCCTCAATAATAACAACAACAATAATAATAATAATAATGTGGAGAAGTCATTGAGGAAAGACATCCCAAGTCAACCTCTGGCCTTCTCATGTCCCCATGTGCCTGAGTGTGTCCACTCTCACATGTGCTCACACACATGTACTCACACACTTGTGCTCACACACATGTGCCACACACAAAAGAAAGACTGAGAAAGAAAAATACAAGACCTTACTCCCTGATAAACTGCAGGCAGTTAATAGTTGCTGGGGAGGGAGAGAACAGGGTCACCACTGGTAAGCTGCCCATGAGTCTGTAAGCAACTCATCAGATAAGAAAGAAATAAAAAGATGAGAAAACAGGCTAACTAGTTGGAAAGAGGAAGAGGACAGAGGGAGGTGAACAAGAGAGGGTAATGGAGGGGCATGAATATGACCAGAATAAATTATACACACGGATGAAGTAAACCTCCTATTGTGTGCAATTAATATACGCTAATGAAAATGAAATAGAAACATATTAAACTGATATAAACACAAATAATGAAGCTGTTATGACACTCTATGGGAAAGCAAGTAAGTGACGGGTGGCAGATTACGTGGAGGTGGACATGGCACCATGTGACCTACGTGGCAGCAAAGGGTCATTCCTGTTCCCTCGACAGCCTAGGGGGAGATGGGCATCTGACAGGGCACACTGTTGCCAGGGAGAAAAACCAGAGGGATCTCAGCCTTGGCAAACAGCAGCAGTTTTGGTGCAGAGACTGGCTGGGAGTGTAAGGCCATGGGGCCAGCAGAACAACCAACTTCCAAATGGGACACATGGACCTGAGCATTATAGGCTGTGCGTGTGGACTGAGGACAAGAGAGCCTTCCCCCCAAATGTCTAACAACCTCCTAACTCTGTCACAACCTTGATATAATAAACAACATCCCAAACATAGAGTTAGCATATTACCCAGGTGTAGTGGGTAGCCATTCCAGCTTTGGTCTGGAAGTTCCAACCCCCACTGAGGCTTCGGTAACTATCACACCTACAAGGCGGGGCCAAGGGAGGGCCCTGAAGACCTGAGATCGGGATGCACCGAGCTCTCTTCCTTCTTGAACCCGGGACGCTGGAGGTAGACCGAGCAGAGTTCTCCAGAGAACACCACCGGACTGCGCTGCGTCTTTCCCAGAACCCACAACCTACCTATCCCTTCATTTGTAAGTTACGCCACTAAATAAATCTCCCTTTTAACTACGTGGAGTGGCCTTAATAATTTCACCAATACCCAGGAATTACACTTTTATGTATTCACCAAAGGGATGAATGATAGGACAACCCAAATGTCCATCAAACTGAGGAATGGGTAAATTCAGTAAGGCATACCCTTAGTGGGATACCACTCAGCCATAAGAAGGCATGAAAAAATCTAGGTGCAGTGACGTGTACTTGTAACCCCAGCACTCTGGAGGCTGAAGCAGGAGGCTGCCGAGGTCTGCCTGGGCTGCAGAGCAAGTATCGGGCCCGTCTGAACTGTACACGGAGGACTTGTCTGAAAACAAAACAAGGGGTGAAGTTCTACAGTATGCTACAACTCGGACGAGCCCTGCAAGCCGCAGTGTGCGGAGTGGAAGCAGCTAATCGAACAGGCAACTCCATGCAGACGGGAAGTCAACGGGCAGTTTTTTAGGAAACAGAGTTGAAGGAAATACAGTAGCTGGTAAAGGGCAGAGTCTCTGTGGGGGTGATGAAAATGTTGTAACTCTGGTTGTGGCAATTCACCACCTTGCAAACACACTAAAAGTCATTGAATCACACACTTTAAATGGGTGGGTTGTAATCTGTGTGAATTATAAATCAATACAGCTATTCTAGATGCATACACACCATTCACACAAAGCTCTCTCCAGCCCTCTTAAGTAGCCTGGAGAAAAGCTTAACTTGATTTAGGAAAATAAGCCAACAGTCTGTTTCTTGCAGCCCAGCTTTTTGGAACAAGCTCCTGCCAGTTAAACACATGCTGATTTTAAATGGAGACTCTAGGCAGCCTTCTCAGTCTCTGTTCTCCCTTTGCTCAGTCCTGAAAACTCTGCCTTTTTTCCCCCTTCTTTGGAAGTCAGTTCAATCTCAATCAAAATGTGGTCGGCATTGGCTCCTACTTTCTAGCCTGCTAAAAAACACACACCCGGATTCAGTCTCCAGACCCAAGGTTAGGGCCATCACAATGGGAGGAAGGTTTGAAAGCCACATGCTCACTCCCCTCTATGCCGGTACAGCTGAGACTTCTCTCACCTGCCAGCACTGTCTTCATTTTGGATTTTCAAATTCAGCTTTTAAATTTCCCACTGATATTCCATTCCTGGCACTTCCTACCCTTTTTCTTTGGCTCAGCCACATCAAGGGCCAGCTTGTCATCTGTGCAGTCCAGACCCCCTGCCCATTGATGCTTGGCTTTCTGGTTGACGAGTCAGACCACCCTTGGCAGCCTTTCTCTGCCTGGATGTCCCCTAAGCCCTTTCTTCTACAAGCCCTTTGTCAGTTCCACATTGTGCACTTTTCTTTCTAATCCTGGCCAATTGCTGATGAGGAAAGGCCAGGTGGTGGCTTCCAGGTGGTCTGTGTGCCACTTGAATACCCTCTGACCTCTCCTCGGAGCTTTCTTCCTTGTCACCATCCATGCAGCTGAAGGTTTGTACCCCACCAGCTCCAATTGGCAAATCCACTCCCATGCCCCTGGCTCGGCCTCTTTGTCCAAACTAACACAAAAAGGACCAGCATAGGCACAATGGCCAGTGGAAAGGTAAAATACAAGTGTTTATGCAGTTTTATAAACATCTACATAGATCTTCACCTGCCTTGGGTTCAAATTCCCATGCTGTCACTAACTAAGCAATGGCTTCTGGGGACAATGTGCTTATGTCTCAGTTTTGTCATTTGTGAAAATATGAATTATAAGTACTACACTGCAGCTATTTTGAGAATTAACTGAAATAAAACATAAAACAAAACCGTAGATTGCCCTTTATAAGAAGGACGCCATAAAAATCAGATGAGAAAATGCCACTGCTGTCTGTGGCCAGCTCTTTAAGAGGACAGGATTGGAGAACTCCCTTGTTGCTATGCAGCCTTCTGTGGGCGGAGTGCTGAGCCCAGAAAGTCTGCTGTACATGGTTCTAGCTTCCATGCAAAGCCCCCAACCCCTCCATCGCTGTGGCCCTCCCCTTGCCTGGCTAAGGCCAATCTGTTTTCCCCCAAACCAAAATCCAGGCAAGACATGGTTCTGAGCAAACTGTTACCCATTCTTGGAGCTACAAAGCCAGCCAGCCACGCCCGTGAGGCTAAAACCAGACTTGCCCCCGAAAGCGGTTAGCAGAGAAGCTGCTTGCAGTTGCTGCTGCAGAATCGAAGGTTGTGGTACGATCAATACCACGTCATCGGTGAGTTCAAGGTCAGGGGAATCTGCAGGTCACAGAAGTAATGATTTGCATGTTCCTGGGGGAAGCGCTGTCCTATGCCTTTATACTGTAGGTAATTAAACCTTAGGGAAAATTTTCTGCCTTGCCCCTCTCATAATGAGCTGACATCACCCCAGATTGGACCATAACCTTATATACAAATACAGCCCATTCACCTTACCTATAGCTCACAGCTCTCTACCCCAGATGTGTGTGTGTGTGTGTGTGTGTGTGTGTGTGTGTGTGTGTGTGTGAGAGAGAGAGAGAGAGAGAGAGAGAGAGAGAGAGAGAGAGAGAGAGAGAGAGACTGAAGGTCAGAGGTCATCCTTGGGTGTTATTCCTTAGTCCAGATCCATCTTGCTTTTTGAAACAGGATCTCTTATTGGCCTGGGGCCCAAGCCCAGAGATCCTCATCTCCACTGTCCCACATTGGCGTTTTAAGCATGCACTACCACACCTGGATTTTTTATGCAGATTCTGGGGTCTGAACTCAGGTCCCCATGCTTATGTGACAAGCACTTTACTGACTGAGTCATCATTCCAGTCCCCAGACACTATTTTAAGAGAGTAGGTAAAAAAAAAATCATTTCAAAGGCAGGCAAATCTCTGAGTTCAAGTCCAGCCTGGTCTACAGAGAGAGAGCTCAGAACAGCCAGGGCTACACAGAGAAAACCCTATCTCAAAGAACAGAGAGAGAGAGAGAGAGAGAGAGAGAGAGAGAGAGAGCGAGAGAGAGCGAGCAGGTATCCTATGGCCTTGGGGCTGTTTCTTGGTTCTATGAACTTAGAAAAAAACGAAATATTTTTCCTTCAGCGATATGTATTGTATATGTATCTGAGCATCCAGCAAGCATTTAGTAATCACCTATTGTGTTTTGGTTATTATGCTGGGCTCTGAAGGAGGAAGGCAGGGAGCTTATACATGATAATCCCAAGAGGGTAGGATGTATTTAGACATAGCCACCTGAAGGGCTCACACACTAGATAAACACATCATCCAGACCCCTGGTGGTTACCAGTAGAAAATGATACTTTTAAAGAGCTCAAAAAGTGAAAAGGGGACCCACGTGTAAATATGTGTGTGCACGTGTGTCCCTCTGTCCATCATTCCACACAGCCACACTCCGCCACCGGTCATTCA
Organism: Peromyscus californicus insignis; assembly: GCF_007827085.1. Taxonomy (NCBI): domain Eukaryota; kingdom Metazoa; phylum Chordata; class Mammalia; order Rodentia; family Cricetidae; genus Peromyscus; species Peromyscus californicus. The sequence goes on from NW_026294595.1 coordinate 79,358,691, forward strand.
TCACTGCGCCTTTCTGAAAACTTCCCATTAAATGTCTACATCTTGAAATTTATTGTGTTCCATCCCAGCAGGCAGAAGGTCAGAGAGAACATTTCTGTGAGTCATACCTCAGTGGATTTCTACATCTTGTTAACGATACGGTCGGCCGTGCTTTCTGATGTGTTAGAAACAGACTACTTGGCTCTACTCCCCAGGGTGCCAAAAGTGAGTGGGTGGCATTCTTCTCTGGTGGACACATGTCCACCCCTTGGGCTCAGGTCCTGCCTCAGAGGCTGTCAGGAAACTCCTCCAGAGAGGGAGGTGGCTTAGCTCTCTTCTTATGTGCTGCAGTCCATCTATTGCTTAGCAACAGTCTCCTTGCCTATATCTTGTGAGGTTCTTGTCACTGGCCTGGTCATTGGCCCTAGATCACTAAAAAAATCACCTCAACCTGAGCTAGCATAGTAACTAACACCTGTAATCCCAGCACTTGGGAGACTGAGGAAGGAGGATCGCCATGAGTTCAAGGCTAGCTTAGGCTACACAGTGAATTCTTGGCAAGAGTGAGACCCTGTCTTAAAACAAAACCTAAAAATAAGTAAGCAAACTAATAAATCAAAAACCACTCTGCCTAGCACCCTCGCTTTCTGGACTCTAGTTAGCTAGCTTGAGATTTGTGCTCTACATTCATTCACTCACTCCTTCATTTAGTGAACTCCAGCTCTGCACTTAGCACTTTTCTAGGCACTAGAGATACAGAAGCAAAGAAGACTCATGGCTCTGTTCTCATGCAGCCTGCATACCCACGGAACAGACGGCTATTAGACAAGCAATAAGCAAGTGAATATGTACGTAAATAAATGAGAGGTTCCCATGGAGTGATCAGGTCTATGGAAAAGCAAAGATAATCAGGGAATGTGTTTCTTTGTGCCACTGGGGGAAGCTCTTTTTTTATAGGATGTACTAGCAAGGAACCATTAAAATGACATCTGAGCTGAGACCTGAGTGATAAGCAGGAGCCACGGGACATCTGGTGAGGAAAGGGAGCCTAGAAGAAGGGCTAGCGAGGTCCTAAAATGACACTGAGCTTAGCGAGCTCCGGGGAAGGCGGCTACAGTGAAGGGAGGCAGAAATCTGAGCCAGGTCAAGACGGGCAGGAGCCAGGAAGCCACCGCATGGAGTCTGGTGGCAATCCCAGTGCAGTAAGAAGGCGCTGGAAGTTTCAACTTAAAGGTAACGTGATCGGCTTTATGGGCTTAAAGGTCCACCGCCTCAGAAGCGCCCTGCGTTCCGGCCCCACGGCCCCTGTTTCACTTCCCTCAGACAGCCGCTCTGGATTTGACCCTTCACTTTTGAAATTGAGGTTCTTTTCAGTCCAACATCTCTCCCCAATCTTCCAGCAGCTCCCAATGAGAAACAGAGAGGAACCTTGACTGTGACAGCCCTCTTCTTTATCTAAATGCCCAATTCCATGATCAGTCCAGCCTCTGAGCTCATTAGTCAAGTCCCTGATTGCGGAGTACACTTGTCTTTCCACAGGAGTGCAGATTCTCTTTTCCTTTAAAGTGGCCAGCTTGGCAGCCTGCCCATTTCAGCACAGGGACCAAGTGTCCTTCACACTTGCTGTGCTTCCTACAGCCCCACCCCCACCCCAGAGTCAGTTGTAAAAGATCACATGGGGGCACTGTAGAGGCAAGCTCCTGGTACACCTGGGCACATCTAGACAGCTTTTGAAAGACAAAGATGTGCATGGGGCTTATCCCAGATTTGACAAATCACAGTAAGGGTGGAGGTGAGGAAACGTGTGTGTGTGTGTGTGTGTGTGTGTGTGTGTGTGTGTGTGTGTGTGTAGGTCGGAGGACAACCTCAGGTGTCTTTACTTAGGAGCCTTGCTTTCTGAGAGAGGGTCTCTCACTGTCTCTTACCAAGTAGGCCATGCTGGCTGGCCAGTGAGCCCCAGCAATCCACCTGTCTTCTCCACCTCCCTAGTGATGAGATTACAAGTGCACACCACTATGGCCAGCTTTTTTATGTGAGTTCTGGGATCCACCTCGGGTACTTGCTGTGAAATATCGTTCTGTATGCTGGAATGTGTGTTGCTCTAATTGGTTGATAAATAAAATGCTGATTGGCCAGTAGCCAGGCAGGATAAGCAGACAAGGAGAATTCTGGGAAGAGGAAAGGCTGAGTCAGGAATCACCAGCCAGACATGGAGGAAGCAAGATGACAAGGCAGAACTGAGAAAAGGTACCAAGTAACATGGCTAAACATAGATAAGAATAATGGGTTAATTTAAGTGTAAGAGCTAGTCAGTAATAAACCTGAACTAATAGCCATACAGTTCATAATTAATATAAGCCTCTGTGTGTTTATTTGGGTCTGAGCGGCTTCAGACCAGGCGGGACACAGAAAAACTTCCAGCTACAGGTACTTAAGTTTTCATGGCAAGTGCTTTACTGACTGAGGTATCTATCTCCCCATCCCCAAACTATACATGAAAATTACCTCAGCCAACTCTAATATTCACTTCTGTTTAAGATATATCAAACTGGTGATAAATGGGCTGTTTTTATATGCTCACCACTGCTAACTCTTTGAACAGGCCTAAGTAAAAAATAAATATGCAGATAAAGCCACAGCAGTAAACCCCAACGTATAGAAGTACCCACACATCACCACCAAAAAATAACAGGAATGAACAATCACTGGTCATTAATTTCCCTCAATATCAATGGACTTAATTCACCTATAAAAAGACATAGGCTTACAGAATGGATACGAAAGCAGGACCCATCTTTCTGCTGCATACAAGAAACACATCTCAAATTCAAAGATAGACACTACCTAAAAATAAAAGGCTGGGAAAAGACTTTCCAATCAAACGGTCTTAAGAAACAAGCGGGTGTAGCCATCCTGATATCCAGCAAAATAGACTTCAAACTAAAATCAATCAAAAGAGATCAAGAAGGGCATTACATACTCATCACAGGAAAGATCCACCAAGATGAAGTCTCAATTCTGAATATTTATGCCCCAAACACAAGGGCACCCACATATGTAAAAGAAACATTACTAAAGCTTAAATCACATATAAAACCCCACACATTAATAGTGGGAGACCTCAACACCCCACTTTCACCACTGGACAGATCTCCCAAATTGAAACTTAACAGAGAAATAAAGGACTTAACTGATGTCATGACTCAAATGGACTTAATCGATATCTACAGAACATTCCATCCTAACAAAAAAGAATATACCTTCTTCTCAGCACCCCATGGAACCTTCTCTAAAATTGACCACATACTTGGCCACAAAACAAATCTAAACAGATACAAAACAATTGGAATAACCTCCTGTGTTCTATAAGACCACCATGGTCTAAAGTTGGATTTCAACAACAACAAAAACTACAGAAAACTTGCAATCTCATGGAAACTGAATAATACCCAACTGAATCACCAATGGGTTAAGGAAGAAATAAAGAAAGAAATTAAAGACTTCCTAGAGATCAATGAAAATGAAGACACCACATATCCAAATTTATGGGACACTATGAAAGCAGTACTAAGAGGGAAATTCATAGCACTAAATGCCCACATAAATAAGTTGGAGAAATCTCACACTAGAGACTTAACAGCATACCTGAAAGCTCTAGAACAAGAAGAAGCACAGTCTCCCAGGAAAAATAGACGCCAGGAAATTATCAAAGTGAGAGCTGAAATCAATAAAATAGAAACAAAGAGAACAATACAAAAAATTAATGAAACAAAGAGTTGGTTCTTTGAGAAAATCAACAAGATAGACAAGCCCTTATCCAAACTAACCAAAAGACAGAGAGAGAGCATCCAAATCAACAAAATCAGAAATGAAAAGGGGGACATAACAACAGACATTGAGGAAATCCAGAGAATCATCAGGTCATACTTCAAAAACCTCTATTCGACAAAACTGGAAAACCTAAAAGAAATGGATAACTTTCTGGATAGGTACCACATACCTAAGTTAAATCAAGACCAGATAAACTATTTAAATAGTCCAATAACCCCTAACGAAATAGAAACAGTCATTAAAAGTCTCCCAACCAAAAAAAGCCCAGGACCAGATGGTTTCAGCGCAGAATTCTACCAGATCTTCAAAGAAGAGTTAATACCAATACTCTCTAAATTGTTCCACACAATAGAAACAGAAGGAACATTACCAAACTCCTTCTACGAGGCTACAATTACCCTAATTCCTAAACCAAACAAGGATACAACAAAGAAAGAGAACTACAGACCGATCTCCCTCATGAACATTGATGCAAAAATACTCAATAAAATACTGGCAAACAGACTCCAAGAACACATCAAAACAATTATCCACCATGATCAAGTAGGATTCATTCCAGGGATGCAAGGGTGGTTCAACATACGAAAGTCCATCAACGTAATACACCATATAAACAAACTCAAAGAAAAAAACCATATGATCATCTCACTGGATGCAGAAAAGGCATTTGACAAAATCCAACACCCCTTCATGATAAAGGTATTGGAGCGATCAGGAATACAGGGAACATACCTAAACATAATAAAGGCAATTTACAGCAAGCCAACAGCCAACATCAAATTAAATGGAGAGAAACTCAAAGCAATTCTACTAAAATCAGGAACGAGGCAAGGCTGTCCACTCTCCCCATACTTATTCAATATAGTACTTGAAGTTCTAGCCAGAGCAATAAGACAACATAAGGAGATTAAGGGGATACAAATTGGAAAGGAAGAAGTCAAGCTTTCCCTATTTGCAGATGACATGATAGTATACTTGAACGACCCCAAAGATTCCACCAAGGAACTGATACAGCTTATAAACACCTTCAGCAACATAGCAGGATACAAGATCAACTCAAAAAAATCAGTAGCCCTCCTATATACAATGGACAAAGAAGCGGAGAAGGAAATCAGAGATACATCACCCTTTACTATAGTCACAAATGACATAAAATACCTTGGGGTAACACTAACCAAGCAAGTGAAGGACCTATATGACAAGAACTTTAAGTCCCTGAAAAAAGAAATTGAAGAAGATGTCAGAAAATGGAAAGATCTCCCATGCTCATGGATAGGCAGGACTAACATAGTAAAAATGGCAATCTTACCAAAAGCAATCTACAGATTCAATGCAATCCCCATCAAAATACCAACACAATTCTTCACAGACCTGGAAAGAATAATACTCAACTTCATATGGAAAAACAAAAAACCCAGGATAGCCAAAGGAATCCTGTACAATAACACAACTTCTGGAGGCATCACGATCCCTGACTTCAAGCTCTACTATAGAGCTACAGTAATAAAAACAGCTTGGTACTGGCATAAAAACCGACATGTGGACCAATGGAATCGAATTGAAGACCCTGACATTAATCCGCACACCTATGAACATATAATTTTTGACAAAGAAGCCAAAAGTGCACAATGGAAAAAAGAAAGCATCTTCAACAAATGGTGCTGGCAAAACTGGATATCAACATGTAGAAGGCTGCAAATAGATCCATATCTATCACCGTGCACAAAACTTAAGTCCAAGTGGATCAAGGACCTCAACATAAATCCAGCTACTCTGAACCTGCTAGAAGAGAAAGTAGGAAGTAGTCTTGAACGCATTGGCATAGGAGACTACTTCCTAAATAGAACACCAGTAGCACAGACTCTGAGAGAAACAATCAATCAATGGGACCTCTTGAAACTGAGAAGCTTTTGTAGAGCAAAGGATACGGTCAACAAGGCAAAGCGACAGCCTACAGAATGGGAAAAGATCTTCACCAACCCCACATCTGACAGAGGACTGATATCCAGAATATATAAGGAATTCAAGAAATTAGACATCAAAATGCCCAACAGTCTAATTAAGAAATGGGCTATAGAACTAAACAGAGAATTCTCAACAGAGGAAACTCAAATGGCTGAAAGACATTTAAGGAATTGCTCAACATCCCTAATCATCAGGGAAATGCAAATCAAAACAACTCTGAGATACCACCTTACGCCTGTCAGAATGGCTAAGATCAAAAACACTGAAGACACCTTATGCTGGAGAGGATGTGGAGCTAGGGGAACTCTCCTTCACTGCTGGTGGGAATGCAAGCTTGTACAACCACTTTGGAAATCAATATGGCGCTTTCTTAGAAAATTGGGAATCAATCTCCCCCAAGATCCAGCTATACCACTCTTGGGCATATACCCAAGAAATGCTCAACCACACCATAAGAGCACTTGTTCAGCTATGTTCATATCAGCATTGTTTGTAATAGCCAGAACATGGAAACAACCCAGATGCCCTTCAACTGAAGAATGGATAAACAAAATGTGGTACATATACACAATGGAATACTACTCAGCAGAGAAAAACAATGGCATCATGAGGTTTGCAGACAAATGGATGGATCTAGAAAAAATCATCCTGAGTGAGGTAACCCAGACTCAGAAAGACAAACATAGTATGTACTCACTCATAGCAGGATACTAGACATGAAACAAGGATGACTTGTCTGCTACTCACATCACCAGGGAGGCTACCTGGAAAACAGGACCCCAAGAAAGACACAGGGATCGCCCAATGACAGAGAAATGGAATGAGATCTACATGAACAGCCTGGACATGAGTGGGGGTAATGAAAGGCGAGGGTTGAGGGAAAGAGAGCTTGGGGGAGCGGAAGATCCCAGCTGGATCAACAACAGAGAGGGAGAACAAGGAATAGGAGACCATGGTAAATGAAGACCACATGAGAATAGGAAGAAGCAAAGTGCTAGAGAGGCCCACAGAAATCCACAAAGATACCCACACAACAGACTGCTGGCAATGGTCAAGAGACAGCCCGAACTGACCTACTCTGGTGATGGGATGGCCAAACACCCTAATTGTTGTGCTAGAAACCTCATCCAGCTACTGAGGGATCTGGATGCAGAGATCCATGACTAGGCCCCGGGTGGATCTCTGGGAGTCCAATTAGCGAGAATGAGGAGGGTTTATATGAGCGAGAATTGTTGAGACCAAGGTTGGATAAAGCACAGGGACAAATAGCCAAAGGAATGGAAACACATGAACTATGAACCAATGGCTGAGGGGTCCCCACTGGATCAGGCCCTCCGAATGGGTGAGACAGTTGATTGGCTTGATCTGTTTGGGAGGCATCCAGGCAGTGGGACCAGATCTTGTGCTCATTGCATGAGTTGGCTGTTTGAAACCTGGGGCCTATGCAGGATTGTTTGGCTCGGCCTGGGAGGAGGGGACTAGACCTACCTGGACTGAGTTACCAGGTTGACCTCAGTCTGTGGGGAAGGCTTTGCCCTGGAGGAGATGGGAATGGGGGGGAGGGGTTGGGGGGAAGGTGAGGGGGACGGGAGGGGGGAGAACAAGGGAATCCGTGGCTGATATGTAGAACTGAATTGTATTGCAAAATAAATTAAAAAAAAATAATTAAAATAAATAAATAAATAAATAAATAAATAAATAAATAAATAAATAAATAAATAAATATGTATTTATATACAAGTAGTCACAGAATCAGAAAGGCTAAAAACTTTCCCTTTTATGTGTATCTGGGCTACCTAGGAAAAAGTGAGAAGTTGGGTTAGGCTGCCAGTACTCATAACTCTGACCAGCCCTATTCAACAAATCTTTGTAGGAGACAGAGAAGTGCTCTTTCTGTGCCTGTTGTTTTAAATGTTCACAGCTTCACAGCACCAGTCAGCAAACCACACAGCCAAGAAGTTCAATACCATGCTTATAAACATACATATTCTGCAAGGCTTCCTATCTCAAATATTCTCCCAAATGTTCCAGATGCTGCAGCCTGGCTTAATTAACAACAAAAATTGTCCATAGCACCAAATAATTATAATTTCTGCATCCTCTCTCACTCTCCAGCAAGGACCACAGGCTGTTGCCTGGAGGAAGGAGGCCACAGATAAGCTGAGAAGCAACGGGTTTGCAGATACCTCATCTGGCAGGTGTTTCCTGAGTGCCTGTTACATGCCAGTTCCTATGCAATATGTTTTACTGGAGCTATTTCAGTTATGGTCAAAAGCATCTCCAAAATGGATATTATCACTATCTCTTTTATAAATGAGGAATTGGGGGAGGGGGTATGGGGAGCAAAGGCCTTCTCAGAGGCCCAGTGTTAAAAGCAAGGCAAAGAGAGAAGCCAAGCTTGTGTCTTGCCTTTTCAAGTAGCTCTCTTAGAATCTCATATGTGGCAGACAGTGTGTGGGATGTAAAGATGAGTTAGCCTTGCAGCCACACCCTAAAGTTTCTCACATAAGAGAAATGAGGAAAAACAGGTGTATGACTAAAACCTGTGATTGGCTGTGACAGATGCTTCATGATGAGAGACATGAGCTCTGGGATCACAGAGGCTGGCAAAGCAAGTGCAATTCAGGACAAACGTATGTGTTCATGTGCATGTTAGTTAGGAGTTCACAGGAGAAGGATTTGAGAAAATAGGGCCAGTTACTACAGGTCGATTATGCAATTGGCCAAGGTGAAGAATAAGGAACACAAGCAGGGAGCAGAGAAGAATCCACCATGGCTATAATGGGGAATGGGTAAGTCCAAAGTGTAGACAGCTTCTGGATGCCACACTCAGAGACAGGGACCACAGCTTCAGTCAAAAGGAATTACAATCTTCTACCGCGCTAAGGAGTAAGATGATAAAACATGGGCTTGGAGAAGACAACTGTACTCGGTCGGTATGGACCTGTGTGCATTGGTGGTGTTTGTCCTTCACCAAACCTTCCCCGACACCTGAACAACCTCTTTTACTGACTTGTCTTGGTCATTGCCTCCTCCAGGAAGTATTTCCTGTTCCCCCAAGATTAGGTTAGGTGCTCTTCCCACTTCCAAGCTGACTCCACAGAACTTAGTATCTCCTATCACATTTTCTCTCTGTTCCTGGCTCTTCCTACCAGGTAGATGATCCTTGAAGATAAAGGACAGGGTTATCTTTGATTTCTCCCAAGTCTTCAATATCTTCCAGCCTAATTCTCAAGTGTTTGGTGAATTAACCTCACCTCCAAAGCCTTATATTTACAGCTGGTTAATTATCAACAAGGACAGCAAGACTATTCCATGGGGAATAACCATCATTTCAATAAATGATAGTGGGAAAACCGAACACCCATATACTCAAACAAGGAAGTGGGCCCCTACTTCATACCATACACAAAAGTAATTCAAAATGTGTCATGTATCTAAATGTAAAAGTTAAAACAACAAAAATCTTAGAAGAAAATATATAATTAAATTTTCATGACTTTGGATTAGGCAATGATTTTTGTCTTTTTTTTTCTTTTTTTAACAAAAAAAGACTTGTGTGGGAGTAGACATGTATGTGCACATGAGTGCAGGTGTCTTTGGATGCCAGAAAAGGATGCCAGATCTCCTGGAACTAGAGTTATGGGTGGTTATGAGCCCTCTGACATGGGTGCTGAGAACCAATTTCAGATCCCCTTAACTGTTAAGCCATCCCTCCAGCCCCAACAATATGTTTTTATCTCTTATTTTTATTAGTATATGTTAATTATATGCAATGAGTTTTCTTATAAAAAAAACTTTACACATATACAGTGCATTTTTATTACATTCACTCCATTACCCTCTCTTGTCTCCCCCTACCTCCACTGAGCCCCTTCTTCCTTCCTCTTTGACTTTCATATTTTTTAAAAAATTTTTGATGACCCAGTGAGATTTATTAGGATTGCTTACAAGGGGATGGGTAGGCAATGGTTTCCTCAAGTACGTCACCAAAATCACAAACAAGAAGTAAAAATAGTAAACTGAACATTAAAATTTTAAGGATTTTCTTCAAAGGACAGAATAAGAGGAAATACTGTCCAAATGCATATCTGATTTAAAAAAACTGGCATCTGAAACAGAATATATAAAAAGAACTTGGGTTAGACGTTTGGTGCTGTGGCAAAATATTGGCGAGACTAACTTCAAAGGAAAGAAGGTGTATTTTGCCTCACGGTTTCAATCAGTGTCTGCAAGAGCACCCCAGTGAGCTACTTCCCACACCTAGGCACCACCTTCACAGCCCCAGCACTGCTCAATAGCTTATTCAAATCTTGAATGCACCAGCGGCCTACGCTGTCACACACGCCAGAGGCCTGTCATGCAGTCATCTCCGGAAGTGCCCTCCCAGACACAACCAGAGGTCTAACTCAGACCAATCAAGTGGGCAGGCAGAATTCACTCTCCCTGTACTTTTCCAACTAATTTTAATTTTAAGATGAGCAGAGGGAGCTGGAAGTACAATTCAGGAGCAGAGCATGAACACAGCCCTGTGTTCAGTTCCCAGCACCAAAAATAAATAAGAATGGCCAGTGGAGCCGAATAGGTGTTTCTCCAAAGAAAATAGAGAAGTGACAAGCACAGGAGAAAGATGTTCTGAATCATTAGCCGTTTGGTAAATGCGAATCCAAACCAGAACTAGACACCGCTTCACATCCGCTAAGATAGATAAAATAGAAAGTAACAAGTGTTGAGAAAGTGGGGATGCTAAAGCCCTCATGGTTTGCTCATGGGATTGAAAAATGGTATACGGCCATCGACATCAGGTTAGTGGTTCCCCAAATGGTTAAATACAGAGTTGCCATGTGACCAAGCAATTCTACTCCTAGAGATGTGTGTAAGAGAACCAAAGGCATGTGTCTACACAACAACTTGCACAAGAACATTCATAGAGGTATTATTATTATAGCCAAAAAATGTGAGGGGGGACCTCAAGCATGCAACCACCTGGTAAACAGACATGTCATTGCTCCTACAACAGAACAGTCCTCAGGAAGTAAACTGATGTACTGATACTTGCTAAAATATGGATGTATGGAAGGCCACATTATGTGATTCCATGTGTGTGTCCAGAACAGGCAAATCACAGGAAAGAGGGTAGATTAATAGGTTTATCTGAAGACTTAGAATGGTATTTTAAAACCAGATAGTAGTGATAGTTGCACAACCATGTGAGTACAGTTAAAAACACTGAGTTGTACCCTTAAAGCAGGTAAATTTAATGATATACTATTCATATCTCTAAACAAAACAAACAAAGGCCTTCCCTTAGAGCCCACTTCTGCTTACTCTCTTCCAGCCCCTGCTACGACTACCTTCCTGGGGACATTTTGAAGACTATTTGTTTCTCCTGCCTCTGGCAGAAGGGGCACGTGGCTACCTGTGGTGCCCATCAGCATGTCAAAGCTTGTGCTGGCCTCCAGGTTCCCCGCAGCATCACAAGCACCTGTTACCAGCTTCAAAGTCCACACTAGCATCCCAGCTCTTCTCACTTCCTTCTCTGCTCTAACCCCCCTCCAGCTCACAGGCTCCTTGTTCCTCCTATTACACCTGGCTGTTCTCACTGTTCTCTCTCTCACGTACTTCTTCTTTTCCCATCACTTACTCTGACTTACTCTAGCTCTTGTTATCTACCCCCTCTCACTTTGCTCTACTCTCCTGATATCTTGATATCTCCACTATTCTCTCCTCCTCTCCTGTTTCCCTGGCCCTGACCATGTTCAGTCTACTTCTTTCTCTGTCTGCTTTAGAATCTTCCAAATGCCTCTGGTTATTCTCTCTCTCTCTCTCTCTCTCATCTACAATAAAAACCTTAACCATAAAAAAACTATTTGTTGATGTTTCTACATTAAAACAAAACAAAGCAACATACTCACTTCTTCACTCTGCTCAGGACCAGAGAACAATAAAGTACACTTACAGGAATTACAACAGCATCAAAGCCAGACTTATGATTATGGAAAGCCATATTTCAGCAGAGAAGGCTTCATTACAATATATATTTTTAAAGCAGTGCTGAGAATGCTAATCAACACTCACAAAATTTAATCTTCTCACTGCATACATGATGTTTTCTACCCACATTTTATAAATAACCAACATCACTCACCAGGGAGAGCATGAAAGGGGATGATTGGATGGGGAAAGATGCAGGATCAGAATGCTAGAAAACACTCATGCTGACACAGCATCATTCCAGATCCTGTGGCAGTGACAGAGTCCACAAGCATGTTCCAGTCTGAGACAAGATGTATGTGTCCTGGCCCATGCCACATAGACCGCTAACCCGGTCACTCTGTTGCTCCTTGCTGAGGCTTATTATTTTGCTCATCATTATGTACAGTGAAGTGAGACTAATTCCCTTGTGATACTTTCTTATTTCAAAACCTTGAGACACCCTTAAAGATGACTGGAGTCACCATGGAGCATCATCTGAAACACAAACGCTTCAGTGCCATGGAAACTCCATACAGGAGAGATATGTGACAACATACACCTTCATGAAAGTTCCAAATGTGCTAAAATCAGCAGTTCTTGGACTACAAGAGTGTAATCTGAGCCAATCGATCTGTTTTAGAATCCAAATGGCTTTGCTCAAACTTCTATAGCCCCACTGGGCGGGGAAGAAAAGCTTTGGCAGTTAAAAAATGATTTAAAACTCCCTGCTATTTATAATGATGGAGAAATGTCACTGAGAATCAAATGTTTTGTCAGTGGGGAAATGTGGCTGTCTGGAAAAGCCTGTAGATGCATGTAGGGAAGTAATGATAGGGAGCTGCAAGCTCACCCTGGAGAGCTCAACAAGAAAGTTTTGAGGTGTTGCTTGTTGTGTTGTTGTGTGTTTTAACGACAAGGTTTTCCATCTTGTTCACCAGACCTCCAGGATGGAATGAGACAAGCTAGCCAGACTTCCAGAACTACTTATGTTGCTGTCGTGAGCCACCATTATATTTATCTCCATTCTAAAAATAAAGTGAGGTCTGGGGAGATGGTTCAGTGGGTCAAACACTTGCCATATCAGCATGAGGACCAGACTTTGAATACCCATAACCACTGTAAAAACTGGGTAAGGGAGTTTGCTCCTATAATCCCAGCACTCCTACAGTGAGGTGGGAGGCAGAGGAGGAAGCTCACAGGCCAGCTTGCCTGGTGCAGGCAGCAGTGTACAACAAAGAGAATCTGTCTCAAACAAGGTGGAAGATGAGGATGCACACCAGTGGTCATCCCTCATCTCCACATGAGTGCTGTGGTATGTGTGAACCCCCACCCCCCCACACACACATATACACTGATTGTTTTAAAAAAACAAAAATAAAGTGATGCTCCATCTCACTGTAAATTCTCATTAAAGACAAACTCTGGCTCTGCCACTGTCCAGACAGAGAAGGCAAAGAAACAAAACACATTGGCAACACCGCTTTGAGATCTAATGTTGGAGATACTGTTGTGCATCCAGGAGAAACTACTGGACCAGCAGACAGGACTCCCCCCACCCCCCACCCCCCCCGCCACCCTCCCCCTTCCCCATGCACAACCTCTACAACTGCGAAGCAAATCTACTAACCTGCTGCAGCCCTCCTGCCCACTGTGTGCCTATAGTTGACAAGCCACGGCATGGACCACACTCCTATTCCTCCTTTGACCTCTGCATTGAAACTTTGCCTTGACGCGTGGTCATCTTCTGATGCAGGCAGTTTTCGCAGACATGTTTGAGCTGACTCTTTAGTGAGGGTGTCACAACATACTCTATTATAAAACAAAAGACACTGGCATCCTCATCTCGATAAATTGGAGGCTGCCTTTCCTATCCCTCACTTCTTCCTGATTTCGGGGACTTCCCAGATTTATCACCTAGTACTCTGTCATGCACTGTAGGCCAATCAACTTATCAATTTAAAAAAAAAAAAAGAAGAAAAAGCTACTCGTTTTTCAATGAATATTTGCACAAAAGTATAAAGAGTTTCTGATTGCTTCATAGACCAGTAGGTGTATGAACGTATGATCTATCCATCCAGTGATGTTTATTGAGCTCCTACTATGTGTGGGGTCAAGGAGCCAGGTGCCCAGGTCTCAATGCAGAACTAGGCCAAGCACCTGCACATTAGGCATCTCTCGACGATGAGTCTCTAAGAGGTTGGAAAACTCTACCTGAGTCATTGGCGCAGGGATAGAAACACACAACAGGACTTCCCGGTGAGGCTCTGGCATCAGAGAACACTTCCCATATGAAGAGATAGTGAAGAAAGGACAAGTGAGAGATGAAAGGAAGGAGAAGTAAGCTGTTCCAAGCAAGTCCATGTAGGCCTAAGGACCACAGCTCGGAAATACGTGGAAGGTCCTTGGGTTGTTTGGGCTAGGCTGTTTGTCTGAGACTCACAAGAAGTTCGATAGAGCTGGATCAAAGACTTGGGAGCAAGAGGAAATCCAGGGTTGAGAAGGCTGGGCTGAAGCAGAAAGCAGTCAGAGTCATCAGGAAAGTTGAAGCAGGAAGACGATCTATTCAGATGTGTATCTGGAAAAACCACTTGGTGCAATGTAGAAAGCAAAGTTAAAGCTGGGCGGTGGTGGTGTGCAACTTTAATCCCAGCTCCAGAGGCAGAGGCAGGCAGATCTCTGAGTCTGAGACCAGTCTGGTCTACAGAGTGAGTTCCAAGACAGCCAGGGCTACCCAGAGAACCCCTGCCTTGGGGGGTTGGAGGGAAACAAGGCGAAAGAAATATGACAGGGACATGAAGATGCTAACACATGTGAAGAGGTGAATGTCACTTGGAGAAAGAGCTGTCACATACAGAGGGGGAAACGGGAAAAAGATACACACAGGGACAGACAAACAGACAGAGAGAAAGCACTCTGCAGTCATTCACACTATGATATATCACCAATGGTTTGTCTGCCATCCCCTGGGATGTAAAAGGAGACAGAATTAATTCATTTTCATGTATTTGAGGTCCAGCATGGTGCCTGACACACAGTAGACAATTGATAGGTGTTTGTCATTTGAGTGAATGAATGAGTGCCCAAGGACAGAGATGGAAAAGTGAATAAGTCAATGGCAGAGGATATAGACCAAATGTAAGCATGTGTGTCCATTGCCAGGCAAGGCACTGGGGTGCAGTGTGGTCAGCTGCTCCATACTCCTGTACAGTTAGAGCTATTCCCACCACCACATCTTTCTCCCCAGGATGAACTTGAACCCTCAAGCTGTGAGCCAAAATAATGAAAAGATGGTGGTCTGTGGAATCTGGATGGTCCTCATTTAAATCACTGACCCAGCGCTTACTGGCAGCTGGATGAACAGGTTACTGGGCAACTGTGAGTGTTTTTTCATTTGTAAAAAGAAAGTAATGTCGCTCAAAAGTGATCATAAGGATCAAATATGAGGGTGTGTTTTCAGTGCCAAGCAAGAGTCTGGCACAGGGTGAGGACTAAATAAACATCTCTCTGTCCTTTCCATTGATCAGCCCCTTCCCACGTGACACTAACACAGGACTCACAGAAATGCAACACATGAAGAAAAAAAAATCTATAATGATTCTAGCACTGCCCCTGGAGGAAACTGGAGACTACTTATATCAATGGGCAGGGGCCGGGGAGGTAGCTCAGTTACTAAGGTGCTTATCTGACACGCACAAGACCTTGGGCTCAATCCCCAGCACTGAATAAACCAAGCATGGTGGTTTATTCCCATCACTCAGGAGGTGGATTAGGAGAATCAGAAGTTCAAAGTCATCCACTGCTACACACTATCCTGTCCCCAAATAATAATGATGATGATGATGATGATGATAATTAACAATAACAATAATAATAACAACAGGTAGAATTGACCAACCATCCGACCAGCAGCTACTGAGTCACTAAATGAGAATAAAGTAATTGTTTAAAGAGAAAAGACATTGCTAATCCAGATATCATACAGAGTAATAAGCCAACACAAGACAGTCTTCCTCTGCCATGTCTGTCTAGGTTAGAAAATGGTCAGGTTCTCTGTGACCTACAGTTATTGACCAGAAAAGCAATCCCTGATTTGAACAGGATCAGTTTTGTGTGGTGGCTCTTACATTAGCCTGAAGGAAGGCAGCTGTCATTTCTCTTCCTGTGAAGCACAGGCATGTGGGGTGGACTCGGTTGTTCTTCTTCAGCAGGGGTTGGTACTTAGGATTTTCATTATTTATGATTCTGGGTGGTTTGGTGGTAGCCATCACTAATGCACCTGACCACATCATTGGCTTTTTTGCTGCAATTTACTTATCCTGGCTAAAACAATAATGAATAACAATAATAAAACAAAAATGAATAAAGTTTAAATGTAAAGGGGAGAATGGCTAAGAGGAAAGAGACAAGTGAGTCAACAGCAAGGATGATCGTGGTTCCGGGGACTGGGTGTGAAAAAAGAAAGCAATGGCATTTCATGACGTGCATGTGCCAAGTGATTTTTATATACGGTACCTCACATAGTTCTTAGAATAGTCCCAAGAGGGAGGTACTGCATTTAGATAAATGGAAGGCATCATTAAAAAGAAAAAGATGTGTGAATTAAACCATGATGAACACTTGGATTTGGGAGATGTTAAAATTTTTTTAAAGAAAGTAGGTCTGAGAATCAAGCAAGCATAATATTACTTCCATTGTAGATGTAAGAAAATTGCCAAACAAAGAAGGACCTTGCTGGAGATCAGTGAACGAAAGAACTAAATGTGGTATTCAGTCTTCATTGTCAACCTGACTGTATTTAGAGTCACCTGGGAGACACACCTCTGAGCTCATACAGGTATATCCAGAGAGGTTTAGCTAAGGAAGAACAGCATGCAGATCCACATCGTCGGTACCATCCCATGGACTGGGGCCTCAGACCGATTGAAAAGGGGAAAAAGGAGAATACGAACAGGGTCCCAGCATGCATCTCTCTCTGCTTCCTGACTGCGGGTGCATTGTGCTCAGCCGCCTCACACTTCCGGGACAGCTAACGCTGCTTTCGGCACCATGACTTCCTTCCACCCACACGGTGAGCCCAAACAGACCCTTCCTTCTTTGAGCTGCCTTTGCTAAGTATGTCATCATAGTCAGGAGACACCTAACAAGTACACTGGGCCTTGTACCTAAAAGTCTAACACTCAGAGAGCCCAGGCCACTAACCACTGAGTACACTGTCTCTCCTGTGCTGTGCTGCTTCCTGGCAGATGTAGTAAAATATATACACAGGGTGATGATAAAGACAGATGTGGGTTCATCATAATAAGCCTCATTACCTGGGGGGGGGGGGGGAACACCTATTTACTCAGGAAATTGAAAACTTGCCCTAGTATAAAATTCAAAAGTTAATTTTCTTAGAGATGTTGCATAGGATCTACACAGATAATTTTACTTTCAGGATCCATTAGGATGCTAATGTATAAGCATAACCTAGTGAAGACAGCTTCCATGACTAATGTCATATAGTCAAGAATGCCACCTTATAGTCTAATCTGACCCACGGAGGAAAACGAACTTATCCAATGTAGGTAATATTGTAGTTGGTTGGTTTTTACTCTTTTACTCTTTTGGGGGGCCCGCCACCCAGCTCCCAAATAAGTCACATGGAGTCTTATTCTTTCTTACCAATGCCCAGCCTTAGCTTGGCTTGTTTCTAGCCAGCTTTCCTTAACTGAAATTATCCTGTCTGCCTTTTGCCTCTGGGCTTTCACCTTTCTCTATTTCCGTATATCCTTTCTTTTCTTATTCCATGTCTGGCTGGGTGGCTGGGTGGCTGGGTGGCTGGGTGGCTGGGTGGCTGGGTGGCTGGGTGGCTGGGTGGCTGGGTGGCTGGCCCTCAGCATCCTCCTCTCCTCCTCCTCTTCTCATTCCCCAGTCCTCTTCCCAGATTTCTCCTCCCATTTATTATCTCTGCCAGCAGCCCCGCCTCTCTTTTCTACTGCCTGGCTATCAGCCGTTCAGCTCTTTATTGGCCTATCAGGTGTTTTAGACAGGCAAAGTAACACAGTTTCACAGAATTAAACAAATGCAACATAAAAGAATGCAACAGATCTTTGCATCATTAAACAAATATTCCACAGCATAAGCCACTGTAACACATCTTGAAATAATATTCTACAACATACTATGTTACATACATCGCCTTTCCTAAATATTACTGATAGCTATCTAGTTTTTTCACTGGGAATAGATTTGTCAGACCTCTCAAAAACACTTTCTAGCAAAATACTCAGCTGGTGATAAACCCTGTCTACACAGGCTTCTAGTTTTGAAGCAGGAATTAGTGGCATGTTAAGCAATTCAAACACTCTCTGGAGTTGAGCACACATACCATCCTATCTTCCAAAAAAGCCCTGTGGTTTTGGTCCCCGCTTGGAAGAGGCTCAGCCATCATGAACCAATAAAAGGAAACAGATTTTCTTCAGCATTATAGATTAATGAGGCACACTGCTTGGCCTAAGCCCTAAGGCCAGCTGGAAGACCCTCTAGCTGGGTGACCCTAGACAAGCCAAATTCTCTACATGCCTCAGTAGAAACATGTCTGCAAAATGAGAGGTTTAATGAGATCTACCTCCCAGGGCCACTGTGAAATCATAAGGTGACAGTTTGTATAAAAGACTTCCCACATCTAGCATATGGTGAGTACTCTATAAATGTTGGTGGATTTTACTATTTAGGTAGATTATTCTTACCACATAATTAATTTAGCAATAGTGACACTCAGGCCCTTTGGGAGCAGAGGTTGCACAGGTGTAAGCCATTCCACTGTTCAGGCATGAGATAGAATGAAATGTCTAGGGATACACAGCAATCTCTGGCTTCAGAATGTACCTACAAGTTCAGCACTCCTGGATGTCTGTGTGCTACAGCTAGCAGCCTGGTACGGAAGGAGAGCCAAACTTTAGAGTCGGGTAATTTAATTGCTCGAATCCCGGCTTATCACTCACCTGCCTCGATGCTTCGAGCATTTGGATGTAGCTCTTTGTAGTCATTTGTAAGTGGAGATGTGGTGTTGCTGTAACTGAGCATGTGTGGAAAGTGCCAAGCACACCATGGATCCTCCTTATATAATAGACATTGTTATGCCAGCCTATCTCATTTTTTTCAATACTGACCTTCCTTTTATTTAAAAGGTGACCTATTCCTTTTCACTAAAAACAGGCATTTCTTATGGAACATGAAGTAGAACTGATTATTCTCCAGAAATGGAGAAATATGTATATAAACCAATCCCCCAAATCAGTTTAATGTTATTCTGCTTGTATTTAAGCATACCCAACAAAGCGATTTCACTGCAGAAAAATTAGAAAATACAGATAAATAGGTGAAAAAAATCAGTGTCCAATACCACTTTGCCAAGACAACCACATGTGACATTTTAAGTGTCTATTCCTCCCAGAATATTTTTTTCATATAAACATGCTTTTTTAACCATCTCACTCAGCAAAGATCCGGAACCCCATTTCCCTCACCCCCAATGATCTTTGCAAAGCACTAAACGTAAATGTTTAAAGGGGATTTTTGCTTGTGTTCTTATACAGCAGAAGCACAGAGGTAAGGGAAATCCTTAATTAGCTCTCCTTTCCCAAAGCCCACAGCCCCTCTTGTATGTATAAATCTTCCTGTAACCAACATTATGTAACAGGCACCAAATTTACACACATATTCACATTCACAAATATATGCTCAAGTCAGTCAAACCTGTGGGTATACACATAACCAAGCAATCACTGGGTGTGCCAGCACACAGGTGTTTTTAACCAGCAGATGGCTCTGATACACCAGGAACCCATTAACCCCATCCCTTACCCATCTATAGGAGCACACCTATATAAGATCCATCAAATAGAACCTTTTCCTTCCCACAATCATCACACCATCAAGCCCGGGCTGCATTGCTCTGTGGCAATCCATCTCCCGAAAATCATGTAGGAAGCATGCATGCTACCTGTTTCCCTTCCCCCACCCCCTCAACCCCCGCCTCCCACTCCCCCATCCCCCACCTTAGCCTCAGGCTTCCGCTCCCTCCCACCATAAGATACCAATGAAAAGCCAGTTTTCTGCTTCTACTCCAGCAGAGCCACGGCTCCTCTCCAAAACCAGAAACGCTTGGGACTTCCTGGTATTTGCTGTTTGGAAGATTCCTAAGTCCCACCCGCTGCAGCCATGATCCTTGAGAGCTGAAGTGTTTTAATCACTTTCTTGCTCTGATGAGTAGAGGGTGTGGTGAGGAGCAGAGATGTGCTATGAGCTGCTGAGGGACAGACAAAATGAAGAGAAAAGGAGCGGGTGGGTGGGATGAAGGCTATTTCAACAAGTAGGGAAAAGGCTTGATGGATGGTGTGCGGCAGGGACAGGCCATGAATCACAGTTTTCCATAGCCTCCAGGACATTGCCACTCCAGCTCCTCACTCCTTTCACAGTGTGACAAATAACAAGTACTATGTCATGCTACTAACAAGATGTTGTACGAAGCAAACCCTCCTGGGCTGAGCGTCATACACAGGCCTTGTGTGAGACACTGTCCAAAGTAGCTAAAGGCAATGTGACATCAGGGGGTAGACCTGTCAAGTAACAGCATCAAATGTGTAATCATCTCCAGAGTAGCTGCCACAAACCACACTTCAGAAGGACCTGCCATGCCCTCTGAAAACAAACCCATGATAAAGGGGATGGCCGAAAAGGGAGAGTGCACGCAAGTACATAGATCTGAATGCATCCAGATGTGACAGTCTCACAGCACCACCCCATACCAGGCCAAAAGCACCAGTGTCTGCACTGGCCAGGGAAGCCTGCCATTCTTCTTTGTGGTTATCAGTTTCAGTTGCTGGAAAGCTGAGGCACCCTCTGCACTAACATCCAAATGCCCAAATTTATGCATTAAAAGAGCCTGTCTCATAGCAGCTGGCAAATGCGATCAAAACTGGGCGGGGTTAGGATTATAAAAAGCAGTGGAAGTAATAAACATGTTGTTCGAATCCTCATCTTGCCATTCCTACCCTGCCAGCTGTCACTTTCAAGAGCCACTGCTTCCCCAGTTCTCCGTCTTGGACTCTCAACATTAACACTTAATTCTCCGCTCTTGGAAACATGATTCAGTTGGTAGAGTGCCTATTTCAAAGGCATGAAGCCCTCAGTTCGAGCCTCAACAACACAGAAGAAAAAAAAAATACTCTGCAGAAGAGGGGACTAGGCTGTTGATGTGGTTCAGTTGGTGAGTGATTCCCTGGCATACATGGGTTTGATTCAGCACAAAAAAAAAAAAAAAAAAATCAAGCATGGTGGCATACACCTGTAATCACAGCACTTAGGAGGTAGAAAAGGAAAGATGTACAAGGTCATCTCTTGCTCCACAATGAGTTCAAGGCTGTCCTGGGCTGCACAAGACCCTCTTGAGGGAAAACAAACAAATGAAAAAGCCAGAAGAGGAAACTAACTGGAGGGAAAAAAAAGAAAAGAAAGTCAGCTGTCGGGAGGAAAGGGTGTGGGGAGGAGCTGTGGGGGGAGGGAACAATCGAGAACACATTACAACGACACCTATGCATGGAGGTGTCATGACGCAACCCATCACTTGGTACTCTATGCCTCCCTTCAGTCTACCAAGAGTTTCTTTTGGGAGACAATGGTAGCATCCCAATGGTCACCTGGGCTCTCATGCTGACCATTAGCAGTATGGTGACACTGTCACTTGATTAATGTATTATCAGTGGAAGGCTCACATGGGTAGATAGAAGCCACCCACTCTTTTGACCTTCTTGGGTTTTTTTTTCAGTTGCTCTGTGTCTTACTGCTACCGGTCCTATAATGAGAATGAACCATCAAACAGCCACCAACAGTTATTCTCAAGTCTTGCTCTGTGCAAGCCTCCAAGATAGTCCAACTTGACATAGCTCTCCTCTGACCTCCTAACCGTATGATTCTTGGATTCCTTCCTAATTAATCTAGAGATGTCTTCTAACCCCCATGACCTGAAGCCATGCAATAATTTGAGCAAATGTGTTTGCCTTTAGTGCCACTCCCAACACTTGGAGAACCTGGGGAAAGAGAACAGATGGCAGCCTGCATACCATAAATGATTTAAGTATGTTCTGTTCTAGCTTGATGTTGAGAACACCCTGAAAGTCAGGTGTCAAATACAGCACCTCACACTCTGGCTCTGGGCCCTCTCCCTCTACTGACTCCATCTTTTTTCCTTACTTCCAGCCCCATCCTACACCACAAGGAATTATGGGAAGGGTTTGAGCATACAAACCCTTTTGGCCCCAGCCTTCTCAGACAACCACTTTTTCATCATCCCTCAAGCCTAAGAATGTACAGACTGGTGTTGTAGGCTGCTGTGAGGGAGAGAAAATGAGGCCCACACAAGCCGGTGAAGGCAGACACAGATAGGCACAGATAGGAATTCTAGGATTCCAAGCACCCAGAAAATGACACAAGTTCTACACTCTAGAAATGAAGGCATGGGTTTCAGATAGGCTTGGTCCATCGGCCCTGAAAAATCTCCTGTGCCCTGGAGACATACAACCAAAGGACATTAGGACCTACTGTCCAAGTCCAGGAATAGTACCATTCATCTTTGTGGGCATATCCAGTCTTCACTCCAAACCAAGGTTAAAGCCACCATCAACTCCAGGAAGCCTCCTTCTAATACCCTCTCTCATCAATACTCAGTGAGTGCTTATTAAATGAATGCTACTGAAATACCCTGATGAACATGGACGGCCTATGTACACGAAGGAACTCACATGCATTGGTCTATTCTCCCAACAGACTTAGATTCTTGCCGCAATGGCCATGATGGGCTAAAATGCCACAAACTGTAAGTATGCCGGAAGTGCAGTTCATAGCTGAGAAGTCTGTTAGGTTAGGTAGAGCTCCCCTTTATTGAGAGGTCCAGATACTTTGGTAATTAAGCGTTAATGGTCACTCATTCTGTGGCCTTAGAGCCATAAGGAGCCGTGGGGCAAAACCATTCAGCAGGCGCCAGAACCCTTGAGCTTTGCTCCACCTTCTCAGAACTGAGAAGACCATTCCTTATCCTTGACCTATGACCTTCCTCTCCCACATCTTCCCAACACCCTCACCACAGCAGCTAAGGCAAGAACATGAAGTAGCGGTGAAGAGTGTCACACATGTTTCTTCCCCAGGGCCCATTTCTGGGTCGAGGGGCAGCTGATGGAGAGGTTGTAGATTGGATGGGTGAATTAAACTGATTTTGACATTACATTAAACCTGATATGTTAAACCTGGGAAGGAGATGTATTTGTTGATTACCCGAAAGTACTAGAAAAACTAAAGGACTGAAAGGGAAGGACAGACATAGAGCAAAGCAGGGACCGGGGAGACGGCTCAGTGGCTAAAGTACTTGCTGCTCAAGCATGAGGACCCAAGTTCAGATCCCCAGATCCCACGTACATGCCAAGTGGGTGTGGCAGCCCACCTACATTCCGAGCCCCAGAAGGCAGAGAAAGGGGATCCCTAGAGCAAACAGACCAGCAAGACGAGCCATGTCATCAAGCTCTGAGCTTTGAGGGACTCCGTCTCAAAGAACAAAGTGGAAGAGAAGCCAAGGATGGTTCCTGACATCAACCTCAGGTTTCCACGTGCATGCAGAACATGTATGCCCCCACACATGCAAACACGAGTGCACATTCATGCACACACACACACACACACACACACACACACACACACACACACACACACACACACACACACACGTGGAAACGGGAGACAAAGAATGACAAAGTAACCTCCTTGCTCGAGCTCTACCAAGCTCAGTCCATTCAATAAGCCAATTACGCTTTCATTGGCGCGCACACATGAAATGCCTAGGCAGCTGAAGACACAGGTCGTTATGATAGCCTCACAACCCTCATCCCCAACACAGCATCAGGTGCCCTTGGGGAAAAGTAATTAGGCCATCAATATGAGTTTTGTAAAACTGAAAGAGCCATTTTGTTCCCTGCTCAAATTGTAAGTCACCTATTAAACTTGCCTCCTAGTTTCCCCTCTCTTCATTTTCAATCCACATCCATCATGAAACCCATCAGCCAACTAAAGAGGGGTCCCCTTGGTCAGTAATTGAATACCTTTATCTCCCCCATAACTCACTGAGCTTCCACCTTTCCTGAGAGATGACTTCTTTCTCCTGACCATCACTCACAGATCTGTCCACTCGTGAACTGGCAATTCCTACTCAGGTAATTTAAAACATGAGTTTCCTCTGATCATGTTTCTTTGAAAGGCCTAGTTAGAAATTGCCCCCAAACTCCTAACATATATCTAATAAAATGAAACCACAACAAAAACAAAACCCTGTATAGAAGTAAGCCAATTACTTAGCATGGCATTAACATAGAGCCTTGTGATCTCTGATTCTTCCAGAAACTTCTGTGCATTCTGAAGCCCTACATTTAAACTAGCTTTTAAACTAGCATTTAAACTAGTTTAATGAATGAAGAAACATTCAGAAAATC
This sequence comes from Peromyscus californicus insignis, assembly GCF_007827085.1. Classification (NCBI taxonomy): domain Eukaryota; kingdom Metazoa; phylum Chordata; class Mammalia; order Rodentia; family Cricetidae; genus Peromyscus; species Peromyscus californicus. The sequence goes on from NW_026294595.1 coordinate 79,382,957, forward strand.
ATCCAGACATGGTATTTTTCTGTAATTGTAACAGAACCATGCCATAAGCCAAACAAACAAACAAAAACCCTGAAAGATAGGTGTGTGTATGTATGTATATACATATATACATATACATTAGCATGAAGTCTTGCCTACAGGCATCTTGCCCCTTCCTGACTTTCAAAAAAATTCTCTGTAGTGATGGAGTGTTTTTATAACTGCATTACCCAATATGGTAGCCATTAGCCTTGAGTGGACAGTGAGCACTTGAATCGTGGCCAGTGCCTCTGAGGCACTGAGTCCTTCATTTTATTGATGTCAAATCATCATCATGTGTGACTTTAGCTACCATCTGAAACAGAACCACTTGGCATCATTGCCCTGGTGGGCAACCAAGGGAAGGGTCATGGTGAATGAGGCCTGCAGCTGGCCAAGCTTTCTGATAGGCTGAGAGCCGTCATACATCCTTGCTTTACAAGTGGTTCTCAGGCTTCTTTGAAGGTGCCAATTCTTTTCCACCTTGTTTCTCTCTTCTTTCAAAGCACATTTTTCCTATGACAATGTCACTGCAATAGACATTAGCATGGATGTCTTCCTAAAATACAATACACTCGTGTTCTTTCTTAAACAGCGTTCTCTGAGCATAATTTAATCTTTCCTGCAGGCCTCAGGGTCACTGTTATGAACAAAAGCTATCAGACTCAGAAGAAATACATCAATTACTATAATGCACCTTAATACAATGAAGCCCTCAGGGTCACTGAGCTCGGGGGGCCTATTGAGACCTCCCCCAGGCACTGAGTTTTATAGCTTTCTGTCACATCTGTCAGCTAGCCATTAATGCCAAGCTCTATTACCGTCAGGATATCTGTCTATATTTATTTATTGTCTACCTTGTCTCACAAAGGTGGCTGCTTGTGGTGGTGGCAGCCTCTAATCCCCATCTTATATCTTGTCTTTGATTTGCTACTAGTGAAGTGCTGGCGATGTGGGGTTAGTTATAAGTGTTTGTAAATTAAAAGTAAGGTATAAACAAGGAGAGTTACCAGCAAACTGCAAAGGTGTTTGCTTGCTTGCTTATTACTTGGTTTTGCAGTGCCAAGGATCAAATCCGGGCCCTTGCATAGCTAGGCAGGTTCCGTACCACTGAGCTACTTCTCCACCCAGTAAACTCCAGTTGAAACACCAGGCTCATTTGTCGTCTATTTCATGAGCTCATCGCCTCCTCTCTTCCGTATTCCACAGGCAGGGAACTTGCAGGATAGCTGCTTACATGTAGGCCTTGGTTTTCTGCTGGAAGGGAAGTTATTCTTGCCCTTAATTATTATGTAACTTTTATTATTAGATATTACTTGTTTTCCCAAACAGAATATAAGCATTTTGGTGGCAGAGGGGTGAAAACCTAGGACTACTGAGGAGGAAAGAAGTTACTATTTTCATTTCTATTGCCTACAATATTTTGCCTGGTACTATCCACCTAAAAAAGATCAACTGAATGTTGGGTGAATTAATAATGTGTTTTACTTTTGGTTTTTGTATAGCTTGGGCATAATAAAATAGTTTCCAAAGTGAAACATTACTCTAAACAGAAATTGCAGACATTCAGCAATGACTAAGCATCGATATTTCTTAGCTATTTTTATCTGATTTGATAGGAATTCAAATTGGCACTTAATTTCCCTGGCCATCTTCAATTATGTTTATAGTATAATCATACGCCACTCACCCACTGACAGTTCTTGTGTTCAAAACCAGAGACGTGATTCAGAAAGACTCCAGAATTCTCTAAGCAAAACAGACCCAGACATTCTAGAAATAAACCCAGTACTCTGGAGCATCTTCCAGAACCCTGAAGTCTACGGGAGCAAGCACAGCCCTGGGTCTAGGTGCTGCATTCTGATTAGTTCAATCAGCTTATTTAGATGGCTGCATCATGCTGCTGGCTCATAGTTAAACTTACAACAACTTGATGCACCCCCACTCCCATTTTGCTTTAATAAGCACTATCCTCTATTCCTTGTCCTTACTGAACATCTAAATATTTGGAAAAAGCAGAAACTAAAACACTATCTAAAAATATTTAGAACCCCCCTCTCATCTTTTCAGAAAGAACGTGACTCCGTGAAGTCACCAATGGTCACAGCTCAGTGTGTAATTCACTGGCACCCGCAGTTTCTTGGTTGTTTTGTCCATTCTGCACATTTGCAAGGACCCCATGTCACCCTAAAAGAGCAGCGCTATCCTATGTGAGCCACTCAGAGGATATATATAGTGGGAAGGCAGCTGGAAAGACTCCTTTTCAACCCTTAGGGGGAGTACATTCTAGTCATGTGTCAGTCATCATAACGAGCTGTAGAAAGCAGGAGACCGAGAAGAAAAACTTTGACTTCATAAAGAGATTAGCTGAAGGCATTGGCCCACAATTTGCACCCACTCACTCCAGCCTTCCCATCCAAGTAAAGCAAAATAATCCACAGGATAGTGGGAGCATGGGCAGGACACAAGAAGATACAAATGCATTAAAGGGATACTTAATGGGCTAAACTATGGAGAGAGAGGCAAAACCAGCTTACGGATAGCCAAGCTTTTTAGTGGAATAAAAAAAGTAGAAGCCGGGCGGTGGTGGCGCATGCCTTTAATCCCAGCACTCGGGAGGCAGAGGCAGGTGGATCTTTGTGAGTTCGAGGCCAGCCTGGACTACAGAGCAAGATCCAGGAAAAGGCGCAAAGCTACACAGAGAAACCCTGTCTCAAAAAACCAAAAAAAAGGGGCTGGAGAGATGGCTCAGCGGTTAAGAGCACTGTGCTGTTCTTCCAGAGGTGCTGAGTTCAATTCCCAGCAACCACATGGTGGCTCACAACCATCTGAAATGAGATTTGGCGCCCTCTTCTGGCCTGCAAGCATGCATGTAGGCAGAACAATGTATACATAATAAATAATAAAAAAAAAAAAAAAAAAGTAGAACCACCTGTGAGGTTAGTTTTCGTGTCAACTTGACACAAGCTAGAATCACCTGGGAAGAGCATCACCATGAGTAATTATCTACAACATCATACTAGTTAGTGGGAATGTCTGTGAGAAACTGTCTTGATTATATTAATGGAGGCTGAAAGGATCACCTTCTGTGGATGGCACCATTCCCTAGGCAAGGGATCTTGGGCTATATAAGAGTATAATTGAGCAGAGGGCAAACACACATGCAACCTTCCTCAGCTTTCACCTGCCTCCTGAATAGAGAAGAGAGGGAGAATGAAGGGATTATCAGTGTGAGAGAGCTGAGAAAATGGTGAATTGGTTTTTAAAACCTGTAAAGCTGGGAGCTGGAGAGATGGCTCAGTGTAACTGGAGGTTTTTCTGCCCTGCCCAGTCCAGTAGCCATTTCCAAATAACCACTCAGAGGCTTAATATTACTTATAAATGTTTGGCTGATGGCTCAAGCTTATTACTAGCTACTCTTACATTTAAATTAACCCATTTCTATTAATCTAAGTATTGCCACGTGGCCGTGGCATTACTGGTCTGCTGGCATGTGTTCCTTGGGCAGCTGGATGGCATCTCTCAGATTCCATCCTTCTTCTCCTATATCTCTGCTTGGATTTCCCACCTGGATTTATCCTGCCTTGCTATAGGTCAAAGCAGCTTTATTTATCAACCAATGAGAGCAACACATATTCACAGCACACAGAAGGACAACCCACATCAGCTCAAGGATTAGGAGCAACGACTGCTCTTCCAGAAGACTCCCAGAACCCACATGGTGGCTCACAACTATCTGTAACACCAGTCCCAGGGATCCAGAGAGAGGCCTCTCTGACCTCCACAAGTACTTCACACAAGTGGTGCACAGACATACATGCGGGAATAAAAAAAACAAAACATACTGTCTTAGTTAGGGTTTCTATTGCTGTAAAGAGACACCATGACCAAAGCAACTCTTATAAAGGAAAAGCATTTAATTGGGGTAGCTTACATTTTCAGAGGTTTAGTCCATTATCATGATTGCAGGACATGGCAGCATGCAGGCAGTCATGGTGCTGACTGCATCTTGGTCAGAAAGTAACAGGAAGTGGTCTGAGATACTGGTCATGGTTTGAGCATATATAAAACCTCAAAGCTCACTTCCTCCAACAAGGAGTCTACTTCAACAAAGCTACACCTCCCAATAGTGCCATTCCTATGAGCTTATGGGGGATAATTACATTCAAACTACCACACAGACACATAAAATAAAATAAAAAAAAATAAGTCTTTTTTGGGGTTTTTTGTTTGTTTGTTTGTTTTTTGAGACAGGGTTTCTCTGTGTAGTTTTGATGCCTGTCCTGGATCTTGCTCTATAGACCAGGCTGGCTTCGAACTTACAGAGATCCGCCTGCCTCTGCCTCCCGAGTGCTGGGATTAAAGGCATGCGCCACCACCGCCCAGCATAAATAAGTCTTTTTTAAAAATGTGGTGTCAGGGGGCTTCTTGTTCAGCTTCAACTGTTGTTGCTATCTTTGAAATGAAGGCTATCTCTTTTGGGGGGATCTTTGATTTAGAAGCAGCATGATGCATAGGAAAAATTCACACCTTTGAAGTCATTCAGACTAGGATCCGAATGGAAGCTGTGTGATCTAAATGAATAATTTGACTCTTGATGTCAGTCCTTCATCTGGGACTTCCAGAGATTTGAAGCAGGAATGCATGAAATGCCAAGGTCATGGCAGATGTTCAGCAAATAACAGCTAATTGCTCTTAAACTCCAGAGGAGTCCCGTAGAGATGAAAAGAATGAGAAGGAAGCAGAAGCTGGCTGCTTGGCGACCAACGGGGAGGTCCTTGCTTTTGAGGGTCTTTTCAGAACAATTGATTCAGTTCCCTAAACTTGAAGAAGTTCTGGGCAGCAGCTCTGTCCACTTTGGCTGGAACATGGCTGACCAAGGAGGGTGAAGAGTTGCTGCAAAGAGACACTTCTGGTTCCCGTCTTCCAGACAAGTTCAGAATAATCCCTCAGCTACAAAACAAACAAATTAACTCAAAGAGGAGAGTGAGGAGAATTTAATGACGCTTTCTATGGTGATAAATTTGCCACAGTGCGTACAAAAAACAGAAATAATGCAGGGGGAATAGCCATATGTTAGAGAAACTTTAGGAAAATAAACATGTATCTTAAAAGCAGTAGAGATGCTTTTAAATAGATGCAGGTTGGTTGTTTATATTTCATCTTGTAAATAGTTGGGACACAAGTCCATAGCATTTTATGCTTTCCTGGAGACAACGTCCACTTTCCACTCTGTAAAATCTACTTGTGTGTAGGCCTCATCTGTGCTTCAAGGCTATGGCTCTCCTAAGGGAGAACCCACTTCGAAGAGATGCACATTAGTAGGCTTTTACAGAGAAGGTTTCTAAAGGGATGGAGGAAAGGGAACCTAGTGAATTATCTACAGACATGTGTGTGGTGTTGTTAGTTTTTGCACCATTTCTCTTTCGGGGAGCCTGCCACCCAGCTCCCAAATAAATCACACACGGATGTTTATTATTACTTATGAATGCCTGGCCTTAGCTTGACTTAGTTTCTTGCCACCTTCTCTTAACTTTAATTATCCCATCTATCTTTTGCCTCTGGGCTTTTCCCATTCTCTTACTTCTGTAAATCTTAATCTTACTCGTACTCCATGGCTTGCTGTGTGGCTGGGTGGCTGGCCCCTAATGTCCTCCTCCTCTGATGCTCTTTTCCTCCCAGATTCCTACCTCTATCTATTCTCTCTGCCTGCCAGCCCTGCCTATCCTTTCTTCTGCCTTGCTATTGACTGTTCAGTTCTTTATTAGACCATCAGGTGTTTTAGACAGGTGTAGATGCAACCGTCTTGTTAAATAAGAAACACAGAGCCAATGCAGAGATGAAAGCCCAAGAGGTCAGAGTAATAGCTAAGTGCTAAAAACCTTACCCTTCACTACCGCTGCTGTCCTCCTCAGCAAGAGACCTACTTCCTGTGTGTTTGTCCTTTTTATTGACTTTCTATTCTGCCTTCTCATTGGTTGTAAACCCAACCACATGACCTCCTGCCCATCTATACAGACCTCCAGGTCTTCTATGGTTGGTATTAAGATTAAAGGTGTGTGTCTCCATGCTGGTGGTATCCTTGAACACACAGAGATCTGCCTGTCATGTGGTCAGGATTAAGGGCGTGTGCTACCACTGCCAGACTTCTGCTATGGCTTGCTATTAGCTCTGACCCCCAGGCAACTTTATTTTATTAACATACAAATAAAATCACATTTCAGTACAAATAAAACATCACCATAGACAGGTGCAGTAACACAGCTTCACAAAGTTAAACAAATGCAACATAAACAAAAGTAACACACCTTAAAATAAAGTTCCGCAACAGGCGTGTGCATGTACAAGTGCTTCAGGCTGACACCATCTCTTTACCACTAGAAGAAGTGGCTTGCACAGAGGGACAGATGGGTAGGCTAAAGAGATGGCTCAGTGGTTAAGAGCACGGTATGCATGGGCTGTGAAGAGTAATGGACATTTGAGACAAATGGGGTATGTTTGGAAGCCAGACCCAAGCATTCCTTAGATTTGCTTGTAGGAATAGCCAGGTATGATGGACGCCACAGCTGTGTCACTAATCTCATTAGGGAATTTACTACAAATCTTCTTCAAGCTGTGGCTCCAATTAGCAGCAATGTGACATCAGAATAAGATCTGCAAATTAAAAGAGATGCCCTAAAAGCTAAGGGTGGTGGTATGCACTTGGAACTTCAGCACAGGGGAGGAAAGAGGATCCCTAGGGCTTTCTGGGTAGATGGCCTAGCCCAATGGGCGAGCTTCAGGCCAATGAGAGACCTATGTGTCTTTTTTCTTTTTTCTTTTTTCTTTTTCTTTTTTTTTTTTTTTTTTTTTGGTTTTTCAAGACAGGGTTTCTCTGTGTAGCTTTGTGCCATTCCTGGATCTCGCTCTGTAGACCAGGCTGGCCTCGAACTCACAAAGATCTACCTGCCTTTGCCTCCCAAGTGCTGGGATTAAAGGCGTGCGCCACCACCGCCCAGCAAGACCTATGTGTCTTAAAAGAGATGGATGACAATCCTGAGTAGGACACTCAAGATTGCCCTCTCATCTCCACATACATGTGTACATATATGCATCCATTCACACCACACACGTGTGTGCACATGAACGTTTGTACACACACAAGAAAGAGTTGTCAAAACCTGTATCTTGTCAACTCCACAGAGAAGACCAAAGGTCTTGCCTTGCGCCAAAGAACTATTTAACAAAACACTGCTGAGAAGAAGCATCAGTGGGGAAAATGGAAAAACCTGTGAGGCCAAGAGTCACATCTCTGAGTGTGCTGTTGCAGCTGCAGCACACAGAGCAGCTGTCAGCCAGTCGAGTTGTTCTATTCAGAAATACCTCCCAAGAAAACTTCCTCAGGTGCAGTTCTTTAAATACAAGTTATTAAAGAAAAGTAGCTATTAGAAAATGCTCTTTTGTCTTGTTATTAAACTCTTGGCTTCATCCATAGCAGAGAGAGAGAGAGAGAGAGAGAGAGAGAGAGAAAGAGAGAGAGAGAGAGAGAGAGAGAACAGACAGACAGAGGCATCATCTAGAATGGTGGACAGGCTCTTTATGTCTCCATCCTTGCTCGCAGAGTTCTGTCTTGAATGCCCATCCCCAATTCATCAGCCCACTTTGTTCAATTAATATAGCAAATACTCTGAAAATCTTTCTCCAATGACTGACTCCCTTCCCACCCCAGAGAGACTTGGCATTTCTTCTCCCCAGGTCCCACAGAATTTTCTGTATACCTCTATCACCTTGCTTCACTTTTATTCAAGCAAATATTTATTGAGCCCCTTAATATAACAAACAAAGCCCCTATCAAAGTGTCTATCTAAAAAAAGACACAAGTAATAAAGAACAATATAAAGTCAAATAGTGATTAGTGCTGTGAAGTAAAATAGTAGATACTAAAATGAAGGAGTGTGTGTGTGTGTGTGTGTGTGTGTGTGTGTGTGTGTGTGTGTGTGTGTGTGTGAACGTTGATTAGTTGAATGGATAGATATGTGGGTGAATGGATTGACTGGATTGAGGCATGGGCATCTGCGTTAGCTCTGACAAATGCCTGAAATAATCAACCTAAAAGGAAGAAATATTTACTTTGGCTCACAGTTATGGAGGTTTTTGTCCATGGTCTCTTGGCTCTGTTCCTTTGGGCCTGTGGTGGCATGGTATCTCACGGTGGAGTACATAGGAGAAAGGCTGTTCACCTCATGGTGCTCAGGAAGCAGAGGGGGCAGGGGCAAGAGAGAAGCCAGGGTTTCACTATTCCCTCGAAAGGCATGTCCCTAATAACCTAACTTCCTTCCACTAGGCCCATCCCCTAAATTTTCCATCACACCTCCCTAGCACCACAAACTATTGATCAAGCCTTTAACATCTCGTCTCTGGGGGATATTGATGATCCAAACCATAACAGGTATCCCAAATACCACAAATACTATAGAGGGTAAATCCTTAAAGACTGTGAAATTGTTTCACTCATTTATGAGTACAGCGTGGCTCTCCTGACATGCCTTAACCATCACCTCCTCGTTCTCACATATACAGGTCAGTACCAAAGTCAACCTCCTCTTGCAGGATATTTGTGCACTGTGTGAAGGTCTATTGCTGTGATTGGTGTAATAAAGAGCTGAACTGCCAATAGCTAGGCAGGAGGGATAGGTGGGATTTCTGGGGAGAGAAAGGAACAGGAGGAGAAATCTAGGTGTGTGAGAGAGATGCCAATGAGGCTCTAAAAAAGTTGGACATACGGTACAGATCAGAGGTAATCAAGCCACGAGGCAAAACGTAGATTGAAAAGTATGGGTTGATTAAATTTTAAGAGCTACTTGGGAAAAAGCCTAAGTAAAGGCCACCCTTTCAAAATTAATAGGTCTCTGTGTTGTTAATTGTGGGCCAGCAGTCCAAAGAAAAATCTGACTATATCCTATCAACATTTTCTGCCTTCCTAGACCAGGTATTCCACACTAACAATGCACTCCAAGCTTCCATTTGCAGTGCTACCTAGAATACTTTCTCTGCTCATACATTAGGCCAAACATCTAACACTTTAAAATCAGCTCAGATTTTATCCCCTCCTGTCAAGACTGACTGGGCTTCCACAGGAAGCTCACACTTCTCATTTACATCTTCCCACCTAGCTGTGGTAGCAAGCATCCAAGATAACTGTGCTAGCTAATCTTGCCTGAACACTTGATTGGATTGAGGAACTACTGGGGAACAGTAAAATACACCTCTGTGTGTGTCTGTGTGTGTGATCAGAGGCAATTAACACATGGGCTCTGCTCTGGTTTAATCTAGTGACAGATGCAAAGTTTGAACAGACTTCTGGGAGGTGGTGGAACTGTGGAAGATGGGGCTTACTCAGAGAGAGTGGGCCTCTGGGGCAGGCCTTTGAAGTGTGTAACATTGGCCCTGAGTTCTTCCTGTTACTTTTCTTTGCTTCCTGGCTGTCATGAGGTAAACATTTTCCTCCATGTTTCTGCCTTTTCACGGGTCTAAAAGAAATGGAGCCCCTTAGCTATGGAATAAAAACGTGAGTCAAATAAATCTTTTGTCTTAGTTGTTTCTCTGGAATATTCATCAGAGTGATGAAAAGCCCAACTAACACAACACTTCTCAAGGATCCTCACTTCCAGTGTCCACGCTCTCATATAGTTCCCCTCCACACTGAATCAGTGTTGAACTATGAGACCAATAAAATAAAGCCAAAGTGAAGGCATGTAGCTTCTGAGGCTAGGCCATAAAAGACACTGCTGTTTCTGGTTTGGGCTACTTGGATCACTTGCTCTGAGGATAAGCCAGTCCGCATGTCAGGATACTCAAGCAGTGCCATGGAGGACACCATGTGGAGAACAAGCAACTCCCCACTCATATGAGTGAGCTGGCTTGCACATGCCTCTTCCAACTCCAGTAAAGCACTCAGATACCTACAATAAGTCCTGACCAATATTTGGTTATAAACACATGAGAGACTGTGAACAGAACTGCTGGTCCATGAGAATCCTGAACTCCTGACCCACAGAAGCTAGGAAGCACAAGTCATGTCAGTCATGTTTGCAAAGCACTAAGTGTTGAGGAATTTTTTTACAAATGAAGACATAAATAGTGCATCAACCAGCAGATAACATTCATGTGTGAGTGTGTTTCTGTGTGTTGGTACACATGTTTGTGTGTGTGCATGCAGGTTTGTGTGCACATACATAATAACACATGTGGAAAATAGAGGTCCAATGTTTGGTGTCCTCTATTACTTTCTACCCTATTTTTTGAGACAGGGTCTCTCACTGAGTCTGGGGCTCATCAATTTGGCTAGACTGTCTGTCCAACAAGCTCTAGAGATCCACCTATCTCCACCTCTACTCCCAAGCAGTGGAGTTACCCGATATATAATACCACACCCTGCCATTTATGTGGGTTCTGGATATCTGAACTCAGGTCCTCTTGCTTGAACAGTAGGCAGTTTAATGACCCAGTCATCTCCCCAGCCCTGGATGACTTCTCTATAAAGAAACTATTTCCCCCATCTTTTAAGCCCCTGGGATCTGAAGCAGTCCTGGGATAAAGTAGGAGCTCCAAAAATGTTCAGTGAATGCACTGGGTAGTTCTCATCAACTAAATACAGACTAGAATCACCTGGGAAGAGAAACCTTGATTGAGGAATCGCCTCCATCAGATTGGCCTGTCTTTGGGGCATTTTTTTAAAATGAATAATTGATACAGAAGGGGCCAGCCCACTATGGGAGGTGCCACCCTGAGCACGTGGTCATGGCCTGCATCAGAAAGCAAGCTAAACAAGTTGTGTAGAACAAGCCAGTACGTAACATTCCTCCACAGTCTCTACCTCTGTGCCTGCCTCTGGGTTCCTGCCTTCACATTCTTGCTCTGGTTTCCTTGCTGATAAACTGTATACCCATTAAGCCAAATAAACCCTCTTCTCCCCAAGTTGTTTTTGGTCATGGGGTGTGTTTCTCACATCAACAGAAAAGCAAACTAGAACAGTCAACTGAGTTAGAAGGCTGACATTGGAGTTCTGATTACGTCAGGCACTGTCCTAAGCACCTCAGATCTGGTAAGCCAACTAATCCTATGAGAAGGGACTACCATCCCCATACCACCAATGAGGAAACTGAGCCCCAACAGGTCAAATGACTTTTTCAGTGACAAGTAAGGAAATTCAGCTTTGAAGCCAGAAATCTGAACCCAAGATATTCTTAATCATTATGCCAAATTAGTTTGCCTCCCTCCTGGGCCCCCAAGGCCTTGACAATAAATGTGGAGTAAATGAATGAATGAACAAATGAATAAGCATGATCAGACATCCCCTCTACACTTGATTACAAATCCGCTCCATGAATGACACCAATTCTTTCTTGTGGTCTTGATATTCACCAGCTTCTCTGTTCCTTCTGGATTCAAATCAAATTCTAAATATAAATTGGATTCCATTCTTGAAAGGCACTGTGAAATTCACTGAACAACTGCTGCGATCCAGCTCCTCTCTGCTCGGCTCCCACCTGCTGCTCTCTGTTCCTCTGGTGTCGCCTCCTCCCCAGCAGCCACCTCCACAGCAGAGGCTGGAGACGAAGATGAAGCTGTCAAGGTATGCTGTCCTCATCAGACTCGGCTCTTCTTCATTTGCTTTCATTGCCCTGGTCTTTCCCTCAGGCCCTCGTCAACTGAGAATCCCCTGGACGCGGGGCCTGGCTGTGCCACCTGCTCTACTGAAGGAAGAGCTGGGCCTGCATCCCTAGGCCTCACTCTTAGCAGGATCAAGAGCACCTTGTGTTTTGACCATTGATTGCAGGCTGCTGTGTGAGAGACACTTGTCTCCAGAATTCCACAGGCCAAGGCAGGAGCAGAGGATAGCTCTAAAGCACTGTGTAAGCAAGAGTGCGGGTCCCAGTGTGCATCCAGGGCATGGGGAGCTCTTTCCCCTTGAACTCAAGTACCAGATGGCCTTATTTGGGGCACACCCCAAATTTCTTCATGACATACAATGTGTTAGTGAAGTGTATTATTTGACAGACTTAATTAGTCCATATTCTGTATATGCTCTCACTTCATTTCAATATCAATAGCTGCTAAAATTAAGGACAGCTCATTTTTAATGAATTAATTAGAACACTAATGCACACACGGCAAAACATTCCAAAAATACAAAGAGAAATATAATGAACCGTCAGCTTCTCCTGTTACTTCCAGATCTCAGGCCCTCTCTGCAGAGGCAATCAGTACTGCCCATTATCAGAGTCTCTCCAGACTTTATGAATGAATAGTATGCAGGCTTTATCAATGGACGGTGTGAAGGCTTTATCAATGGATGGTGTGCAGGTCACCTGGGAAGAAAGAACCTTGACTGAGAAACTGCCTCCATCAGATTAGCCTGTGGGCATGTCTATGGGGTATTTTCTTGATTAATGATTGATATGGGAGGGCCCAGCCACTGTGAATGGTGCCATCCTGGGTATGTTATTCTAGACTGTATAAGAAGGCAGGCTAAGCAAGCCTTGGGGAGTAAGCCAGTTCCTTCCTCCATGTTCTGAGGGGAACAATGACTATTGGGAACTGGGTTAGGAAATATGTGTTATTTTGGCCAGGAATTTGGCTTCCTTCTGCCTGTGTCCTGAGAACTTGAGTACACTAAATGTCAAGGTGACGGGCTAATTTATTTAGCAAAGGAAATCTCAAGACAGGCAAGCCTTAAGCTAATGCTAAGGAAGCAGCTATGATTACTAAGAGATTAGTGTAATAGCTAATGCTATATGCAAATCAGATAAAACTCTTCAGGGTAAATACCAAAACTTGAATTTATCAAGGAAATGGTCATGTCACAAACCTCTGTGAAGGATTTTCATTAGCCCCTGTCTTAGTTAGGGTTTTCACTGCTGTGAAGAGACACCATGACCACAGCAACTCTTATAAAGGAAAACATTTAATTGTGGTGGTTCATTTACAGTTCAGAGGTTCAGTCCATTATCATCATGGTGGGACATGGCGGCATGTGGGTAGATGTGGTGCTGGAGCTGAGAGTGCTACATCTTGCAGGCAACAGGAAGTCAACTGATTCACTGGGCAGTATCCTGAGCATAGGAAATCTCAAAGCCCACCCCCACAGTGACACACTTCCTCCAACAAGCCCATACCCACTCCAACAAAGCTATACCTCCTAATAGTGTCACTCCCTATGATATTATGGGGGCCAATTACATTCAAACTACCACAGTCCCTTTTCATGTTTTTTATTTATTCATTAACTTCACATCTGTATAAAATGTACAAATTACCCTCTCTTATCCATTCCTACTCCTGCAAACTTACCAACCAAGAACTAAAGAGGAGGGCCCTTTGTCTAATTAAAACACACAAGCAGGGGTGAGGGACACACACTTCTCCATCCATACATGGCCTAGAGCCCCAGAACGGCTTCCCAGATGGCCCACTGGTAGGGACAAGAAGCTTAAGAAGTAGTCAGGTCTGGTCATTATGAGTACAAAAGATGGGTGGGTGGAAAGAAAGAATAGGTGAACATCTTCAGAACATGCACCTTGGGGTGGGCAACTGGAAACCACCAGAGGGGCAAGAACTCATAACAGTTATGATTTCAGCCATGAGCCGGACCACATTCTCATTCTCACAGCCACCCTGAAGGTACAAAGCACAGCTCCCACTTCGCAGATGAGGAAAGCTGCAGGAAAATGGCCTGTGTGCCTATTTGGTCCATGGCAGAGCCCAGATGCAACCACAGCACTGTCCAGCTTCAATGTCTAGTTTCTATGACAACCTCTGCTGAACCAGGACCCTCTGGTCTCCATCAGAGCCGCCTCCCAGCAACCACTTTGCTTGAATAACCACTCTTTCCTCTTCTGGCATCTTTGCATAACTCAATTTTTTTTCTTTTCTAAAAGGAGGTAAAAGCCTTTTATTCCATTCATAGCCATGAAAGCCACAAACCCCAGAGTAAATCCACTTTGTGGAGCTAATCCATTTTAAAATAATGCATATATAGGAGAGTACTCTAGAAAGTCTGAAGGTAAAGTATTAGAATAATTAGCACACTTGTCCAAGCAGGCTAACACAGCTGAGAGCATTTTTGAGAGTGGGGTGTATTGTAGAGAGAGTTCTAATGCAGGTAAGGTGAGGTAGTGAGAACTCAGCTCAGAGTCAGGTGCACAACTGAAGTTCCACTTGTCTCAGACAAAATCTCCACTACAGAGGGCACCTCACACTGGAGCTGAGGAACTCCCGGAGGCTGGGCAGGGTATCAGGAGACCTAGGTTCAAATCCCAGGTCTCCTTGTAACTAGTGGTGATACTCTCAGCACAACGCAGAACTCCTTGACTTCACTCTCTCCCTCTTCCTTTCCCATCTTCAGCTGAAAGTCTCTTTGCTCCTCCTGCAAACACTGAAGGTTCAGGGATCCAGGCTCCCTGGGCTTGTTTCCTTTTCCACTATTACTCTCACGTGACCTTGGCCCAGATGCCTGAACGTTCTGTACCTGTATTTCCTCACACTTACAAAAGAATGAAAACATTATCTACTGTATGTGCCCAGATATGGGTTAAACGTTACCTCTGGCTGCATCTGTGAGGTTACTTCTGTGTAAGATTAACATATGACTAAGAAGCCCTGGTATCAGTGGGCCCATCTAATCCACTGAGACCAAACAAAAAGTTAGGTAAGGGAGAATTTGTTTTCTGTCTCCACGGTGGGACATTAGTCTTCTCCTGCCTGCTATGAGACTTAAGCTATGAGCTCTGCTGGATCTCCACTCGACAAATGTAAGTTTCAGACTTCAAATTTTCATAACTGCATGAGCCAACACTTTATTACATATTATACATTACATGGCATACATACACTATATATGCATATATATTACAAGACTACTTTTTATACTTAGCATATATAGTCCTCAGCTTACAGTGGTTCAGCTTAGGATTTTTAAAATTAATTTTTTAAAGATATATTTCATTTTTGTTTGTGTGTGTTTGTGAGTGTGTGTGTGTGTGTGTGTGTGTGTGTGTGTGTGTGTGTGTATACACACATGTGCGTGAATACCTACAGAAGCAAAAGATCCCCTGGAGCTGGAGTTACAGGCATTTATAAGCTATCCAACATGGGTGATGAGAACCAAACATCAGTCCTCTGAAAGAGCAGCAGGTGCTCTTAACCACTGAGATATTTCTCCCATCCTGATTTTATTTTTACTTTATAATGGTACAACAACAGAACTCTACAAAGCCACCCTTTTACATTTTCATTGTGTGTGTGTGTGTGTCTGTGTGTCTGTGTATGTATGCATCTGTATGTGTGTGTGTATGTGTGTGTGTGAGACTTGAGCCCGCACATGAACCATAGTAAGTGAGTGGACATCAGAGGACATCTTGCAGGAGTGGGTCTATTCTCCTCTATGTTAATTCTGGGATGGAACTCACGTCATCTGGCTTGATAGTAAGAGCATTACTGTTTTTTATTTTCAGTATAGTTATCAACAAACAACATGAGACACTACACACTTTTTATTAAACATGCTTTGCATCAGATGATTTTGTTCAACTGCAAGCTAATGTAAGTGTTCTGAGTAAACTTAGGGTAAACTAGGCCATACTAGGACTTCTGGGAGGGGGTTATACATGCGTTTTTCACTGTCAATATTTTCAGCCTCTGATGGCTTTATTGAGACAGTCCCATCACCAGTCGAGGAGCATCCTCTATCACACCTAATTTTATCAACCCTTCTCCACTCTGTTAGTTTATTTTCTTGGAGAACCAGAGTCACTTTGGAATTAAGCTAGAAATGCTGTTAGGAGAGAGTCTAGCACACAGGAAGACACAATAAATCTATTTGGCCACCAGTCACTTAACATTCTAGTTCACTGAGTCTCTTTAAGAAAACAATAGCCTTTTATCCCAGCACTCGGGAGGCAGAGCCAGGCGGATCTCTGTGAGTTCGAGGCCAGCCTGGACTACCAAGTGAGTTCCAGGAAAGGCGCAAAGCTACACAGAGAAACCCTGTCTCGAAAAACCAAAAAAAAAAAAAAAAAAAAAGAAAAAAGAAAACAATACTACATAAGTATGTGTAAAATTGCCATGTGTCACCTAAGAATTTTAAAAGAAAGCTGGATATGGTGGCGCACATATGCAACCCCAGAACTTGGGAGACAGAGGCAGGAAGAACAGGATCTCCAGGTCGTCTTTGGTTACATAGTGACTTTGTCAGCATGGGCTACATGAGACCCTGTTTCAAAAAATAAAAAATAAGCACTGTGGTAACAACTCAGTTAGTAAAGTGCTTGCAATACAGGCATAAGGACCCAAGTTCCATCCCCCGGAACCCATCTTTTAAAAACTGGATGTATGATTTATATATAGGGTCCCACTTGTAATCCTAGCACTGGAGAGGCAGAGACAGGCATATCCTTAGAGTTCGAGAGCCAGCCTAGCCTACCTGGTGAGTACCAGACCAATAAGAGACCATGTTACAAAAACAAGGTGCATAATACTTGAACAACAACAGACAAGCTTGTCTTCTGGCCTCCACATGCATGTGCACACATACACCTCTGCACGCATGAACACACATGCAAATGTACGCACCATTTTTAATATTATAAAGCAAAAGGATAAAAATAAAAAGAGAGCCATCAAATGGGAAGAATCAACACATTCCTTGAAGCCTTAAAATTCGGCTGAGGTGACAATGCATCCACTGGGTAAAGTGTTTGCAGTGAGTGCATGAGAACCTGAGCGGGAATCCCTGCGTGTGTGGTCCTGGGAGTCTCAGCCAGCCCAGCTCAACCTCCAAGCCCCAGGTTCAGTGAAGAGACCCTGTCTCAAAAACTAAGGTAGAGTGTGATTAAGGAAGACACTCCATGTTGACCTCTGGCCTCCACAGGCACACAGATGGACACCTGCACCTGCAAACACACACACACACACACACACACACACACACACACACACACACACACACACACACACATACACAGCATCAAAATTGTAATAATTGAGGTCACTGAATCTGCAACCATAATTTTCATTTTCGCTACTCTAGTATCAGTGTGATCTACAGAGACTGTAACTATGGCGACATCTAAGAAAAACTACCAAAACCAGAACTGATGCAGTGTCGGGTTACAGCCCCATTGTCTTGTCTGTCGCCTTTAGTTTTCTGCCTCTCTCTAGTGCAGCCATCCATCTTGTCCCTAGTCAGGTGGCCTCTGAATTGGATGGACCTAATTGGAGCAAGTGAAGGCGCTAATAACCAGATACCAGTGCTTGAAGTTAAAGATGCCATTCTTTGCAAACAGGCTGAAATACCAAAATCTTGGGCTTTTCCAAGTGACCTTTAATTTTTCCAGTTTCCAGAAATAGCATAGCTTTCCTTTTGACCATTTCTAGAAAATGAAATATCAAACCCCAACTCACATTGTGGGCTGACATCATTCCTTCCATCTTCCCAAATTCAACAGAACACACAGACGATCCATCACAGCAAACTTTCTTCTGGGAACGCTGCTGACACACGTTGCTTATATGAGCTGCAGAGGCTTTCTAATTAGATCCCCAGTGGGATCCTGTAATCTATTTAAACTCCCTGAAGCATCTTTCCAGGAATGTCCATATTATTGTTTTGAGCTTTAAATAATAGAAACAGAAAGAGAAGATAACTTTGAGTTCCATTCCACATCTCAGCAGTTTTATGAAATGATCATTGTGCCCAGATAAGGTAAACACAATAGTGCTCGTGTAGGACCCCTGTTTGGAACTGGCCTCAAGGAAAATACACATGACAGCATGAAACGGGGTCGAGTCAAAGGAGACCTCTCTGATGTGGCTTCAGAAGTTCACTTGATAGACATATGAATTGGCCACCCATCAGCTGAGCAGCATGGCGCTAGAGATTTGGGTCTATGGTGACCAGAGAAACAGACTACCCCCTGCCTCTCGGAGCTGCTTCCGATGAAGTCCAGGGAAGTCTGGTCCTGTAACATGGTAATAGCCACACAAGGAACCCTGCAGTATGCTGACATCCCAACTGAGAGATCAACGGAAAACTAATTTTTAAAAAATGCAAACGAAGCAGACTTGAGCTACTTCAACAGCTCTAGGCAAAGGGGCCTTAAAATGTCCTTGCTTAGGGAGACAGAAACGACGCAAAGGCACTCAAATGCAAGACACCTTCAGTCCAAAGATGGAATAACTGGCCAGATCTTACCTAACAAGTTATCAAAGAACAGCCTCGGGCTGAGCTCGGGCCTGCTGGATGCGCACTTTCCCTTTGTGCTGGCATGTTTTATTAGTCAAGGGAAAAGGCTCAGGTTATATAACGCTGGCTCCACCTACCTCACCCCAAACAGGACTTACTGCAAATAACACTTGAGGCAGCATGTCCCAGAAGTATTTCAAGAAAAACAGCAGTATGGGTGGAAGGAAGGAAGGAAGGAGAGGAGGGAGTGTGGGTGGAGGGCCGCAAACACATCCTCTCCTCGGGGACTCAAAATGAACACTGGCCCAACCGCAACCTAGGAGGAACCTGGGGATCAGTGCTTCGTTGGAGGCATAGCTGTGAGTATTGGGGCTGAAACAGTAAATGACAACAAACAAAACCCAGAGTCTTCACTTTTGTGGCATTAAGTGACATTCTGACATGGCTCCACAGTCAGTAATAGCTGCTAAGGAAAAATAAATAAATAAATAAACAAACAAACAAACAAATAAATAAATAAATAAAACTAAGGAGGACAGGGCAGGAGGAAGATGTTGCTAGTTTGTCTACAGTATCAGTGGAGACCTCACTAAGGAAGTGACTGTTAGGCCAAGACAGGAAGGAGAGAGATGCGTGGCCTTCTGTCGGACAAACACTCCAGACAGAATGGCATGAGCAAAGCCCTGGGGTAGGAGCGTTTGAGGGCTTTAAGGAACAACAGAGAGGTCGGCATGGCTGCTGTAGCTTGAGCAAAGGGATGACAGGAATGTAAGATGGAAAAGGAAGCCAGAGCCCGGATAGACATTTCAATTCCAAAATGAATAAAATGAGAGGCAACGGAAGAACAGAGCCCAATGATCTGAGAATAACCAGGAGTTAGTGGTACCCGGAGGGCCGTGGGAAGAGAACACTCCCGGAGAGGTGTGGCACTTCTTCCTTAAATGCTGCTGCGAGGACAATGAGCACTGGAAAGGAACACTGAAGTTAACAAAATGGGAAGCTGGAGTCTCATTGGTGAGAGACACTTTGTAGAATGGAAAAGTCTGCTGGGGGGGGCACGTGTATACATGTGGGTTTGTCCATGTTTGCATAGGGACACCCACATGTGGATGCCAGAGGGTGACTCCAAGTGCTTTCCCCTATTACTTTCTATCCTGTTTGTTTGTTGCTGAGGATGTTTTTCTTTTTAAATAACATCATTCAATTTGCAGGCAAATATATGGAATTAGAAAAAAATCATCCCGAGTGAGGTAACCCAGACCCAGAAAGCAAACCTGGCATATACTCACTTATATGTGGATATTAGCTATAAAGTAAAGGAGAACCATCAACAACCCACAGACCCAGAGAGACTAGGTAACAAGGAGGGCTCAAGGGGGGGATGCATGGGTCTCCCTGGGATGGGGAAATAGAATAAATTTTGTGGGTAGACTGGGAGCAGATGGGAATGGGAACAGGAGGAAACAGGTTGGGGAAAGAGTACTTGGGGGGGGGTACATTTCAGGGGTGAGGTAGAAATCTAGTGCAATGAAAACTCCCAGGAATCTACAAGGATGACCCTTGCAAAACCTTCTAGCAACGGGGAATACGGAGACCGAACCAGCCATCCTCTGTAACCAGGAAGGAAGGCTTCCAGTGGAGGGACTGGGACACACAAAACCTTCGACCTACGATTTGTCCTGCCTGCAAGATGTGCTGGGATAAAGCAGCACAGAACTTGAGGGAGTGGCCAACCAATGACAGGCCCAACTTGAGACCCTTGCCACGAGAGGGAGTCCACTCGTGACACTGTCTAGAGGACCAGGAACCAGAGGCTGGGCAGCCCAGAGACCTAGGATAGAACCAAACAAGTCTGGCAAAAGAAAAGAGGAAAAGAGAAAGAAAAGGAAAAGTCAATGAAATGTTTCTTAAAGATACTCTGCTATACTTGTAGACCAGAGCCTAGCATAATTGTCTTCAGAGAGACTTCATCCAGCAACTAATGGGAGCAGATGCAGAGACCCACAGCCCAACATTAGGCGGAGCTTAGGGAATCCCACAGAAGATGGGGAGGAAGAATTATAGGAGCCAGAGGGGTCAAAGAACCACAAGGAAATCCACAGACTCAACTAATCAGGGCTCACAGGGGCTCACAGAGACTGAACCAACAATCACGGAGCCTAGGAGTCACAGGTCTGACCTAGTCCTCTGCATATTGGTTATAGTTGTGCAGCTTGGAGTTCTTATGGGACTCCTAACAGTGAGAGCAGGGGCTGTCTCTGACTCTTTTGCCTGCTTTTAGGACCCCTTTTCTCCTACTGGGTTACCTCATCCAGCCTTAGTATGAGGGGACGTTCCTAGTCCTACTGCAACATGAGATACCATATTTGGTTGGTATCTGTGGGAGGCCTGCCCTTTTCTAAAGGGAAACTGAGGAGGAGTAAATCTGGGGGAGAGGGAGGGTTGGGGAAGGACTAGGAGGAGAGGAGGGAAGGGAAACTGTGTTCGAGATGTAATATATGAGAGAATAATATATAAAATTTTTATTTCATTTATTGTTGTATGGGTATGCATGTGGGTACAAATGTGTGTGTGTGTGTGTGTGTGTGTGTGTGTGTGTGTGTGTGTGTGTGTGTGTGTGTGAACATGTCCCATGGCACATGTGTGGAGGTCAGAGAACAGCTTTGTCAAGTTGATTCTGTCTTTCTACCTATATGAGAATTCCAGGGATCAAACTCAGGCCATTAGGCTTGGCAACAAGCCTCTTTACTGATGAACCATCTAGCCAGCCCCACCCTAATTTTTGTGATAGGGGAACTCATTGAACACAGAGTTCATGATTGGTTAGACTAGCTAGTCACCAAACTTGGGAGACCCACCTGTCATCCCCACCACCCCTCACTCCGCCAAGCCCATGCTCTTACACTAGAGCTACAGACCCACAGCACCATGCCTGGCTTTTCCCATGGATACTAGGGATCTGAACTAAGTGAAGTCCTTGTGCTTGTACAGAGACACTTTCCCAACATTAGGCAGGCCCTGAGGAGGAGCTTTTGACGATGAACGATTAACTAACACATCTATCTGTAATAGAGACAGGACAGTCACAGAAGGAGATGCTCTGGCCAGAAGTCCTCAAGAACAAATCAGATAACTCCCCTGCATAAGGATCAAGAAGAAAACACAGTGGGCTAGGCAAGTGAGCAGAGGAAGAGGGGAGGTTGCAGAAACACTTTCTGGATGACTTGCTTTTCTTGGGAGATGGGAGGTTTTCTGAAGGGGGAGAGGGTTGGAAGCAGGAGCTCCAGAGAGTAGGCAGATGGCTGAGCCAGGGAAACACGGTGGCAGTGCTGGGCAGCAGAGTCCTGTGATGTCCATGGCAATCAAGTGATAGGACTGGCCAGCCTAGGCATGTAGTACCCCCTAGCACTCTGTTCCCTGAGTAAATGTGGGGATCTATTGGACTCATCCATCCCTAACTTCTCCTGAACCCATTTGACCATAGAAACTAACAGTCCCAAAGAGCCTGTGTAAAATGCTAGTCTGCACTTAAACAGATCATAGGGGTTAAGAAAATATTGGAACCCTAATTTCTCTTTTCTAGTCAAGTGATAATGCAGGAGCTCAGGTTGTAGGGGAATATAGGTTTTAGTCATTTGGGGGTGTCCTGCTAAGAGGAAAGGAAAACAGATTGACACCAGTCAAAACAGATTATCAGAGTCAGAGCTGGAAGTGAGATCTATGCTTGCCCGGGTGAGCTTGGGCAAACAAGTCTTTCTGGGATATATCCTGAACAGGGGGGGGATATCTCCTGCCCCTCGAGGATGCTAGGAGGGTTAGTGCCAATAAACATCAGCACTCAGCTCCTAGCATAGAAAGGCTACCTGAGGAGGTAGCCACACTTCCTAGCCAATGAGCACTGCAAATCATCCAGGTGAATACTAGCCCATCCAGAGCATCTCCTCCAGGCACCCAACCACTGTGCCCCTGGCCACCTCAGCATCCACAAGCCTTGCTCTCAGTTTATAGCCAGGAACTTGACCAGTCAAGACACAGTTTAACTGCTCTGTCTCAAGAATAAATTGGTCTTTCCAGCAGCTAAGTTCATCTATAACAAATGAAGCCCCTCCACTTCCTGCAAGACAGAACACTTTATAAAGTCATGCATATATCATAGTTCCCATTTTTGAAATAATCTTTTACTTACAGAAAATTACCAAAAGCAGCATACAAAAAGAGCTCAATATCCTTCACTCGGCTTCTGCTAATGTTTCCTCTAACCTCCCATAATCATGATACAGTTGCCCAAATCAAGAAAACATTGTTGACAAATTAATGTCTACTGTTTAAATTACTCCTCCATGGGCCTTGCTCCAATGTTGCCAGCGTGCCTCTAGTGTCCCTTTTATGATTCGGGATCCAGTCTAGGGCCCCATATCAAATTTAGTTCTCAAATATCTACTGGTCTGAGACAGTTTCTCCGAATTTCTCTGTCTTTCATGACTGTCTTAGTTAAGGTTCTATTGTTGTGAAGAGACACCATGACCATGGTAACTCTTATAAAGGAAACCATTTCATTGTGGTGTCTCCCTTACAGTTCAGAGGTTCAGTCCATTATCGTCATGGTGGGAAGCAAGGCAGCATGCAGGCAGACATGGCGCTGGAGAAGTAGCTGAGAGTTCTTACATCTTGACTCACAGGAAACAGAAAGTGGTCTGAGACAATGGGCAGTATCTGGAGCATATATGAGACCTCAAAGCCCACCTCCACAGAGACACACTTCCTCCAGCAAGGTCATACCTACTCCAACAAAGCCACACCTCCTAATAGTGCCATTCCCTTTGGGGGCCATTGTCTTTCAAAGCACCACAGTGACCCTGGCATCTGTGAAGAGGGATGACTGACTGGCCAGGCATTTTGATTCAGATTTGGCTGATCTTTTCTCATGATTAGACTGAACTTGTGTGTTTTGGGTAAAATCCCCCAGAAATGATGTTTGGCCTGCTCAGTACACCAAAATAGGAAATTCAGGTTGATAAATCTCAGCACTGGTGATAAAACCTTTGTTTATTTGACTGAGGTGGTGTTTACCTCATGTCTAATGTAGAATGAGACAGAATTCCAGCCTTTCCTAAGAATTGTGGAAATGAGTAGATGCTATCCTCTGTGTTCAGCCGAAGACGTGTAGAGTAAGAACTTGAACTCAGGTGTTCTACATCCAAATGTTTTCTCTTTCCTGTTCTCACTGCTGCACCTGCATGGCCTTCATGCACTTATCTCATTCCACAGCTGGTTTTCCAGGGGAAAACACCACAGCAAGTCACACTGTCTCATAAGTCAGGGTTTCCTCAATGAAGGCGATAGCACAAGGTAAAATTAGAGGAGCAAACCCAAACAGGAAGCTCCCAGCTGAGGTTCAGGACACTTAACAGCTGCACCTAACTTACTACAAACACAGGAAGAAAATCAGCATAAGCCTACAGAACCAAGAAACCTGGAACTGATAATAAAAAAAAAAAATCTTTAAGTAGCCAGGCAGTGGTGGCGCATGCCTTTAATCCTAGCACTCGGGAGGCAGAGTCAAGGTCTCTGTGAGTTCAAGGCCAGCCTGGTCTACAGAGTGAGATCCAGGACAGGCACCAAAACTACAAAACTGTCTCAAAAAAAAACAAAAAAAAAAAAGTCTTTAATTAGCTCTTGAGAACCAAGGAGGATAGCTACAGGGAAGACAGGCAGAGTTCCATGGTACTGGGTGTAAAACCCACGGGCATACCTTTAGGACATCTCCCCCATCCCTGCGCTCACAGCCTCCGAGACAGAGTTACGTCACACACTGACATCCTGTCCCACATGAGGCACATGAGACACAAAGAGGTTAAGACAAGGCGTGGGGCTGAAGTTCAAAGTCAGGATTTCAATCCTTCGTTCATTCACTCATCCATTCACCTAACAGTCTAATCTAAGTGCTGATGACACATTCATACTGGAGATCCTGGCCTCTGGATTGGAAGACTTCAGGCTTCCCCCATGACCTTTTCACAGGAATCTAGACAGGCAGCACTCCCTCAAGCCCATCCCCCACTGAGAGCACACAGACATCAGGTTTCCAGACAGAATGGTTGCTCTGTAGTGGAGACTAGTGGGAAGGCAGCCACGCTGTAAAGCCCGAATGAAGGTCACCGTTCTCTTGGTAGATTACCTTCTCTTTGCCCCTCTTGTCAAGACTCAGCAGGGCCTGAATTTCTAAGTGTAATAAACAGCAAACCAGAAATAGTATCAAATTATTACTGTTACACACACACACACACACACACACACACACACACACACACAAGTTGAAGGGAGTGGACTTGGGAGGGACTGGAGGGGAATCGATGTAATTAAATTTAAATCAAAAATGTTTAACATAAAATGCTCAGATGCATTTCTTATTCTTGTTTTACATGGCCAAGTCCACCACCTGAAGACAAGCCACATATATTTGCAGGTTCAACTCAAAAGAAGAGGGGCCAGAGGGTGAAAAGCCATCTTGACCAAAAGCTCAAGATTGGCATCTTGTTCTTAAAAGCTAATTTAAAAAGAAAATCGTGATCTACAGGAAGGAAGGAAGGATGGTCTCAGGATGACGCTAAGCTACAGAAATGAGGTGATTTCTTAGCAGAGTCCCAAGAAGAAGACTTGGAAGGAGGGAAGAGTCCCAGCAGGTGAGCTGTGACCCCAGAAACTAGGAATGCAGGACACCAGGAAGGGATACACATGGCAACAGCTGTTCATCACACATGCTTGCAGCCACCTTGGGATACTTTGAATGGTCTTGTACTCTGCTCTGCTGCTTCCAATCACAGGTCAGGAGAGGAAGTCCCAGGAATCCACAGGTCTGGGTGGCCATTGGATGATGGTTTAAGAATCAGTCATGAAGAGTCGGGAGAGTCTTGGTGGAAGAGAAGGCTGAGTCTAGGCACAGAACAAGCGCTACAAGGAAGGACATCGTGAACAAGTGTCATGGGACAGATGACCAGAATTACACTTGAAGAGTGTGACTGTCACAGCGTGGTCCCCATGACAGAAGTAGCAACAGCAGCAGAAAGCATGTGAGAAATTTAAATTCTTGGATCCAGTGAATCAGAATCTCTGCGGAGAGATGCAGCAATCTGTGTTTTAACAAGCCCTCCAGCAATTCTATTATATTTCTATTCATTTCGTAAGCACACGGGGGTGTGATGGTGAGGAGGGTCCATGTGTGCCACCACAGGAACAGAGGTCAGAGGACAACTTTGCAGAATTGGTTCTCTCCTTCTACCTTGTGGGTTCTAGGGATGGAATTCAGGTTATCAGGCTTGGCAGCAAGCACCTTCAACAGCTCACCACCCCACTCTGTTAATTCCAACTCAAATAAAGGAAGTGCTGTTTTGAATCCATACCATGGTCCATACCAATCTATCACACTGTGTCAAACTCCAGTCCCAGTCAAATTCACATTGTGTTGACAACATTATCCTGTAGAATGGAGTGACGACAACCCAGCATGCATCTTAATGCCTTGCTCATCTACTCTATAAAACACAAATGCTTGACCAAGGTTCTGCAAATGCATTAAAATGAAACCATTACATTGGTGTTCTCAACTCTAACATGCATACAAACCCCTCAGATCTTGCTAAGATGTATTTCTGAAGCTCCAGGTCTGAGGGCAGGCCTAGGATTAGGCCTGTCTGTCATGTTCCTGCACAATGAGGTATAGGCTGCTAGTCTGTGGTCCACCGTGTGAGCAGCAAGACATGGAATTAAGTCTAAAAGCCTCGGTGACAGGACGCCAACTCCCTACCCGTGAGATGTTCCTCTCAGGCCTGGTGTCCCCACCCCACAGTTGCTGCCATCACAACCTCAGCTCCCAACCCCCTTTCTCTTAGCCACTAAATGAATATGTGTTAGTGCAATCTCTTCACCCACACAGCACGTGAGAGTGAGAAGGGATGCTCAGCGGAGCATGTATGCTCACAACACCAGCACAGAGAATGAAGGGATATCCCCAAGTGTTCTCCTTGTGCCTCCAGAGGGACTGTTCCAGGCAGGAAGATCCACCTCATTTGTTTGCAGAGCTAACTACCCAATATTTAAAACATAAACTCTTAGCTTTAGACTCGTCAGAGGCTGCAAATCAATAGGCCGTCCTCAGGGCTACAGGGACCTCTGTCAGGCTCCCATGAGCTCCATCCAACCAGGGTAGCCAAAAATCCCAGCTGGGACCACCACGTTAACCCAGTAAAAAATACATGATGCTTGGAGACAGCCCATCCCTAACAGGGGGTGGAGGGGAGTGTGGTTTCAACCTGTGTGTCACACTTGTCTCCTGCCCCAGGCACTCATGAAATACTCCAAAGTTAGGAAAGGTTTATGTGATTACACCTGCAGGGTTGCAGCCAGGTGTAGATATTTACTAAATATGGCCATCAAGACTCAGTCTTCCTCTTAACTTCAGGGTCCATTTCTGGGTTTTCCCTACAGAGTGATTCATTCTTTCGCCCCTTCCCTCCCCGCCCCCATAAACAGGTAGTTATTACATAAAGTTGTCTAGAACCGCTTGACTAAAATTAATAAGGGATTTCTGAGATCAAAATCCAGATTCTTAACATTTAAATGCAACATGCAAGGAGCAGCTTTGCAAATGTTCTTGCTGTTAGAGAGATCATAAAGCCATGACTTAATCACTGGGGAATATTTATCACAAATGGTGACAGATAAGGCACTGTGAAATTCACGCAGCTGAAACGCTCAAGCCTCCAATATAAAGGGATTAATCTGATGTCTTGGACATATTGGCCCCGTGCCACTGTTTATTACATGGAAGTCTATGTTCTCTTTGAAGACTTCCTTTTGGAAAAATGCAGCCACTCACCATGCTATTTTTAATATGTATATTAACAAAGGAGGGGGAAGATAACACCATTATTACAACTCTCTAATGAAGGAAAACCCAAGAAATAATAAACCTGATGCTACGGAAAAGATGAGAGAAAAGAAGCTGAGAATAGACACCCTTTGTTTCTGAGGATCACCAACATTTCTGTAGTGTAAACAGAAACCGTTGAGTATATAAGTGTAGCGATAGGTAAAATATCAAGGTATAATTATAATTAGATAGCTATCCACCAACACATCATTTGATTCTCACAAAGCTTGCTACTCAGCATGAAAGCCATGGAACTTTTTAGGTTGGCCATTTTTACTCCTGTGAGACAAGATAAAGGGTATCACTACCACGCCAGCCCTTCCATGTAAAATTCTGTTTGAGGTTATTTCCTGGAATTGGCAAGTGGCTGCTTTGTCTACACTCGCTGTTTGTGACTTTGGAAGATGTAAAATCTCCATAGACTCCTCTAGGCATTTCATAGATGTGCAGACTGTAGGACCAACTCCCAGGATCTCGGCCCAACCCATTTCCCCCACTTCCTCACACATCGTTCTCAAGAATAACAGCAGAATGTGCTGGAGTATGAAGAGGCTAGCCACAACAGCCCAGGCTTCCTTTCCCCTGGTAACATGTAGAGATGAATGACCTTCAATGCCTAAGTCCCTTGAGTTACACAGCCTCAGACATAATAAATCCATGGGCAGTTGTTTGTTAGGGTCCCTCAGCTGCAGCACAAACAAGGCACGTACAGAAGAGGCTCCACCCACCCTTGCCTGATCCTTGGACTGTCCTGTAACAAGTCTCAGACCTCTGTTGTCCCTCACCACCTATCTGTAAGTAATGAGTCAACTCACAGAAAGCATTGTGTGGGTGTGGTCACTGGACTCAGACACATCGGTAACCAGTAAACCTGTTGCACATAAACAGAGCAGCATTCCTGAACCCAGATGGAGCAGAGATCGCAAAGCTATTTCAGTGCCCCAAGACTACAAGGACTTATCTGCCTCCTACTCTAGCACATCCATCCCCAGAGCCCAGAGGGATATAAAATCATTGTCTCTGAGGGAACAAAGGAAAGATTCCACAAGTCTCTCGGTGCATGAAGCCACAATGAGTTCATCATTAGGCTGTGTCTGCTTAATTATTCAACAACAACAAAAAAAAATACACTGAATGCCTATTAGGGAAGCTGGAATATAACAAAACACAGTCCCCACCCTCATGAGGCTGATAAAGTTGAGAAAGCATATGATAAACCAATAGACCAAGAATAGAAATACTTTGTGCCTTCAAAATGCATTTGATAGCCACTAACATATCTATGGTATAAGCAGATGATACCAATGAGATAATCCACAATCATCCATTGGTATTTATGGGAGGTTGGCTTCAGATTCCCTCATACAGATATCAAAATTTGTACATGCTCAAGTCACTTATACAGACTATCACAGTATTAGCACATAATCTAGGCAGGTCCTCCCATGTATCTAACTCAGATCTAGACTATATACACTGCTCAAGGTAATAAAAATGCTAAACACATAGCTTGTTTGCATTTCATTTCTGTTGCTGTAACCAAATACCTTGACTAACAGCAGCTTTGAGGAGGAAAGGGTTTATTTAGCTTACAATTCCATCGCTGATGGAAAACCCAAGTAGGAATTCAACGCAAATAGTAATATCATATCCATAGTCAAAAGCAGAGAAAACAAATGCACCCATGCTTTCTCTCACCTAGCTACCTTCTGTGTTATGAAATCCAGAACCTTCTACCTAGGGAATGGTGCCACCCACAATGGGCTGGGTCTTCCCATATCAATTAACAATCAAGACAATCCCCCACAGACATGCACATAGGCAAACCTGATCTAGCCAGTTCTTTATCTGAGGCTCTCTTCTTGGGTGCTTCTAGGTTGTGACAGGTTGGCAGAACTAACCAGCACACCATTGTTTTACTGCATTATACAGGAACTGATGACAAGAAAAAGGTCTACACATGTTCAGTACAGACACAATTTTCCCCCAAATATCTTCAATCCAGACAACACAGAACCTGTTGCTGGTAAGAGCTGCCTTTAAGTCAGATGCCCCAGAAAAGATCAAAATAAAATAAGGGCGATAGAGAGATCTCCACGCTAGTCAGGGGAGGAAGTCTCCAGTGAGCAGAAACCTCAAGCGAGACATAGTCCCAGGTGACAGCAGAGAGGATGCCAGGCACAGGGGAACAGCAGGCACAAAGGCTGGATATGAAGGCAGTAGACTAGACAGCGGACATGGCCGAGGTGAGGGGCAGATCATGTAGGGCAGTCAGGAAACCGTAAGCAGGCCAGGGACGTAGCTCAGTAGTACAGGACATGACTAGCATGCAAAAGGCTCTGTATTTAACCTCCAGCACACGCAAATGACAAGTCAGTCTTAGAGCCGGCCTGCAGTATACTATAGACCTGGGCTGACCAACACGGTATCTAGCCACGTGTGACTAAATTTAAACAAACAACATAAAACACAGTTCAGTCAGCAAGATGGCTCAGCGGGTAAAGGTGCTGGCTGCATAAACCTGACGACCTGAGTTTGATCCCTGGAACTGACCTAAAGGTGGAAGGAGAGAACCCACTCCAGAAAGTTGTGCTCTGACCTCCAAACATGCCCCACGACACATATGTACCCATGTCTTAGGGTTTCTATTGCTGGGAAGAGACATCATGACCACAGCAACTCTTATAAAGGAAAAACATTTAATTGAGGTGTTTTGGAGGTTAAGTCCATTATCATCATGACAGGGAGCATGGCAGCATGCAGGCAGACATGGTGCTGGAGAAGGAGCTGCTACATCTTGATCCATAGGCAACAGGAAGTAGACTGTCTCACTGGGAGTGGCTTGAGCATATATGAGACCTCAAAGTCTGCCTCTACAGTGACACACTTTCTCCAACAAGACCACACCCACTCCAGCGAGGCTACACCTCTTAATAGTGCCACTCCACTTGGGGCTATTTTCTTTCAAACTACCACACATAGTCATTCATACACACATACACCACACACACACACACACACACACACACACACACACACACACACACTGTAATTTTTTTAAAATTAAGTGTACACACACACACACACACACACACACACTGAAATGTAATTTAAATGCCATTCAGCTGCACTAACCACATTTCTGAAGTTCCATCACCTACACTGGTGACTATCACTGGGAAGAGCAGACATGAACTACTTCCAACAGAATGCAGAAACTTCTCCGGAAGTGCAGTTACACAGCATTCTCTCTCCGAGTGTGTGACCTCTGGTGTCCCCTGGCAGAATCACAAGTTTGTCCACAATGAGCAGATGAACGGGTTTCCTGAATAGAATGCTCTGGGTTTGTATTGTCTCCCAACCCAGCCGGCATCCAGCTGCAGACAGACCCAAAATCACTCTCACATCTACTGGCCACACATGGCTCGTAACAGTTACTCTGCTTCAATTTCCTTCTTCCTAAAGCAACTATTAACAAATAATCACCCAGTATTTATCTTGGATGGGAATGATTTAACAAGGGGGTAAAAGAAAAAAACCTACAAAATTTATGAGATCCCAAAGAAGAACACTTGAAGATTGGGAGCAGCTGCCTAACAGCGAAATACTTAAATTTTTATTTCTAGCCGTCCCCAAGGGCTGAAATCATATCCAAGGAAGGTATAATGCACGGAACTCCACTGATAATCAGCTGGCATTCCAGAAAATGTCCTGCAGCAGTGAGCCATTGCGTGGAGGGTTTTCCGGGCGTTACTCATGGGTGGCCACTCAGCCTCTGGGATCTGAGGCTGGCTGGTACTTGAAAGGGGTCTTTTAAAGACAGACGTAGTCAGTGTTTGCCAGCTTCTCTTTGGCTCATTTCCATGGCAACGGTATAAAGAAAGAAATCCGTGGACAAGAGGGTCCTATCTCAGGCTTTGACTCATCATGTAGCTTAGAGGGACAAAATGACTATGCCAGCATGGGCAGCGGGAGCCAGGAAGAGAAGACAGATGGGATGTGGTTTCTCCACTGGAGTATTCCACAGAGACGTTGTTGGTCAAAATCTGAAGGAGAATGCTCACACCCTCCCCTTCAGCAGGACACTGGCTCCCTTCTAGCTACAGGCCTGGATGATGCTCTCCCTTTCTGCATGCAGGTGGAGGGAGGCCAAGAAAGACACACACACACACACACACACACACACACACACACACACCTAGTTTAAAAAAAAAAAACATAAAACAAAACTTCATTTTCTCCACTTGCCATCAAAAAAAAGTACATGAAAACAAAAATACAATATCACTTCAATTGTCAGACTGACAAAGGCCTTTTGTTGTCTGGGTGGAGGGGGGGGCAGTTTTTTGTTTCATGAGTGTATATTAATTACAGAATAGTGGGTTCTGTCATGACATTTTCATACATGTATATAACACATTTTGATCATGTTCACCTCGTTGCCCTCTTTTGACCTCTTCCCACTTCTGATTCTGTCTTCTTCCAACCCGCTCCTCTCCTGCTTTGATGCCAGCTTGAGTTTGGTTTCATTTGGTGTTTTGGTAACCTGGTGAATTGTATTGAGGTTGTTGACAGAACCCCAAGTAATTCACCATCAGCTGCGGTGTCAATAAAGAAAAGGTCTCTGCCTCCTCCAGCCCGCAGGAACTGCCTGTAGATCCTCAGGGAGAGGTGGGCCCTGTGCGTTCCTCCCTGTGAGCTTTTTAACAACAGCCAGCGCTGCTGAGGTGCGGAGAAATGGGCTCTCCTCTGCATTGCTCGCACAGCAGAGATGGTTACTTGACAGGTGTATCTGAAGCCTGAAAAATGTGCTCCCCCTCTGATCCAACTCCCTTCCAGGAATTTACGCTGAAGAAATAACCAGAAATAAACCCAGCAATTTATATGAAAGGCTTCCATCATGAATTTATTTATAGTAAGGGTTAAGAGAAGTCCTCTATAAAAATCCATCAATAAGAGGAAGGGTAAATGAACTACATTGTCTGTGATATATATTGTGTGTCATTGTTCTAAAAGTTCTTTTACAAGATTATTGATCATGGAATATTCATTTCCTAAATTACCATATTATAGAATAATATAATTCTGTGTTAGATCCATATGGCACGCAGTTTAATTTTTTACTCCAAAGGCACTTAAGAACACTGCACGAATAATCCATAATGATGATCCACATGGCTGGGAATTATGATTTTAATAGACTCCTAGACTGGTAGTTAATTCATAGTGGCAATTAATAAATACTCAATGGTAGATTCACTGAATTAAGAAATGTTGACATCACAGAGGCTTTGCCAATGGCTAACTTCGTTTTCTAGGGCACTTCAGGGGAATTCTAAAGAGTCTATGTTTCCAATAAGCATCCAGATCTGGAAATTTTGTTTTTGTGGACATGAACATCCTACCTAGAGACACTGGACACTCAATATTCTCTCCCTCTACAACAAGACAGTCTGAAGGACCGTGCAGAGAGAGACACAGTATCCGAGCCTCAGTGTAGTGCAGGGTCCATGCCAACAATTCTCATGGACTTCCAAAGACATTAAGGTTTTCATTGTAAGGACCACTTTCTTTGTGTATCCAGGATGCAGCTTGTCAATAACGACAATCATTTAAGTGATAAATAAGTAAAAAAATAAATCCATAAATTGCATAACTTTTTCTAAAAATCAGAAATTTTTAAATTTGCATATATGCTACATGAATGGATGATATATCTTCTAGAACTAATTACTATAACCCTAATAAAAGCCATGTTTTAAAGCTCACTCCTCATGCGTGACTGTGGTGTATGTATTTTGTTGTGAGAATTCGATCCATTCAGCCAATGGCTTTGGGGCAACAAGCCCTAGGGCATGGTCTTATCTGCCTGCATGAGCAGTTAAGAGCTAAGGAAGAGGGGTCCCATGCTTTCTTGGGTAGTCGAGGCAGGAGCCAGCAGCAGAGAATATGGTTTGTGGTTGGGCTGCATTGTCCCTGGGTAGAATGAACAACAGGACAACTACAGCTGGATCAGCAGCAGTGTCTTGTTCTGTACTCATGAGTCTGTTTTTCCATTGCACCCTTTAATAAATTATTGATCAGACTTTTGTGGGCTCTCATTTCATATGTTCAAATGCGTGAGGGTGCAAAGGCCAGAAGTTGACATCAGGTGACTTCATCAGTCCTTCTCTACTTTACCTGTTGAAGTAAGGTCTCTCACTTGAACCCAGAGTTAGATAGTCAGTTTGCCAGCTAGAATGGGGATCCCAGTCCCTGCATTCTGCCCCGCGTGACTACATACAGATGGGCTGCCATTCCCAGTCAGCACTTCTGTGGGGTCTTGGGGGTGCAAACTCCAGTTCTAACAATTTACCTGCTAAGCCATCTCACTAGCCCCTAAAGATGGGTTCTGCATAAAAGGCTTCTGCACTTCGATAAGCCTTAGAAGCTCTGGGATGGGCTGAGTAAATGTGGTTTCTTTGCAGCCAAGGTTTGTGGGATTCAGCAAGTAGATAACTGCTACACATTTCCCTTAACCATCTCAAAAGAAAATGTTTTCAAATGGGATGCTCACAGGGGTTTTGTTCCCCAGAATTGGGAAATCTTAATTTTATTCATGTCCCCTCTTGTATTTTTCTTTTTAAAACCAGGTCTCACTGATCTTAAATTCATCATTCTCCTTTCATGGGCTCCCAAGGTGCTGAAATTTCTTTAAAAAATATATTTGGTTTTGCCTGCATGTGTGTCTGGGTACAACATGTGTGCTCAGTGCTCATGGAGGCCAGAGAAGGCATCAAATCCCTTGAAACTGGAGTTACAGATGGCTGTGAACTGCCATGTGGATGCTGGGAATTAAACCCAGGTCCTTTGAAAGAGCAGCCAGTGCTCTTAACCACAGAGCCATCTCTCCAGCCCCAAGTATTTGGATTATAAGCAGGCATCACCATATCCAGCAGTACTGCCTCTTGGAATGCCTTCAGATACACTAGGCTAATGTATCTCCCTAGTGGTAGAATGAACGAACACATCGGTTAGGACTATAGCCAGAGTCAGATTTCCCAGTGTTAAACCCCAGCACTGCCACTTACTAGCTTGGGCAAGTTAATTCGGCTCCTCAGCATCTCAGCTTCCTTGTTTGTAAAAAGGAGAAGCTAACTACACCATTGTTGATCGTGTAATGAATCGCTATGTGTTCATGGTTGGACTAACATTTAATCAGTCTTCATTATATTTCAACCAATTAAGAAGTCACAAAAAAACAAGTTGGAGAGGCAGCTGCTTTCACTTGGTAGGAGGAGTTATCGCCTTTCTAACCATGGGTAACCAGCTCTCCATGACACCAATCCTGATGCAAATGGACAGCACTCATTAATGCAGACAGTACATTAGACTCGACTGCACTACCACAATACTTACTCTAGTACATAAACACCATCTCTTGCCTCCTAGTAGCCACTGCAGAGTCCAGCCCACGCCGCCATTATTTATAGCAAGTCTGTAAAAGTTCTGGTAATTCGGAGAGTGTCTGTATTAGCAAGATTTAGCCAGGACATTTAGTTTGCACAACAAGTCCCAAGAACATTCAGTGGAATTCTTCTCGCAATTTGTATACACAGCACAGAAGTTATTCATTTAATAACCCACAAAGACATGTTTCCAATAGCCAGTGGCCATAATGTTAGATAAACATATAGATTTTTTTTCTTCCTGTATGCGTCATATAAAATATTCATCTAAGAAAGAGAACATTAACCCGTTTAAACATCACCATTTTTATTAGCCTTTATTGGCCATAACAGGGGCTTAGAAACCTTTAACTCTAATGGAAATTAAGTGCTCTACATTTCAAATGTTTCCTACTATGACCTTCAAACATTAAAATAACTAGAAGTGCCACAATGCCAAATGAAAATGTTTCAGCATCCACGACCCTACATTTCAAATCTGAGAGTGTCAGTTAAAAAAAAAAAAAAATTCATCCCCAAGGTCAGAAAACACTAGATGCCCTGAGATCAGCAAGACTGGAAGACACAGATGGCCACAAAAAGCCCCTCCCCCACAAGAGAGGCTCCCGGAAGCCCAAGAGGAGGATTTCCAGAGTACAAGCCTCTGGCTGGGTGCCTCATAATCCTCAATGACACTTGGCCTGAGAACCCAGGAGTGCCTTATAGTGTTCCTTAATTTGTAAATACACCCGAGGATGGTGTATTGAGGCACCTGAGGGCTGCCACTCTCAAAGGCACATAGTGATAATTAATCTTAATTGTCAACCTAAAAGGATTAAGAAATACCCAGGAATCCCAGCACTCGGGAGGCAGAGCCAGGTGGATCTCTGTGAGTTCGAGGCCAGCCTGGGCTACCAAGTGAGTTCCAGGAAAGGCGCAAAACTACACAGAGAAACCCTGTCTCAAAAAACCAAAAAAAAAGAAATGCCCAGGAGAACGGTACCGCATTATCTCTGGGTGTGCTTGTGAGGGCATGTCTAGAGATGGCCAGATTAAGAGCTTTTGAGGGAAAAGGAGGAGATGGGGGCAATTAGAGGGACTGGGGTCAATATGTCCTTGATCTTCCCTGGACCCCTTCCAATGTCCCTCCTTTCTCTACTTCCTGTCCACCGTGATGGGAGTGCTTCTCCTCCTCCACAAGCTCCTGCGACCATGATGTTCTGTCCGGTTACATGAGGCCAAGCTCACATGGACTGAGTCCTCCAAAACCGTGAGCTGTAGAACTCTTTCCTCCTCCCAGTGGTTGGGGTCAGTCACTTCGTCGCAACAACAGGAAAAGCAATGAATACGAATGTTAGAACAAGCTCTCTTTTGTCATCTAAAAACCCCTGTCACTTGAATTTCATAAAGCCTTAAGGTGAAAATTAAGCCTAAAAAATGACAAAGAACAAAATAATCAAGCAAGGTTGAGCAATGAATCATGTTTCCGATCTGTGGTTTTTGCCAAGGATGCTCATTTAAAACATTAAATCAAACCTGGCAGTATTATCTTTTTGAAAACTTATTTTTATCATTTTTAATTATGTGGGGGGAGGGTATATATATGAATGCAGTTATATATAACATATATGAATGCAGGTGCTCTCAGTGGCCAGAGGTGTGGGATCCCCCTGACGCTGGAATTATAGGTGATTGTGCACTACCTAGTGTGGGTGCTGGGAATCAAAGCCAGGTCCTCTAGTCCTACATGCTCTGAAATACTAAACCATCTCTCTAGCTCAGCAGCCCCATCTTAAACATCCTTTCATACATTAGCAGCTAAGTACACAATCTAGCCAGACAAGAAAGGCACCTCGGCAGCTGAGGACACCTCCCAGCAGCAAGGCTGCCCTGAGATTCTGATTCTGTTGTCTGGTAAGTACCTCATTATTTCCCAAAGCTCTCAAAGTATCTGAATGAGTGGCCAGGATTGAGAACCACCATCATTTTCTAAAAAAAAAAGGCCTTTTGAAACCAATAAAGTAAGGCTATAATCTCAGACTATAACATGCTATTAAGGTAAATAAAATTAGGCTTATTAAAAAAACACCCTATATTAACTTTGTGTTCAATAAAGAGCCTGTAGGCCAGCATTTAGGAACATCTGGTCTACACCAGTGTCTTAGTTAGGGTTTCTGTTGCTGTGATGAAACACCATGACCAAAAAGCAAGTTGGGGAGGACAGGGTTTACTAGGCTTACACTTCAGCATTGCTGTTCATCACTGAAGGAAGTCGGGACAGGAACTCAAACACAGCAGGATACTGGAGGCAGGAGCTGATGCAGAGGCCATGGAGGAGAGCTGCTTACTGGCTTGCTTACAGTTTCAGAGGTTCAGTTCATTATGATCATGAAGGGGAGCATGGCAGCATGCAGCCAGATGTGGTGCTGGAGCTGAGAGGGCTACAGCTTGCAGGCAACAGGAAGTTGACTGACTGTCACACTGAGGGAAGCTTGAGAAAAAGAGACCTCAAAGCCCACCCCCGCAGTGACACACTTCCTCCAACAAGACTACACTTACTCCAACAAGGCCATACCTCCTAATAGTGCCACTCCCTTTGGGGGCCATTTTCTTTCAAACCACCACAACCAGCTTCCCTATCACTCTCTTTGGAAGCCCTTACACAAGCCCTGGTTTGTGCCCTCTCCCCTAGAGTAGCCCTTTCAAAATTCACAAAGAATCTTATGTGACCAAATAGGATCTCTTTCCCTAATTTCTTACTACTTCCTCTGCAGTATTTCCCAGAGGAGGCTAGATCCACCTTCTGACCTCCAGATTCTGGGGCTCCTGATGTGCTTTCTTCCCAGTAATCCCCTTCTGCCCTGTCCACAGCCCTACTTCCTACCTCTTCTTCCAGGACAGAATTGAGTACGAGCCGTTAAGTACACCTATCTGTGTTCTCCACACGGGCCCACGGGGAACCTAAGCACAATTTATAGTGCAGTCTTCATTCCAAGAAATGAGACAAGATCGTAACTGAAAAGCAACCTCAAGGTCAGAAGCCATGAAGACTGGAGGCACTAGATGGCAGAGCCAGGAAGGGTTGAGGTGGGTGAATCAGAACCAAGATGCTTGGTAGTGCCCTTGATAAGAAATCTGTTGTAAGAGCTAACTAGGGCCAGGAGGTGGTGGCACACACCTTTAATTCCCAGCACTTAGGAGGCAGAGGCAGAAGGAACTCTGTGAGTCTGAGACCAGCCTGGTCTATATAGAGTTCCAGGACAGCCAGGCTGACACAGAGAGACTGTCTGAAAAAACAAAACCAAACAAACAAAAGCGTTAACTAGGAATGGCCTCTAACACTAGTGTGATAGTATCTAGGATTTTGAGTTACTTCCTAGGTATTGGCCTAGGAATATGACATTGGTTTCTCATTTAGCCCTCATAACAATGCTATGAGAAAAATTGGGAGTGTCCCCAGTTATCAATGCAATACAGAGCAGCAATTCAGAGTGGCCCAAGAATATCCATCTCATTAAGTGCTTGAGTCAGGATACGCATCCACTCCCTTGTGATTCCAAAGTCTATGAGAAATCTCTTGGTGACAAGCCACCATTTCCTCTAGCAACTTCTCTAACCTACCTAGCTTCCTTCTCCAAAATCAAAGAGTGTTTGCTTTCTGAATTCTCATGCCCCACACTCCAAGTCTAGCATCCCCTGGTTCTGCCAAAATAGAAAGAGAGACAGAAGTAAAGACACAGCAGAGGGTCATAAATAAAGAAAAACAAAAAACAGCAGAGGGTCATAAATAAAGAAAAACAAAACAGGCAGGCAGGCAATCGCATTAGCCACAGAGACACAGCAGATAAGACAAAATGCTCTTTGTGGGGCTCCTCCCCACCAGCCAGACTCCCTCGGGG
Source organism: Peromyscus californicus insignis (assembly GCF_007827085.1). Classification (NCBI taxonomy): domain Eukaryota; kingdom Metazoa; phylum Chordata; class Mammalia; order Rodentia; family Cricetidae; genus Peromyscus; species Peromyscus californicus. The sequence continues at coordinate 79,421,453 of NW_026294595.1, forward strand.
TTTCTCCCTGGCTGTGTGAAGTATTCTTTCCACTGATGGGTGTAAGGTAACTTTATATTGCATTGAGTCTTCCTTCCAAATCTCATCTCAAAATGCCCTGAGGACTTAGAGAAAATCACCATAGAAATAAAAGTACAGGGAGGGGTGAGAACACACCAGAAAAGTGAGCTTTGGGGTTTTATTTTAAATGGAAGAAAGGGGGGTTGGGGGGGAGATTGGACGATAATGATCATATAAGTCACCCAAAAGGTGTTTCCCAAAGAAAGAGAATAAATCAGAGAGGAGACAAGAAAGAAAAAAGCAAGCTGAGAGATTTTTGACTTAGCAAATGCTCGTTATTGATTTTCTTTACTTTCTTGCTTGGGTCTGAGGAATGTCCCATCCAGGTCTCTCTCTCTCTCTCTCTCTCTCTCTCTCTCTCTCTCTCTCTCTCTCTCTCTCTCTCTCCTGTGTATGTGTGCATGTGTGTCTGGTCAGTTTCACCTGTGTGCATGAGTGTGCAGAAACTAGCCATCAGCCTCCGGTGTAGTTACCCAAGTGCTGTCCACTTTGGTTTTTGAAGCCTGTCTCGCTGGCCTGGATTTCACCGAATAGGCTAGTCAGACTGGCCAGGGAGCCCCGAGGATCCTGTCTCTGCCTCTATAACCCTGAGATGACAAGCACCCGCCACCAAACCCAGCTTTACACTCAGGTTCTGGGAACCCACTCACATCACCTTGCTTGTAAGGTAAACGTTCTACTCACTAAACCATCAGGTCCAGCATCATCTACTCCCAACAAGATCAGAATGCACAGTGTGCCAGGCACACACCTTTCATCCCAGCATTCAGGAGGCAGAGGCAAGTAGATCCCTGAGAGTTTGAGGCCAGCCGGTCTACATAGTGAGTTCCAGGCCAGCCAGGGCTAGATAGTGAAACTCTGCTTCAAATATATATTAAATATAATGTAACATATAGATATATAGATGTCTCACATGAAATACAAATATTTCAAAAGAAACGCTGCCTCCTTTAACCACTTAGAAAAACTAGCAAGGAAAGCAAAAACTCATGAAACCTTTCAGGCTGGTAAATGTCAGCCACTCCCCTGTCTCCAAAAGGCCCTTTAGAGAACAATTATGAACCATCAACTCTCTGACATCTGATGAAAGATTGTGCAAAACCTTCAAACCAATCCCTTCACATCCTGAGACCTTAAGAAACTCTGCAGTTCTGCCAACATAATTCTACCTTGAAAACGGAGGCAGTGTTTGGAGACTCTCTCCAGAGTTCACAAATCCTTGCAGAAAAGGAAAATACAGGCTAAAGGCTAGGCCGCTCACCTCTGCCCCACCATTGGCTTTACCTAACCTCTGTTGAAATGTTTTCTACACAAGCCAAAAGGTGGGTCATCTAATTTCAAGATGCTGTCAGAGGCCTGGCAAGGTGGCTCAGTGGATAAAGGCATCAGTCACCAATCCTGACAACCTAAGTTCAATCCTAGGGGCCCACAAGGTAGATTCAAACCCTGAAAGTTGTCCTCCGACCTCCACATACACCATATCATGTGTGAACCTTTACACACACACACACACACACACACACACACACACACACACACACACACACTAAATAAAATGAAACAAAACTGTAATTTAAAAAATTTAAGATGGTGTCAGAAGTGGGGAGGGCAGCACCCTCTCAGAGGAAAATATGAACCACCTTGGACAAAAGAACTGGAGCACAGAGTTGGCAAAAAGTTTAAGTAGATGTAAAATAATAGAGCTGGAAAAACATTAGAAATCATCGAATCCCATTTTGCCAATGAGGGGTAGCCACTGGCAAGCGATTGGCCTAGTACCAAGTTCTTAAAACTACCTGGTAGCAACATCCTCTGGACAACACTCCCAACTTAGCATTTAGGCTCATGGGGCTTCCCAGGAGCTAACTTCTCTCCCCTTCTTCCTTTTTGTAGGCAGGGGCTCCTGAAGCCCAGATCGGCCTGGAACTCTCTATTGTAGCAGAGGCTGCCTTGTGCTCCTGAGCCTCCTGCCCCATCTCCCAAGTGCTGGGATTACAGGTGTGTGTCACCATGTGCGGTAAAATGATTCCCCTTCTAAAATTAAAATCAAATGGCTTCCCTTCTAGTTCCAGGTTTGGTAACTTAGCTTTTGTGGGTTTTAGAAAAGATGGTATTCTAAAAGACACTTTCCAATCTTTCCGCTTTATAAATAATAATAATTTATTTGTATTTATTTGCAGTGCTGGGAACCAAAGCCAGGGCTTTGGGCATTCTAGGCAAGGCCCCTTCCTCTGAGCTACACCCCCAGCCTTCTTCTTTTAGAAGAGTAGAAGTTATTTGAACTTTTTTCTTTTCTCTAGAAAGTATGTAATTAAGTAACACAGTAAAAATGGCTTTTTTTTTTTTTTTTTTACCTCATGGTACTAAAATTGAACCAGGACCCAGTACATGCTATGCAAGAGATCTTCCACAGAGCTATGTCTCCAGGACTCTTTTTTACTTTATTTTGAGACAACATCTTGCTAAGTTGCCCAAGCTAGCCTTGAACTTGTTCTGCAACCCAGAGTGGCCTTAAACTTTCAATCCTCCTGTCTCAGCCTCCTGAGTAGCTGGGATTTCAGGTCTATGCCACCAAGCCCAGCTTGAAAATGCTCTTGTCCTAACAGCTCTTAAAGTGACAGTGGTATTATAGTGGAGAGGCAGACTTGATAATCTCAGGTTTAGAAAGTGACCCTAGGGACTTGGTCATTCAGAATAGGAAAATGACCAAAACTTGGGAACTGAGTGAAGATTCATGAGGAATTTGGGGGTGGAGGTCAAAGGGAAGAAGGAAGAGAGAGAGAGAGAGAGAGAGAGAGAGAGAGAGAGAGAGAGAGAGAGGAAATGGAGAGGCAGGGCAAAACGCTGAAGCAGGCATGTCCAGCCTTTGGACATTGCAGCCTGTCACCTGTGAGGTTCACAGGAGAATCGTGCAATCGATCGAGTCAGGAGAAATAACACTGGGGCTGGGAGAGCTCAGCTGGTCAAGGACCTGCTTTGCCACCATGAGGACCCGAGTTCAATCCCCAGAACCCACAGAAAACGGAAGTCAGGTGTGGTGGCACACACTTGCAATCCCACTACTGAGGAGGCAAAAGCAGGCAGATCCCTGAGGCTGGCCCACCAGACAGTCTAGCCTGCATGGAGAACTTCAGAACAGCGAGAGATCCTGTTTTCAAAAACACAAAGTGGGCAGCACCTCTGGTACAACATCGGAGGGTGTCCTCTGGCCTCCACATGTGCATGAACACATGTGCACCTGCACACACATCATACACACAAACAAACTTAAAAAATAACCTCAGAATATTAAGTAAGTTTACAATTCTGTTTCGGGATGTGTTCATAGGGCCGTGGGTTACACATGCCTTTGAGGCTTTTTGGTGTTTAGATTTTTTTTTTTTAACTTTGTGGAAAAGAGATCCAGCACTAACTCTGCACTGCCATTTTTGCAGTACAAATCATCTGGCCTCCCCAAACCTCCTTAGAATCCCCACATGTTTGTAAAGGTCAAGTTAAGATGGGAAGTTTGAAGAAAATGACATTTTTTTTTTTAAAGAAGGGGCAAACTCCACATCTTTCTAGACGGGTATAGAAAGAGGAGGATGGAGAGCTTTGAGAGAAACCGATCAGGGGAAGCAGAAGCTCACAGGCAGAAATGAGCCTAGCTGAGAGCCTGGTCCCTGAGGAGTCTGCAGGCACCTCGAGGCATCTTTCCTCCATCAGCAGCAGGCAGCAGGGGGCTGAGCCATCTAAGTAGGGCTTGTAGGGCAAGAAGTCCTTACCAGACTCCTGGGTGTATGAAACAGAGATTAACAAAATAGTTATCCAAAAATAAAGATTGCAAAGAAATGGTCACAAAGTAGCTGCTTCCTTGGAGGTGCTGATCCTTTTTAATTCCATCTAGAAGAAAGTCTCGGTGGGAACTAATCCCTCTGAGGCATCACGGAGCAGGAGGACCCAAAGAAAGAGGAGTAAGGAGCAAGAGCAAATTCTAAACACCTGCCCTGAGCTGCAGGGGCTCCTGCCCTAGGGAGTTTTGCTCCTCTGCCCAGATTACAAGCCAGAATTAGTGGAGGGCTACCTGTGTGGCCAGCTTCCCCACTTGGGTTCAGCTGTTAAGAGGATGAGGTCATGCAAGACCAAAGACCCCAGGAAAACAAGCGCCAAATGGAAAGCCCAGGAGTCAAGCCACCGACTCTCCTGTGCATATGCACACTCGTGTTGCCATATGGCCTATGCAAGTGGGAAGAACACATTGCAGGCGGCAGGAGCCCCCATCCTCCCAGCCATCCCCAAAGCCCGCCAAGCAAATGAAAGCAGCACTCAGTTCCTAGCAGAAAGGAGAATGGCAGGTGCATCAAGACCTTGGGATCCAGGATTAGTGCCCCTTCTCTGCATGACTGTTTTGGAAGAACAACATGGCTTTATTCTATTCACTACCCAAATAAACAAATAAATAAATGATGAAATGTTCACCGCATTGCTAAAGTGAGAAGGGAGGGCTCGTCTCGGTGGCCATTTTTCATTCTTTGACTGTTGGAGTAATGAGTTCGCTTTGCTCCAGCTGCCAGAATCATTCAAAGGAGGGACACATATGGCTGGTAATAAATGCACCTCTCGGAGAAACCATTGCCTTTCCTGTAGCAGGCTAAGTCAGAGGGCATGCTGACACCATGCCCTCTTCTGAAATGGGGCTAATGTTTGCCCACTGTTACACACACACCTGTAGAGAAACACAACGGAAGCATGTCCCTGGGCATGTTTCATTTTAAGATACTTTGTTGCTTGACTACGTAAGTTTCATTCATTTCTCTTCCTCAAAACTGCTTAACAATTTTGTAGCTCAGAAAAATGTTCTTCTTGTGACCCCTTTCCGTGGACTCCCTACCCTCATACTTCTACAAATAAAAACTAAAAAAGAAAGCAAACAACCTTACATTTCTTTATTTATTCATTCATTTACTTGGAAGGGGGATGCTTAACGGCACATATATGGAGGTCAGAGAACTATTTGTGAGAAGTCCATTGTCTCCTTCACCATGAGGGTCCTGGGGACTGAACGTGGGTCTTCAGGCTGTGTGATAGTGTTTTTACCCACTGAACCATCCTGCTGGCCCTCGGTTCTGCAAATTTGACGTTTCCCGTTATATATTTCTGCATTAGCACATTATTCTCTTTGTATCGGTGCTGTGGTGATCTCTGGTTGTTTGGGGGGTTGTTTGGTTTTCTCTCACTCTACTTTTCAGAGTTGAAAGATCCATAGGGGATAGATCTATTCTGCTTACACTGCTTTTCCCATTCCTGTCACCAAGGACGGCTGTGGATATCCACCAAAAATAGAAAGGAAGGAAGAAAGAAGGAAGGGGAGGAGAAAAGGAGGGGAGGAGGGACAGAGGGGAGAAAGAAAAAAAAAGGAACTGTTTCAGAGCTGTCATTTTAGGCTTTACCTTTTGGAATAACTTCCATTTTCATTTTTGTTATAATTATAAACATTGCGTTGCAGCCTTTGTATTCCTTGTTCATGACCATCATCTTCCTTTCTTTCTGTTGGTTTTTGTGTTGTTTTTTTTCTGTGCATTTTCCAGACTTAACTGACTTAAATGGAGGTTTTTATTAAAAGCCTGTCACCAAGAAAATTCTTTTTATGTGTCTCCCCCAGCTTTTCACCTCCTCATGTGTACAAAAGATTTAGAGGATCCATTTCATTCTCCCTAAGAATCTGAAAATAGTAACTTCATTGGACAACAGATGATACAAGACCCATCAGAGACCTGACACCCATATTCACCATCATTACAACCAGTCCTGGGCCTCGAGAGTAGGAACTTGGAGATTAAAATAACATCCCTAAATCAGTGGTTATGAAATCTGTTCTCATCATGGGCCCCTTGGAAAGCAGAGAAAGTTCTTCCTACATTGAGACATGCAGGAACAGCACACACTGAATTTAAATACAGAATGCCAAGGATTTATGGACATGCAAGCTTTTCACTAAGCTTGGATTGTGATCCATTAGCAGCCCATGAAACTGATTTAGTCATGAGTAGTTTGAAAGAAAGGAAAAAGTAAAGAGTGGGGGAGAAGAAGGGAGCGCTGAGTCCTGTCTCCTGACCCCATTGTTTGGAGGAGAGGGTGCATTGTGCACACAGGAACATGCATGTGTGTTGGTCAAAGTATAAAATGCTCCACTTCTAGAACACTGCCATCAAAAATGATTTCAAAGAGACTAAACCCCACAGGCTCCCAGCACACACATGGTGAGAATAAACACACCTGATCCAAGTGCTTAAGGAGAGGCTGTCATCTTACTTGGCTGCCCAGAGTCTCAGAAAAGAGTACTGCCTCTCATGTAAGTTGTAGCCAGAGGATTTGTACCAAGAAAGAGGTATGACTAGAGCACCAATGTGACGTCTGCCAAAAAGGCAAGCTCTATTGGTTCTTGGAGTGAGGGGCAAGGGTGGGACCCTAGCATCTGGAGCAGACTCACTTCATGCCACAAGCCAAAGGCCAACAACTCCAATGCCAAGGGAGCCAGGTGAGTGGCAAAGTGAGAAAGTGGGAATCTACGGATGCCTGAAAGGAGGTTGCCTATCTAAAGGCACAGCTGGACCTGTTGGCTATTCCCATTGGAAAATACAAGAGCCAAGGACCAGGACTTCTTATTTGCAAAGATAAGCTGCTGATTGAATCTTGATGCAAAACCTGCTTTTAACAAAGGCAAGTTAAGCCCAATGAAAATTGCTTCTAAATATGGCAAGAGCTAATACTTGAGTCAAATAGAACACCTATGGGCTAGGTACAGCTTTTCCCCTGAGGAAGATGTGGTTTGTCTTGTGATTTAGTGGGAAAATTGGGAGGGTAGATGGCTCAGCAGTTAAAGTGTGCAAGCAGGAGGACCTGAGTTCAGATGCCCAGAATCCATATAAATGCCAAGTGGGCATAATGACCTGCCTGAAATCTAGCCTGGGAAGGGGGGAGACTGGACTTTCAGAGCAAGCTGGCTAGAAAGACTAGCTATATAGGTGAGCTCTGGTCCAAACTAAAAGACTCCACCACAAAGAATGAGGTAGGAGAGCAATCAAGGAAAATTCCCAATATCCACCTCAGCCTCCACCTGTGCCTGCTCACACATGCTCATTCACCCACAACTCAGGAACACACATACAAACACACAACGCCCACACACATATGGAAAGAAGAAAAGAGAAGAAATATCTATGGAGGGTGGACCGGGGTGGAGTAAGGAGGGAGACTTACTGGGTGACTGCCAGAAAGCTACAGAAATCACCTCTGAGAAAAGAATAGGGGAAGAGGATGTGCACACAGGAAATATTAAGGAGTCAGAAGTGACAGGCAAAAAGAAAAAGGAGTCTAGGATGGCTCTTTGGTCTCTGGTTTGGATGGTTTGGAGGTTCTATTCATGGAGACTGGGCAAGCATCAGGAAGGCCAGGACTGAGAAACAGCTGACTGCGAGGTAACTACAGACTATCTGACTAGAAGCATCTTAAGAGACGGATCCTGGGGGTATCCCCAAATGACACTAAGTCAATGCAACATAGAGAAAGTTGCTCATCCATGTGTTCATGGCTGCACTATTCACAGCCAAGACAGAGAAGCAGCTTAGCTGCCCATCATCAGATGAGTGGACAGAGAAAATGTGCTATATCTACACAGTGGGCTTTTATCCTGCCATAACGAGTGAAACTCTGTCATTTGCAGGAAAATGGATGGAACAAGAGATCATGTTTAGTAAAATAATCCATACTTGGAAAGACAAATATCATGTGTATTCGCTCAGCCACAGACTTTTATACTTGGTATTTAATATATATTATGATACAAATTTCTATTGATATAAATATATAATACATATATAAATATATGTGATATAAAAGTAGAAAGAAAACTATCGGAGGGAAGAGGACTAAAGGAGGAAGAGGATAAAAGACAAATACTGTATGTTCTCTCCTACATGAAGCCTAGATTTAAATATATACGGATTTAAATATATTATAAAATGTATAAAAATGTCATTGAAAAATACATTTGGAGGAGTCTAGGGAGATACCTAACTGAACTGCTTACCTCACAAGCATGAGAACCTGAGTTTGACCCCAGAACCCACATCAAAGTGTTGAGCATGGAGCATGCTTATAATCCCAGCACTGGGGAGTGAAGACAAGGAGGATCCCTAGGACTTGCTGGCCAGACAGTCTATCCTGGTTGGTGAGCTCCAGGTCAACGAGAGACCCTTCCTCAAAGGAGTTGGGACAGCATTGCTCAAGGAGATAACTGCAGTTGGTTTTTTTGCTCTTTGGGGGCCCACCACCCAGCCCCTAAATAAATACACAGAGACTTATTCTTACTTAGGAATGCCTGGCCTTAGCTTGGCTTGTTTCTAGCCAGCTTTTCTAACTTAAATTATCCTATTTCTCTTTAACTACATTTTGCCTCTGGGATTTTACCTTTCTTTATTCTATATATCTTTATTTTCTTTTTACTCCATGGCTGGCTGTGTGGCTGGGTGACTGGTCCCTAGTGTCCTCCTCTCCTCCTTTTCTTGTTCCTCCCTCTTCCCTAGATTTCTCCTCATTTATTCTCTTTGCCCGTCAGCCCACCTGTTTCTCTCTCCTGCCTAGCTATTGGCTGTTTAGCTCTTTATTAGATCAATCATATGTTTTAGGCAGGCAAAGAAACACAGCTTTACAGAGGTAAATAAATGCAACATAAAGGAATGCAACACATCTTTGCATCATTAAACAAATATTTCACAGCATAAATGAATGTAACACATCTTAAACTAATATTCCACAACAGATAATCAAAGTGTCCTCTGGCCTACACACAGACACATACACATAGGACACAGAGAGAGAGAGAGAAAACATTTTATATGACTATTTAAAAAAACCTCTTTTGTAAAGATTCAGAAGAGAAAAAAATTACAGAAGCCAAGAACTTTTGAAACTAGAGGAAGAGGGAAGGTAGATTATAAACGTGAACCCCAGTGCTGGTGGGACAATGGCAGGACTTAGATGGCATGGAAAGAAAGTCGCTGGGCAGTATTAAATCCTCCACAGATGAAGCCAGGGGCCTGTGACGTCAAAGCTAACAGCATTAGGGAGAGACATGGAAAGGCACTCAGTGGAAAAGAAGGCTTTGAATGGAGGCAAAAGAATAAAGGTAACCGGCTGTGATGGTGCACGCCTTTAATCCCAGCACTCAAGAGGCAGAGGCAGATGAACCTCTGTGAGTTTGAGACCAGCCTGGCCTACACAGAGTTCTAGGCTAGCCAGAACTACATAGAGAAACCCTGCCTTGAAAAAAAGGAAGGGAGGGAATGAGAGATGGACAGATGGACGGACAGACGGATGGACAGATGGATGGAAGTAGCAGAGAGAACCAGGTAAGATATTCAATATTCAAACCAGCTTCCCACCTGCACATTCCAGTTAATGCCAGAGAATAAGCCACCTCATTGGGGAACTCAAAGTGCAGGAGTCGGGCCTTAAACTACCAGAGTACTCACCCTGCACGCCCCGCCTCTTCTATTTCAATCTATTCTCTTCTTCTTCTTCCTTCTCCTCTGCCCAGGCCCTATGATGCAAAGACCCTGCTATAGGCAGGATCTATGGACAAAGAGACTGGACACTCAGGTTCTATCCAGTATGAGTGACCATGAGCACACCATCCTATCCCTGTGTCTAAAGCTATCCCCTAAGAAAGTGGGGCTAATGGTACTCACTGTCTCCGCCCTAGTTTGGGGTACTTAAAAAGTATGAAAGTCAAAACAGGACAATGACTTATATGACACTTTAAATCTTATCAGCAGTACTTAAAACTAAAGAAGTTGTGGCTAAAATGGGGAAATGGTAAATAAAATTCAAATGCTTACTTAATTTGACTGTTTCCTCCCTGAGTCTCAGTATCTTCTCTGAAAAATGGGGAGCTGTATTAAATTATTGTTACCTTCCTAACCAGCATTTACTTGACTGGTTGGTTGCTTGGTTGGTTGCTTGGTTGCTTACTTGCTTGCCTGGTTAGTTGGTTGGTTAGTTGGCAGGCTGGCTACCAACTTGCACATTGCCTAGCTGGCCAGTTGGAAGGTTAGTTAGCTCTCTGGTCATTTGGTTAGTTGTTTGATTGGTTGGTTGATTGGCTGGCTGGTTAGTTGGTTGGCTGTCTGCCTATCAGCCTTCCTGGTGAGTTGGTTGGTTAGTAGGTTTGCTTCTGAGGGATTCTCTCTGGGCTTTAGTGCTGAGTTGCTTTCCTTTGGTTGAGAGCCCCCTGAACCAGGATGCAGTCTAGCATACCACAGGTATCTCCACCCACACCCTAGCAATCATACCAAGTAACTGGCATCCAGTAAATGCTTGCAGAGTGGGTGAGTGCTTTGAGTCCCTTAGGTGTGGGTAGTGGTTGACTCAGGAAGCAGGCTAAACAAAAGCAACACTGCATCTTCAGATCAGAGAAGCACAAGCCTGGCACAGGGCAGACATTCAACAATGGCAGCAGAAAAGATGAACGGTATACAGAATGTATTGAAATTCTTAAGTTGAGTATATAGGGGCAGAAATTGCTAACATCCATCTCAGATCTTGTTTTCTGGCACAAATTCGTATGAATCCTATAAAAGGTAACTGGAAACCAAAACATTATTTTCAATATTGCTGGCATGAAAAATATAGCAGCCACAAAGTGCAGGGAAATGATTGGTCCCCTGGACAAACTCATAACTCATCAAGCTCAAAGGGCAAGTTCACGGCCATGTCCCACAGCCTCTAAATTTTATTTAGATGTGTCTTCTGTGTGACTCAGGCCTACGACAAGAGCAAAGCAAGTTGGCTCTACTGAAGTGCACGTTTTGAAGAAGTCCATAAAAATTCTTCAGAACTCTTACCAGTATATTTGAGTCTTCACACAATGAAGGGAAGGGGGAAAGAGACCACACAACATGCAGTTGAGTCTCATATCCTCAGTAACAGTGGACTAGAAGAAAGTATTGCCAGACGTGATGGCACACGCCTATAACCCCAGCAACCCAGAGGCAGAGGCAGAGTTCCTCACACGCCTATAACCCCAGCAACCCAGAGGCAGAGGCAGAGTTCCTCACACGCCTATAACCCCAGCAACCCAGAGGCAGAGTTCCCAAGTGTGAAGTCAACCTTACATGTAAGACTTCTGTCTCAAATAACAGAAAAGAAATACGATCTGTGTGTTTGAAGCCTGAAATAAGGAGACAGAAACAGAGATCCTCATGGCCCTAGTGTGCTCACACACTCTGAAGTGGTGCAGATGGCAGGTGTGAAAGGCACACAACACGTGCTATCAGACTCAACTCCCCTATCTCATCCTTGGCCCGGGAAATCGCTTCCTTGTCAGGGTAGGAACAAGGACAGTTATAGCTGATCCTGAACATAGACAACAGTATGCCCTGGCCTTGGGTTCAGAGGGACAGACCTAAGAGCACCCTATGTGGACAGAGGCAAATTACATCACCCCTCCACTTCCTCATCTATGAAATGCAAATAATCACAGTCTTGTTTCATAAAACAATTGAGAAGATTAAATCCACAATAAACACGCCAGGCACTCTGCACAGTGTCAGGAGCATAGCAAGTGCTGGCAGAAACTGTTCCTTTGACTTCAACTTAGATTTCACAGAGCTGTTTGGTAAAGATAGTCTACAATTCCAAAGCAATTTGAGTAAGAACAGCCTCATAACCATCTCATTCCACAGTCTGCACTGTGTGTTGTGAGTGAGAAAATATTTCCGAGGGAAAATGCCACTTCTCTTTCAGAGATTCAGTTGCTAGTTCCTGGTCCTCTAACACATGCTCTGATAAAATCAGTAGCTCAGAAGTTCTGGGGGACCCCAGCCACCATTCCAAGCCCCAGAGTCCCAGATCATGGACACTCTATATCTGTTGCTCCTTCAATAATGTTCTTAGCATGAGGAACTCAAGCATGGGAACTCCATTCCCATCATAATGCAGAGTAAAACAGATGCTGATTGACGGCCCTCTCCACAGGGAATAAAGAGAGAGCAAGTGGCCACACATGGTGGCCTGTGACTTTAAGTCAGCACTAAAGAGGCAAAGACAGGAGGATCTCCGTGAATTTGAAGCCAGCCTGGTCTACATAGTGAATTACAGGCTAGCCAAGGCTTTACAGCGAGACTTTGTCTCAACACACACACACACACACACACACACACACACACACACACACAAAGTGCTTTAATGCTCAGTCTCTGTACCACTTATTGTATGCCTAAGTGGAATGAGTCTTTCTCTGTCCCACCAGCTCCCAAATAATGACACAGAGATTTCTTATTAATTACAAAAGGTAGGCCTTAGCTTAGGCTTGTCCCATTAGCTCTGACAACTTAAATTGATCCATTTAATCTATGTTTTGTTTCATGGCTTTTTACCTTTCTTTCATCCTGCACCTCCTGCTTCCTATCCATCTCTGGCTGGCCACTCAGCCCTTTCTTCTTCCCAGAGTTCTCTCTCTCTGCCCAGAAGTCCTTCTTATACCACCTCCTGCCTAGCTATTGACCAGGCCACTCTTTACTAAACAAATCACAGTGACACATCTTCACACAGTGTACAAATATCCCACAACATTTCCCCCTTTTTATCTAAATAAAAAAAGGTTTTAACTCTAATACAGTAAAAAATATACACAACAATAACAATTATCAAGTAATAATTACATTCACAATGTCCAGTCCATTTGTATTTGGCAAATTCAGAGAAATTACTCTATTATCTATCTTATCTTGATGAGACCAAAGTTTCACACCTAATTCACTTTCTATCCTAACTTGTATTACCAACCCAAAACTACCTTTTTATACCTCAAAACATTTTCTTAGAAAAACAATTTAAGCTTTTATGTCTCTCAACCTTATACACTTTATACCTCTTTTGTGAGTTTCTTTTCTGAATCTGGTAACAAAATAAAAAAAACTGTAACTACAACTATCTCATCTTCAACTCCATCAGAGACCCAAGAAGGATATACTATTACTTGAGTAAACAGGAAATGCAGAGCAAACATCTTCCAAAACTATAGAAATGAAAGAAGCAGCTGGCTGCCTAGACAATCACCCAAGGTCCCCCTACAACATTGGGGCATCTATCTTTGGCCCATGGGCCTAGAATATCTGACAGATTTTTCTATGAAGCAGGAATTTTGAAGGACTGTCCTACCTTGTCTTGGCAAAGTTCAGCAGTTGCCTTCTTTTGTGTCCTGCTTACCAAATTTGGACAGCAATCTGTCAGCAGTCAAGGCACGGGCAGTTTCTTTGGCTAGCTTTGCCACATTGGAAGCAAACTCCATATGGAGGTTCTTTGATGCACATTCTTTCATTAAATAGATTGGTGCTGCTAGGAGCAGACATGTCTCACTGTCATGAAAAGCCTTAGGTTATTAAACATATTAAATGCCACATTCTGTAAGTCTCTGAGGCATTTGAAGAGCATCTATCTATCTAAAATATATCTGTTTAACCTTGAAAACATACCTAATATGACTACAAGTTTAATTATTATAGATGACTAACTACTAACCTGTATTTCTTAATTATGCATTATATTTTTAAATAAGTTGCATAGGTACAATACCTTAAACAAGAGTAGAAACATATATACAATACAACAAAAATAACCTTAAGTTTGTATCAATATACAAAAATACCTTAAACAAGAGTAGGAATGTATATAGAGTATGTCCTAACAAAAATAACCTTAAATTTTTATCAATATATAAAAATCCATACCAATGTAAAATAGAGAGTAATAGTTGCTTTTTAGTTTAAAGTAGATTCAATTATCTACCCTTTTATTCTATCCTTTCCATATCCCCCTTTTTCTTTTCAGAAAGAGATCCTTGAATCCAACCTCCTTTGCTTAGTTTCCTCCCTTAACATGACTAGTAATAATTTGCAACCAACCCCCCTAAATGATGACAATTATTCATAACCCACCAAATGACCAAAAACCATCCATCCCACCTCTTGGGAATGTGGGCATCATGTTCTCTAGACTGTTTTCTGTTGCTGGGGGCAACAGCATCCTTACAGGACCCTGAGAAAATTGAGATGATGGTCAATCCTGGGAGAGCTAGTTGTATTATTTAGTATTTGTATTGTTTAGTCTCTGTGTGGGAAAATGTAGAGCTTATCTGAAGTCTTGGCTGGATAGTCTGTGAGGCTGGACCATCACAGCTAGTAGCTTTGAAGTTGTTCTGGATGTCGATTTTTGAGGAAACTACAACAGAGATATTCTGAGAGGCTGGATCACCAGGGCTACTTGTCTTTATTGGTATCTGGTCCTTTTTTTCTGACAACACATACACTTTTAAAGGTAACATATATATCTTCATTAATGCAAGTATAAAATGTGCAGTGTGCACAAGTCAACTAAAGATTTTTTTATTCTGTGTTTGAGCAGGTAAAAGGCATCTGGTTAACTTTATAAATCTGTTTGGACTATATAACCACACTGCTACCCATGCCATATGAAAGGATGGCATATCATGAGGATTCTGTAGCCAACAAGATTTATCATGTCTCATCCAGTCTCAGAGCTGTTCCCATGTTGAGAGATCACTATATATGTCACCTGTCCCGAAGTCTTTCTTGGCTTTTTCCCTCATGTCTGCAGCCAAGATCCTCAGGAGGTCTCACCTGATCAAATCTGATCTTTATTAATTTTGAAGAGAATCATAAATTTTTGTTTCCTGTGGAAAAAAAGGCATAATCTCCCCCTCAACGCAACTTATTTTCTGACTTCCATTTTGAAGTTAAGGCATTATTAAAATATATAGGTTGGTTTAATTTAGCAATTTTCATAATCCAATGTCTCTCAGCAGCTATTGTTTTTTGTACATTAGCATTTTAAAAATTCAAAGCTTCAAAAAACAAAGCACCATACAGGATCCAGACACCCTGTGTATTTCCCATCTTTACATGGCTTATTTTTTTATATTACTTTACTTTCTCTCTAAATACTTTTTTTTGTT
The DNA here is from genome assembly GCF_007827085.1 of Peromyscus californicus insignis. Taxonomy (NCBI): domain Eukaryota; kingdom Metazoa; phylum Chordata; class Mammalia; order Rodentia; family Cricetidae; genus Peromyscus; species Peromyscus californicus. Next base: position 79,436,526 of record NW_026294595.1, read on the forward strand.
GTGGGATGAGATAACTGTTCTATTATATGTAATTTTACTATGTTAAAGTTAAAACTTTCCTTTTTGATTAGACAGAAAAGGGGAAGTACTGTGGGATGTCTTTCTGTATGCTATGAATATATGTTGCTCTGATTGGTTGATAAATAAAGCTGCATTGGCCTATGGCAAGTCAGCTTAGAGGCAGGCAGGAAATCCAGGCAGATATACAAGGAGAAGAAAACTGAGGAGAGAGCCTGCCACCAGGAGAAGCAAGATGTGAAAATACTGGTAAGCCACGGAACACATGGCAACTTATAGGTAAATAGAAATGGGTTGTTATAAGAGCTAGCTAGCAAGAAGCCTGCTATAGGCCATGTGATTGGTAATTAACATAAGCCTCTGTGTGTTTACTTGGGGTTGAGTGGCTGCAGGACCACAGGTGAGAGAGATTTGTCTGGACTGTTGGGGAGGGCTAGGCAGGACCAAAGAACCCTTCCAATGACAATTTTTAAACTATATTTTTTATGACTGTCTATATCCATTTTCTTTAGCATCTAAGTACATTTTAAACATATTGTACCTTCTTAGAGGTTTTTTGTGTCTGGATCTGGCCTTACTAAGCGCCTGCAGCATTATCTGACTGTGTGAAACAAATCTTAAACTGCCATGTCAGCCACCATGAGGCTCAGCTTAATGCATGGCATTCATGCATGGTGCTGTTGTATGGCATTGGTGGCTAGCTCCAGCCCATAGTCAGCAGCCAGGAGCCATGTCTCTGTACAGCCAGAGAGACTGCAGAACTAGGAATCCACGTCTGGCTCCATGTTTATGTGTTTTGGAACTTTTCTTTTTAAGGTTTCTCAGGTCCTATGGGAAATATGTGCCCCGTGTTGGGCGCTATATGGAATGGGTCTCTCCTGTTCCACCAGCCAGCTCCCAAATATAATAACACAGAGACTTATTACTAATTATGAAAGCTAGGCCTTAGCTTAGGCTTGTCCCATTAGCTCTTAATTTAACCCATTTACATTAATCTATGTTTTGCCTTGTGGCTTTTTACCTTTCTTTCATTTTGCACCTCCTGTTTTTCTCTCCATCTCTGGCTGGCCACTCAGCCCCTTCTTCCTAGAGTTCTCTCTCTCTGCCCAGAAGTCCCACCTAAACCTCCTCCTGCCTAGCTATTGGTCATTCAGCTCTTTTTTTAAATCAATCACAGTGACACATCTTCACACACTGTACAAATATCCTACAACACTTAAGTGCCTTGCTTTCCGCATTTAGTTTGTTATTTCATGCACTCATGTCTTTGTGTACACTCCTCAAAGGCATTACTGGTACTATTTTGGAAATTTCATCTAGCACTAGTTTTATTAAGCATGTCATGTAAATATTTGATTGGCTGATTTCTATACCCTTGACCCCTAAACATGAGCCATATCCAAAAGGTCATAGGTTAACAAGACTGTCCTCAAAACCATATTTCTACTAAAAAGACTAAGTTCAGAACAGATGATTAAACATCTTTCCTAAACATGTCTGATATTCTTAACTGGGTAAGAATCAGAAGTTGGTTTTCTTTACCATGTGTGTATTGAGCTCCTTTTCTGCAGTGCCTGGCTTTCCATTGCACTGCTAGTCACAAAGCTGAGCCTGAAGGTAGATGAACCATAACATGGAAGCCAGGTGCAGAAATGTCACCCAAGCATGGCCACATCCTTCCTCCTTCAGCTCTGCCATTCTGATTCACAACACTGAATACACTCTGGTGTGGAGACAGATTTTATTTTTAAAAACCAAGGTGGGCTCAGGTGACTTAGAAGAGATCCCATCAGGCAGTACCAAAAGCCAAAATTAAGCCTGGAAGACACAGGGAACAGATGGCCGGTGGGCGGTGGGCAAAGCCAGGGGGATTTAGAACCCAGGCCCTCGGGATGTCGCCCCACCATGGGAGATGGCTGTTTGTAAAGGATGACGGCCATTTCACCAGATGGCCTGCTTACCTCCCAGGGTCTCAACCACCAGGTAAGCTTGATGGCATGTAAGAATTGTATCTTACCTGAACAGAGAAAACTAACAGAAAATTAAAAACTCATGGAGTGCAACCCCAAAGGTTAATGAGAATAGAATCCAGAAAAGGTAAAGATGTTTGAGTGTTTTCTAACAGTTCTTGGATGGCAGGACCACAAACCTGTAAAACTTGAAAAGAGTTCCCCTTTACTTCTCCATAAAACAAAAATATTAGGGCATTGCAAACATTAATTGGATATTAATGAGCTGAAAACTTATAGGAAAAAATAGAATTAGGAAACATAATTGATCACTAAATCTTTTATTTTACTAGTTATTAGCTTATCACACACAGAAACTTTTTTTTTTAAGTGTGGCATTTCCATACCTGTCCCATCACACTTTTGTGGCTATAATCTTTAACACAGACATTATAGAAAACTCAAAAATTTCCCATAATGTTTTAGCTAGGGGCCTATAAAGATTCAGAAACCAGCCAGGTGGTGATGGCACATGCCTTTAATCTCAGCACTCGGGAGGCAGAGGCAGATGGATCTCTGTGAGTTCAAGGCCAGCCTGGTCTACAGAGTGAGTTCCAAGAGAGCCAGAGTTGTTACACAGAGAAACCCTATCTCAAAAAATCAAAAAAAAAAAACTAAATAAAAATAAAAAATAATCAGAAACCATGATGGACTTGGCCTACAAACGTCATACACACACAACAACACTAAAGATTCAGGAAAGACACTAAAGAAAGGAAGAGTACAAGTCCTGTAGGTAACATGTTAGGTTGTTGGAATTACTTGATGGTTTTTCTTTCTAATTATGCTGTGAATGGTCACAAAGTGGTGACAAAGTGCTCATAGGGTGAGTGGTCACAAAGCAGCAAACAGTGTAGAGCTCACATGGGGGGACGAGACTCTGTTCATTTGTCCTTTTTTATTTATTTTTTTATTTTATTTTTTTTCTTCCGAGACAGGGTTTCTCTGTGTAGCTTTGCGCCTTTTCCTGGAACCAGGCTGGCCTCGAACTCACAGAGATCCGCCTGGCTCTGCCTCCCGAGTGCTGGGATTAAAGGTGTGCGCCACCACCGCCCGGCCTCATTTGTCCTTTTTTAACCCTCCGGCCCATCACCTGCCATTTTGTGACTTGACAGCTCATGCCAATCTGCCAATCATCATGTCAGTTCAGCCACACCCAAACTGCTCTAAGGGACAAGTGATGATCACATACCCAGGTGCCCCAAGCATGTCCACAGAGATTGTTATAAACATTTCTAAACATCTAGGTCCTATGCTGAGCTTACTACACAGATAGTAAGCAGCATGGACCTGTAACACTAGTGTGCTGTGGAAGTGGGGCTGGTGTATTCTTCTACTTTTTCTCCCTGCGTTAGGATTAAACCCAGATTGGCATTCACCCTCAGAATATACTCTACCACAGCTACCCACGCCCCCAGCCCTTGATGTTACTACTAATCAGCCAGCCTCCAAATTGAAAATCAGCACTGAAACTGAAAGAGCTCAGTATGGCTCATTTCAAGCTTTACTTTTTTTGTTTTTTTAAAGGTGGTGTCTCACTGTACAGCCAAGGATGGCCTTGAAAATCCCAAGTGCTGGGGTTATAGGCATGATCCATCATGTCCTTCCCTCAAAACTTTATTATCACTAAAAGGTTGTCTTGGGCTATCAAAATGGCTAAATGGGTAAAAAGTACTCGCTGAGCAAGCCTGAAGACCAGAGTTCAATTCCCAGAATCCAGATAAACGAAGAAGAAAACTGGCTCCACCAAGCTCTCCCTTGACCTCCGCACAAACACCACGGCATACCCACACCTGTGCTCTAACACATACACAATAGTAACAATGATGCAAGCATTTTTTAAGTTAACCAAAGTTGTCAGGCATGGTGATACACATATTTAATCCCAGCACTCAGGAGGCAGAGACTGGCAGATGCCTGTGAATTCAAAGACAGCCGGGGCTACATGGAGAGACCTTGACTCAAAAAAAATTAAATAAATAATTAGTAGTAATTTATTAAGTTTATTTTGTAGTTTCAAAAATAGAGTATTTGTCTCCCTTTTGAAAGATGATAAAATTTGGAGGGAAACACCTAAAGCAAATATTAACTCATTACTGGAAAGTTTTATTTATTTAACTTTTATTTATTTATTTTAATGCATATGGGTGTTTTGCCTGCATGTATAACTGTGCACCGTGTGCATGCCTGGTGCCCCCAGAGTCCAGAAGAAGGCTTTGGATTCCCCTGAAACTGGAGTTAAAGACGGTTGTGAGTACTAGGAACTGAACCTGGATTCTCTGGAAGAGCAAGAAGTGTTTTTAACCACTGAGCCATCTCTCCATCCCCTATTGAAAACTTTTAAAAGAACAAAAGTACAGTGCTCTAAATAAGGGTACAGGAGGTAAGTTACAGAAAGGAATGGATAAGTTTGACGTGGGCCCTCACTCACTCCAATTGACTGACCTGCTTCAGTCTTTGCTGAGTTAATATAACTAGAACATTCCGCTTAAGTCAAACTTTTCCCGTTCACTCCCAACAGAATCCTCCTTCAGATTAGCCAACCTCATCAGAAATGCTGTCTGAACAGTCCATATCACCCTTTCCTTTCACAATGCTTCTACAGTATCATAATTATCTTTTTGTTTTGGTTATGAGTATGCCTCTCTCTCTTATTGTTCTCTGTTCTTGGGCACTTTCCTGGCAAGAGGGATTGAAGTGAGTCTTCAAGGTCAAGAAGACCTGCATGCCGCAGAGCTGAGACACACCAACATTCCTCTTGAGAAAGTGAGGCTGTGGTCACATAAAATGCACTTCTGGGGGAGCCCACAGTGACTCCAGCTTGTGGCTTGATTCCATCTTGACTCAAGGTCAGAGAGTTCAACCTTGTCTTTGCTCCTGAATGCTGGATAACAGGATGATTGGCCAAAAGTGTGGCTACTAGATGTTTTGCTCTTCAAGGCCAAATAACAGGATGTTTGGCCAAAGTCATGGTTACTCAATGTTTTGAGTCTTGAGGTGTTTATGCTTGTCTGTACCTCGAATCATGGTGTCCTTGAGAGAAGGAGGTCTTTTGCACCCCCTTTGCTTTAGATATAAAAAGGCTGTGAGAAATAAACTTGGGGCTGCTGTGGTATTGACTCAGAGCCCTCCCAAATCTAGCCTGTGTGTCTCTGTATTTTCTTTTATGTCTTTGTTTTCCCTATCTGTTTCTTCTCTATCCTCACTCCCCTATTCAGGACTGTTCGACAGGTCAGGCAGGACTTGACACATCTCCTGAAGATGTCCTCTCCCCCACCTTGCCCCTGTCACTGTGGTGGGCAAGGGAGCTGACCCTCCTTCTTATCGGCTGCAGCACTCAGGAAAGTGGGCCTGCACCTCATCTGGGCAGCACAGCAGACCTGACCCTATTGACAGGGGTACAGGTGACGGGCCCCAAGAATGGGAGCATGGGAGATCTGGCCCCACCCCTCATCTGCCGTAAGGTGATGTGGGTGGCGGAGAGATGCCCTCGCGCCCCCCCCCCCACCTCTCACCACTCGTGGCAGGTAGAAGAGCTGGCCTTAAGGTTACAATAGCGGGAGAGCTGTCCCTGCCTTTCACCAGCTGCAGCACTCGGGAGAGTGGCCCCTGCACCTTGCCTGGGCAACTCAGTAGAGATGGCCCCGATGGCCCAGGTGTGGGAGTGCTGCCCCTGAGGGCATGAAAGCAGGAGAACTGTCCCTGCCCCTTGCTCATTGCTGCAAGGGGTAACCTAGAGCTGGCGTGCTGACCAATCCAGGGTTATGAGTTGGCCCACTCCAATATCCACCCCATCTGTGATCTGCAGGAGCACATGAAGAGGCTGGTCCTGCAGACCCAAAGCTTCAGGATCTCCATGACCCAGGACAACAACAGGATATTTGAAAGGAGTCCCAGTGAGGGCCCAGCATCAATAGCGTAGCAGAAACCAGAGGCCTCAAACCAGACCAATGACTCTTTGCGATGAACACTTTTACAAGTAAAGATATATGGATAAAAGGGTTTACTGCGTGACTCACTGTGTCACACTGCAGCTTCCATGATGAGGGTGTTTTCCTTTTATTTTTTTTTTCTTGTTTCTTTTTGTCTCCTAAATTTTATTTAAATGGGGGAATGTTGCAAGGGCAGAGGGCAGATAAGAAAGGACAGGGAAATGAATGGAATCAAGATGCATGATGTGAAAGACACAAAGAATTAAAAAAAAAAAAAAAAAAGATTCACATCCTGCAAGGGGATTCACACTTCCTGCCGCCAGACATGAGTGTTGTCACCTTAAACAGTTTGACCCTATACAATCACAGGCGAAGATGCAGGAGCAGGGGTAACAAGACACGTGGGAGGGGTTGCTGGCATTCCTTTGAGGACGGAGAACAACACAGCCAGGCCCTTCTGCTTCGTCTCAAGTGTGTTGTGGAATATTATTTTAACTGGGCAAAGATGTGTTGCATTTGTTTGTGCTGCATCTGTTTAACTCTGTAAAGATGTGTTGCATTTGTTTATGCTGCATCTGTTTAACTCTGTAAAGATGTGTTGCATTTGTTTGTGCTGCATCTGTTTAACTCTGTAAAGATGTGTTGCATTTGTTTATGCTGCATCTGTTTAACTCTGTAAAGATGTGTTGCATTTGTTTCACCTTGCCTGCCTAAGGCACCTGATTGGTCTATGAAAAGGCAGAGGAGGGACAGGCCAGGCTGACAGGCTGAGAGAGTAAATAGGAGGAGGAGAAATCTAGACTTGAGAGAGAGGAGAAAGAAGAACGAGAGGAGGAGAGAACTAGGGACATGCCCACGGTCAAAGCCAGGCAGCCACCAGCCCGCCAGACAAAACGACAGCAAGAAAGTAAGAAAAGGTGAAAAGCCCGAGGCCAGAGGTAGATGAAGAGAAACAGGTTAATTTAAAGAAAAAGAACCAGCCAAGCCAAGCATTCAAAACTAGTAAGTCTCAGTGTCATGATTTGGGAGCTGGTTGGTGGCCTGAAAGAAAAAGCCCGGTACACAAATGGTGCCCCTAAGATAATCGAGAGCCATGGTAGCAACAAAACATGGTGTCGGGGGTACCGCAAGCGGCAAGTCAAACCGTAGTTAGGAAAGGGTCAGAGATCAGACCTCCTACCCTGTGTGCTGTACGCTGTCCAAAGACTGGAAGGGGACTTCAAGAAGTAGCAGTAACTTTCCTGACTGTGCGAACACAGCTCATCATGGTCCAGCTGGGGGACAAGTGGGTTCAGTGTCATCAAAGATAGCTCCACACAGGAAGAAAAACTTTACCTTGAAATAGCAACCATTTGTCTACCGAAACTACAAAAGACGGAATACAGTTGTTTTGGTTTGTGTTTTCCCATGCAAGCACTCAGCCAAGAAGAAAATACGTTGCATTTTCTCATCGATGTATCCCTGGAAGGCAGTACCAGAAAAATACCGAATGTGAGAGTCAAGACAAGATGGAAAGGATTTTCACATCCGCCTTCTTTCTCGTCTTACAACTCTACCACTGCCCAAATCTTAACACCTGGATCAAGAGACAGGCCCCAACCACCCACGGAGTTAAGGCACCAAGCAAATGCGAGCCGTTATTATTGTCTGTGAGTAGAAGGTCATTTACGCAATCAACACAGACTTATCAAAACCTACTGTGTGACATTTCCTGCTATAGGCACTAAGTGTGAGCAGCGAACAGAACCGATAAAGTCCCTGCCCTGCCGGACCTGACGTCAGGGAGATTGGAACCTCAGTTTCTGTAACTCCAAGGCCTGTTGTAGTTAAACCAGGGGCCACAACTTCAAACGCCTACAGGGGCCAAGCAGAGGAAATGAATGAGTTGTGTCTAAAGCCAACTGGCAGATCATCAAACTGCCCCTACTCCTTCTGGGGAAACTCTCAAGTGGCCTTCTCTAGTTTTACAGGCGGGTGTGGCTAAGGGGCAGAGCATCCATATATGTAGAATGGGAGTAGAGGACACACTCCCTTTCTCATCTGTCCACTCATTTCTTCTCCCTTCCATCTGCTAGATTGCAGACAAGTCCAGCAGCCCTGGGACCACCCACTCTGTGAAAGAAGGACCTTGAGTTCCTGAATCATTGCTTGGAAGACAGATCTCCCAGACAAGAACTCACACTCAGTGAATGAAAAACTGAACTCTGTGCTATGGTTCTGGAGAGTTGGTTTGTTACTATACTATGGCTAGCCCCCAGCTAGCCAGGGAGAAAGCGGCTGTGACAGATGTCCCAGCAGACACCACTGCTCAGCGTCAGCCCACAGGCACGGTGCAGCAATGTCGAACTCTTGTGGTCAGTTCTGGAGTTATTCCAAGAGAATCCGGAATTCCTGATACTTTATTGTGGAAAAAACCTTTGACTTTTTTAATGATTTTTTTCATTTTGGGAACAATGCTTTTCTAGTATGCTCAGGCACTGGGTTCAATCCCTAGTAACACACACACACACACACACACACACACACTAATTTTGTGGGACAAGTGTTCAATTTTTGAAAACATAAATGTGAACTGCAATCAGCCTCCTCCACTCCATCCTACCGTCAGAACTATGCTATCCATATATATCTGTTGGCAGAATAAGCAGAGGAAAGATATAGCAGGTCTTTATATAGTGAGAACAAACCAGGAGATTATTCTTTCTTGCTTTCACATACATTCCCCTCATCCTGTGTATGCTACAGATGTGCAAGATCTTGTGCTAAGGTGAGTCAAGCATGCCTCAGCCTTGACTGCGGCTCTCATGTGTTTGGCGTTGTCTGCTCACCTTCACACCCTGACCTTAAGCTGACCCCACAGTTCGCCCACCTACAAACAGCTGCTGTAGCACAGCTTCCTGACCGCCTTTCCTGAATGCTCTGGGATGAGGACGCTCAGAAGGTCAAGTGTCTTGGTTTTCCTTAACGCTGGCTTGGTTTCACAGTGTACTCTTCCTTCTTTCTCCGAGCAAGTTGTCTCATCCACATGGCTCTTCATTACTAATGGGCCTGGCTGCAACAGTGTGTGTCCTCCGTTCTAACGACGAGAGCCCGTACTCATGGATCACAGCTCTGGGAGGGCGGCTAGCCTCCTGTGTGCTTAGAGGATTGCCTTTTGAGAACTACTGCTTGGAGGAGCTCTGTCTAGTTGAGGAGACAGGTCCGTGGCCATAGAGGGTGGCACAGAGAGTTAGCAAACCACGTGGCATCCAATACCACGTGGGACAGAGTGGGTACCAAGGAAGGCTGCTGAAAGAGCCTATACTTGAGTCTTGAAGTGCTAAGCAGGCAGACAGGGCTGGGAAGGCCTTCTTGGACAGACAGAATAAGATGTTATAGCCATATAAGGGCTTTGCAGCTACTTAAAGTCTAGCTGGAGGGAGAAGTTTGAGTTAGGGGTGGTTAACTCATGAAGGACCTGGACTGTTCAGCAATGGGATTCATCTAAGCAATCAGGCAGCAGAGGCACTAAAAGCCTTGAGTATAGCCATGTTTTATGAACCCACTGGCTGAAGGATGAGGCTAGTTTGAGGTCATGAGCCTTCCCTCTGGTTTAGGAATGAAATGTGCTTCTTCCCACCACCGAGAGCAGTGCCCATTTCTCCCCTTGGTCAGATGCCTGGCTTATTTATCTACTGGTCACCCTTCCAATGTTGGCTCGAATGTCACTTCCTCAGGATAGCCTTCCCTAGCCATCCTCCTCCTCACTCAGCAGGCCAGTCCCCTCCTCCAGCCATCCCCAGCACCCTGGCCTTCCCCCTCAGAGCACCCACCTCCACCAGCAATCATGGCTCTAAGTAGATGACTAGTACCATGAGTAGATGTCATCCACAGTGAGTGCTGGGACAAGGAGGCCAGTAGCTGCCCATGCCAGGGGCTCCATAAGTCATGCCTCAATTAGCACATATAAGAAAATTCGCCATGGAAACAAGCTTCATTATTTAAGATTGCATGGGGAGCTCTGAGTGGTGGCACACATCTATAGTCTCAGTACTCAGGAGACTGAAGCAGGAGGATCAGGAATTGGAGTCAGTCTTATACACATATTGTAGTGGGTAGCCATTCCAGCTTTGATCTGGAAGTTCCAACCCCCATTGAGACTTCGGCAACTGTCACGCCTACAAGGCGAGGCCAAGGGAGGCGCCTGGAGACCCAAGATCTGGATGGGCCAGCGCTCTCTCTGGTCCGGGACCCTGGACGGTGGAGGTGGGCCAAGCAGAGCTTCAGAGAACACCGCTGGACTGCGATACACCTTCCCCAGACCCCGCGACCTACCTATCCCTTAATTTGTAAGTTACGCCATTAAATAAATCTCCTTTTAATTACATGGAGTGGCCTTAATAATTTCACCAGTAACATATGTAATCTCTCTTAAAATAATCACACACAGAGAGAGACAGAAAGAGAGGCAGACAGGGTGCATATGAAAATATGAAACCCCAGCCAATGGTATATATTATGAAATGTTTAGGAGTGAAATACAGTGATGTTTGAAACTTACTATGAATATGTAAAAATAACAGGGGAGGGTGAGTGTGTAGCTAGGTTGGTAGAGTGCTTATGAGACGTGCATAAAGCCCTGGGTTTGATCTCCAGCACCACACAAAGTAGGCACAATTATGCACATCTGTTATCCCAGCACTCAGAAGGTGGAGTAGAAAGATCCACCTGGGCTACCTGAGACCATAAGCTGGGAAAGACAGATAGACAGAGAAACAGAGACAGACAGAGAGATAGAGACATGGACACAGAGAGGGAAATGTGGCTGGGGTAATAGAGTTTTTACAGAATGTGCACAGGACCCTGTATTTGATCCCTAGAACTCCAGAAAAAGAATTAATGGCTGGATGATATGACAGGCTAAATTAATGTCAATCATACCATCTACATAGCAGCAATATAGGTATTCACTGTATAGTTCTTTCGACTCTTTTTATGTTTAAAGTTCAGTACAACGCTGGGTGGGACTATGTGGTGTAGATGAGACTATATTTACGTCCCAGTCAGAGTTACCCACTCATTGCAGTCCTGGTACTGAAGCCTGAGGCCAGCTGGGTTCTTTAATGTCTCCTAAACTCCAGCCTCCTCCAAACACAGTGAAGAAGAGCCATCTAATGGTATTGTTGTGTGGATTAAATGAGATAAAACTCTTGACCCAGTGTCTAGCAGTAGCAGCTGTGTTTCACAAGTGTTAGTCCTGTTCCGAAGTCAACAAGTCCACAAACTAGGACAAATCTTCAATACATCATAAAAAGAAGAATCCTGTGGGTTTTTTCCTCTTGCTGTATCTCAAGGGAAATTAAAAGAATAAATTAATTATGCTATTTTTATAGGTAAAGATAACGACCTTTCAGCAGTAGGACACTTAGGTTGCATGTGTGAAGAAAGTGGCACATGCGTACTGCTAACACCTCCGTACCTCCCCTCCCAGGGGCCAGGACTCTCAGGGGCTGGCCAGGATGAGCAGCGTGGTCCTATCAGGATGATGGACAGGGAGTGTGGGAGGAACTGTATGCAGCACATGGAAGCCAGGGCTCCCTGCCACACTCCCAGATGTACCCCCAAGATCTTCAAAGGCGGGTGACATGCTTCCAGAAAGGTTGTCTGGGCTTTTAACATAATTATATGAATGGAGAGATGGCCTTGGGATCATAAATAAAAGCCTCCAATTGAGGCTGATTGTACATGTTCAGCTGAAAGATATCTAATGGGCCACCACGTGCATTTCACATCTCTGATCTGGAAGAAAAAAAAAGAGCCTGTTGGTGACAACCCCCCAAGAGGAGAAGGTGGTGACATCCAGACTCATGGAGAAATTACCGCTTCTGGTACCACACGACAAAGCCAATGCTCATTTGAGAAAATGGGGACCAGCACGTGAAAATTCGTGAACGGGTTAATTATATGTCCTGAGTGAGAAACCACAATCAGTGGAGATGCAATTTTGTCAAAAGTGTCTCTGTATGCCTATGAGATCACACACACTTAAGATGACAGACTTCAAGCTGTTTTAGAATGCCTGCACCCTCTCTATGTGGAAATCTCATTTCCTTTGACATAATTATAAGCCTGCCTACATGATTGGCCTATTAAGCCCAGGCTTTGAACTCCTTGGAGACCTCACACACTACCTGTATGAGTGGTGTACATGTCGCCAATTTGTGGTTAGAAACATTACTGGGCTGGGACCAATTATTACATCATTGCAGAGCCAATAGGAGAATCACTTCCCAACTCACTGTGGCATCAGTGGCCTGAAATCAGCCAGGTAAGGGTATTTATACCAATAAATTAGTCAATGCTGTGAACTCAGCTGGCTACCCCACTGTTGTTTTATATAAAGCCAGCTTGGCAGTGCATGGTCATGGTTTTCGTTTTGTGTTGTTGTTGTTGTTGAAGACAGAACCTCACTGTGAAACCCTGACTGGTCTGGAATTGGACATATAGACCAAGCTAGACTCTAAGTGAGTTCTGCCTGCCTCTGCCTCCCAAGTGCTGACATAAAAGATGTGTGCTATCACATCCAGTGGACCTGTTTATTGTTGCTATTTGGGAAGAGACCAATTTGGGGGCGTTTTCCCCACCCCACACACCTTATTTTCAGAAGAGTCCTGGCTGACGGAGGGGTCAGGCTAAGAAGCCATTTTTGTGCTACGTGCCTGTGCTTACCAAATGGAGGATATATCCCTAATTCCATGGGCCAGGCTGCAGCCCCAGATTCCCCCTCTCAGGAATGTGGGCCAGGAGAGAGGCTAGGTAGGTAGGTACTCAAAGAATAATCCTGTCACCTCTTGCTATGGAGAGCACCCCAGCAGCTGGAAAGCCTTACGCACAGGTTCCCTACAGTGCAACCAAGAAGCTATGTAAGGATTCAGCCAAAGCCAGTTACAGAGGCAGGTGGAACCAGTCATGGGAAGACAGACTATATCCATGAGATAGAAAGCCAATACCCTCAGCCTCTTAACTTTCCAGGTGCCATACAATAAAGGAGTGAGGAAACAGGATGAACTGCCTGGGTTCAAATCCTGCCTCTGACACTGGGCTGTGTGAACTCGGAAGAGTCACTACTGAGTCATTCTGTGCCTTGATTTCTTCATCTGAAGCCAGGGGATTAATGACTTGCTTTATAGATAGTTGTGAGAACTGCATGAACTAAACCTCACAATGCCAGCTATACATTCTGTCAGTTATTTAGAGTTCACCTAACCGAGCCATAACTCACTCCTGTTCTGAGTACATCCAGGAGGTTCCCCAGGGCCTGGAGGCCCAACATGAGCTACTTTGAAGAGGTAGGGAGACCATCTGTCCCCGAGTCAGAGGGGCAGGGGTAGATCCCAGACTACCCTGTGGCCTTTGTCCAGTTATTTCCTGATTGCTCTTAGTACAGTATGAGATTCAAATAGAAAAGAGACCGAAAACTTGAATAACTAGGAGGTGTCTGCCAAACTGTGTGGACTGTTATCCCTGTAGGAAAAAGCAGTGTCATTGTCCATAAGAAAAAGAAAAACACGTGGGGCTGGAGAGATGGCTCGGTGGTTCAGAGCACTTGCTGCTCCTGCAGAGGACCTGGGTTCAATTCCCAGCCGTGTCAGGCAGCTCACAACACCCTGTAACTCAGCTCCAGGCCCTCTTCTGGCCTCTATAGGTATCTATGCGCGTGCGTGCGTGCTTGTGCGCGTTTGCGCATGTGTGCATGCACATGCACATGCACACACACTTTAAAAGTTAAAAAGAAAGAAAAATAGACTTGAGATATTGGTAATTCTGGGCCAGAGACAGGAAGTATTCCCCATCCCATTGAAGGTTTGGTGTTTGTGAAACTCACCACAATAAGTCAATATCAGGAAACTGCCCAAGACAGGCTCCATGGTCCTGATTTTTAATATACTTTCATCCTTTTAATTATATTCAGAATAGCTCTCTTAATCCAGATCCTCCTATTCTATTCAAAACAAAGACTCTTTATTTGACAATGAAGTGTGTAGGTTTCCAGATATTTTTTGCTCAGCTCTTTTTGACAAGGGCTTCTAGGCTGAACTATTCACTTCAACACATTTTCTTCTCAGACTTCCCATTTTTCTTCAGTCTTGCTGAGTTTGCTGTTGACATTTGGTAAACAGACACATGACAGAGCAGCAGCTCTCACTCCTAGGGTGGAGGGGAGGCAGCTCTGGGGCACTCACATCCCTCTAGGTATTGATTCCCTGATTCACAGGAGTAAAGTTAGAAACGCCCTCGGACTCCCTATTTACTCATCCTCATACACACCAAAGCCATTTTGTGTTTCTAACATCAGGAGCTGTTTGTTTGTTTGTTTGTTTGTTTGTTTGTTTGTTTGTTTGTTTGTTCCAGCTAAGAATAGATTGAACATATAAATCAAAATCGAAATCAAATTCCCCTTGAGGTTAGGACACATTAGTCAAAGTCTCGCCTGAGTGGACTGAAGGCAGGTGCTGCAGTGACCTTGGCCTCACCAGCAGCAGCTACTTGGCTCCATTTACATCTGCATTCCTTGGTTTAAACACCACAGTTTGCTAGGAGAGTGATGGTGGTGGTGATGCAAGCCTTTAATCCCAGCACTCAGGAGGCAGAGGCAGGCAGATCTCAGAGTCCAAGGCCAGACTGGTCTACAGAGCGAGTTCTAGGACAGCCAGGGGCTACACAAAGGAACCCTGTCTTGAAAAACAAAAATAAACAAAAACCATGATGCTTATCTACTCTGTCTAGTGTTTGAGGATCCACAGTTTCCCTTAAAAACCTGTGGGAGTATCAGATATGGAAGGAGTGGAAAAGATGGGAACAATTTAAGAAGCTATTGTACCAGGTTTGAAGTTGGGCTGGGGTCTTAAAGCTACTCTTCCATGGCAAACACTTTTTCTTGCTACCATGAGAACATTACATAGATTGCTACATGAAAACAACAAGTGCTCAACGTCATACCCTTTATATCCAGAAGAAAGTTAAGTAGAAATGTGTCTATAGATATGTCTGTAGAAAAGGTCAGGAAGGGCTCAACACAATTGCTTCAAAGCTCAGCTGTACTGAATACTGAATAATAATAAATCCAGCAGAACTGTGCTGTGATAAAACACCACAATCCAAAGCAGCTGGGGAGGAAGTGCTCTGCTTCACTCTACAGCTTGTAGGCCATCATCTAGGGAAGTCAAGGCGGTAGGCAAGCAGGAAGCTGGAGGCAGGAACTGACGCGGAGGCCATGGAGGAGTGCCTCTTCCTGGCTTGCTCACCATGGCTTGCTTAGCCTGCTTTCTTATACACCCCAGGATCACCTGCCGGGGTGGTACTGCCCACAGTGAGGAGGGGGCGCCCTCCCACATCAATCATTAATCAAGACACCCACATCAATACAAGACAACACCCTCTCAGACTTGCCTACTGTCAATACCCCTGCAGGCATTTTGTCAATTAAGATTCCCTCTTCCCAAATGACTCTGGCTTGTGTCAAGTTGACAGAGGTTGCGTCCATTATCATCATGGTGGGACATGTTGGTGTGCAGGCAGACATGGCGCTGGAAAAGGAGCTGAGAATTCTACATCTTGATCTGAAGGCAGCAGAACAAGTCTGTCCACACTGGGTGTAGCTTGAGCAAAGGAGACCTCAAAGCCCACCCCAACAGTGACACACTTCCTCCAACAACGCCACACCTCATGACAGTGCCACTCCTTTTGGGGGCCATTTTCTTTCAAACCACCACAATAGACTAATACCTCTCATGAACCTAGCACTTGAAATTTCCCTTTTATAACTACTAGAAGTGGGTGGAGAGATGGCTCAGGGTTGAGCAGTTGCTTCTCTCGCAGAAGACCCAGATTCAGTTCCCAGCACCCACATGGCGGCTCACAACTGTTTCTAACTCCAGTGCTTCTTCTAATTCCCAGGGCACTTCACACACATGCACTCAGGCACACATAAAATAAAGTAAATATATTTTTTTAAAAAACTGCTCAAAAACCAGACACAGAAAGAACTCACACTGTGACTAAGCTGGAGTTTATCCCAGCAGCAAAGCACAGCTCAACATTCTAAAAATCAGTTATGTTGCCTTTTTGCAGGCTAATAAATAAAATTCTTGTGATCTTGTTAATATAGACGGACAAAGCATGGGACAAAATTCCACCCTCGTCCGTGATAAAAATGCATGGCACACTAGGCTAAGAAAGGAGTTTCTTCACCCAGATTAAGGGCTTCTGCAAAACAAAATTGAAACTACACAGCACCATTCACCACAGCTAAAGACTGAATGTGGTCCTCCAGGTGGGATCAACATGAGGATGTCACACTCCCAGTTCCTCCTGAACAATGTGCTGGCAGGTTCTAGTCAGTGAATCAGGCAAGAAAGATATTCAAAACGTACAGATTTAAAAGAAACAAAATTGCCTTTAATCACAGATAGATTGATTTTCTATTTAGAAAAACCCTCAAAGTTTTACAAAATGCTACTAAAACTAAAGTAAACTTAGAAGGATTATATAATAAATTAGTTTGTTTATTTCTTTATGTGTGTGGGTATATTGCATACACATAGGTCTGCACACCATGTGTGTACAGTGCCCACAGAGGTCAGAAGAGGGCGTCAGATACCCTGGAACTTGAGTTACAGATGTTTCTGAGCCTCCATGTGAGTGCTAGGAAATTAACCTGGGTCCTCTGCAAAAGCAGCCAGTGCTTTTAACCACTGAACAAGCTCTCCAGACCAAGAAAGTTAATATTTTTGAATCATATTTCTATAAGCCAGTAAACCATTTAAGTACTGTTTACCAAAGCCATGAAAAACATGAAATACACACACACACACACACACACACACACACACACACACACACACACATTAAAACACACATGAAAGAAAAACTTAAATAGATGGAGACACATGTGCAAGGTATGTGGCCCATGTAAGCAATTCCAGCACTCTGGAGGCTGCAGCAGAGGAATAGCTGTTTTGAACCAGTCTGGTCTATGTAGTGAGTTCCCGGCCAGCCTAGGCTAGAGAGTGAGACCCCGTCCCAAAAATCAAATAAACAAACAGTACTCTCACTGTCTGATTTGAAGACCTGCTATCAAGCTAGGATAGCGGAACTCAGCTGAGGGTGATTTTACTCCCCAGTGGACACATAGAAATGTCTGAGGAGGACATTGTTATCACAGATGAGGAAGGAAGGAGCATCTACTAGGCAAAGACATGAAAAAACACTCCACAATGCTCAGCCTCGAACCCTGCAACAGCGAATTGTTCCTGGCACTAAAATTAAGAAGCCCGAGCTGGAGAAATCAACATAGGTTTCTGCGGCATCAGGAGAGAAATGCAGATGAGCAGAGTGGGCTACAGAGTCCAGATGTGAACTCCACACAGGTGGCCACAGGGCAAGTCAACGGAGCAGTGACAGTCTTTTCAAAACGTGGTTCTGGAGCAATTAAACATCCATATGTAAAATTTAACCTTGACTGTTACCTTGTATGGTACATAAAAATCAACAAGAATGGACCACAGTTCCAACAGTAAAGATAAAAAACATGAAACTTCCAGAAGTGTCACCTTAGGTTGGCAAAGATTTCTATTCTACAACACACACACACACACACACACACACACACACACACACACACACACACACACAATAATAATAATAAGTCCTTAAGTTTAAAAAATTGATAAAGCTAATCAAATTAAAAACATTCATTCTTTGAAAAATACTATTAATAAGATAAGAATGAGAATCCACTAACTAAGATTTAGTATTAAATACATTTGCAAGGCACATATCTGATAAAGGCCTGACTGGGAAAATTCAAACAATAAGAAAACAAATAATCCAATTGTTCTAATTGGCAAAAGATTTTAACAGACCCTTCCAACTTGAGATACAGACAGGAAAGGGAGTACATGAAAAGAGATGCAATAATAACACTATTAGTAATTAGAGACGTGCAAACTAAGCCCACAGTGAGATAACGCCCACCAACTATTGCAGTGGTTGAAATTTAAATTAAACAGGGGGAAAAATCAGACAATCCCAAGTACCAGTATGATTGAATTTGAGCAGCTAAGACTCCCATGCGTTGCTGCTGGGATAAAAATTGTGCAGTCACTTTGGAAAAGACTTCAACAGCTTTTCTTAGGTTAAACACAGGCCTACCACTGGACTCAGGATTCTAACTTTATTTACTCAAGGGGAAGAAAATTGTACAAACAAAGCCTCCTTGGCCAAAAACTGGAAACAGCCCAAATGTCCATCAACATGGATGAGCAAACTGTGATGTGCTAGAATACTATTCCTCCATTTTTAAAAAGGTAAAGAAATAGTTAGGATGCAGGCAATGACGTGCATGATGGGCAAGAATGTGAAAGAAGCTAGACACTGTAGGGCACACATGTTAGCGATTCCATTCATGTGACCATCCAGAAAAACCAAAGTCAAAGGATAGATGGCTGGTCTACCTTTGGGCGGCCAGAGAATACTTGGGGGGGGGGCAGGGAATAATAGAAATGTTCTGTATCTGGATTGCGGTGAGGGACCCAATGAACACTTCTGTAAAAGCTTCTCACGCAGTACACCTAGAAGGAATCACGTGACCAGGCTAGCCTTGTCTGTCCTAGAACTCACTCTGTAGACCAGGCTAGCCTTGAACTCACAGAGATCCACCTGCCCCTGCCTCCCAAGTGCTGAGATTAAAGGCCACTGCCCTATAAATTATATCTTTACAAACTTGATTTGGAGGAGGAGGAGAAAGGGGCAGGAGATGTAGCTAGGTTAGTAGAGCGCTTGCCCAGCATGCACAAAGCCCTGGGTTTGATCCCAGCACCCCATAAACAAGGCATAGTGGTACATGCCTCTGATCGCAGTGCTCAGGAAGTAGAGATCAGAGTATTAAGAGTTCAAAGTCATCTTGAGCTACACAGTGAGGCTGAGGCCAACCTAAGCTACCCTGTCTGAAAACAAAACCTTGTGGCTCCTCGGTGCGCTCTCTTCGTTCAGCACAGCATTTCAAAAGTCTGAATTAGTTGGTGACCTTTGAAAATAAGGATATTGAGAAGTCAGAACGATGGCCTTTGCAGCCCCAGTCCCTCATGGGCTGTCTCTAAGCAGTGGCCTCCCTGGACAGGAGGGAGACTTTCCATCTTGCTACCTGACCAGATTCATGAGGGTATATCTCACCGACCTGCCACTCCACCCACCAGCTGCTGAAAGGGCAAGGCAGGGCTGCTTTGATCTCCCCTGAATCCCCACACAGTGAGAGCCCGGTGTGCCCCCAAGGACTTGATGAATACTCCCCAACAATGCAACACAACACCACCTTCCCCCAGCTGCGGTAACTGCTAACCGCCAACACCCAGGTGCTGACTGCTCCGTTGGTCCTGAAATCCCCAGCGAGTCACCATCCATGGCAGCCATCCCATAACCTTGAATAATGTGTCCCTCTGTGTGTTTAGAAATCGTCTCTCATATGTTGTCAAGCAACGAAAATGTTTTAGGGTCATTCCAACCATTCATTTTTGTTTAGAGAAGAGTAGAGTTGTTTGTTTAAAGAGAGAGGGGGGAGCACAATACCAGCTTAAAGGTTAGTGAAAATGAAAGGGGGTGTGTGTGAGCACTTGGCGTGTTCCCAGGCCAGAGTCCAGTAATGTCAGACTTGGGCTGGGTCAGCTGCTACCAGCTTCTCCGGTTCTCGTCCGCACTTTAGAATCCGAGTTTCTACGGTGATTTTGGGGGGAGAGGTGTGGGGCAGGACTGGAGAGCTAACCCCTGTTCCACATCAGTATTAAAGCACAACTTCCCTGTTCTTTGCATGGTCAGAGACAGGGTGAGAGAATGGGAACCCCTCAGCTATCCTGTAAGCATCTTCAAAGCACTCATAAGTGGTATACACAGTTAAAACTCCAATGGCTTTGTTCAGGCCACTTATATTTGGGGGGAGGGGCACCACCAGAGTTACTATTTCATTATCTTTAATGTTAAAAAGAAAGAGAAAATGTGATTATATGTACTTATATCCGCATTTTTTGTCTTCATTTGCATGGGGGGCTAGGTCTGCTTAGTTTATACAGAATCTCACTGTGTATCGAAGGCTGGCCTTAAACTGGTGATCGTCCTGTGTCAGCCTCTCCAGTACTGGGATTACAGGAATGTGCCCATACACCTGGCTCTATATTCCCACCTAACCTCCCATGAACCCAAGTCTACCATTCTTCACCTTTATAGAAAAGAGTTTCATGAAGTCGGTGTGGTGGGGGCACACACCTGCAATTCTCTGGAATTGTCTAAGCTGCAGAGGGGCCCTGTCTCCAGTAAAGAAGAGTGGGAAGAGGTGTGGTCTCCATATCTCAGTGTCTCTTCTTCCTCTCAAGCACTGGGGATTTCTGAAGCCACTGCAACGTCTGTCCCTGCCACTCGCGAGGCCACCAAACACCTCCACATCCACAAACCAGGTGTTCATGGGTCACCATGACTGTCACAAACACCTCATCAGCTGTCAAAGTCCTGTTGCTCCTTCTCTTCCTCTCCTGCCCTTCTACTTCACACAATTCCACTGCCTCTTTCTCAAAAGTATGGCTACGCTCTCACCTCGTCTCCCCCGCCCTTTCCCATCTCTACGGTTCATATCATCTTTATCCTCACCCTGGATTTCAACCACAGCCTCCAGCCTGCCTTTCCTGCCTCCCTCCTCACCCACAGTCTTTTCTCCCACAACAGCCAAAGTGATTCTTTCAGAGCTGAAGTTTGGGTTATTCCGGTGGCTCACCATCTCACCCAGAAGGAAGTACCATGTCCTTGCCTCCCTGCTTTTCTTCAGCTGCCTCAAGCTCTGCGTGCACATTTCCCTCCACCTGGAAAACGTCCCCCACACAGCCACTGTGCAGTCAGCACTGCCTCATCATCTCAGCCCTCTGACCCTTCCTCGGTCTCCCACTAGAAACAAGCACGGGTATGAGGGTGCCAACGCCGGCCTCGACGTCTCTCCATAGGACTTACCATACATATTTATTATCACTCGCCACTCAGATGCGGTCTGTAGAATGCAATCATCAGCATAAATCAGCATAAATCAGGCCTTGTCCCGGACCAACCAAATCACAGAACCTTCAAGTGATCTGTATCCTCAGTCAAGTTGAGAAAGCACTGGGGCACTTTCAAATGGCATAAAAATGGGACCTTGTTTAGATTCACTACTATAACCTCAGGCTATTGAGGTACTCAAAACACAGACTGAATGAGTGGATGCATGAATGGGTAGATAAATGAATGCATGCATGCATGCATGAAGAAAACGCAGGATCTGTTGAACGGGGCTCCAGTTTGGTGATGTGTAAAGGAGGCTAGAGAAGGGCAAGAAAGACATGCAGGGCAGTTGTCTCCTTTTTGTGATGTGCTAAACTGGAGAACCCCAGACACCAGCAAACCCTTCTTCAAATAAAGTAGCTATGAGTTACTTAATTGAAATCATATCCTAACATCTAAGAGAACCAGTCAGACTGAAGGGTAAGAAAACTGAAACTGTACTAGGCCCCTAGTCCATCTCGGGAGTCACAGCAAGCAACAGGGAAGCAAGGCTGAATGGAGAAGGAATACTTTGGCTAGAGAAGCCACCCCACGAGGAGGGCACATGGAAACCCCAGAGCAAGGCAGAGTTCTGGGTCCTCCTCTACCCTGAGTTCTGGGCACAAAGAACCCTTGACTTTCCCTTGTCCTGAAATGCCACTGTCAATGCTGAGAACCTACCCACCCTTCAAAGACCCGCCTCCAACTCTCCCTAAAATTAACTACAGTCTGGCTTTATTAGCTCTTCTCACATAGTATTAGAGTTCAAGTTCCTCTTCATGAGAGCCTTCTGCAAACTGGTGGCACCTTATTCAAGCCTGTATTCACCTACCCTAGCATCCCATCTGGCAAAACAAGCATGCAGGTAATCTCTTCCATTTTTATAAGAACAGGAGACACTCTATGAGCAGTTACATGTCAAGCATTGTTGGGGGGGCTTTAGCTCAGTCACCTCATCAGTCAGTCACCCAATGAGATTGGAGCTTTTATTACCCCCATTTCACACTGGGGAGAGAAACAAGGGCCCCAGAGGCCAAGGTTACATTGACCTGAGGCCCACAAGGGGGTGAGCACTGTGCCTACACACAACACATGTGTTAAATGTTTGCAGATATGAACCAAACCAGGAGGTTAGGAAGGTTGGGATGTAGATTTGCATGCTGCCGTTGTTGCTTGGAACCCAGATGGCAGAAGAGAATGAAGGGCATCAGCCTTCAGAAACTTCTTTCCTGGAACAGAAGTGACTGCCTGCAAGCAAGAATTCCATGGGACAGGGTGAGGAGAAGGTGTCTTCTTCACACTAAGCATGACAGCGGATTTCCCTCTATGTGGGAAGGAGGTCTCCGATGAAGGCAAGGGGCATGGAGTGTCGTGGTGGAAATCAGCATGGAACGCACTGCAAACACCCTGCGTCAAAGGTGCTAGGAATTGGTGCAGTGTTTTCTGGGAACAAACCTATTCTTGTCCATTTTAAATGTCTGATTTAGCCTTGTTAAAAATCAAGAGCCATCAATGATGCAAACAGCAGGCCCCATAGGCAGTCGGGACTTCAAGCAAACGGGACGGGTCACTGACTGGACTTCTCAGGTAACTCGGCACCAGACACACACCGCAGAGAACAGCACAGAACTGCAGCGGCCCGTCCGAGCAAGCTCCAGACACGGTGGCTGCTGGAGAGTCAAAGGTCCCCAGCAGGAGCCATCTATTCTCCTGCCTCCTTCCTGAGAGTGCTTTCTCCACAAACCTCTTGAGATGCCCAGACCGCTCCTTGGCTGGGAAGAAGCTGAAACCAGAGACCATGTGAAAGCAAGGGAAAAGGCCCGACCGGATGCCCAGTGTTCACTCTGCCCTCAAGAAGCCAGTCATAAAATGGGCTCAGTGCTGGAGCCACAGGACACTGCAGAGCTCAGAGGCAGACCGTGGATCCACAGGTGGCCTTGTCCACAGAAAACCGAGTATCAAGTGTAACAGCTGAAGAGGCACCCCAAAAGCACAGAGGAACCATGTCTAATGAGGAGGGAGAAGATAAAGGGGCTCAGAGAACAACTATTTTAATGACATTCCCCATCATTCTAATCGTTGACTACCCTAGGCTTACGTCCTCATGACCAGCAAGAAGAAGTGGGGGGGGGGGGGGTCTAAGATGAAGATGAGAAGTCCCCTAGATAAGGTTCTGTATGACTGAAAGATGGGCCAAGCCAAGTCTCAGAGGTTGGTAACAGCCAAGGACAAAGGTTGGAAGGGGGATCAGAAATTCAAAACCCTGTCAGAGAAAATCAGCTGACGTGGGGGCGGAATGGGGCGATGCAGGAAAGGCAAATCTCACATCTCACAGAGGGGTGAGTGGTTTTCAGTCTCTACACTCAGATAAACCACAGTCAAACGTGAAAAGCTCTCCAACAGTTTACAAAACTATCAAGAACTGGAGGCCTGTTAACCAAAAACCATGATTCTGAGCCAATGGTCACTCGGGGACTTCCACGTCTTCCGCACGACCTCTTTCTCTCTCAACATCATGCCACATTAAAACCAGGGGATCCGAATTCCCAGAAGGTCGACTACTGAGCTTTGGAACCATTAGAATCATGAGAAATTCCTTGACACATAGTCACTTAACACACATCCCTCATGTCAAAGACTTTTAAGTGAGTCAAAGGAAAATGGCTTTAAATTAAACATTTATATAGATATAGCCAACCACAACACTTATTTAAAAACGGTTGTAAGCTCCTTCAAAACTGGGAATTTCAATCTGATGCGGGGAAGGGCACACACAGGCGGGGTGCGCATGCAGGTGAGGGGGCGTCTTTCTTGATCCGTTCGCCCAGGTGGGGGTGGGGGGGTCCTTCTTGATTCTCACTAAAGGCTGCAACACCACAGAAACCAATTACCTGAAGTGAGAGACTTGTGTTTGATAAAATGAATGTGTCTATAGTCCAGAATTCCACCGCAAACACAAAAGCTTGCTCTTTACAGGCATCATAGCAATCACTTTTTCTTCAAAGACCATTGCTGATGGCACTGTATAAGTTTTGAAGCACTTCGGCAGAATAATTCCTCCCAAATAGTTACAAGAGATACACAAAATTGTCCATGGAATTACAAAAATCTGTTTCTGAAGGATCGTTAGAAGTCTGAGCGCCAAGCATGACTGTTTTTAAAGAAGCCTCTTGCAAATAATACGTTATACACTTGATCAATGCCTGAACCTTTTGCACGGTGCAATCAATTATTTTAAGTACCTCATTCCCAAAAGGGAAAAAAAAAACTGTTATAAGCAAAGGGGAAACGCTCTTTCTTCACAGAAATTGCTTCAAACTCTCAGGTCATTCCTTGCAAAGACAAAGTGAATACTAGCAACAAGAAGCCAAAAACACAGTAAACGGCTTCATTCCTAACGTGTCCCACTAAATAGATCCCTTTTAAGTGTCCTAACCATGCCATGTCTAGCTAAACGACGCATGTTTGTGGGACCATCAGGAAGCATTCATTGCAACTTGTCTAGAAAAAAAGATTAAAACGTGCCTCTTTCTTCTCCGCCCACGATGCCTTCCCGGAGACAGATTTCTGACAGTTCTCGCGCCGTTGCAACTGCTAAGGACAGAGAAAAGCCCAACAGTGCTGCAAAGAGCCCACCACCCACCACCACCCGGTTAAGCTGCTTTAGACCCCGCGGCGGGCGCAGAACCGCCCCTAAGTGCTTACCCGAGTCGGCCCGGCAGTGCCCGGGAAGGGCAGCCAGCAGCAAGAGTCCCAGCAGCAGCGGCCGCAGCGGCGGCGCATCCTGGGACCCGCGGGCTCCGGAGCTCCTCACGCCCTGGAAGCGCGCGGCGATCCTGCCTGCCCCGCAGAGCCCACGCTCCCGGGGCCGGTCCCTGGGCTTCCACGCCGCGGGCCCAGCTTTGCTCGGGCCCTGGGGCTTCGCCTCCTGCGGAGCCATAGGGACGGTTCACACATCCAGGCCGCTGCCTCGTTTCACACGGCGCCGGGGAGCCCAGCCCTCGGCGCACCGCTCCTCACCGGGCATCTCCGGCCATGGCCCGGGAATCAGAGGGAAGCGGGAGGCGCGAGCCGCCCGCTCGTCCTGCCTCGGTCCGGGGCGGGCTCGGCGGAGCCGCGGCTTCACGCGCGCGGGGACCGGCGCCGCATGGGGTTCCCACGGTGCGGCGAGGGTGGGACGGGCGGCGCCCCGGTCCCTTCCCCGGGGCTGGATGCTGCACCCCGAGCGCAAGGCTGCGAGACGCGGAAACCTGCGGCCCTGGCTCGCGCAGCCTGCCGCCCGCCGCCGCCCCTACGCCGGGGTCTCTGTCCCCGCTGGTTCGTTCGATCGCTGGGCTCCGGCTCCGGCCGCGAGTGCTACTGCAGCTCAGAGCGGCGCCTCATTGACAAAGAAAGCACGTAGCACCGGAGCGGGCGAGGGAGGCGAGGCTGGCGCGCGCGCGCGCATCCCCGCGCGGAACCACCGCGCGCCCCCCAGCTCCGGCGCGCGGGGGCCCGAACCGTGCTCTGCACTGGCGAGGTCCTCGTGGGGAGGTGAGGGGGAGCTTCCCTCCGCCCAGTGTTCCCAGATCTTGAGGAGGAAAGGTCAGCGGGGATAGTCCTCTGACCAGGGAAGGAACTAGACACTATCATGGTCAACCTGCTGGGGAAGCTAGGTCTTCAGCCTGCATCTTGGGAAAGCTCTCTGAGGATGAGCGAGGGAGCTTTGTGCAGGCTGTTCACTACTTCTCCGAGGGTCTGGCAGACACACCTGCATGCCAGATTTAGCCCCGAAGAACTGAAGCTGTTTTGGGCCCATTTGCAGTGAAACGCTGGACTAAAGAAAAACACATTATAAACATTGGTTACGGCCATACTACAGAAGAGGCTGTGCACTGGGTTTTGGGACAACTACAGGCGTTTCCGAAAAGTCTCCCCCCAAATAGGAGGGCTGACAAGTCAGTCACTCCCTAGGGGGGCAAACGGCAGAGTCAGCTGAATTGCCCTTCTCCTCTTACCCTTGTTCTGCCCTCGTGCCCTTGAGCAGGCTACCTAGCTCGCAGGTGCTTCAAGCACCCTTCAGTCAGTCGGTTATTTGCCCAGCATCCATGGCTTGCCAGCAACTGTGTTAGGCACTAGGCATATAAGCAACGAGAGAAAAACATTCACCTTGACCTGGTGAAACGCATCTGTTCATCCGACAGTATTTATTCATCCAAAACGGCCTGTTATATGCCAAACCCTATTCCAGACACGTGGACAACAGCCACAACCATAATCCCCGTGGGTAATAAATTGACTACCAGACAATGCTAAAAAGCCTCAGAGAAAATGGTAAGGTAAAAAGATGGAAAGTGGGAATGGAGGTGTTGCAAGCATAAAACAGGATGGAAAGGGACTCCCTGTGAAGGTGACATTTGAGAGAAGACCAGAAGGAAGTCAAGGGACAAGCCAAGCTGAAGGAGCATTCTAGATAAAGCGATCCGTAAGGGCAAAAACCCTGGGGCACAGCAGGCTGGAGGGTGCTGAGAGATGGGAGCCAGCCCCCGACCCCCACCCCACCCAGCAGAGCAAGCTGACGTTCTGGTGAAGTGTGTACTCTCTGTCACCTGTGTCCACAGGACAGCAGTGACACTGTTTTGTAGAAGACGCATTGTCGCGTGCTAACTTTTCAGAGACCAGATATGTCCTAGCATGCATTTCAGATTTGTGGAAATGCAGTAGTACAGGTTGAGTATTCCTAATCTTAAACTCTGAAATGCTCAGAAAGTTCCAGGGCTGGTGAGATGGTTCATAGAGCAAAGCACCTACACGAAGCTTGACTAACAACCTGAGTTTGATCCCTGGGCCCTACCTGCATGGTAAGAGACAGCTCCTGTGGGTTGTCCTCTGATCCTTATCTGCATATACTAAATAAATAAAGTAACAGTTGAACATGAACTCTCAATGATTTCAAATTTTCAGATTAGAGACATTCAACCAATAAAGTTTATACAAATGTCCCCACATCCAGACAACTTTGAAATGTGCAGCATCTCTGGTCCCAGAGCATTTTGGATAATGGGTATTCATCCTCTCCCTCCTGGGGTTGTGATTTACCCTTGCTCTTTGGTTAAATTAATTTTACTCTTTGGGGTTGTTTTAAGAAACTTACAAACCAGGCATGGTAACACACGCCTTTAATCCCAGCCCTCAAGGGCAGAGGCAGGTGGATCTCTGTGAGTTCAAAGTCAGACTGGTCTATGGATCAAGTTCCAGGACAGCCAGGGCTACACAGAGAAATCCTGTCTAGGAAAGAAAAGAAAGAAAGAAAGAAAGAAAGAAAGAAAGAAAGAAAGAAAGAAAGAAAGAAAGAAAGAAAGAAAGAAAGAAAGAAAAGAAAGGAAGGAAGGAAGGAAGGAAGGAAGGAAGGAAGGAAGGAAGGAAGAAAGGAAGGAAGAAAGGAAGGAAGGAAGATGGATGCACTTTTTCCAAACAATAAGAGTCATTTGACGCCTTTAATCCCAGCACTCGGGAGGCAGAGCCAGGCGGATCTCTGTGAGTTCGAGGCCAGCCTGGGCTACCAAGTGAATTCCAGGAAAGGCACAAAGCTACACAGAGAAACTCTGTCTCGAAAAACCAAAAAAAAAAAAAAAAAAAAAAAAAAAAAGAGTCATTTGAGACACAGGTCCATTCATGGAGGTTATTCAACATTACAAGTTCTGAGGAATGATAAGCAGTGATCCCAGAGACAAGGACATGGGACGGGGATGATGGCAGGCAGTCTAGGTCTAACTGACAGATACAGAGGTCCAGTGTGCCCAGCAGGGGGGAGGGAGGGAGGCAGGGAATCACAGACTAGGAACAGTGAGAGCACTTCATTCAACACCTACAGCTCATGTTGAAATAGGACAGAAGAAGGGAAGCGATGTTCAGGCCTGTTCATGGAAGGTTCTGGATACATCTAGGCTTTTCCTTAAGGAAAGGAGGAAGGGAAAGGAGAAGGGGATTCACCGTCTGGAGCACCGACCTGGCACATGGCTCATCGCAGGAGCCAGGGACACAGGGTGTGATAAGGGAGAACTTGGGCCTTTCTAGCTGCAGCTGTAGCCAGCTGTGATGTGTGTTAGAATAAGACAGAATGGACAGAGTTGCTGGCCCAAGACATAAAAGGTCCAGATGGAGAGCATATAAAACAAGAGACATAAGACTTAGCCACAGCCATGTCTCCATGACAGTTAAGAGAGGAAACACTGGGGCTGCTGCCAGAGGGAGGAGATGTTCATATTCTGTTTGTAACTGGGATTTTCCCTTTGCTGTTTCTTGCCAGACCTAGACATGACACAGATTGCTTTTCAGTTTCTGGCTGTTAGATGGAGTGGCTCTGTCCTCCAACAGGCTAGACTTGAGACCAGACACCATTGTATCCCTCAAGAAGCTCACAGTCCAGTAAGCAAAGCAGGTACACAGTGACCACTTTAGAGCAAGGTAAGATGTGACAAAGATAGGTGAGGATTATCCATCCCCATGGGAACAGAGAGATGAACAGATCCCCCATCCCCATGGGAACAGAGAGATGAACAGATCCCCCATCCCCATGGGAACAGAGATGTGAACAGATCCCCCATCCCCCATGGGAACAGAGAGATGAACAGATCCCCCATCCCCATGGGAACAGAGATGTGAACAGATCCCCCATCCCCCATGGGAACAGAGAGATGAACAGATCCCCCATCCCCATGGGAACAGAGAGATGAACAGATCCCCCATCCCCATGGGAACAGAGAGATGAACAGATCACCCATCCCCCATGGGAACAGAGAGATGAACAGATCCCCCATCCCCATGGGAACAGAGATGTGAACAGATCCCCCATCCCCATGGGAACAGAGATATGAACAGATCACCCATCCCCATGGGAACAGAGATGTGAACAGATCCCCCATCCCCCATGGGAACAGAGATGTGAACAGATCCCCCATCCCCATGGGAACAGAGATGTGAACAGATCCCCCATCCCCATGGGAACATGGGCTATTTCTGCCTTCAGTGGGGAGAAAGACGCCAGACCACCTCAAGTAGAAGTTCTCCAAGCCCAGTGAATGGCCAAGTAAGAAGTCATGAAAGGTTTAGTGTCATGGTGGGGAAGGGAAGCTGTCTAGTGAGGGCAGCAGAGTGGGGCTTTAGGGAAGGGGATACCCTGCTTCAGGGCAGGAGAGCCCCAGTGGAGGCAGATGCCAAGAGCCTGAGATGCTAGGCTCCAGAGCTTATCCCTTAGTCAGTAAAGAGGAGGCTGTTTCCGCGGGAGCAGAAATCTTGGTGAGATTTTCAGGGGAGTGGAGAAAATGAGACAGGGTCTTCCTGCATAGCCCATGATGACTCAGAATGCACTGGGTAATCTAACCTAGGCTGGCACCAATCATAGCAATTCTCCTGCCTCGGTTTCCAGGGTGCTAAAACTACAGATATGAGTTACCATGGCATTTTGTTTAAATTTTTGATTGATGAGTCCTTGTTTGGTAAATAGACAAACCAAACCTTTATGTTGATTTACATTTAAGATCTGTCCTCTACTAGCTAATGACTGAGAAAATCACATCTCTGTAAACCTCATCTATAAAACTGAAATGATCCAAGTAACTCCCAGATGGGACTGTTTTAAGGATTGAGTTGATACATGCCAATCATTTAGATGTACACTTGACATACAGTAAGTGCTCAATCAATCTTATTATAAGTTATATGATAATCACAACCCTCTTAACCCATAAACCCTTGTATTTCATTTTAGTATTCTTAACCGGGGCTTTGGGACTTCCTTGTGTGTTAAGTTTATTGTTTAAAGAGTCAAGTGTTAGTTCAAGAAGCTAGGGAGGCATAAGACTCCATCTCCATCTCTGAGCAGTGATTTCAGGCCCTGGACTGAACTTCTGTCATTATTCTGGGGCACACATCTAGACCTCTTTTTGCAAGAAGCAGCTGTTGCTTCCCAAGTCATCCATTTCACACCAGCATGCCTTCCAGTTCAATTCACAAATCCTTTCCTGCAACCAGGTGAGTTCTAAACTCAGGTGTCTGCAGAAAGCTAAGCCTTGTTTCCACCCTCACTGGGCTCAGCACTGAAGGTCCAGTGACGCAGATGAGCAACCACAGGATGATACCCCTGCTCAGAGCAGAGGGGGAGCAGAGTGCCAAGAGAAGAGGCTGGAGGGGTGTGTAAGGGATTTGCCCTCTAATGGGGAGCCAAAACCTATCCTTTTAAGCCATGGTACCCTTTAGGGCCATAGGATATGTTTAAAATAACTCAGAGTCTTCATTTTTAAGAAATGAAAGGGAGGCTGGAGAGATGCCTCAGGGGTTGAGAGAACTTTCTGCTCTTTCAGAGGACCTGGGTTTGGTTCCCAGCACCCACACACTAGCAGTTCACAACCATCTGTAACTCCAGTTCCCGAGGACCTGATGCCTTCTGGCTTCCAGAGGAACCCAGCACATACATGATACCCACACATACATGCAGGAAGACATCCATATGCACAAAATAGAAGTAAGATATAAAATATTTGTTTAAAATGGTAAGGATTTCTTTTCTCTCTTTTTTTTTTTAATAAGGAGCCATTTCTACAGAGGTCATAAGACCCAAGACCCTAGACACCACAAGATTGTGAGGCTTATGGTGCTCACTTCCTCCAAGAATGGAAGGAATTTAAAATAAAACGTATATGTGGTTTCTCTTGCTTCTAATGCCCCTAAGAAAATACTAGATATAACTGAGAAGGTGTATTTCAGGGCCCTTCCTATATCTCACTGGCCTGGCCCTGAGAAAAGTACTTAATACAGCTTTGTGGGTACCTTGTAGAAAGAACTGCCTGGGAGGGTGAAAAGATACAGTTGAATTAGCAATGAGGGCAGTGGGGAGCGATCGGAGAATTCCAATCAAAGAATTATGGAGGGAGGGTCACTCCCCACCCCACCCACTGTGTAGAATGGACTGAAGGAGGGTGAGGCCCGAGGAGGGTGCTGCAGAAATGCAGGCCATCTTGGTTTCCCTTTCCTCTGATATCTCCACCCATGTCTCTAAAAAGCTTCCCAGGTTTCAGCCTCAAGGCCGGAGATGGCAGGCAGGCAGAGCAAGACCCTGGTAACGCCCACCAGGAGCAGCTGCCAACTTTCAGGTGGGTGAGTCTCAATTTAGTCCTCACAGAGGGCCTCCACAGAAGCCTAGCAACTCAATATTTGTTGACTTGAACTTAACTTCTGGTTGACGTTTCCACTCCCCCAGGTTCTAGCTAATTATCCTCTAAGTCCTCCAGTGGGAGGAGACAGCATAGCCTGTCCTTTCTTTTGAAGTCTTCAAGGGTCATTTTTGTCTTGATAATATCTCTGATGCCTCTGGGATTCTCCAGTCAGAGCAGAGACATGGTCACCCCCCTCTCCACATTGACACTCTGAGGCCAACTAATTTTTACTGTATCTCTAGCTCCCTGGTTCTTTGTTTGGTTTCTTTGTTTTGGTTTATTTGTTTGTTTTGTCAAGCCCTGTGGGGTAGGGACTAGGACTAGTTAGGGAAATGTTAGTGATTTTCAACCAGCTTCAAGCCCCATGTCCATCACCCCTTAGCTCTTAGCTTTAGTACACCCAAGGTGTCCAAGTGTCTACCAAAGATGTCAAGGTATCTACCCAAGACAAATAAAAGCATCTGTCCTCACAAATATTTCCATTTAAATACTTATAGCATCGTTATTCATAACAGTCAAAAGTGGAAACAGCCTACCTAAATGTCTATCAGTTGGTGAAAAGATAAACAAGTTTGGTACAACAGAACGTTCTTCCTCGGTGAGAAAAAACAGGAGAATACTGTTATGTGCTACCACACCAAGGAACCTGGAGGATACTGTGCCAAGTGAAAAAAGCCAATTACAGAGGCTACACGGTCTATGGCTCTAGTTATATGAAGTGTCCAGAAAAGGCAAGCCAAAGAGACCAAAAGTAGATTCCTGACACCAAGGGATTAGAAACACTAAGTGGCGATATGGTACAAAGGTTCACTCTAGGGGGATAGAAATACTCTCAACTAGATTGTGGTGCAGGTTACATCATTCTGTAAGTGTCCTAAAAATTGTCATATAAATTCTATTGGAGATACATTGGGGACTGAACCCAGGGCCTCTCAGATACCATATGAGGGCTCTACCACTGAGCTGCATCCCCAGCCTCATAAATCATGTCTTAATAAAATTGTTCAAAACAAAAGCTGGACCTGGCAGAAGAGACTCAATAAATCTTAGATGCTGTCACATAATTCTTTCTCGAGCACATAAAAAGGAAAGAGATTTTGTACTTAAATTTTCATTGTAAAGTACTACCTCTTTTGAAAGGTCATTAAGAAGTATATTATAAAAATACATACATATCCGAACAAGGATATTAGCACATCAGCAATAAATGTCATCACCTGAAACAACCAGCACTCCCTTTCATTTGCCAACACACGTCTGTTTTAGAAGATCTGATTAATGCATCTGGAACTAGAGGAATCCAGCATCCATTTAAAAGCAAGAGGCAAATCTTAATGCCGCTTTTCATTCCAGAGTGCCAGGTAAGTGTCTGACAATAGATGCTCTGTGTATACTAACCCAACCATGTTTATCATTTCCTCACAATGGCTGCCTGAGCCATCATTTTGATCTTCACTCCATTCATGAAACAACCTGGATTGTCTCTAATATGCTGAGCATGATGGTCTCTGGGGTTCTGAACATGAGTTAGGCAAAAATCCATATCCTTGGAGGTCTCGGAAGACAGCAAGGGAGGGATGAAAGTATGAAGCAATCACTTATGCAATAGGTGAGATGACACGGATTTGATCTCTTCCAGTGTCAAGCAAGGCTTGCAAAGGATACTGGAGAGGAGCCTTGGCAAGCAGACAAGATGAGGGTGAGAAAGAGGGCATTTCCACCATGCAGAGATGCAGAAGTACAAATCCATCGGTTGCTAATGTAGCCATTCTGTACAAGGAACCCCGAGTTTTATTGAGAGAAGACATATCATAGGGAAGCTGGTGACCTCCCCAGAGTTGGACAGTAAGCCGAAAGCTGAACGTCAAGAGTTCTGAGCTTTGGAGAGACTGGTCAGGACTTTTCTTGAGGCTGATTTTGATAGGCAGAGCTCTCTTTCGACCTACACTGTACATCACCTCTTCCCTGCTCCAAATTTCTTGTCATCTCCACTGCTACTAAATGGATGAAAACTGAATTCTAGAGAGATCACTTGGCAGGTAATGAGGTGGGGAAGCAGGGGTGGATAAGGAGACAGGAAGTCCGTCACATGACACAGTTCCCAGGTGTGAGCCAAGGCCAGGTGGGGAGGGTGGAGGAGAGAAGAACTGGGCTGGCTTAGACGGTGGCCGCTGGGGATGCCAAGCGGAGCGGGGAGGAAGCGGGGAGAGAATCGAGGAGCCGTGTATCTGAGAATGCAGAAAGGGCAGAGGAAGAGAGAACAAGCGCCTGAGAGCACCTGAGCAGACATCTGCCGGGTTGGTCCGAGTGTCCCAAGCATTCAAGTACACACAGGTGACCCAGGGAGTTCACCCAGAATCTCTGTTCTAACAAACTCCACGTGATACCGATGCTGACTGATACAGCACACGTTTGAGTAACACAAAACATGCTTTAGCTTAACCAAGGAATGTCTTTACAATGAAGTTCCTGGACTTGGGCGGCTTTTGAGAAGCTTTTCCTGTCTCCTCACAAGAACAAACCCAGGGTGGTTTCTTCTCTCCCCCTACAGGACAATGTAGTTCCCCACCATGACTGTGGGCCATGCACTGCTGATCCTCCCTTCCCCGTGTCCGTTGTTTTAGTCAATGCACACCACAGGAGCCACTGTGAGAGCAGTGTTAAAGCCGGGTGCCTTTAATCCCAGCACTCAGGAGGCAGAGGCAGGCCACCTCTG
The DNA here is from genome assembly GCF_007827085.1 of Peromyscus californicus insignis. Classification (NCBI taxonomy): domain Eukaryota; kingdom Metazoa; phylum Chordata; class Mammalia; order Rodentia; family Cricetidae; genus Peromyscus; species Peromyscus californicus. Next base: position 79,470,487 of record NW_026294595.1, read on the forward strand.
AGATCAGCCTGGTCTACACAGGGAGTTCTCTGGGCAGCCGGAGTTACAAAGTGAGACCCAGTCTAAGGAGGAAGCGAGGGAGGGAGAGAGGGAGGGAGGGAGGGAAGGAGGATCATGTCAAGATCCAGCCCTATTTTGTCCCTTTCCATGGGGGAAGCATGTCCTATAGTCCTAACTCCAGGGTAAGGAACTCCTAACCTCCAGCCAGAGTCCTAAAAAAGAACAAGACTGCAGCTGTATACAGACGGATCTGTAGCTAGCAACAGAGTTGCCCTAGAGATGGAATCAAATTGAACCACTAGATAGGATTATTGTTTTCAACTCCTGAAACTCTGGAGTCATTTGCTACCACAGTACAGTCAGCCAACGTAGACTAATGAAAGAACAGACACAGTGTAGTCAAAAATTAATCTTTTAATGAAAAGTCATTGAGCTGTCAGACATTCTTTTTACGAAAACCAAGGAGCTATACAATACGGTTGTGGTATTATTATAATTGTTTTGGTTATCTGAATGCACGTTATGAGGAGAGCTTAAAGAATATCAACCTTGGCCTGATGGCTCAGGCTACAGCATCCTTCCGGTGAACTGGAGTCACAGCCCCACGCTTCCTAACTTGAGTTACGGACATCAGTGGTTAAGCGCTAAATGCTTTATGGGTTTCTGCAGAGATGGGTGGATGTGGTTCATACCAGCTTGTGAGAGCTAATTACTAAAGTTTCAGGAATTTTGTGAGCTACGGTTAAACACAGTCATTATTTTTAAATCAAATTACAAAAGTTACAATTAAATGCCATTAAAAATCAATTGTTGACACAGGCATGGTTGAACATTCCATGGTTCCAGCGTGCATGGATTTCATTTACCACCATTTAGCTAAATAACACTAATTTGTCTATAATACAGATTCACTTTTAGTTGTCACAGCATAATAAGTGTCAATGGCTACATAAGTAAACTTTGTTAACCCTTCAGTCTACAAATCACTAATACACATGCCTCATGAACAGTGGCCAGTCACATTATGTTTTCAAAGACTTTCAGTGACTAATCATTGCTCATCTGTCATTCAGTCCACGCAGACAGCAAAGTGTGTAGTTGGGTTACCTTTCAGTCTTCCAGAGCAACAAGCCTACATAACATTTTACAAAAGCGGATAATCAGGAGCTGGGGAGGTGGCTCAGTAGTAAGAGCACTTGCTGTGGAGGACATGAGTTCAAACCCCCAGCAACCACATAAAAGCTGGGCAAAGTTGTGTGTACCTACAATTCCAGCATTGGAAGTGGGGTAGGGAATGGAAAGAGGAAGAGCCAAAATGGTAAGTTTCAGGATCAGTGAGAAACCTTATATACAGAAATAAAGTGGAGAGAGGGGGAGGGGAAGGGAGGCCTCTGCCCTTACAAGGGCCTGTGCACACCACACACGTACATATGAGTGAGAGAGAGAGAGAGAGAGAGAGAGAGAGAGAGAGAGAGAGAGAGAGAAACAGAGAGACAGAGAGAGAGACAGAGACAGAGAGATAGAGACAGAGAGAGACAGAGAAGAGAGACTTGTCTAGCAAAGATGAAGGGAGGCAAAGAATGAAAAGGGATAACAGAAGCAATGACATTGGACCACAAGGTAAATGGACTCAGAGAACTAGTAGCTGATGGTGGGAATGTTGGCATGTGCTGTTCATATTATTCAGATAAATCTGGGGGACTCAGGAAGGACAAATTTATCAACACACACCAGCAAAGTGGTTCACACACACACACACACACACACACACACACACACACACACACACACACACACAAAGATATCCTAGGGAGGAAGCAATAGGGAGGGAATTCATGTTGAAGGAACTCCCAGACAACCATGATAACAAAAGCACTAGCACAAAATGCAGGAATCTCATCCACACTTAGTCAGGAGCATGCCCATTTGTCAAAGATGGGAAAGGTGTCACCTATGGAGGAGAGTTATTGGGTAGACCACTCTTCACTACGGCAATGTTTTACACATGAACTTCACTTTGCTCTTCTTCCATTTCTCTAATGACGGGAGACTTTTTAATACCTTCATGCAAAAGCTTAAAGGCCATGAAACAATTGTAATTTTCCTCTATTGGTTACAACGTTGTGGGGACTAATTGCACGCAACACTTTCTGCTTCCTAGTTGGGCTACACATTCTATTATCTCCATGCTCGACATTATTTCTGTCTGTTGGATCTCTATTAAATGCTGTGTCTCTCTTCATGTCCAATGATATCAGGCAAGCGGCTTGAAATGGTGCCTGACGGAAGTATTTACCCTATGAACTGGCAAACACTTGAACAGGCTGCTTTTGTTGACTGTCTAGAATTAAGAGTGTTGATAAACCTGACATATGCCTGTAATTTCAGCCCTTAGGAGGCTGAAGCAAGAGGTGTGTGAATTCAAGCCCAGTCTAGACTACACAGCAAGAACTTAGACAGGTAGGTAGGTAGGTGATAGATTATAGAAGGATGGACAGATAGAAGATGAACAGACAGACAGACAGACAGAAAATAAAAAGTGTTGGAGAAACCATTAATGTAAATTCAATTTAGGTCTCCTTAGCAGCTGCACATTGTGAACAGGAAGAAATAAGGGAGGCATGTTTTAGTACCTGACAACCATCAGAACAAAGAACTCACTCATGTCATTTATGAATGAGATGTTACACTGTGACTCTGTTTCACTTCAGCCTTTTAGGGGCGGGGCACAAACATTTATGCCCTAACTATACCTGTTCATCAATAACATTTAAACCAGATCTGTTGAAGCAGCTAGTAATGAAATCCTCGAGCTCAATTTTTTTTTTTTAAATTATGGCTGGATTATAGTCTTCGGCTACACACACATATACGAGTTTGGCAAAATGCAACCTCCTTTGATTCCAGCCTATGAGAACCAATATGGAATTTATAAAGTGTAAGTACTCACTATGTGCTAAGCATTCTCTATATTGACTTATAGAAAAGCAGAAAATGCATATGCACACACCTTCCTGCCCTTCCCGGTGGGTCAGTAAAAATCTACTCAACACAGAAGACATAGTCAGAAAGTGTGTCTAAAGGGGCAAAACTATAAAACCTTTTTTTTTTTTTCTGTTACTATGAATCAACTGCGGTGTCTCTGGGCCTTTTCATTCTTCTTAGAAATAAAGAAATGTTAAAAACTGGGGGTGAAGCAAAAGGAGATAATCTAGGTTTTGATAAATGATTCTTTTCTCCTTCCAAAGCTGCCAAATCCTAGGTTTTATTTCCTTTGCGGGAGACAAATTAATCTATGTATTTCTGGCTCTGTGGCAGGTTTATGGTGGAAGAGGGATGGGTAAACACAGGATGTCTTCCTTCAATATACTTGGAGTACTGTCAGTTTTTAAAACTTTATTTGTACAACAAAAAAACCCCTCACATTGGACTATACTGCCCATGGGACACCAGATACACTGCCCTCAGTTCTGCTTTGTTTTAGACAGTACGGAACAAACTTTTAGAGAACTCTTCCTCCCCCTACCGGCCAGTATGGAGCATCGCATTATATTGAACAGAATGACCAACCACCAAACTGGACGCCCAGACTGGAGCAACTTGCGTGGTTTGGGCTATGCATTTTTAAACTATGTTTTGAATTCGTTGCCAACATTTGTCTTATTGAAAAACTAGAAGGCACTGCTCATGGGTCTGCCGTGCCGTGTACTTGCTGACCCTGGGACCTAGACTTTTCTCTCCACGCTGCCATCCTGTCGGTGTCTCTTTCCTCACATCCTCAGCCCAGTCAGCTCAGTCACTGTTGCTCGAGTTTGTAAGCCCCAGCTCCTCCACTTAACAGAGTAAACTGAAGCCCAAACTTGCTCAAAATCATACTCAATAACCAAAATGGCGAGACAGATTAAATGTAGGCCTCCAAATTCCATTCAACAGATCGCTGTTAAACTCACTCCCTTAAAAATGCATTTCTATGTATGAGCATTTTGCCTGCATGTCCATCTATGCACCACCTGCATACAGCGTCTTCAGAAGCCAGAAAAAGGAGTCAGTTCTCCTGGAAGAGTTTCAGGCAGTTGTGAACCACTGCCATGTGGGTGCTGGGAATTGACCCAGGGTCTTTGCAAGAGCAACCAGTGCTCTTAACCACTGAGCCATCTCTGCAGTCCCAAATTTATTTATTTATTTACTTAGCAAATATTCTGGTACCTACTGAAGTCTGGCATAAAGCAAATGTCAAAGGTAGAGAGTCTACAAGATAAAAACGGTTCAATACAGAGTTTCCAGTCAGTGAGACAGACTGGATAAAGGGATGAGGGGCCAAAGTGCTGCCTTAAAATACTGTTATTTGTAAAAGGAAAAGGTGGGGCTGGAGAGAGGGCTCATCAGTTAAGAGTCTTGTAGAGGACTCAGGCTCCCTTCCCAGCACCAACATGGCAGCTCACAACCATCTGGAACTGTAGTTCAGGGAACATGTCACCTTCTTCTAGCCTCTACAGAGTACTAGGCATGCACATGGTGCACATACATGCATACAAGCGAAACAATCACATACATACCAAAAAAAAAAGCAAGTTCAAAAGCAAGTTCTTTGTATTCTCTGTCTTTAATGGTTAGAACAAAACCAATCACTTTAAATTGAAAGCGTGGGCATTAAAAATGTTGGAGGTTTGTAAACCATGCAAAAACCTTGTTAGAAACTGGAAGTAGAAAACAGTAGAAACTGGGCCAGCAAGATGGCTCACTGGGTAAAGGCACTTGCCATGCAAGCCTGGTGACCCAAGTCTGGTCGCCAGGGCCAACGTAAAGGTGCAAGGAGTGGACAACTCCACAAAGCTTTTCTGACGGCTACGTGTGCACTGTGGCACATGCTCTTGTGAAGCATGAATCTATTTAGTCTTAACAATAAAAACCCAGAGCCAGACACAGACGCCATCTGGTCTGAGATTTTGTAGAGGTAAGAGGTCTCTGGTGGCTGTTGCTCTGCCTCTTTGATCTATCAGCTTCCACCCTAACATCTGACTCTGGGTTTCTATTTAATAAGACTAATTAGGAACATGCTTCACTCTTGTGTGTGCACATGCATACAAGCAACATACGTAGACACACACACACACACACACACACACACACACACACACACACACACCAATAAAGGGAAAAGAAGAAACCTAAAATTGCCTGCATGTATAACTATTTGAAAACTTTTGTCTGTAAATTTTTAAAAACCTGTTTCTCTGAACTTCCCAGCCATATTGCAACATAGATTTTTTCCTAGGGTGGAAAACATATTATTTTTTACTTCCTAGGATATACTTATCATATATACGCATAGGGTCAATAAGATAGGACAATGTCATCACAAACGGCACAAAAACCTACAAGGCATGGACCAGAGGCCTAATATAAAACTATAAAAGCCCTGGGATACAGAAAAATGCATTTAAAACTTCACAATCAAGAAACGTCTTGGGGGCTGGAGAGATGGCTCAGTGGTTAAGAGCACTGCCTGCTCTTCCAAAGGTCCTGAGTACAACTTCCAGCAACCACATGGTGGCTCACAACCATCTCTAGTGGGATCTGATGCCCTCTTCTGGCATAAAGTTGTACATGCAGATAAATTACTCATATACATAATCTTAAAAAAAAAAGTCTTAGGAAACACAAAGCAAAAACCACAAAGGAAGAAAATGGTGGAAGTTGGGCTTTATTATCCAAACGCAAAATTTTGACTCTTCCAAACACTGTGTTAAACTAAAAGGAAGCTGGTATAGTGGTACATGGCAAGGGGGTCTGGAGTCCCAGGCCAGCTTGGGCTATAGGACCCCCTTGGGCTATAGAGTTTGTTCAGGTCAGCTTGGATAAGGAGGCTATCTTTGGAAAAAAGAAGACGTGTTATTCACAATACATGGCACTCATGCCTCTCCCTCTCTCGTGTGGCCTTCAACACCCCTAGAGGGTCTTCAGACCTGTAGCTTTTTGCCACGGGCCAACCAGATTAAATTTTCAAAAACCAGATTGGGTTGTGTTTGCCTAAATTCCTTTTCTAGCTTCTCGGTGTCTGGAATTAAGTCTACTCCATGCCTATCCCTACAATGGCTTCATCTGTCTCCAGCACCCCACCCAGGCACTGAGCTCTGACATCACCGCCCACCATCCTTGTTTTGTTTACATTAAAAGCTCATATTCGAGTTAAGCTGCTGTGCTGTTTTCCCCTTGTGTGGCTAGTATTCTGTTCACCTCCAATGCCACCTGGCTGGGCACTGACTTGGTCTCCCCACCACGGTGTGGTAAGGCAATGGGCCTTCTGCTTTGTCCAACGACAAATGCCCAGCATTTGGAACACAGGTATTTCCTATTCTGAACGACTTACGATGTGCCAGGCATGGTAGTGGGTACTGGTTTAGACGTGCACTCAAAGACATTTCTGTGCTGTTACCCTTTAAGCCCTTCAGACAAAAACTTCTGCGGCCCTAGATCCACTTAAATAGCTCAGTACTCCTTGGTATTCCCTGAAGTTGAGGATACTTCCAGGAAAATCACAAACTCTAGATTTCATCTAAATATAGGATCAGTGTTTGAACCTTAGTGACAGTTTTTTTTGTTGTTGTTGCTGCTGTTTATGTTTTAAGAACCTAACCTCGCAATAACAACTAAAGCCACAGAAAAGTGTGTGCTCTGCTAGGTTAGAAGACAATAGAATGCTCACGTACCGCACGTGCAAACCAATCCCAGGACTTTGGAATATGGTGTGGTAGTGTCTAAAGAAGTGACATATGTATATCCCTATGATCTATTCATTCTATTTCCACATATATGCTGCATTTACATATGTTCTCCAAAAATGGACAGTAACATCCACAGCAACACTATTCCAAATACCTAAAAAGGGCAAACTTCTCCAAAGGACCATCAACAAAACCAGTATACACACAAAAGAACACTATAGAAACATGAGTTTAAATGCAATTATGTATAATTTGGAAGACTCTCACCAACAAAATGTTGAAAGAAGCAAACACTAAATTACCCATGTACTTTACACTTCAATTGAAAGCTTGTGGAGAAATATATATTCACGGGTGCGTTTTAGCTTAGCTCTGGATTTGACCCTAAGCACCAAGACAGAAGTCCTGAGTCACAGCTCTGCTCTAATGGAATGTTTCCCACACACCTGCCCACAGTTCCACGTCCAAAGTTAAGGCCTTGAGAATGAGGTGGCATTTGAGAACACTGACTGAAGCTGGCTCGGGCCAACTAGCATTCTTTCAAAGTCTCATGTTACACTTTCCAAAAATCCGTGTGACTTCCCTAGTCTCCATCCATGAATGGCAAACAGAAATACTGCCCTTAAAAATATTTAAGAAACTCAAATTTTCCAGAAAAATGGATCATGGCTATGCTGTGGCTTCAGGTATTTCTGGCACACTGTGCCAGGCTAGGCTGAAAAGGTGACTAGTCGGGGTCAGCCCAGCTCTACCTCAGGTTCACACACACAAGCAGCTGGACTTTGGGCATGTTACACAAACATGTTGTACTATGTTCTTGTTCACCTAACAAAATTCCTCACACAAGGTGGCTCTCTGCATCAAATGAAATGTCAATGCGCAAGGAATTTGGTCATGCCAACCATTCCCATCTCTGCCCTTACGAAACACCGAAGTGGAAAAAAAGTCAGCAAGCTGTTTGCTGCAATATATATATTTTAATTCAAAGTGGATCAACAGTAATACACCATAAATTCTTATTTTGACACTCACCAAAATAGTCACCTGGAGAACCCGCTTTTTGTGACAAAGTACAGAGGCTTGGTCACATTTAAATCACTGAGAACTAGAGAGAAATACTATCGCAAACTGTAATAGACACTACAGCCATAAAAATTTTCCCAGTCCTTATTGTAATATTGCACAGTGCAACTGCTACATGGCAAACTAGTGTAGCATAGAAGTAAAGCAAAAACAAACCAAAGAGAAAAGCCACAAGGGTAAAACTGTTCAACAGTTAACAGTTCAAACTAAGTCATTGGATCTAGAAGGGGATCATTAAAATGAATCTTCCTACACCTTGCAGTGTATGATTTAACTTTTACAGAACACAAGCCAAGTTTAAAATTAGCAGTAGAAATATTAAAATGAAAAGGTTTTGCTAATAGAGTAACATATTTAATACCCTGAAGAAAGAAACCTAAATATCAAAATAACTGATTAAAAATTCACTTGCAAATTAGCACACAAATATGCAACTTGGAAATCATGCAGTGTTTTATTTAAGAAAACATTAAAACAAAACTATTAAAATAGTTTTAAAAGGGTAAAATCCAGATTCTTCTGCCAATATGCTAAAATTGGACTTCAGGGGGATTCTGAAGTTTTAAATTTTGAAACATATTAAAAAGCCCATGATTGCAATTAATTAAGAGCAGTGTATTTACTGTGACATGCCTTTAAAAAGCATTACTGTGGTATGAAAAGGTTGACTGTTACCATCTACTGTCCATTTAACAAGGCTGCTCCAGTCATGAACTTAACACAGAAAATGCATCATTTCTGGGCAGTAAGCACAGCTTACGGGCCACTTCCGTGCCTGTTGGGACACAATCTTTGTACTTGGTGTTTCTGAAACACCCACCACCAGCACTAAATCTTTTCCAAGGAGTGAGCAGACTTTAGTAACTTGCTGGACCATGTAACTCAAATGAGAAGAGCAGCAGTTACTTAAATAGTGACTCCACAAATATGTCATCTGTAAAGAGTCTAAATTAATCTCGGTCTACTCCTTTTTGTAATGTGTGTTTTATATATTTTTATTTGTATAAAATGCATAGAATCAATTACTAAAAACACTGAAACTTGTGGGGGAATCAAGTCCTTCATTTTCAGTGACTAAAAATGTGCTGCTGGTTTTTACTTTATGATCTAATACTGTAATTTTTTAAAATCAACTTCAGGCACATTTATGTCTTATATGATTATTAAATAAAACACTGCTTATGTCAATGGAGTAAAGAAAAATGTATCATTAGCTTATCGTCAGCGCTGTACTAGAGCTGTACTTGTGGTATGCAACTTGCTTAGTAAAGAAATGCTGTCGATCCAAAACATTTGGAGTTTTACACTCAAATGTTTTGTACTGTTTATTCCAGTAAATGCTGTAAGATTATATTCCAGACTTTTAAGGAAAAAAAGTTAAGTCAAGCCTGCAAGATACAGCTTTCTCAAGTGTCTACAATGCCAGTATGAAAATAAAAAATTAAGTTACATTGATACATCCAAGTTTTTATATGCAGTGATGAGCACAAACATTAATAGAGATAAAATACTGATGCAAATAACACACCCCAAAATAACATAGGCAATTGTTTCCATCATTTACAATACAGTAGTTACAATGACACTCCAAACAGAAAAGCAAAGTAAAAAAATCAAAACCCCAGCTTCTATCTCGTGTAATTAGACTTATACAGAAATCAGAAGGCTAAATAACAACTAGTTAATCACCTAATTTCACAGCTATCTGAAGTGGCAATCGTTATATAGCAGCTTATCTATGATACATTCAAGATAAATGATACAATTTATTACTTGCCTGGAAGCTAAAACACAGCCTTGGTTTAATACCTTTCCTTAAATTCCACCTCTACACTACAATATACTTGAGGTCTATGCAAAAAGTAGCTACCTTTTATATAAGAAATGGATGATTAAGTCTTTGGTGCTGTAAAAGCAACTTCATTTAAACATCACCACCATCACCACCAAGGGGAAGGGGGAGGGGAAAACCCAATACACACTTCCTAAGAGAAAAAGCATGTAATTTCTGTCCCTGACGGAATGTATTAAATAAGCAAACACCACCAACAAGCAAAAACGAGTACTACAATGTAAAAATACTTAAAATAACCAAAACCAAAAACCTTCTCACATGCATAAATGAAAAATTGCACACAAAGAACTCACATCTTTTCAAGCTTCAATAGTAAATATTCTGCTACTATGTATTAAATACTGCATGGTCTGCCCAAGCTAAGATGAAATCACATCATGAATCAATGAGCATTTTGCATTTTCTTTCATTATCTACTCAAGTCATGCCTACTGCACTTCTAAACATTTTATGAAGTCCAATTATACAGCAAACACTCCCAAAATAAACTTAGGTTGTATTGCAGTTTCACTTAATAGTATATAAAATGCTGTGCTGTGACAGATATCAACTACCCATTAGTTACTGAATCAAGTTTTCTTAAGCACTACTAACTGCTTGCTTTTCTTGAAGCTAGATCATTCTGAAAAAAATCAGACAGCAGAATTCAGCTGTAGCAAACATGCTGCCCTCTTACTAAGGAAAAAGCAGCTGCTATCTGAAATCATACCACACGAAGCCAAAAGGAACAGTACTCTACGGAAACGAAACGAAAGAGTAGGTCTGAATTTTAAGTGCTGCAGTCCTCAACATTTACAGATAGGTAATAACTTGAACAACCTCAAATATTTAAGGCACTATGTGTGGGAACGGTTTACAATGCAGCTGAGATTATTAGAACAACATTAAGAGCCAAGTCTAGGCAACATTTTGCCCATGCAAAAGACACATGCAAATGTAAAGAACAATAGCTCAATTGCTTAGGTTAAGTGCCCCAACATGTACACACTAAGACACAGACAGTACAATTCACTCGTATGCTGTAATTCTGACACATGTGCATCTGTGGCTCTAAAGTCTAGACACAGAATGGCTTCCCAAATGTGGACGTGTCTTGCACTAGTTAGAAGGCAATTTTATAAAAAATAGCAGGAGCAAAACTGGACTTCTGCTCCCATAAGTCACCTGTCTAGAGTTACTACGTAAGAAGATACATGACCAAAGACAAGTTATACCAAATGTGCAAAACACATTAAAAGTGAGAGTTCTTTTAAAGCTCAAAGTTGTTTAAATTGCACCCAAGTCTACATGATTCAAAAATAATTTTCTTGTGCCATGGCTAATATTTATTAAATACCATGTTTTTATTTTTAATCAAACGTTTATATCATTGAGCTTCCTCAATATACTGTTTTTGAGTTTTCACATATATGGATACTGGCTGAGTTTTGTTGGACTCAATGGAAATCCAGTATATGCAGGTGATGCTGCAATGTAAGAATGTGGAGGGAAGATTGGTTTGTACTGAGTCTGATGAATGGTTGGGGATGGTAACAGACGGGGATTTATGCCCACTGGGACTTGGTGAACTATGCCACTGGGATGGGAGATATTGTAAGTTGGATGCTGTAACATAGGTCTTGAGGTACACGGAGAGGCTAAGAGGTGGGCCACTGGTGCAGCACTACTGAGGGTAGCTGATGATGGGTATGGAAGGAGAGTAGGCTGTCCTCCGAGGTGCGTATTTCCAGCCAGATGGGCATGTACTGCTGTGTGGTTAGGACTTCCGTGAGAAAGAGTGAATGGATTACTGGTAACACTAGTAGGAATATACGCTTGCTGTCTTCGATGCCCAAAGTTTCCATTCCACTCTTGATGCCCGGTTCCAAAATGCTGAACCTGATCACAAAGAAAAACATGACTCAACAGCACATTCTATGAGATCAAAGTAAAGACCAGAGGGACTGTGACTGGCAGCTCACACTGAACCTCTCAGAGTCTAGTTTGCTAAGGAAAAGGAAACACATTAATATCTTCCTACTTCTTACAAGTTGTTACCACTTCCAGCTAGCACTGTTATCTGTTATTAATTCCTACAATTTATATATAGCACTTATATGTAAAGCAATTCATGCATACCATTTTATTAAATTCCAAAAGAATCCCATGACATAATTATCCCCAATATCCTGCTCAATATACACTCATCCCACACCACATACCACACACATACACAAAATCAAAAACTAAAATAATAAGGTAAAAGGAAATAAACCACTAAGCCTAACTCCCACAAGCCTACAAAAGCACACAGGAACTCACCTGGCTGAAGTTCAAATGCTGCTGCTGGAATGCTGATGTGGGTTTTTGCTGACGAGCACCCGAGGCAGAAGGCTGGTTCAGCTTTCCAGGGGCAGGCTGTCCTTTTATTAATGGCTGGCATGTAGAATCTGGCAACAATAACCACCACACACATACAAATTACAGAGTTGTGGTTTCTGCTTCTCTAATGAAAATTAGACATGTGCTTACAGATTTGACACAACAGTGATGGAAGAACCTTAATTTAAAATTTAAAGAGAAAGTCATTCGGATGACATTTGAAGAGTTGTTTTTGTTTTCTGTGTAATAGATATGACAGGGTTAAGATGAGAATCCAAAGATGACCTTTGACGATCTAAATTCAGGCCATTAAAGGACAGTCAGGGAACTCAGTTTACCTGTGCTTGCCATGTGCTCATCGACATTCAATCCACTTTCTATTCCCACTGGTGGCTCCACAGCAGTGCCAACAGCTGGCTTGGCTTCTGTGCCAGCACAAGTCCCCAGCTCTGTGTTTGGATGAGTGTCCTCCACAAAACTGCTCTCTGCGAATGGACTGTCATGCCCCGAGGAGTCTGATGTTGGGGAGCCATCCACAGTCTCACACCCACTTTCTTGTTCATCATCTGACATACTACAAGAAAACATGGTTATATTTTTAAAAGTCTCTAGCACACTAATGACATGCTTAGTTATTTTATATATATTTTGTCCTTGGCCAATGTTATTTTTTTCCCCCACAGTATTTCCAGAGTCTAATCAGGCAGATAAACCAAATTCTTCCACTTCAGGAATACCCTTTTGGTACTTAACTATTTCTCCTTTCCTTCATATTTGCTCCATCATAATAGTTCATAAACTTCTTCTTTACAATTCTTTAAGATAAGAAGTACTGTTCTAGATCCTAGGAAGATATCTCAATTGGTAAAATGAGAACTTGCGTTTGGATCCCAGCCCCACATAAAAACCTGAGCACACACAGCAAGGCAGAGGCAGAGGCAGAGGCAGAGGCAGAAGAGCCCTGGAGCTTGCTGCCCAGCTAGTCGATCAAATAGGTGAGGCTCCAGGTCCAGTAAGAGATCCAAAAACATGGTGGAGAACAACTAAAGAAGACAGCCAGCATTGGCCTCGGGTCTCCAGAGGCACATGCACAAATGTTTACGCATGCACAAATACATACACATAAGCATAAAAAACAGAAACAAACAAAATGTTGTTCTAGAAAACCTGGACGAGATGTACAAACACATGAACTAGGGACTTGCATATTTCAGAACCAACTGTAAGGTTAAGTGTCCTCCTGAAAAGGCTTTCAACCCCAAGTCCTGAATCCCACTGTTCCCACCGCCTCAGTCCTCATAAGACCCCACTCCCTGGGATTTCCACATCACTGTCTGTTTCAATCATTCATTTCAGTCTCAACAATGTGAGGCATCTCCTCTTATATGTATACTTTCTTTTTACTCTTAAACCTACATGCGTATGTCCATGTTTATGACCATTTTATGTGTGTATTTTTATGTAGCTGCTTTGTGTACATTTTTGTATGTATCGACTTTAAGCAACACAATAAGCAACCTATAAGAAGATGCATTTCATTAAAGCCTGTTTATGTCTTCTGCAGAGTTTTGGCTAGTAAGTACTCCAACCACAGCTCCTGACTAAAAGGAAGGAAAATGTACCAAACAACTTTAAAGTCCAGTGTGGTAGCACACTCCTTTAGTACCAGCACTTGGGAGGCAGAAGCAGGTGGATCTCTGAGTTCGAGGCCAGCCTGGGCTACAAAGTGAGTGCCGAGACAGCCAGGGCTACATAGAGAAACCATGTCTCAAAAAACAAACAAACAACAAAAAACCCCACTAACTTTAAAATCCTTTTCAAATATTGTCACCAATTTTTATAATATAAAATCAAAATATTTCATAAAAATTGTTATGGCTGCCAAGTGTGATCTCATACCTTTAACCTAGCACTTGGCAGGCAGAGGCAGGAGGATCTCTGTGAGTTTGAGGCCAGCCTGGTGAACCGAGTGAGTTCCAGGACAGCCAGCACATCGAGGGCTGTTACACAGAGAAATCCTCTCTCCAATACACCTCCCTGCAAAAAAAACTGTTGTGGCTTATCTCTCAATATGTTAGCACATTGTGCTGGTCAGGAAACACTCTTTCAGGCACTGCATGCCCCCACAAGGCAATACCAAAGGAGGCAGACAAATCAGTTACTAACGGTTGAGAGAAAATCAGAGCGGCTACTCTGTGAGTGGGCCACTTAGTGCTACTTCATGCAAAAATGTACTAGTACTTTAATTTTAAATGAAAGGTTTTGTTTGTTTATTTGAGATAGGGTCTCACTATGTAACCCTGGAAGGCCTTGATCTCACAGAGATCCCCTGCCTCTGCCTCCCAAATTCTGAGATTAAAGGCGTGCGCCACCACAAACTGGAGCTATTTTAATGGAAAAATTGGAGCTATTTTAATGGGAAAAAAAGTGATTACTAAAACCATAAGCTTGCAAAACTGTGTAGTTCAAAACCTGTGTGAAAAAGAGCAATCACTGTCTGGCAGACACTCACTTACACATGACAGAAAAAATGAGGCTTTTAGCAGACTCAACTTTTACAACAAGCTACTATTAAAATTCCTTTACCTGTTCGGTCTCTTGCAAGGGGACGGGCTGGACCGGCCAGAGGAGCTGGTGCTCAGAGTGCTATCAGGACTGCTGAGTGAACACATCCGATCAATATTCAAAGTGCTTTGGCAAGCTTCACAATCTAGACTACCTTTACACCTAGTGAGGAGGGAGGGAGGTGTGGGTCAAGAGTGAGAAGACATCCTCAAACCAGCCAAACTTTACAGTGCCGAAAGGCAGGAAACAGTCCAGAAGGAGCTCCCTGGACCCAAACTTAGAAATTCAGATAGAGGGCTACAATTATATTACGGACACTGACAGAGAGGATGTCCCCAAAAGTGATCCGTGCACTTCAGAGGGTGACCACTACTTGTGAAGGCTGAGCATCCGGCACTTACTCTCTGAGTGAATGTCTGGGTGAGGTCTCTTCGTCATCGGTGTCACTGCTAATGGTGATCACACTCACGGCAGGACTTGGGGAGTCGGCGATGATGATGGTTTGCCGCTGTTTGTCTGAAACAGAAGTGTCCTGTCTGACAGACGCTTCCTGGCAGTTCCGTGCCTCTCCTTCTGAGGTATGATTGTCCTGTGTTTCTACACAACTTACTTCCTCAACATCTTTCCCATTGATTATCTTTGGAGAAATAAATGCTGAATGTGGGATATTGGTATTCTGCAATGAATTACTCCTGCAACCAAAGAAATAATTTGTAATCTCTATAATCAAAATAGAGAAATGATATTTCTTGAAGATATTTTGTAAAACCAAACAAAGCAAACTTTCATGAGTTCATGGATGTAACACACTGATACCAAGAGTTTTGTGAATTATAAAATATTTCTAAAATATTGTTTTAGTTTACATTTACATACTTTTTTTTTTGTATGTGTGATATCCGAATGTCTACAGTTGCTATATTACAGGTAGATAATAATCAAAGGGCAATAAAGACAATCTTACCAACTGAAAGCATTTATTTCCTCTCTTCCTGGCTCCCATTCCATTAGTTTTACCAAAATACCTCTGAGAAATTAAGAAGGGAGCCGGCTTAGTGTTTGTATAAAGGCTACAGAAGAGGTCATTTTTGAACACAACAGAGTGACCCTTTAGTGTACATGCAAATTTTATCTCAAAGCCTAATTTCAAACTGCAGAGGAAAGTTAAGGTACACTCATACCAACCTGTTCTGGCACAGCTTGTTTTTCTTGGGAGTGGCAGGCTGGGGCCAGACAACATGTGCAATGCCCACGCTGATAGGCTGAGGGGCCGATAATGTTATCTGATTGGTTAGAAGAGGTTGTGGCATCACCGAGTTGTAATGACTGCTGTGTGGAATCATTTTCCTGTAGAGCAAGTTTAGAAAACTGAATCCTTTTTACTGTGATCTGTTTTGCATATAATTCACAGGGACGCTCTGCTTTGGACTCACCCCCAGTCTCCAAGCCTCTGTGAACCAGCCAATCCTTCTGAAGTGAGTGTTGCAGCAGCAGGGGCCATGGGTGTTACCTGCTGCCAGGCAGGAATCAGCATCTGCTGTGTTCTCCCAGACCAGGTCTGCTGCATCCAAAAACAACCCAATAAAACAAAGGTACAAATAACATGTCCCAAATTCACAACAGCTAAGGTAACAACCAGTAATTACTGCCTCCCCACACATCACTCTCACTACTTCCCAGAAGTCCGAACTGACACACGAGTTGTATTTATGTTAGAAAAAGAGAGCACACATGGACAGGAAGACTCAGCTATGACCAACCTGTGACAGGACTCCAGGTCGGATCTGCAGCGGCTGCACAGCTGGGGCCTGAGTCACAAGTGGGACTGTATTGTCTACCCGAATGGAGTAACTGGTGGGTTTACCATGCGCTGCAGGGATACCTGGGAAAGACAACAGCCATTCACTAGGAAAAAAAGCTGTCTTGCATAACTTATAAAATTACTTTAAATGTATGAAAGGTTTAAATTCTGATTCAGATTATGCCTGTTTCTACATAAAAATAACAAAGTAATCTATTAGTGAAGATGGGTGTTTCCTATCTGTTTTGTGATATTTTTTTCTCAAATACTGATGCTAAATTACTTCATCTTTTTTTAAAATGTGCTTCAAAGCAGAATCCTTTCTTCTTCCTGCAACTTCTCATTTCCATCTCAAGTTTGCTACTATGGCCTTATTTCCCTCTCCATTTTTCTACTATGACCAGGGCCTAGAAAGATGCGATGAGGCTCAAGATCTTCATAACAACCTAGTAAAGAAATGTGCTTCTTTTACACAAACTCTTCCCTATGCCTACACCATTTCTTCAAAACTGCCAGGACCTCCCACACTTCTCACCAAAAGGGGGTGTATATTTCACAATTAATGGACAGATACTGGGGGGTTTCTGAATCACATAGATTTATATACTTGCTACCATATTTCAGCCTCCACAGGAGTAGCAAAAACCACTCTACTGCCTAATCTGACGATCCAACGATGCCTTACCCCATATTATATGATGGGCTGGCGTTCCTGGTAGAGAGCTGCTAGCACTACAGAACAGAACTACAGAACTACCACTTTTATAAATTGGTTCAAAAAATAAATAAATAAAATGACATAGGAAGGACTGATGACCATTTAATTATGTCACTGTTAATATTTTCACTGTATCACAAGCCACTCTGTAAATAACTCTTTTTGTTGTTGTTGTTGTTTGTTTTTCAAGACAGGGTTTCTCTGTGTAGCCCTGGCTGTCCTGGAACTCACTCTGTAGACCAGGCTGGCCTCAAACTCACAGATCCTCTAGTCTCTGTCTCCTGAGTGCTGGGATTACAGGTGTGGCCACCATCACCCAAAGTAATAACTACTCTTACAATACTGAATTTAAGTATTAAGCAGTGTCACACCCAATTTGGGTGCTTTGAGAACAAAATTCTGGAACATGCCCCAAGATCAGGGAAAAAAACAAACAAACTTATAATCAATTCTCTATATCATATTCCAAACTTTATAGCAATCAATTTCATTATAGACTGGTACATCACTTAATGATGTGATACCTTCTAAGAAATGCATCATTGGACAAATCTGTCTGCTATATGAGTAGTTTAGAGTATACTTACACAAACTAAGATAGGATCCTATCACTATGCAATGTAA
Source organism: Peromyscus californicus insignis (assembly GCF_007827085.1). Taxonomy (NCBI): domain Eukaryota; kingdom Metazoa; phylum Chordata; class Mammalia; order Rodentia; family Cricetidae; genus Peromyscus; species Peromyscus californicus. The sequence continues at coordinate 79,488,219 of NW_026294595.1, forward strand.
TCTCAACAGCTAAAATTCAGCCCAATGGCACAGGGCTGTGTAATGTAGAATTTTCTTTCTTCTTTCTTTCTTTCTTTCTTTCTTTCTTTCTTTCTTTCTCTCTTTCTTTTTTTTTTTTAGTGAAAGTGATGTTAAGTGTTTCTCTTTAGTCATAAGGAATAAAATGCTGCAGTTGTTAGTTTTTTTCTATTGAAAAAATGCTAATTTTTTTATTTCATAACTCTATTGTTAAGTGCTAGTCTCATAAAGAAAACATTATTGTTTCCTGTTTATTTTCCTCAGACATTTAGTTTACTGTCAATGTGCTCTATTTTCTGTGTCCACAAGTGGCCCCATAAGCAATGCTCACTTCTCTGTATCTCCTCTCTTCCTATCACCTTTTTGATCAAAATCAATAGTTGGTTAAGATCTTAATTTTTTAGAGTTAAGTTAGCAAAAATGATTAGAATTGTTTTAAAACTTGAAAACTAGGTACAAAGGTTGATTAAGAGTTGGGTGTAGTGGCACACATCTGAAATCCCAGCACTTGTGTGGTGGAAGCAGTATGATTTCAAGCTTAAGGCTGCCCTGGGCTACAGAATCAGACGATGTCTCCAAAATGAAGAGTAAATCAAAGAGACAAACAAAAGGACCAACACTGAGTTTCTAGAGATGCTAAGACCATGTCTCGGGCAAACACTACATTTAAGCCATTCATATATTTGCTAACAAGTATACAAAGTTATTCCATAACAATTTTAAGTTAAATAAAAAGATAAAAGATTTGTCTTATCACACTGAAATATATCTCCTAAGTCTCTTACATCATTAATATATGACAAGCTCTGAAAAACACGGCTATTCCAATGCAGGTGGGTGACCCTCACATGGCTTCGACACAGGAGAAAAGACTGGTCAGAACCAAAAAAATCTGCTTGCCAACGTAGACTATAAGAATATCTAAGCAAGAAGTCAAAGTATACCGCTCACTTTCTCTAGTACATGCACAAAGAGTATCATATAGTATAAAATATTAGCACTCATTGAATCTAAAATGGAAGACATAGTATTTTTCAACTTTCTCATGCTTGAAATTTTTTTATTTTTATTTTTTGACTGTTTGACTTTTTTTTTTTTTTTTTTTTTTAATTTTCTGGAGCTGAGGACTGAACCCAGGGCCTTGTGCTTGCTAGGCAAGTGCTCTACCACTGAGCTAAATGCCCAACCCCAAAGCCTACTTCTTTTTTTTGTTTGTTTGTTTTTGTTTTTGTTCTTCGAGAGAGGGTTTCTCTGTCTAGCTTTGTGCCTTTCCTGGATCTCACTCTGTAGTAGACCAGGCTGGCCTCGAACTCACAGAGATCCGCCTGGCTCTGCCTCCCGAGTGCTGGGATTAAAGGCGTGCACCACCACTGCCAGGCTTTTTTTTTTTTTTTTCTTTTCTGGAGCTGAGGACCAAACCCAGGGCCTTGCGCTTGCTAGGCAAACGCTCTACCACTGAGCTAAATCCCCAACCCCTGAAATTCTTATAGTTAAAAACAAGCAAGTTTCTTGTGGTGGCACATGTCTTTAGTCCCAGCACTTGGGAGGCAGAGGAAGGTGGAGCCTGAGTTCGAGGTCAGCCTGGTCTACAGAGCAAGTTCCGGGATAGCTAGGGCTACACAGAGAAATCCTGTCTCAAAAACAAATGAACAAATAAACAAAAAACCAAGCAAATGCACAGTATCTCTAAGAATGCTATCAACTTATAATATAAGCATTTCTGTTACCAGAGAGAAAGTTGTTATAAACACCTCCTGTAGTGACAGGCATGTGACAACAGGTAGGAACAGCCACTCAACAATGACATCTTAAGATTTCTATCCTCTTAAGATTGCATTATTGGAGTTATGGATGTAGCGTTATGATAGAGAGACTGCCTAACATTTGTGCACCATGCCTTGAGTTCAATCTAAGGGGTGCAGGGGTTGGGGGTTGATATATTGATTAACAGCCATCTTAGGTTGTGCGAGTATACTCTGATGCTCACAATGACCACATCACCTAGTGACATTATTTCTCAGACTGTATCTGTCTTTTAGAAGTCATGACTATATAGACACTTACTGAAAGAAGAGCTACATGAGAAAATAACTAGCTAAAATTGTTTCCCATCTGCTATTACTAGTCAATTAATTCAACATAAATATTCTTGGTTTTTTGTTGAACTATGTGTGGGAAATGTTAAAATAAACTTAAGAAATTACTCAATATTAAGACAAATTAAATTTTTCAAATAATCTTCTGAATCTACAAATCAGAAATAGGAATGACCATAATATCACCTCTCTAGTCTATTTTCCTTTATAAATGCTAAAAAAAGGTTAAATCTCATTGTCTTTCTAAATAGCAAAATCACAAGTGTATTTCCAGGTGACTGATGCGACATCAATCACTGTCACTAAAACTGTACAGCACTGCGGCAAAGCTGGGTACAGATTTGGAGGCTTCTCCGTGGTCAACCTGCTGCTTTCAGGTGGCACAGCCCAGGGTGTGGTGGTGCATGACTTTAATCCTAGCATTCCGGATGCAGAGGCAGCTGGATGGTGAGGTGAACGCCAGGTCATCCTGGCTACATAGTGAGAACTTATCTTAAAAAAAAAAAAAGAAAGAAAGAAAAAGGAAAAACACCTAAATTATATTCTAAATGAAAACATACCTTGAATAGCTGGGGGACAGATAATCAGGGTCTGATGAAAAGCATCACCACAACCAAACTGTGCAGTTCCCGCCTGCAGAGGTATCCCATGGTGCACAACTGAGTGAGCAGATGTGGTTAATGCCTGAAACAATCAATATACTCCACATTATATAGGGCAGTCTTCCAGTCGCTACGAATACACTATAAATCCACACTTACATTCATAATTCCACAATAAAAACAAACCCAGAAAATGAAACAAAAAGCAGCCTGATCAACTTAAATTTGGTTCAGTGAACTCTATTTTTGATAGAGTTTTGGTCCTAACAGCAGAGAAGGAAGGTTTGAGAGAATGAACTCAAAAGGTACATTCTACTTGGTTTAGCTATAACAGAATAGACACACTAAATGATCACCCTCACTGCATCCGCTGCTCACATGATGCTTCTGCATCTCAAAGCAAAGCGAGAATCAGAAGGCAAGAGTACTAACAACTGTAAACTCTCACCTGGTTTCTCAGTGTCCCGATTTTGGTCAGGTTTGCCGTTAGAGCAGCAGTGTTGTTTGACGCGACCGGCCGTAAGAGTGACATTTTACTGTGATTATTTGTTTCACATGAACTTGGGTGGGACTTACAAATATCCATAATATGAAAACAGGATTTTACACTGCACAAGAAGAAGTGGAAAGTATTGTAACGTTATTTAAAATGTTTAGTTTAAGATTACTCTACAAAAGAAAAATTATTTGGAAAAGAATAAATTCTATGAATTGCACTTTATTTCTTATAGTTTTTCTAACAGAAATGTCTATAAGAAAAATATTAAAGCAAATATACATGATGCTGGTAAGATTTTTAAGAGAGCAAGGCAGTACTATACACTTTTTGATTGGTACACAATAATTTAATGATCTCTACTTTATATAATTTGTCCTAAATTTTAGTAGACAAATGATATTAATGATACCAAGAATGTCATTAGGATGTTATTTTCAAAGTGGTTATTTATGGAAATCCACAGAATATCTTCAGTGTTTAAGGGAAGTATACCTGGGTTTTATAAAATACTAATACAAGGGCATTTCACAATAAAGAATTTTGATTCATTCACATAGTGACTTTCATTACTGTTTTTAAAATAGTAGTTAAGTTGCTTTAAGTTGGGGAAGTGTTTATTACTCTTTTAAGTGATGAGTTTCGCTGTGGCATTTGCACACATAGGAATCGTTATGCTTCATTTTTATTCCTTGCCCTCCTGCTCTCTCCCATGCCCCTTCCTCTTACTCGCCTCTTGCTGGTCCATTCCTCCCCCAGAACAGTCTTTTCTTCTGCTCTGATGTCACGTGGTTCTATTACCTTTGCCAATCCAGAAAGACTACGAAAACATTACAAATTTTACTTAAGGCAGTCGACAAGGCCTTCAGAATGACAAGGCCTTCCTAACCCATAAAACCCCACTTTCCTTCTAGAACTCAGAGGAGCAAGAGAAGAAAGAAATCTAAAGATACATAAGGAAAACAGACAATAGAGTTAGAGGTCTCAAAAGGACAGGACCCAGGGAGGGCCAGCAAAAACAAAAATGGGACTTACTTCAGAGTGACCTCCAACCTGCGTCTCCACACCCTCACTGCTCCAGTAGGAACACTCCCATTTTCAGTGTGACACTTGGGGTCAGGAGTGGAACCGGCCTTTCAAACTGTGTTCTAACTCTACTCTGCCATATACTAGTCTATGCAACCTCAGCCAGGTTAGCTCTATCTCTTTAGACTTGATTTATTTATGTTTAGTGAAGACACTGATTTTCTATATTCTTACCATTATTTAAAAAAAAATATGAAAGGTTATAAAGTGACATACTGGTTGCTGTGAGGGAAATCTAGAAGATGCTTCATGTTAACAAATGGGTGGTTCAGCGTCTCAATTGGAGTAATTCTTAAATCTGCATCAATCAGCAACATTTTCTTCAACAGACTAACAAATTCTCTTCTATCAGCTTTCTCAGCCAAAAGATCACTTCCTTCCAAATCCATCACTGTGTTCACCTATGATATCAAAGTTTCAAGCCATCAAATAAAGATAAGCCATAGAAAGAAGGGTTTGTTAAAATTTAACATCTTAAAAAAATTCCAAGCAACTAGTTATTTGACACAAAAAGAACTGAAATTCAAAAACCTACAAAATCTTCTAAGGTAACAAACAGGATTCAAAGTGGGAAATCTAAGAAAAAAACTTGTTGGGCGATGGTGGCACACACCTTTAATACCAGCACTCAGGAGGCAGAGGCAGGAAGATTTCTGTTGAGTTTGAGGCCAGCCTGCTCTACAGAGCGAGTTCCAGGACATCCAGGAGTACACAGAGAAACCCTGTCTCAAAAAAAAAAAAAAAAAAAAAAAAAAGAAAAAAGAAAAACCTACTTTATTATTACTGTGAATGAGTGAGTGTGTCTGTGTGAATGTTTGTCTATATCTCTGTGTGAGTGTGTGTGTATAATTGTGTTGAGTGTGTGTATCTCTGTGTATGTGTAAGCCTCTGTGTGTGTTTGTCTTGAGTGTGTGGGGTGGTGTGTGTGTGTGTGTGTGTGTGTGTGTGTGTGTGTGTGTGCGCGCGTGCATCCATCTTTATGGACTAGGTTCTTCCCTTCCCTTTAAATGTGTTCCAGGGAGAGAACTCAGGTCACCAGGCTTACATGGCCAATGCTTTTTCCCACTGAGCCATCTCATCAGCCCAAATGTTGTTGACTAAACACAGACCAATTCCTACGACGACAGGAAAAGAAGTCTTCCTGTTCATTTTCCTCTTGAAGACAAAACAAAAACAAACAAAAACTTTAGAAAAGCAAATTTAAAATTTGATAAAGACAAATACAATTTAACTTGAAAGTTTGAAAATTTTGAATTCTGTTTGAAACACTTCAAAAATAAGCATTTAGAAAATGAGTGACAGCCAGGCGGTGGTGGCACACACCTTTAATCCCCACACTCAGAAGGCAGAGGCAGGTGATCTCTAAATTCAAGGCCAACCTGGTTTACAAAGTGAGTTCTAGGACAGCCAAGGCTACACAGAGAAACCCTGTCTTGAAAATGAGTGATGTGTTTGAATCCTTGGCCCTCCAGGATATCTTCAGCACACAAGATTAACAAGGTGACTGCAATACTCACATGCGCTATATCGTCCAGACTGTTGAATATGTACTTTCTGGCTTCTTTAGACTTCATTCCTGTCTCTACCTCATGCTCTTCCAGTGTCTTATATATCAAAGAGAAAATAACATATTACTTGCCATATCCCAATTTCTATGCCTTTAAGCCTGACACATTTAGTCTAATACCGAGTATAGTAGTTTCAAAAAGAGTAACAAGCAGAAATGTACTTTATAATAGAAATAAATGAATAAATATGAAGCCAGGAATGGTGGATTCAGGAGGCCGACATAGGAAGATCAAGTTGGAGACCGCACTGGGCTACATGAAACCCTGCTGTGCTGGTTAGTTTGTCAATTGGACACAGCTAGGGTCATCTTGGAAAAGGGAACCTCAGTTGAGAAACTGTCTCCATCAGAATGGCCCATGAGCAAGTCTGTGGGGCGTTTTCTTGATTCATGGCTGATGTGGGAGGGGCCATCCTGCTGTAGGAGGGCCCAGCTCACTGGTGCAATGCCACACGCACCTGCACATGTGGTCCTAGGTGACATAAGGAAGCACGTGGAAAGGCTTTTGCACAGAGGGATCCAGGTTGTTTCCCAGAACCCACACAGTAGCTCACAAGAACTATAACTCCAGTTCCAGAAGTTCTGACACCCTCTAGAGGCACCAGGCACACATGTGTATACATACATACATACATACATACATACATACATACATACATACATGCAGGCAAAACACACATAAAAATTTTAAAAATCTAAAACAATTTTTTAATTTGAAGGAGGGGGGGATGGGAACATGCCAGTAAGCAGCACTCCTCCATGGTTTCTGTTTGAGTTCCTGCTCTGACTTTCCTCAATGATGGACTATGATCAGGTTGTGAAAACCAAATAAAACCTTTCCTCTCCAAGTTGCTATTGGTTATGGTGTTTATTTCAGCAACAGTAAACCAAACTAAGAAACCTATCTCAACCCTATAAAAGAAACAAAAGCTGGTAAAGGTAGTAGACAGATTCAGACCCTGTCCTATAGTACTTAAAAATATATATATATTTAATGACTTACCTTTAATCTCCAACCAGAATGAGACATATCTGTTTCTCTGCAAAAAAATCTTGTGGATTTTGTACCCACATTTAACAATTGTTCTCCTGGTAAACCTTGAGTCTGAGAAATGTATCGAATCTGAAAAATAATTTTTAAAAAAATTTATTCTTTCATATGACAGGCATTAAACAAACATTTTATCAGTGACTATACTAGATCTCAGGTTAAGAAGAAAAAGATATTATCTATGCCCTCAATAAATTCACATTTATTGAGGAATCTGCAGTGTTTTAAGTACACAGTAAATGTACACTGTAAGGAAAGACAGGGAAAGATACCTAAAACAATTACAGTCAAGAGTTGCCTGAGAAAAGTTTGATCTATATTAAAGTTACATGTAAATTATTAATGTAATGTAAAATATTAAAGTTCTATATAAATCAAGGGAGGAAAGCATGTTCAAAGCCTGGAATATGGAGATTTACTAAAGGAGAAACAGCTAAGAGATGAAATTACCTTTGGGGATAAGGGGGACAAGACTGGAGTTTTGAACCTATGGCCTCATACATGCTAGGAACGTGCTCTACCATTGGGCTATTCCCAACCCAGTAACTTCCTAGGAAGGAGGGAGAGGAATTTGGGTTGATAGCCTAGATGAACTATTCTAGGGGGAGTGTAGACAGAGCGCCTCGGTGACCTATGTGAGATCGCGACAGGTTAGACGCATCCTCCCAAGGACACACTGAAACCCCGCCCCGCCCCGCAGAGCCTCCTGCCACCACCTGCCCTGGTGTCCCATGGCACTCTTCCTTCTGTTCTTGGCTAACATCACCTTGTTCATTATACCTACCGTCCAAGCCAGTAAGCAACAGTAGCTGTCTTTCCCAGCAACCCCCATCCTCCCAGCAAGACCTTTCTCCATCTCGCTTTCCACTCTGGTATAGGAACGTTTCCTTTCCCGCCTCTTACCCTCAGTGACAGAGCCTGATACACACTGGGCCTTTGTAGTGGTTCTCCCACTCTAAGAAATAAACACGGCTAGAAATGGGGACTGGAACCAGACCGAAGGGTCCTCCATCTTCCTTCTTCCCAGTTGAGACACTCTGCTTTATTAAGTCGTCCATCTTTTCCTTCCTCTTCTAGCTCTTTTCTCAGATTAAAAGAAACCCTGTATCTTCTAGCCTCAAAATAAAAATAAAAACCTTGCCTCTTTTTTTTTTTTTTTTTGGTTTTTCGAGACAGGGTTTCTCTGTGTAGCTTTGCGCCTTTCCTGGAACTCACTTGGTAGCCCAGGCTGGCCTCGAACTCACAGAGATCCGCCTGGCTCTGCCTCCCGAGTGCTGGGATTAAAGGCGTGCGCCACCACCGCCCGGCAAAACCTTGCCTCTTTAATAGTCACTTTTAAAAAGGCCTTTCATTACTTTCTTTTGTGTACAGTTGGAGGTGGGTGTTAAGAGAGAGTCTTGCTAAGTAGCTCAGACTGGCCTCAAACTCAAAGCAATCATCCTCCCTCAGTCCCCTGGAGTGTTGGAATTAGATGCATATGCCACCGCATTTTAATTTCATACTAATGGCTACCATCTTTCTACTTAAAATTTTTGTTCATTCAGTGGGCAGAGTGGTGCATGTCTTTGATTCCAGCACTTGGGAGGCAATGGCAGGTAGACTTCTGTGAGTTCCAGTCTAGCCTGGTCTATAAAGCAAGTTCCAGGACGGCCAGGACTACATAAAGACCCTTTTTCAAAAAGCCAAAAGACCACTTCTGTTATTAAAGCTTTTACTAAAAGCAAAACAGAAAAAATAAAGACTATTTTGCCAGTCATAATAGCTCACACTCAGCACTCAGAAGGCTGAAGTGGCCTCAGATATCTCAGGGTTGGGAGGCGGGTGCAATAAAAATTCTGAGAGATATAAAATGCTATCATCTCAGGACAAAATGATACACTAACATGGGTTGTTCCTTCCCTGGAACCCAAATCTTAGGACAGAACAACAGGGCTGGTTGGGGTATTTAAAACCTAACGCAGATTGAGAAAAGCCCTCTCCAGGTGCTAGACCGACGCTATTGGGTTGAGAGTGGAGTCCAGAAGGCAGCCATTACAGAAAGAGGACAAGAGGACAGAGTGGGTCTGCTTGTACCCTTTTACTTTTGGGAGTATCATTACCCATTAGGCATGTGGAAGTGACCCACTGCTAATGGCTTCTGAAAGCAGACTGCCTGTGTTAGTTTCGCTTTCTTTTTGTTTTTTGAACATGTGTCTCTGGATGTGGTGTGGTGTGGTGTATAGATGCTTGTCTGCATTGTGTGGGAGCATGTGTGGTGTGGGGGGAGTACATGTTCATCTATGTTTGCAGGTATAAAACCTTATCCTTGGTTGGATAAGGTCGTATGTTTCCCACAATTGCTCTCCATTCATTCATTGCGGCAGAGCCTCTCAGTTGAACTCAGAGTTGGCGGATACGGCTCCTGTCCTATTCTTCTGAATTTGGGATTATGCCTACCCAACTTCATGGACTCTGGGGATCCAAACTCCTGTACTCACACACACAAGTGCAGCAAGACCACTGAGCCCTTTCCTATAATCTAGATCCCTATCTGAAAACAGAGAACAGTAAATATCACAGAGGTTATGAGACGAATGTGAAGGGTTATAACCATAGTTTCTGGGCCAGAAAGGTACTCAGGAAATAAATTAGAAATATTACTATTGCCCACTGCCAGTGTAAGGTTAAAAAATAGTAATAATGTACTTTTTTTTTTTTTTGGTTTTTTTTTTTTTTTTGGTTTTTTTTTTTTTTTTTTTTTTTTCTTCGAGACAGGGTTTCTCTGTGTAGCTTTGTGCCTTTCCTGGAACTCGCTTTGGAGACCAGGCTGGCCTCGAACTCACAGAGATCCGCCTGGCTCTGCCTCCCGAGTGCTGGGATTAAAGGCGTGCGCCACCACCGCCCGGCTTGTACTTTTAAGATAATATACCGCCGGGCGGTGGTGGCGCACGCCTTTAATCCCAGCACTCGGGAGGCAGAGCCAGGCGGATCTCTGTGAGTTTGAGGCCAGCCTGGGCTACCAAGTGAGTCCCAGGAAAGGTGCAAAGCTACACAGAGAAACCCTGTCTCGAAAAACCAAAAAAAACAAAACAAAACAAGATAATATACCAAGGCTAAGGATATAATTCAGTGGTAGAACCCAGTTCAAACCTGAGCTTTGGGGGTAGGGAGATCACCAAGTTTTTAGTTGAGCATGATGGCACACAACTATAATCTTAGCACTTGTGAGATAGAACCAGGAAAACCAGGAGTTCAAGGTCATCCTCAGCTACAAAGAAAGCTTGAAGTCATTCTAAGCTACCTGAGACCCTGTTTCAAATAAATGAAAAAGGACCCAATAGTACCTAATGCATTGAGGCAACTGATAACTGGAAAAAGGAACAGACAAGAGAGAGAAGTACATTCTACTAGTGACTACTACATCCCAAATTAGGTGACCACAATCCAAGAAGACAGATGAAATCTATGAAAATCAAACACTAACTCTTGTAAAAACACTTCTCTTTACTGGGTAGCCACAGCACTCAGGAAGATGAGGCAAGAGTACGTATTTCTTTAGGTTTGGGAACCACACGGGCCACCTAGTGAATTCCAGGCCATCCTGGGCTATAGCGTGAAATTCTATCTCAAAAGGGGAAAAAAACTCCTAAGATTAAGAACAAAATAAGGATGCACATCTCTACTCCTATTTATTTGTATGTGTGTATTTTTAAAAATAACTATTTTGAAAACTACAATTATTGGTGCCCTGTGATAATGACTTTCTTCAGTTCCTTTGGAAGAACACTCTGAAAATATTGTTCCTTTAAACCAGATAACACCTGTTCCAAGTTTGATTTGGTCCCCCCTACTCTTTTGTCTTAAAGGAAAAAAAACATTACAAGATTTAGAGAAACCGGGTTTGGGTCAGGCTTTTGTCTTTAAATTACCATTGTAACCTAATAAGTCTATTCATTTGGAGGTGGGGGATGCCATTTTCTCTCCTTCATATAAAGGAGGGAGCACAGTAACTCACCTTTAAATTTCTGTTAGTACTAACATGAACTGCCTAAGAACACCAGCAAGTCAACTTGGAACTGCCACTAGATGGTGTCCTGTTCCACAGGACTATATATGTCATAAACTAACCCAGGAAGCTACAAGCACGTTTCTAGCAGCTAGCCGGTGAAGGTGCTTTGGCAGCTTGGAATTATGGGACTCTGGTTAAATTGCCAAATCCTTCAGAACTAGCAATAGTCTAGCAGCTCCATCTAAGTCCAAAGGTGACTAAAAACTAAAAATATACCATAAGAGAAGATGCATAGAAATTTGTACATAAACTGTCTTTTAGAGGAATCCAGAATGTAAAGAAGGCAAACTAGACAATTTAGAAAACCTGATCTAAAAGAGCAAGGGTCACTGGTACAAAGTCACTGTAAATGATGAGATTAATGTCAATGATATAATCTTGTGTTAATAATAATTAATACTGAATCATCTCAGAAACATTTAAGTCATCCCAATTAATTACTTCTCACATCCTTTTTTTAAAATATTGGTTTTATTTTTAATTATGTGTATTTATGTGACTGTGTGCATATTCATGTGTGTACAGGTGCCCATGGAGGGCAGAAGTAGGTATCGGATCCCCTGGAACTGGAGTTATAGACAGTTGTGAAGGACCTGATGTGGGAGCTAGGAACAAAACTCAGGTCCTCTAAAAGAACAGAACATGTCTTAAACCACTGAGTCATCATTTCATCCCCTCACATCCTTTTTGATATAGAAAATCAACAATAAAACTCAGAATTAAGGCCAAGCAGAGTGACGCACACCTTTAATCCCAGCTCTTGGGAGGCAGAGGCAGGTGGATCTCTGTGAGTTAGCCCAGCCTGGTCTGTGCAGTGAGTTCCAGGACAGTGAAGGCTATAAAGAGAGACCCTGACTCAAAAAGGAAAACTGTTAGACAGGCCTGGGCAAAATGACGCATGCCCTAAGACAGGGGGCTCACAAGGCTCAAGTGAGACTGGAGTACACACTGACAAGCTGCCTCAAACCAACAAAAGCTAAACACTATACTAACTAAATATTATATGATAGAGTGGATGATGAATTATTTTACAAAATTGGTTTCAAGTCTGTAGATTGTAATTGTGGTAATTTGAATGAGATGTCCCCCATAAGTTTCCAGCATTTGAATACTTAGTGCCCAGTTGGTGGCTGTTGGGGAGGATTGGGAGGCATGTGGCCTTGCTGGAGGAAGTATGTCAACAGGAGTGGGCTTTGTGTTTCAAAAGACTCTTGCTATTTTGTACTAATTCTGCTTCCTGTCTGTGGTTTGAGATGTGAGCTCTCAGCTTCAGCTGCAGCCACCTGCACCTGCGGCCTGCGGCCTGCGGACTCTGCTCCGTCTTCATGGACTCTAACTCTCCGGAACTGTAAGCCCAAATTAAAGCCTCCTGTAAGTTGCCTTCTTCGTGTTTTATCACAGCAATAGAAGAGTAAGTAATGCATTGCTGAAGTATTAGAAAAGAGCTTTTAAATCAGATGCTCTATTAAGTGAATTCAAACTCCATAAGATGCTGAGTTTAGACAGCTTCATAAAGTGTTCACATTCTGGGCATGTAGAATCATGCATTACTCTAAGACTATGAATAACTCTTACTTTCTACCAATTCCAATCACTACGACAGTTCTGTTACCTGATCATACTCCAAGGCTCCTGGGTAGAGTGGCCATCCAAGGAATAACTCTGCAATCACACATCCCAATGACCACATGTCTATGGCTTCACAAAATGGCAACCCCAATATAATCTCTGGAGCTCTGAAATTAAAAAAAAAAAACAAATTAGGTTCCTTTTCACTTAAATTCTCACTTTATTATATTCAGTGGGTTATAATCCATTGCTATAATTATTATGATAACAAATTTTCCCAGAATTGGATACTTGGAACTGCCTCAATGTGTATTCATTCACCATGGCCTCCTATTTTCACAGATCTCTGGCATAACAAGACATTCCAGACTAAGGTTGTTCTTTTCTTTTCCTCCTACAGCCCTAGAAGCAGCCGTTTCCTTTAAGAATACCTGACTATGAAATATATAATGATGTAATAATAAAAATGTAATAAGTTTAATCATCAAGTCCAACACAAATTATTTCTATTTAGCCATGAGTTTTCTTTAATATATTATTTTTCAAAATTTTTCATACAATATATTTAGATCATATTCTTTTCCCACCTCTAACATTTCCCAGATTATATCCACCCACCCCAATCCTCTCTCTAAAAAAAAAAAAAAAAAAAAAAAAAAAGCACACAAAAAACCCTGGAGTCTGTTTTGTGTTGATCAACTCTGGACACAGGGCTTGTGGTTGATATACCCAGTGTCACTCCAGGGAAGAAACAAACTTTCCCCCTCCCAGCCGCTATCAGTTGCAAACAGCTTCTGGGGTGGGAATGGACTTCATGTCCCCTTCCCTTTCTCCAAGCTGGGATTGGTCTGACTTATGCTTGCTGTCAGGGTCTCTGCGAGTTCACATGAGCACTAACCCTGCTGTGTCTGGAAACCAGTCTCCTTGAAGTCATGCACCCTGGCATAACATTTTCTGTACATCACTACACTAAAAGTGGGAAGCCACATAGTGAAGCACCTCCACTCTAGATGAACTTGACAGAGACACAAGGTTTGTACTAGCTGGCCTTGCAATAGAAAATGAACTTCAAGCCAGGTGTGGTAGCTCACACCTGTAATCCATTACTTGGGAGGCTGAGGCCAGAAGAATGTAATGAGTTCAGGCCAGCCTCAACTACATACAGAGTTCCAGGTCACTTTGGGCTACAGAGACCCTGTCTCAAAAACCCAAACTTTAAAGCTATGCATATAAGAATACATTCTGCCGGGCGATGGTGGTGCACACACCTTTAATCCCAGCACTCAGGAGGCAGAGCCAGGTGCATCTCTGTGAGTTCGAGGCCAGCCTGGGCTACAGATTGAGATCCAGGACAGGCACCAAAACTACACAGAGAAACCCTGTCTCGAAAAACAAACAACAAACAAAAAAAGAATACATTCTTGTTGTAATAACTAAAGTTGTTTCCAACTCCTTTACTAGCTGGGGAAATACACTTTTGTATAAACAATCTTCTGTGTACATTTGTGCATTGTACATAAACAAAGAATACATTAAATATACCAATTCAATGAACAGTCCAACCAAAACTGAAGTTTTGTTTCTTAAGTACTCAGAAGTCCAATGTGAAGCCCACAACTCCAAAGATAAGATTATATGGTAACAAAGCATATATGTAAAATGATGTTTCTTTTTCTGCCCTGTGTTTTTAGTCAAATGTATTGATGTTCATTACAAGCAAGCACTGTTTTTTTTAAAAGTTGAAACACTGGTATAAAAAAACACAGTTTAACACTGGAAACTGGCAAGCTGAAAGGAAATTTTGCCCAGTGAGAGAACAGAACTCTGAATGGACGGGTAGACTGTAGATAGAGTACTGGAAGAGAATGCTCGAAATTCTTCAAATAAGAATGCAGTGAAGTAACAGTCACTCAGAAAAGATGGCTATTAATGGAACATCTCTTTTTTGTAGCTGTTCCATTTTTACCTACTTGCTTAAGTCGAATGCTCAATTACTAGCTCTAATAGGGAAAGGGTTGTCTTGGTTTAGGAACTCAGTATGTCCAATTGTCTGGAAACAAGTATACCTTTGGCAGACAGGTATCACAGGCTATCATTGGAAATGCCACTAAACTATGAATTTGTATTTGAGGCATATTCATCAAAAAGTACTGAGCTATGGCTATGGCACAACGCTAGAAAGCTTTCCTAGCAAGCATGAGGTCCTGGGATACAAGGGAGGAAAACTGATCCTTAAATGGCTCCCACTACAGTGATTTTACAAGCAGACATTATAAATAGCTCATCTTCATTTCTTCATGTTGATAAACCAAGCATAATGTTGATATGTTCACTACTTCAGAGTTCAGTGCTCATAAGAACAAAACTCAGGTCTGATGAAGCTTAAGGCAATGAGCAGATAATTTCTTAAGTATAAAAGTGATGATTCTGTCAGTGACATCACTAAGTAAAATTAAAAGGCAAGTCCTGCTGTGTGCTTCTTTTGGGGATAATCCAGAAGTGTGCACCTGCATGATTTCCCTACTTTGAGAGAATAAAGACAACAGAGATACACAGCACCAACTTATAAAAGATAAAGAAATGGTTAATCTCAGTAAACATCAAACTACTAAACCCTAAGATCTTCTCTAAGATAGAGGTATATGTGGGAGAGGTTTTCAAAACAAACAATGACAAAAACCAGACAAGACAAGCACAGTGGGAGAGGCCTGCGATCCCCACACTCAGGAGGCTGAGGCAGGAAGACAGAGGTAGACGGTTCCAGACCAGCCTAGACTATATAACAAGTCCCACATCAGGATGTCTTAAAATGTTTAAAAAGTAATTATTAATAAAATAAGAGATTTATGAAGTTATTTCCCATGCCCTGTTTAAATAACACTGTTCTGAGGCATTTCGAGAGAGCCAGAGTTGGGCAAGCATTACAACACAGTTTTAGGACAGACGCATAATGCCTATAACCAATCATTCTGTACCAGGTCTTCATACCATTTCATTAATTCTTGGGCCAACTTCAAACTTTGAACATCAACCTTCCCTTTCCACATTTACTTCCCCTGAGTGATTGAAACAAATCAACCACCTACATTCTTTAGACTATATTAAAAAAACAAAAAACAGGGTCTGACTTTGCAGCCCTGGCTAGCTCAGATTTCACTATGTAGTCCAGAGTGTAGTGGGACTCACAGAGATCATCTGCCTCTGCCTCCTAAATTCTGGCACTAAAGGTATGGGTCACACAACTAGCTTTTGTTTATGCACTATATTCTTAATAGTCCCTTTTTATTGCTAAACAGTACCTATTCCATTGCATACATTTTATGTACCCATTTATCAGGTCCTGGGAACTAAATTGTGTACACTGCTTGACTATTTTTTAATGACAGATTGAGGAGGAACTTAGCTCAGCGTAGAGCACTTGCCTGGCATATGCAGAGCCTGTGTTTGATGTCCAGCAGAGAAGGAGAAAGGGGAGCAGCAAAGGGGAAGAAACAGGAGGGTGGGGAGGGGATGCTTACCTATTTATCCCTTTATCTAGTCCACACCCTGTCTCAGATTTGCATCTGGTCATCTCAAATTCATACTGAAAAGGAATTCTTGATCTCCAACCACTCCTACCCTTCCAGCTCTCCCTATCTTTAGTTTCTCAGTCCCCAAGCCAGGAAAGTCAAATACAGCCCTTCTCTTTCACTTTTCACAATACTAGCTAATCTCACTAACTAGCATCAAAACCGACCCAGAAGTCAACCGCTCGACTCCCCTTTACTGCTATACTGTCCTAATGCAGACTGACATCTTGTTGGATTATGTCAACAGCTCCTGTTTCAGCTTCTGTCCTTGTCCTCTCCCACCTATCTCAGTCTAGCAACAAGACAATAACACAAACCAGACCACAACATCCACCTCAGAGTCCCAGGGAGAATCCTATCTCAGTGAAAGAGCTTCACATTTGCCTCCAGGCCTCAGCTACCTGCTGTCTCCTGCCATTCTCCTGCATGCTGTGAGCCAACTACATACATTGGCCTAAATACCACATCAAACCTGCTCAAAACCATTACACGTAAGGATACCTAGGAGATGATTCCAGACAGAAGGAGCAAGGCTTGATTGATTCCCTTCTCTTATTTGTCTTTCTGCTTAATGGTCATTTCTATTACAAAGACCCTCTCACAACCTTAAACAAGTTCCACCACCCTGTGGCATTTGCCTTTCCATCTAGATCCTGCTTGGTTGTCCTTTTAGAACACTTCCCAACAGCTAATAAACATGTCTGCTCGCTGTCCCTTTCCCCATGCTCCAGCAGATTATGCATTCGATGAAGACACAGAACTTGGACTTTCTGTTTCCATGCTGTGATTCCAGCACATAGAAGAACACTGCTTGGCACACAGCAGGCAATCACTATCTGTGCAATCCATTTTAACAAAAGCTTTTGAAACTCAGGAAACCAAATATATGAGTTCAACAAGTAGCAGCCAAGGGACTCTGACACACTAGCCAGCCACCTTGTATTAAAGACAGCGGAACATGGCAGGACTTAGAACAAAAACAAACCCCACTTCCTGAGCATTAACAATGGGTCAGGTGCCATGGAAATAACTGTTAATGCTCTGTATCATTTAAAGAGAATGTTCTACAAACTGTTGCCATCTTCTCTATGCCAAGATCAAAAACTCAGGTAAGCAAAACGTTCCACACACAAGAACTGCAGGATCAGGTGCAGCCAACCCTAGAATCGTGAAAAGTAAAAGGTCATTGTTCTTGGGGCAAGTTTTAAAGTTGTTTGCTGTGCAAAGGAAGAGAATGCAGTGCCCAGATGATCAAGAAAAGAGTGGAGCTGAGTCTTATTTAAAGATTTGTTTTGTTTTTAATTATTTGTATTCATGCAGGTCTGTGCAAATGGGAATGTGCATGGAAGTGCAGGTGTCTGAGGAGGCCAGAGACGATAGATTCCCCTGGAGCTGGAGTGGAGGTACAGACAGTTGTGAGCTGTACAACAAGGGTGTTCTCAACAGCTGAGTGATCTCTCCAGCCCGGTGCTGAGATTTTAAAACTGATTCCTAATCCTCTTTCTTTCATCAAACCAACCTCAAATTATGAAACTGACTCAGAGAAACAGAAAAGCAAGCTAATAGAAAACCTAGAAACTGGCCCAGCAGTTGTTTTTAGTAGCTCTTGTTATATATTTTCATCGTATTTTAGAAAATGAAAATATTAACTGACTTAAAAATAAGTCCGTAACTTGAACTACCTGCTACACGCTTTTTATGGTTAACTGGTCCATAACTTTGTACAAGCAAAATAAAAAGAATGTAGAAAGAAGAAAAGGATGAGGAGAATCTAGCTGTTCCTCTGGTTTTGACACATCCATTGGCATCATGGACAAGAGTGGCTATAGTAACCTACAGGAGGCCATGGCATGGCCTGTATTCATGGACAGATGGTACAGCAGATACCCAGGTTTCTCGTAGTAACCTTTTAACATTCCCTCTAGGCCAGGGGTGAGAGGGTGTCCAATAGACTCTTCCCTGAGGTTCCAACCACTTCTTCATGACCTAGTCAGTCATCTTAGAAGTGTTAATGTATAAAAGAAGTCTTTTCCTTTCTCCCTCCCTCCCTCCCCCATGAGACAGAGTTTCTCTGTGTATCCGTGGCTGTCCTGGAACTCGCTCTGTAGACCAGGCTGGCCTCGAACTCAAGAAAGCCACCTGCCTCTGCCTCCTGAGCCCTGGGATTAAAGGTGAGCGCCACCACTCCCAACACTAGAAGTTTCTTAAAAATGGACTAGGGGGTATGACTTCTCAGTGGTGCAGGTACTCAGGAGTTGGCCCATGTTCCTGTAAGTAACCCAGTAAACTCGTTAGATCATTCTGCTGAATTTGACAGAATATTTCTAAGGCAATCAACAATTCTTTCTTTTATAATTTCATGCACATATCACATATATGTAGATATATAATGTATTTGATCATGTTCACCCTTCCTTATTCTCTTGGACTCCAGACAAATTCTTTTTCTCAACACATCACCTTCCTACTTTTCATTCTGTATAAATTATTTAAAGAAAATATAATTACAAGAGTAACATGAGCTAGGAATGTATTTAATACTTCATAACAAAGCCCTGGGCTCACCCTCAAAACTGCAGAAGCAGGCATAGTAATACTCTCTTGTAATCCCAGCACTTAGGACGTGGAGGCAGTGGATCAGAATCTAGTCAAGATTATCCTCCACACCTAGGGACTTGAAGGCCAGACTGGGATATGAGACTCATCTCCAAAAATAAAAACATATATACAGTAACAGAAATAACCGTAAGTCCTTAACATAATACTATGATTAACATAACACCATAACATAATACTATAATACACTTACTAGGTGTCCCATAGCCCTTCTAAGAATTTTGGAAATCATTAGCTCATTGATAGTCATACAAATCTTTTTAACAGATGAAGAAACAGGCACGAGAGTAAGTTCCCAGGCACGACCACACAGCAGTCAGAGTGCAGCTGGGGCTCAGATGCGTCTATGATTTTGACCACTGCACGTTACAAATCATCATTCCTAGGATTACTAAGACTATAGGACTTTTTACTGGAAGTTACTCCCCTTAGATCCATCCTATATTCATTGCAGCAGAGTAGGAAAACAGGAACAATGAAAGAAAGAGACATGGTAAGAGGTAAGAGGCCTCCCAACTCAGAGTCTAGATGAAGTCTCTCAAAGGCTGAGATAATCTCAGCACAAATTTGCCACAGAGACAATATGCCGTTTTTGTTTTTTAATATTCTTTTTCTTAAAAATATATTTCAAATAATAATGCTAAAATGGGCTAAACGTAGTGGCACTCACCTTTAATCCCAGCACTGGGGAGGCAGAGGCAGGTGGATTTCTGTGAGTTTAAGGCCAGTCTGGTCTACAGAGTAAGTTCCAGGATAGCCAGACTAACTAAACAGAAAAACCCTGTCTCAAAAAACAAGCAAACAAAAGTGTTAAAATACTTAAAGCAGTCCACATGTAACCTTATGTTCAACCTTACTCTTTTCCTGCTCTGAGGTTTTCTGGGAATCTCACAAGAAAGACCAGGCATACTGTTAACAGCCCAACATGTCCTGACTTCCTTGTAGCCTACACACAGTGCGGTTGGTTCCTTTGATCCTTCTGACCTAGTTTTCAAGCTTGAGATCTTGTCCAATACCCCCTCAGAAACAATCTCAACATTTCGTTTGCCAAAAGTTTCTTAGAAACCTATTAAGTGCTGTAAATTCAGGTCACTAAAATCACATGTAAGGCTACTATAAAGACTGTGTGACTCTCTTGAGAAGCCCACAATCTCTCGAGTGTGGGCTGTCCTGTTCCTAAGTGACCCCTCTCTCCATACTTAACACTTGTATCTAAATCTATTTTAAAACATTTTCTTAGTTGAGTGGTGGTGGCACACGCCTTTAATCCTAGCACTTGGGAGGCAGAGGCAGGTGGATCTCTATGAGTTCAAGGCCAGCCTGGTCTACAGAGTGAGTTCCAGGACATCCAGGACTGTTTCACAGAGAAACCCTGTCTCGAAAAAGCAGAAAAAAAAAAAAATTTTTTTTTTCCTTCCTTCCAACTCTGCCCCTCTCCTTTGGTCTGGTTTGATTGTGACAGGTCTCACACTACAGTCCGGTCTTAGAACTCAGGCACCCAAGTGCTGGAATTACAGGCATGAGTCACCGTGCCTGACTCAAAAACCTTTCAATTTAGGCTGGAGAGATGACTCAGTAGTTAAGAGCATGTATTGTTCTTAAAGAGGACAGAATTCAAGTCCCAGGACTCACATCAGAAGCTCACAAGAACCTCTAATCCCAACTCTAGGGGATCCAACACTCCTCTAACCTTCTTACACACATACACATAAATATCTTTCAAAACCTTTAAGTCTACAGAAAAGTTATAAAACGGTTACACAGCTGTAGCAGGCTTTCTCTTTGGGCCACCAATCAGCTCCTATTATTATTAGTTAAGAATGCTCGGCCTTATCTTACGCTTGTCCTACTGGCTCGTATAACTTAATTTAACCTGTTTCTCTTCATCTATGTTTTGGCTCGGGGCTTTTTACCTTTCGTTCACTCTGTATGTCTTATTTTCCTGCTTCTTCTGTGCCTGGCTGGCTGGCCCTGGACATTTCCCTCTCTTTCTCCCTCCAGCCTAGATTCCTCCTACTTACTCTCTCTGCCCACCAGCCCTGCCTATCCCTCTACTGTCTAGCTATTGGCCGTTCAGGTGCCTTAGGCAGGTAAAGCAACACATCTCTATATCATTAAACAAATGCAGCATACACAAACGTAACACATCTTTGCCTAGTAAACAAATACTCCACAACACACAGTACTCAGATAGCACCCTGAACCAAATCCCTCAAATGTTAGCACATTATCTTATTTGTACTATGCATCTCTCTCGTTTACACACACACACTACCGATTTGGGGACACGAGAGTCAAGCTGTAGATAATATGCCTGCCCTTTCACCTCCAAATGCATCATTTAGTTAGTGTATACTTCCTAAACAACAAGGTCTCTTATACAGTTGTAATGTATATGTCAAAATCAGGAAATTAACATCAGCATTTAAAGCCAGGGTTACACAGTGAGACTCTGTCTCAAGAAAGGAAGGGAGCAGGCATAGTGGCACATACCTTGAATCCCAGCACTCGGAAGACAAGAGCAGGCGGATCTCTGTGAGTTTGAGGCCAGCCTGGTCTACAGAGTGAGTTCCAGGACAGGCAAAAAGGGGGAAAGGGAAGGGAGAAGCGGGACAAGAAGGTGAGTAGGGGAGGAGGAAACGAGAGGAAAAGAAAGGAAATGCTTGCCGATCACAACAAATAATGTTTACCTTTCTAACATAGAAGATACTGTTTTAAAGGAGCCGGAGACATGGCTTAGCAGTTAAGAGCACTTGCGGCTCTTCCAGAAGACCTGGGTACATTCCCAGCACCGTACGGTGGCTCACAACAATCTCTAACTCCAGTTCCAGGGGATCCTATGCCCTCTTCTGGCCTCCACGAACACCAGGCATACATATGGTGCACAAGCAAAACATTCATATGCATTAAAATAAATAATAGTTTAAAAAGAAATAAAAGTAAAGAAACCAGGCCTAGGGCCAGGAAGGCTCAGCAGGTAAAGATGCTTGCATTCAAGCTTGACAACCTGAGTTCAATCCCCAGAACCCACATGGCAGAAGGAGAGATTCCCCTACAAGTTACACTCTAATACACACACACACACACACACACACACACACACACACACACACACACTCCTTTAATCCCAGCAGAGGCAGAGGCATCAAGGTTATGCAGAGACCCTGTCAAGAAAGAAAGAAGGAAGGAAGGAAGGAAGGAAGGAAGGAAGGAAGGAAGGAAGGAAGGAAAGAAGGAAGGAAGGAAGGCTTTAAAAATAAAATTTAAAAATCAGCCCCAATGGCACAGGACTAGAATAGTAGCTATTCAGGTAACTAAAGCAGGAAGAACCCAAGTTCAAGGTCTGCCTAATCTACAGAGTGAGTTCTAAGGCAGTGTGGGCAATTTAGAGAGATTCTGTCTCAAGATTAAAAGATATAAAAAGGGGGCTGGAGAGATGGCTCAGAGGTTAAGAGCACCGACTGCTCTTCCAGAGGTCCTGAGTTCAATTCCCAGCACCCACATGGTGGCTCACAACCATCTGTAGTGAGATCTGGCGCCCTCTTCTGTATACATAATAAATAAATAAATCTTTAAAAAAAAAAAAAAAAAAGATATAAAAAGGGCTGGGACTGTATCTCAGTGGTATATGGGCTTGCTTGGTATGGGTGAAGCCCTGGATTCAAACCCCAGCACCGCAGTAAATGAATAAGCAAATAAGTACATAAATTCTTTAGTTACTATCTCTAGGCTTAAGCAAGTTGGGCTTTTCACTAGCCTCAGTTCATTTACAAATGAGGTTCACTGTGCATCGGATATACGCATATGTAAGGTTCACACACTGGAAACGAGACTCCCAATGTAGAGGCCAACTGGAAGGTAGCCAACCACCTATGAAAAGACTAATGATGGTCTATAGGGTGCATCAGTCTCACAGGAGAGGATCTGGTCCCACAGAAGGGTCAAGGCTGGTCCTCCTCACATCTTGCCAGCACTTGTGTGTGCCCTTTCTTCATGAGGCTGGTTCCTTTTCCACTTTACCATACTGTACTATAGTCACGCAAGCCCTCTCCACAACACTGCGTCAATGATGTTTAGATATCATCAGCAACCAGAACTGAAATAGATAGATAAATGTTCTTAAGAAGTGCCCATCCTCTTTACAATACGTATATGAGAGGGATATACTTGCCTCTCCAGACTGTAACAACAGAACCAAGAAAGACCAGCACTATATTATAAATCTCCTCAGCCAAAACCACATCTAAATTAAGAGTGCTAGAGTGACTTCCTTGGTGTTTATGAAAAAATAGTGGCACAGCAAAAACTTAAGCTATAGTGTAACCCTGGCAAGGAATAAAGTGAACTAGCTCTCTACAAACCGTCAGGATAATAAGCAAGTGTGTTTTGTCTCCTCTCTGGAAGAAGACTAGAGGTCCCTTAAGACCATCCCTAAAGGAAAACTCACTGGGCCAGCCATGGCTCCGCTGGTAAAAGCACTGGCAAGCTTGATGAGTAGGGGAAGGAAATAACCTACTCCTGACCACCACCCGTGCCACGCATGGGACACACGCACTCCCCACATGCATCATATGCACACACAGTAATAATAAATACACTTAGGAACATTCAATGAACATAAAATATCCAGTCAGATACAATACTCCCCAAAATACATTCCACTTCAATGTTTTAAATGAAATTCTCAGATATGGGGTGTCCTACAAAATCGCTATTTACATGATCTCTCCTGAATCTAGAGTACAGGGATTTAAGGGAACATGAAAGAAACCTCCTCCAAACATCATCACCATGATTTCCTACTAAAACAACTAATGCCCCGAAATACTTGTTCTAAAAATAGTCACCATTGTGGATTACACTCTGCAGAATAAATAAGAAAATTCAACTATAAAAGCTAGATAATACACAAACAGCCTGGTGTACAGACTGAGTGGCAATAATATGTATGTAGGATCATTATTTGTAACAAAGGTGTATTGGTGGTGCATCCTGAAGGCAGGGGTGTATGAAGGCAGGGGTCTGTGAAGGCAGGGGTGTATGAAGGCAGGGGTCTGTGAAGGCAGGGGTGTGTGAAGGCAGGGGTGTGTGAAGGCAGGGGTGCATAGGAACTTTGTCTCTTATACAGCTTGCTATGAACCTAAAACTATTTTAAAAAACAAAATCGATCTTAAAGGTTTATGAAAAGTAACTTAAAACAGACAAGAACAAGGAGCAAGTCCCAGTACAAAGAGAAAACATCACTGGATTGAAAGTACATTTCCTTGAGGTAATTGTTGAGTTTGGGGTTCAAAAAATATTCTAAGTTAGATTATCCTTTTGAGTAAGAAATTTAATTAGAAAGGTTATTGGTGGGCATGGTGGTGTGCATCTTTAATCCCAGCAATACTCAAGACTTGGCAAGGGATCTCGAGTTCAAGGCCAGCCTAATCTACAAAGTGAATTCCAGAACAGTCAAAGGGGGGAAAGAAGAAAGGAAGGGGGGGGAGAACGGGACAGAAAAGAAAAGTTTTAGCTGTTTAAAAAATAGAGAAATATAAAGGTTACCATATGGACAGACAGGCATGCAGCAAACAGCATCGGGGAGCTCTGATGGGAGTTCAGGCCCTTGAGGCAGAACTGGGGATCCCTTCTTTAAAGATACCAGAGGAAAGGTTTAAATTTCACAGCAAGAACCTACAGCCAGACAAGTCCCTAGATTCCTAGATTCCGAGGTGGCAAGAAGGAGAGGAAGGAATCCAGGGAGGCACGTGCACCTCTGAGGACTGGGGTGGGGCAAGGGCAGGGGAGAAGCACACCTGGCTGAGATCTGCTCCTTGTAAGGGTGGAGGACGTACTGCCACTGGTATCTTTCTAATGTCTCCGACTCTGAACATGGTCTGGAAGCTTCTCTGGGAGAGTGAGAATGGCACCTGTCATGGAATCCAGGCACCTGGAGTCTGTTTACAGATGCATAGACAGGATCTTGATACAGAGCCTGTCTCTCGCTGTAGCAGCTGGTATCCCAGAACCAGCTATATAGATGAAGATAGAGGGCTGACTTGAGCAGTATCCCATCTCATGTTCCAACAGTTGCCAGCTAATAGCAAGGCATAAAGGCTAAACAGAAGGCTGTGTGGCCTAGAGCCTGTAACTCTCATTGACTTGGAAACACAAAAACTACAGTTCAGAACTGTTAGGGAAGAGGGACCCTTACCCAGGCATTTCAAACACAATCACAAAGAGACCAGCAGCCCTTGAAATAACACCACTACCCAACGTCTACAACTAAAACTGACAGAAGTCACCCAAAGAGAGACTATCACACAAAGTCTCTAGATAGCTCCCTAAAAGGATGGCAACACTCTCTGTCTGTATCATCCACCTGGACATGTCAGCCACTTCAGATGTGACTAATGTAGCTGAGATGACTCGGTTTATTTCATTTTGAAGAATTTAAATTAGTTCATGCCTACACAGCATCAGAAACTACTGGCTACTATATATAATAGCACACCGAGAACTTTTCATGTCCACAATCAGTGCTAACACACAACATTCTCAGCCAGGTAGAAAACACAACCAAATGTCAAAACCCAAAGGGAAGAAATCAACAGAAGCCAATTACAGTCACTGACGTACTGAAATTATAAAACTGGCACTTCAAAACATTTAAGAAAATAGATAAAATAATAGGCTTTCACCAGAAAACTTTTTTAAAAACACATAAATTCAAGGGGCGAGAAAAATGGGTCAATGGTTAGGAACATTTGTTGGTCTTGCATAAGACCTGGATTCAATTCTCAGCACTCATTTGGTGGCTCACAAACATCCATAACTCCAACTCCAGAGATCTAATGTCCTCTTCTGACCTCCACATATACATACATATACACATATACATATACACATATATGCAGGCAAAACATAACACACATAAAATAAGCAATCTCAAAAGAAACTTAAAACATTTTATAAGAAATTCAGATGTGCTAGGCATGGTGACCCACACCTGTAATCCCAGCCCTGGGAAGGCAAAGGCAGGCGGATCTCTGCAAATTCGAGGCCAGCCTGTTCTACAGAGTGAGTTCCAGGATAACCAGAGCTGCACAGAGAAACCTGTCTCAGAAAAACAAAACAAACAAACAAAAATAACAAGATGGCTAATTGCTGCCAAGTCTGATGAACTGAGTTCAGGCCCCAGGACCTATGTGATGAAGAAAACTAATTCCTACAAGTCGTTCCACATGGCACTAGCATGCCCCCACACATTTAACTAATTAATTAATTGACATAATAATAAAATTACCTAACGTTGGTTGTTAATAACAATTCCACAGACTAGGTAAATCACAAATCCATTTCCAAGGTTGCAAAGGTACCGCATGGTGAAGGGCAGAAAAGGTGAGAAAGACCTAGCAAAACAGACAGGAGCCCACACCGGATAGCCAACACTAAGGGAGAGCCTTAACTATCTCTTAGATAGTACCTCTCGTACTTAGTGGCAAACAAAAGACCCTGTCTCAGACAAGGTAGAAAATGGGAACTGATAGAGGCCCAAGTCTGCTCTCTGTGCACTGTGTGCACTGTGGCACGTTCTCATCTGCACTCACACACACAACCATGCACACACACAATAAATAACCATAGAATTTAATTATATTCCCATCTGCACTCACACACACAACCATGTACACACATAATAAATAACCATAGAAGTCACAGACAATATCTTGCCACAGGCCTTATACTGGGAATATATTTTTAAATTATAGGAATGGGAATACAGCTCAGTGGTAGAGCATTTGCCCAGTACTCAAGAGGCCCTAAGGGTCCACAGTGCCCAGCACTACAAATTTAAAAAAAAAAAAAAATTTTTTTAAACAATTTCTGAGTCAGCCATAATAGCACATACCTGTAATCCCAGCACTTGGGAGTTGGAAGCCAGAGGATAGATGAGGAATTCAAGGTCATTCTCGGCTATATAGTTAGTTCAGGGCCAACCTGAACTACCTGAGACCCTGTCTCAAAAAACACTAATAATAAAGCTAGGCATGATGGCCCTTCCCTTTAATCCCAGCGCTCTAAAGGCAGAGGCAAGCTGATCTCTGATCTCAAGACCAGCCAGGTCTACATAAGAAGTTCTAGGCCAAACAAGGCTACCTAGTGAAGCCTGTCTCAAAAAAACAAAGACCTAGTAATAACCAAGTAATAAAATAATATATATATACACTAATCAACTAGAGTAAGAACACCAAGCACACAGAAACACAGATTAAAGTTACTTGATAACGTAGAATATGCAGATTGTTAATAAAGATGACATACGTAGTGGTTATATGGGTGTGTTCACATTATAAAATTTATCAGCCAGGCAGTGGCGGCATGTGCCTTTAATCCCAGCACTCAGGAGGCAGAGGCAGGCAGATCTGTGAGTTCGAGACCGGCCTGGGCTGGCCTACAGAGCTAGTTTCAGGACAAACAAACCCTGTCTGAGGGGTTCAGAGCTGGAGATGGCTCTGTGGTTAAGAGCACTTGCTATTCTTGCAAAGACCTAGTTTTCATTCCCAGCACCAACACTGCAGCAAACAACTGTTTGCAACTCCAGTTTCAGAGGATTTTACACCCTCTCCCCCTCTCTGGCCTCCAAAGGCACTGCATGGTACACAGACACATGCAAGAAAAATTCCCTACACATAAAAACAAATCTAGAAAGCCAGGCAGAGGTAGTGTACACCTTTAATCTCAAGGCTCAAGAGGCAGAGGCAGGTGGATCTCTGAATCCAAGGCCAGCCTGGTCTTAAGACTCCTAGCAATAGTGGAGAGGGTGCCTGAACTGGCCTTCTCCTGTAATCAGATTGGTGACTACCCTAATTGTCATCATAGAGCCTTCATCCAGTAACTAATGGAAGCAGATGCAGAGACCCACAGCCAAGCACTGGGCCGAGCTCCAGGAGTCCAGCTGAAGAGAGGGAGGAGGGATTATATAAGCAAGGGGGCGGGGTCAAGATCATGACAGGAAAACCCACAGAGACAGCTGACCTGAGCTCATGGGAGCTCACGGACTCTAGACCGACAGATGTTGAGCCTGCATGGGACCGACCTAGGCACTCTGTATATGGGTGACAGTTGTGTAGCTTGGTTTGTTTGTGGGGCCCCTAGCCGTGGGACCAGGATCCCGGATGCCTCGCTCAGCCTTGATACAGGAGGAGCAGCTTGGTCCTGCCTCAACTTGATATGCCATGCTTTGTTGACTCCCATGGGAGGCTTTACCCTTTCTGGGAAGTGGATGTGGGGGTAGGGGAGGGGTGGGGGATAGAAAGGAGGTTGGGGAAGGGAAACTGTGGTTGGTATGTAAAATAAATTTAAAAATTTTAATTAAAAAAAAAGAGAGAGTTCTAGAACAGCCAGGAATACACAGAGAAACTCTGTCTTAAACAAACAAACAAACAAATCTAGAAAAGAAAAAAATTAGCAGGTGCGTTATTCCAGGATAGATGTTACACACCTACATTCAAGCCCTTAGGAGGCACTGAACACTGAAGCAAAAGGACTGTGAGTTCCCACAAATTCACCTACATTATGCTGACTGACACGGCTCTGAAGAAGAGCAGCAGCAGGCCACCCAGAAATAGCCATGGCAGACCCTGTCACGGTACCATTGCTGCTGTGCGCTATTCCTGTAAACGGCCACTCTTCCGTGCAGCTCCTGTGTATGAAGTGCGTGCAGTGTCCCAACATACTAAGTGCTTTGCCTGCATGTGAAGGAATCTGCCCAACAACTCTGAAGTACCTACTAACGTTTTCAAGGTGAGTAAACTGAGGCTCAGAAAGGTTAGCGACTTGCTTCAGGTAACACAGTAAATAGAACCAGAATCATAAGCATGTGAATCAATATAGTAACATAATTTCCCATCCTTACTTAGCCCCATCAACCCTACATTTCTGTTCTGTTTCATGACTTAAACTCCACCCTTGTCTGACGACCTGGGTTCAATTCCCAGCACCCACACGGCAGCACACACAGCTGACACCCTAACACCCTCTCACAGACATACATGTAGGCAAAACAGCAATGAACATAAAATAAAAATAAATTTAAAAAAAAGAAACCTAAAACACACATAAAAATAAATCTAAAAAAAAAAATTGAAAAACATTACAGTATGGAGGTACAGACCAGAAGAAGACCTAGAAAAAGGTGTGGGAAAATAACCCGTGGGAATATATCAGAGTTAAATCAACAGGATCTGGTCACACGATGATTAGAAACACAGGACTTTCTAACACTGAAGAACCCAGAAAACGGTTCTTAATGTTGACCTGTGATTCGGGAGGATGAAAAGATGTTAACAGTGACTGTCCCTGAGGATGGGGACACCGCTGTAAGAGTATTCGAAACCAGTCAGAAGGGGAGACATGGCTAGAAAGGAATCTCCCACTAAAAAGACAAGGAGCTTCCAAAGGAGGAAAAGAAGCAAGAGGAGTCCTCCCCAGCTGTGACACTATAAACCACAGCAGTGTTGTCATGGCAGAACAACCCTAAGGTACAGCAGTGGCTTGCACTCCTTTACGAGTGACCAACAGCTCTCTAATCACATCTGGTACCTAAAACCTAGTTAACTACCCAGGACTAGTGCAGGTATGGATCTTTGAGGGGAACCCACAAGCACCACTTTACTGAGTCAGCATGATCCCTAAGTCCTTTCTAAATAAAATCCTTATACACACAGATAAGTGTAATCCTCACTCACCCCTCATCAAGGAAACTTCTCTTTGCAACAGACAGCGGCCATTACAGAAAACCACAACCAACTAAAATGCTGAGTTGCGGAGCCCAGCCCCAACTGACACATCCACAAACTGCTCCCAAACTTAAAGCTCAGGGAGCGTTGCTGAAGGACAGGTGGAAAGATTTTAGGAGCCAGACTATGTCTTCTAAGTGCTATCAGAAGCTACTTATCATGACTGCCTAAACACGAGCTGAACAGGGACAGTAACAGACATGCTAAAGTGGATGGGGGAAGACGGTGAGGTCTCAACCCCCCAAAAAGAACTGCAAACAACTGAGGAATGCTGAGAGCAGTAGTAGTCCTCCCCAGGGAAGAGCTCACCAATTGGCTATCCAATACCAAACAGTCAGCCCTGACAACATACATACAAATAACATTACACAGACAAAGCAGGTTATATTCAGGACTACACACACATGTACACACATATGCAAGTAACAACAATCAATGAAAACGGGGGCCGTGAATTGGAACGAGAGCAAGGAGGGCTGTATGGGAGAGTTTGGGGGGAGGAAAGAGGGAAAGAACGTAATCATAATCTCAAAAAGTGATAGGGAAGACGAGACAGATCGTCATGAATTCATGGAGGAGGGAGGAAAGGAACAAGAAAGCCTGTCAGAGGTGAAAAGTCAAACTGGGGCATGACACCAGGGAGAAGTATGAAGTCTCAGGAAGCACCAACAGCCAACGGCAGGTGGGCAGCCAGAGGGGCTCAGACAGAGAGTCCAAGAGGAAGGTCACTACATTTGGGGTCATCAACATCCTCAAACAGAAGAGCTTCAGGAAGAAAGGCGAACTCTCTGAAGAGTGGGACATGAGAAGACAGAACTGAGTTCAAATCGCAGCTCTGTAGTTTGGAGACTTGAGTAAGATTGTTCAACACACCTGAATCTCAACTTCCTGTCCATAAAATGCAGACAGCATTACTATTTTTATAGCTATCTTAAGGAGACTGTGTAAACTCTTTAGCATAGTGATGAGGACAAAGCAGTCATTTGTGGTGATATATTACTTGTAATATAAGAAATAAAAGTAGTCGGGTGGTGGTGGCGCACGCCTTTAATCCCAGCACTTGGAAGGCAGAGCCAGGCAGATCTCTGTGAGTTTGAGGCCAGCCTGGTCTATAGAGCGAGATCCAGGATAGGCACCAAAACTACACAGACAAACCCTGCTTGGGGGGGGGGGGGGTTTATAAAAGCTTGCTTGAAGATCAGAGGACAGAGCTAGCCACAGAGTTAGCCATAGAGAGGCAGAGATATGTCTGGATCTCTGTGAGTTCAAGGCCATGCTGGGCTACATGAGATTAATCCAATCTAAAAGAGAAACAGCCAGGCAGTGATGGTACACACCTTTAACTCCAGCACTTGGGATCACACACCTTTAATCCCAGCACTAGGAAGGTTGAGACAGGAAGTGATATGGCTGGGCAGAGAAAGGAATATAAGGCAGGAGGAGACAGGAGCTCAGGTCTTTTCTGGCTCTTGCAGGCTAAGGAGTTGGTGAGTTAAGAGGTGGCTGCTCTGCTTCTCTGATCTTTCAGCTTTCACTGATCTCTGGCTTTGGGTTTTTATTAAGACCAATTAGGATTTGTGCAACAGTCAATAAATGTCATTATTTCATTTTATATTCTTATTCCCCACATTTAAAAAAAGTACCTACTAATATTACAT
This sequence comes from Peromyscus californicus insignis, assembly GCF_007827085.1. NCBI lineage: Eukaryota > Metazoa > Chordata > Mammalia > Rodentia > Cricetidae > Peromyscus > Peromyscus californicus. The sequence goes on from NW_026294595.1 coordinate 79,519,379, forward strand.
AACACAGAAAATGGATCTACATTTTTAATGCTGCAAAAGTGGCTAAAACATTTCAAATTTTGTGAGTCTGTCTACTGAATTCACTCTTATGAAAATTTGAAGTTACCTTGTGAAGAAAGTTATTTTTTTATTCCTTTTTTAAAAAGATTTCTAGGCAAGGAAGAGAAGAGAAGGAGCCGAAAGGGTCTGGTGCATCCCAGAACTCAGTATGCAACTGGATGATGTTGAATTTCTGGTCCTCCTGCCTCCACCTCCTGGGGGCTAAAATTACAGGAGCCAAATACACCCAATGCTGGGGGCCAAATTCAAGGCTTCCCGCAGGCCAGGCAAGCACTCTGCAAACTAAGTGAAAAACATCCTAGTCCCAAAATGCCATTCTCATGTTACAATTAAACACACTGGAACAGCTTCATAATGAGGAAGGAGTAGAGTATCTTTCAGCAAAATGTACATACCCACTGCCCTAACAATCTTAATCCTGGCACTCGGGAGGCAGAGGCAGGCGGATCTCTGTGAGTTCAAGGCCAGCCTGGTCTACAAAGCGAGTTCCAGGAAAGGCGCAAAGCTACACAGAGAAACCCTGTCTCAAAAAAAACAACAAAAAAAACCTTCCTCATAAGAATGTGAAAGTACACCTGTAAGGATGCAGGTTCACATAAGTAGGATCTGTATGATATTATCTGAAAACTATATCCATATACTAGGATTGTTTTAAGTAAAGGGCAAACATGTTTTATACAATTATAAGATAAAATCACAATGTAAAGGAAGAAAAATATTCCTATTTTGCTACATTCTTACCAGCTTTTAAAAATCATCATGTGGCTAGAGAGATGGCTTAGCAGTTCAGAGTGCCTCCTGCTCTTGCAGAGAACCTGAGTTCAGTCCCCAACTCCCACGCCAGACAGCAAACACACAACTACCTGAACGCTAGCTCCCAGATCTGATACAGCTGGCCTATGCAAGCACCTGCATTCACATGCACATACCCAAACACAGATACAGAACTTCTAAGAATAAAACCTTTAAAAAAAAAAAAAAAAAACTTTCAGAGTTTGAGGCCAGCCAGGTCTACAAAGTGAGTCTCAGGACAGCCAGGGCTACTCAGAGAAGCCCCGTCTTGAAAAAACAAAGCAAAACAAACAAAACCAACCAACCAACAAAAACATTCATAAATTAAAAATATTAAGTTAAATGGGATTTTAATTTTAATTGTATATATTATAATATATTAATATAAATATATACAATTTTTGTAATTTGGTGCTTTCTCAAAAGAAACTTTTTTTTTTCTATTTGATGTCAAAGTTTAGCACATATTGGAGTCTGTCTAAGTAATAGAATCTCACCTCACCAGCTGATACCTAAATTATTCACCAGCACAGAACTGGCACTCTTCCATGGTAACACACTTGTTAGTAACATTCAGGAAGATGCTGAAGACACAGAAATAAATAGGCATCCATGCTTTCAGGTGTGTAGAGAGGCTGACATCTAACCCGTGTCCTCATTACTGTCCACTGCAATATCCATAAGGCTCCATGGACCTTCCCAACAGTGATACAGACAGACAGCCCATGGGAAAGACTGACAGCCTTGACATCAAAAGCTTTTACTGACCTGGAATAAAAAGGCCTTCATAAAAGTCTTCTTTTAACCTATGAGTAACTATAATAGGTACACACAGTTTTAGCATACAGCCTTCCAAGCCTGCGAGTACATGACTCATCAGTCTAGCTTACATGGCATTACGTCTGTTCTGTATTTTATAGCTACCATGTGCAGAACTAAACTCAACTGTGATGAAGCTTTAAAAAATGCTTTTGTCATATGCCTGGATAGTACCATTGTGCATTTACACGTTAAAGCTTTGTACACTAATCCATACCTATAAGACACAGGGTTAGTAACAGTTCCCTTTATCTGTTTATACAGACACATAATGGTAAGTAGCCTCCTTGTTCATAAAGTACGTCAGTGATATCAATTAAAATTCAGAGTTCCAGTGTCCTGGTTCTGTACCACTTCTATCATTATTTATTCATTTTACTTCTTCTGGTTACTGATATCTTTTTTGAATCATATACACAAAACCATCATTATATAAAAATAATTCAGGAATCATCATACAGGAGTTAAGTGTGAATAATAAGGCATGAACATACAAAGAGGGGGAAAGAATATCATTTTTTGTCTCATCTATGGAAAGATCTAATACTAAATGTGTACATTAATTCCAATGCTCTTTTCAAATGAACAGTATTTAGGACATGGCCAATTCACCCTCATTCTTTCTATGGAGTTAAGTCGGTTACATACAATACTAAAATAGATATGGTCTAAAATATTTTCCATGGCACTGATCTCAAGAACAGTGCTCTAAGCAAGGTAAAAATAATACACTGGGTTCTGACACTTCAATATTTTAAGAAAAAAAATATGTACACACTGAATCTGTTCACTGGCCAGTATTCTTTGTTTGTTTATTTTTGTTCTTTTGAGATAGGGTTTTTCTATGAAGCCCTGGCAGTCCTAGAACTTGCTCTGTAAACCAGGCTGGCCTCAAAGTCACCGAAGTCTACCTGCTTCTGCCTCCCCAGTGCTGGGTCCAGTATTCTTTTTTGTTTGTTTGTTTTTTGTTTTTTGTACCATGGTTTGCTGTGGGATGTTCTTTATGGCAAATGTGTTGCTGATCAGTCAATAAATAAAACACTGATTGGTCATTGGCTAGGCAGGAAGTATAGGTGGGACAAGGAGGAGAATAAAGCTGGGAAGTGGAAGGCTGAGTCAGAGAGACACTGCCAGCCACCACGATGACAAACAGCATGTGAAGATGCCGGTAAGCCACGAGCCATGTGGCAAGGTATAGATTAATAGAAATGGATTAATTTAAGCTGTAAGAACAGTTAGCAAGAAGCCTGCCACGGCCATACAGTTTGTAACCAATATAAGTCTCTGTGTTTACTTGGTTGGGTCTGAGCAGCTGTGGGACTGGCAGGTGAGAGAGATTTGCCCTGACCGTGGGCCAGGCAGGAAAACTCCAGCTACAATGGTTGTCATTTATTTTACAGCCTGTATCCACCTATGAGTGAGTACATACCTAATGTCTGTCTTTCTCAGTCTGGGTTACCTCACTCAGGATGATTTTTTTCTAGTTCTACCCATTCACTAGTATTCTTAGAGTGAGCAAAAATACTTTTCACATGAACTCAGAATGTGTTCAATTTCTGCTTATTAGAAAATTTTAACAATGAAAGATGCCTAGAAACCAACAGCCCACAAGCTTACAAAGACATTCAGCATAATTATCCTCAGAAAAATATAAGTCCAACCCCAGTAGAATAGAGAGAGCACTTCACAATCATCAGATAGAAGAAAGGGGTCTGGAGAGACGGCTCAGCAGACAAGAGCGCTGCCTATTCTTCCAGATGGTCCAGGTTCCAGTCCCTATACCCACATACTGGCTCACAACCGCCTCCAACTCCAGTTCCAGGGATCCAATCCTCTTCTGGCCTCCTTAGCACCAGGCATGCAACATATGCACAGACATGCATGCAAGCAAAACATCTATACATAGAAAATAATAACTTTTAAGATTTTTTTTTGTTTTTTTTTTTGTTTTTTTTTGGTTTTTCGAGACAGGGTTTCTCTGTGTAGCTTTGCGCCTTTCCTGGAACTCGCTCTGTAGACCAGGCTGGCTTCGAACTCAGAGATCCGCCTGGCTCTGCCTCCCGAGTGCTGGGATTAAAGGCGTGCGCCACCACCGCCCAGCCAATTTTTGAGATTTTTTTTAAAATAAAAAAACAAGAATAATTAGAGATGTGGAAAAGCTGGATTCCTGATACAGTACTAATTAAAATTGTAAAATGTTATGGAAACAACATGGAGATGCCTCAAAAATTCAAAATAGGGGCTGAAGAGATGGCCCAGTGATTAAGAGCACTAGCTTCTCTTCCAGAGGACCTGGGTTCAATTCCCAGCAATAGCAGCTCACAACTACCTGTAACTCCAGTTCCAGGGGATCCAACATCCTCACACAGGCATATATGCAGGCAAAACACGAAAGCTCATAAAATAAAAATATATAAATCATTTTTAAAAAATTTGAAATAGAATCACAATATGAACCAAGCAACTGAAGGAGGAGTCTTGAAGAGACAGTTGTACCCCTGTGCTCCCGGAGCACTGTTCACAGCAGCCAATCAGATGAGCTTTCTGGAGGAGTCCAGACAGGATGAGAAAGAACAGTGGTTACTGGGAACTGGGATTATAGGGGTATTGTTTAAGGAACACATTTGGTTTTTTTTTTTTTTGGTTTTTTCGAGACAGGGTTTCTCTGTGTAGCTTTGCGCTTTTCCTGGAACTCGCTTTGGAGACCAGGCTGGCCTTGAACTCACAGAGATCCGCCTGCCTCTGCTTCCCGAGTGCTGGGATTAAAGGTGTGCACCACCACCGCCCGGCAAGGAACACATTTGGAATGTGCAAGATGAAATGTTCTAGAGATGTGTTTTACAATAATATGAACATACTTAATTCTGTGAACTGTATGCATGAAGATGATTGGATGATAAATACATATTTTTATATCAGGCAAAAATGCAAAATATTTCCCAGAATAAAATTCTTTTTGGGCTCCTAAGATGGCTCAGTGGGTAAAGGCACCCGCCACCAAGGCTGACAATTCCCAAGGCCCACAAGGAAGAACCAGCCCCTCTAAGTTAACCTCTGACCTCCACTCATACTGTGGCACAACATGAACCCTAATAAACAAGTGAATGTAATGAATAATAATAGAAATCAATCATAATCTTTGTACTGGGCATGGTAGCACATTTTTGTAATCATTACACTAGGGTGCTGAGGCAGAGGGATCACTGAGAGTTCAAGGCCCATTTTGGCTACTATAGCAAGAACAAGTCTCTAAAAAATTAAATTTTAAAAAGTGAATTATATTATTAAAATGTTAGCACAAAAGGGCTGGAGAGATAGCTCAGTGGTTAAGAGCACTTGTTCTTGCAAAGAATATGGGTTCAATTCCTATCACCCACATGGTATCACACAACCCCAGTTCCAGAGCATACAACAGACACATGTGGTGCACATAAAAGATGTGTGCCAGGCATGGTGATGCGTGCCTTTAATCCCAGCACTCTGGAGATGGAGGCAGGTGGATCTCTGAATTTAAGGTCAGCCTGGTCTACAGAGAGTTCCAGAACAATCAGACTTACATAGAGAGACTTTGTCTCAAAAAGAAAAAAAAAAGAAACTCAAGGTGTCAGAACCGGATATACTAGCATGTATCCATGTCTTTATTATATAAACCTGTAGAAATGTAAGAGCATAAACACACACCATGGATTTTCTAATTTTACCATGAAAAGGGCCTGAGAAAGCACTGATATTCTCATTTCAATAAGTATACTTGCATTAGCATACAGATCTTGTTTGCTAAATAACCATTCTCAAATAAAATAAAGAAACTGGGCAGATAGTGGTGGTCCATGCCTTTAATCCCAGCACTTGGGAGGCAGAGACAGGTAGATCTCTGTGAGTCTGAGGCCAGCCTAGTCTACAGAGCGAGTTTCAGGATAGCCAGGGCTACCCAGAGAAACCAAGAGTCGAAAAGCCAAAAAGAAAGAGAAAGAGTGTGTTCTACCAAGAAAGCCAATCCCAGGGCTGGAGCAAGTACAAGACAAGCCAGAACATCTTGTACCAGAAAGCAAGCACACAAGGAAGGCTCCATTCATATCACAGAGGCTGGGGCAAGTTTAAAGGGGTGTTCTTTCACTGGGCAATCTGAAGTGGTTTGCACAAGATGGGAGGCAGAGATGAGAGAATAGCTGGAAAGCGGAAGAGCTAGCGGGGCCAGCCAGCCTAGAGTAGGCGGGACAACAGGAGAGCAACACAAGACCCTGCGTCAATGTGGTAGAGGGCAAGAACCAACTCCCGAAAGTTGTCCTCTGACTGTGTGCTGTCATACATACGCATGGACAAACACAAAACCAAATTTAATTTTTAAATAGGTAAAATAAGTTCATCAAATCTATAATACTGATTGAAAATTATAAGGCTATACAAGGAATGTCTATAAATGACATGCATGTGCAGGCCAAATAACAACTTTGAGGAGTCTCTTCTCTCCTTCAGCTTGTATATGGGTTCAGGGGACTGAACTCGGGCTGCCAAGGACCCACTGAGCCATCTTGCTGGCCCAAAAATGTCACTGTATCTAGAAAATGTATGCTCAACTATTTAGAGGTAAAGGGGCTTTGTACCTGAAAGTGTGTGTGTGTGTGTGTGTGTGTGTGTGTGTGTGTCAAAAAATATGTGTGGGGAAAACTAAGGAGGTAAAATGGTAGTATTTTATATGTCTAAAACTATTTCGAAGTAAAAAAAATTGAAAAAATATAAAAGAACAAAAATGCCCTTTCTATTAAGCTCTCTCCCTTTTCTCACTATACATACAGCTACTCATCACACTGCAAGTCAAGCTGGGGCTATTTTTGTGCAAGTCAATGCACTCAGCACAATGCATCCCACTTTATAAGCGCTGCGTATTTTAGGAAACAACCCTAACCATTGACAATGTTACAATTTCTGTTCCTATATTATTTTCACTGGTAATATACCTTTTTAGATCTTCAACCATTTATGATCACAAACATATAATGTTGTATATTTAAAACTCAATAAAAAGAAATGAACTGCTGATACTTGCTACTAATGCCTGGTACAACATGATGAACCTGTAGGCTGAATGGGGCAGGGACATGAAGGCTGGAGAACAATGACTAGGGGTGTTCTGTGGAGAGTACACAAGCATTCTAACTTGATTCATCAATGTAGAACTATGACTACAATCAAAGCCATGGAACTGTATGCTTGAATTAATTCAGCTCAAGGCCAGCCTGAGTAAGTTCTGGGCCATCCTAGGCTTATGTAGTGAGACTTTATCCTCCCACTCCCTAACCCTCCAAAGAGAGAGAGAGGTGAGAAACAGCAGAATAGTTCAAAGTGCTTGGAAAACAAAAATGAGACGGTATAGAAGCACAGTAGTCCACTCTAAAGTAACCTAGCTGGTCTTGGTGGCACACACCCAGCACTCAGGGGACAGAGGCAAAGGACAGACATAAATTTATAAGGCCAGACTAATCTACATAGAGCACACCCAGGCCTGCCTCAAAATAAATAAATAAAGTACCTATATAAAGTATCAATCACTATGGGTCTTTCTATATGCCTTAATTTTGTTATAGGAACTTTAGCTTTGAAATTTCTGGGTCCAAGAAGAAATGAAATGTGGGTATATTTAATTGGTCATCATTCCATCTTTCTACACTATCACAGGAATAATGATAAGCCTTCGACCTACCACAAGTTGAGGATAGAACCACAGCTAGGTGAGCGGTCTCACTGAGCTACACCCTCATTCCTTCAAAGCATGCTTTACTTCAATGGCAATCAACACCAACTAGTAATATAGCAAAATATATATGTATATATTAAATATACATTATATATATGTGTGTATCTGTGTACGCGCACACGCACACACATATATATACATATATACACACACACATATATATACATATATGTATATATATATCTGCTAAGCAGGTTACTTTATAGCCCACTTTCCTGTCTCTGCTCTGAAACAGCTGAGATCCACAGGCTAAACTTCTATATTTAAAAAAAAAAAAAAAAAAAAAAAAACTTCATGACCTGAATATTGGCACCACACCTCATAAATACAGCACCTTCTGCTGCTAAACCTTTCCACATTCAAAAGCCCTACGTGTTCTTGACAGAAACCACGCTCAGGCAGCTGAATTTAGAACATGCTGACCTTGAGCAAATCAATGCCCTTAGCATGTACTTCTGGCTTCCATCACTACAGGAGCTAGACAGCCTCACCATCTATAGTAGTCAACAGCCTCTGGCCACTACGCCTGTCTATTTTAAGATATCCTCACTACGTTTGTGTTCCACAGTTCAAACGGGTAACACATGAATCTGTGTCTAAATGCAGTCCTTTACCTTAGAAACTAAGACATACCTACAGTGTCCCTACCTTAAAATACTTATTATACTTTCATTTATTAATCACACAGTATTTAAGTAATCCTGTCATAAGCTAAGACAGAAACAGTAGAGTTCCAAAACGATGTGCAAATTTTGAAATAAAGTAATAGCTTGCTGCCTTTTTCATGCAAAACTTTATCAGACATTAGGACAGTACCTAATTAAGAACTACACTGCATTTTTGCTAATCTATCTTAATATTTCCTAACTATTCTACCTCTTAAATCTAACTGCCATCAAGTCCATTTTCTGTTTTTTACCAAGTCAGAATCATCTAAAACATAAGCATAAACTTTTATTTATTGAATACAAATTTTCTATATTTCTAGACTCTAAACACAGAACCTGTGACTAATCTTAGTTTATACAGCTTCTGAAAGCCAGGTAAATATTAACCTGAAATTTATAAGTAAACAGAACAGAAATTATATTTAGCAATTATTCATAATTTTCTTCCATTCTCAATATTATGCAAAGACCTAATGCTAGAAGATGGGATCATAACGTATCTAAAATTTTAGATTGCGTTTCAAAGGATTCTCTTTACTCTTTTGAAACATTTAATAAACCAACAGAAATTTTCAAGTATAAAATATAGGTTAATGTTTCTGTTGTTTATTCTCATTCCAAACATTTCAGTCATGAAAAGGAGGCCAGACATCACACAGGACAGAATCTGAAATGGAAATAATGCAGGACCCAAATATAATGAAGTCATTTACTAACAAGTGAACTGAATATGGGGCCCAGGCAGCTGGAGCTGGAGTTTATACAATATGCTAGCTGGCCAGTAAGAGCTCTGAACCCACAGTCTATGATGCTCAAAAGACCTGAGTAGGGAGAAGCACTATTCTTTTCATGCAATTAAGATTTCAAAATCATTTTTCCAGGGGGAAAAATTAGCTAACATTGAATCTTACATTTCAATAAGTCAGAAAAAGAAAGAAAAGAGTGGTTAGGAGGACAGAGGATCAAGTAAATCTAATTATGTGAAAATAAGTAAGATCTGCTACCCTGCTGCAACAGCAAATTACCCTTTGGATATTGAAAAAGTTTTTTGGTTTTTTTTGTTTTTTGTTTTTTTTTTTGTGTGTGTGTGTGTGTGTGTGTGTGTGTGTGTGTGTGTGTGTGTGTGTGTTCTGAGACAGGGTCTCACTGTAGCCCAGGCTGGCCTCTAATTCAGAGAGACCCTCCTGCCTCTGCCTTCACAGTATTGGATTAAAAACATGTACCTCCAAATCCCACATCTAAACAGTTGAGAATGGTATCCAGAACCCTAATACTAGAAATAATGCAATCTAAAATATACTAAGGATAAATCAGACTACATAATAATAAATTCCTAATACTTATATCATACTACTAATTCCTAATACTTATATCAATACATTTAATTATAACTAAATTACATAAGCATGGCATTCCTTCTGAAAACTTACTAATAACAAAGCATACAGAGCTGGTGTTTGTTGATGACTGGCTTACTTCTTATTTGTGCAAGGTATTACAGCATATGTTTACAATGGCAGATGCAACACCAAAAACAACTACTTGCTTATTTGGTCAAAGTTCCTAACCCTCATGACGTAGCAAGCTCTGGCCATAAACTGCATTTCATCTACTCAGTGCTTATGAAAGAGCACTCCTCTGCCAGCACTGCTCCTGTACTCGCCCCACTGTGTTAGCAATCATGACTACAGAGGCCACCAAGAATGTCTCAGCACTCATGCTGAAATGTAAATAACCCAGTCTCCAATTTATGAGCCAGGAACTCAAACTATGAGTTCAAAGACATCTTCCTACTCACACAGGAACTTCTGCTATTTTGAACCATCAGCTAGTCTCTGAGACTACAATACTTCAGGTTGGCATTACACTAATCTTGACATTGTAGATCTCTGTCAATAGCTGCATGGAGACTATGTTTGTCTTCAATTTCTTCACACACTCACAGCACCAACACGAAGATAGTATTATTCATAGCATATACATAGAAAACTTCATGGCAGCTATATAAATACATGTGAATCTTAAAGTCATTCATCAGAATAATGGCCTGAACTCATAATTTCTCTAAATGTTGCTATATGAGATTATGTCTTTATTAAATTACTTCTCCAGGACTAGTGAGATGGCTCAGTAGGTAAAGGCATTTGCCACCAAGCCCTATGACCTGGGCTCAATCTCAGGGACCCACATAGTAGAGAGAAGAGATCAGAGTCCCACAAGTTATCCTGACTTGTACATGTGCACCATGGCATGTATACACACTTAAATAAAAATGTGAAAAATAAAACCTTAAAAATTAGAAATTACCTTTCCCAAGCACTGAAATGCTTCAAGAAACATACAAAAGCTACAGTCAACAGCGTTTTCGACATTTAAAGACTTACACTTATCATCTTGTTTGTGTGACGGTCTTTCCTATCTTCTGTTAATAATAAAGATAACCAGATGTCTTTAGCATGGAACTAGTGAGGATTTCTACTGTCCTTGAAGCAATTTTATGCCTTGATTTTGCACGTCTTTTTAAAACTTCAAACCTAAATAGATCCTATTGATTTCCTTATTTAGCCGAAGCAGTCTCTCATCACACTTACATATCAAATTTCACTTAGCAGAAACTCGGCATTTGTTAAATAGCCAAAAAGCAGTTGCTGCCTACCTGTAGTACCGAGATTGTAGATACGTTGAACAAACAGTCTTTGACACATGACTGGCCGACCCAAAGTCTATCACTTTAACCCTGTATGGCTGTCGAACAGGATCCACCAACATAATATTCTCTGGTTTGAGGTCAGCATGAATTAAACCAAGACTTTTTAACTTCTTCAGTGCAGTGGCCACTTGCTGAAGAATGGGCCGGATCACCTTCAGGGGCAGGGGACTGAATTTATTCTGCTTCAGAAAGTCATACAGGTTCTGCTCCAGCATCTCAAAGACCAGGCAGGTATGGTTGCGGTGCTGGAAGCACTCATAGGCCCGCACAAAGTTGTACTCATCAGCGTTCTCAGTACTGAGCCTTGCTAAGATGCTCACTTCTATCTGCCCTTGGCGTGCGTAAGAAGGGTGATTCTTCAAAATTTTGATTGCTACAATTTCATTTGTCCCTCTCTTCCAGCATTTAACAACTTGGCCAAAGGTGCCACGACCAAGAAAATCAAGGACTTCATATGTGTTTTTCATAGAGCATAAGACTTCATGCTGCACTAACTGATAATCGCCTTCTCCGCTGGTACAGTTCTGTTTTGATGCTGTGGTCGTTGTCACAACTGTCACTGGATTTCCCATGTTGGTCTGCAACATTGCAGGAAGTAGGGACAGTTCATCGACAATCTGCATCGCGCCGCTGTGATTATCCAACTCCTCACTCTTGCGCTTCAATCCACATCGCTGGGGACCTTCTAGGAAATGTAACCGGTTTCGCCACAGCACGGTGCGAGGCGCCTCCACTGCAGCTTGCTGTGCTGGAGCTGCTATGACCTTTGCAGCACCAGCAGTGTCTCTGACAACAACGGCACCTGCCTGCAATGAAAAGCTGTGTCCTCGAGGTCTAGTGAACGGTGTCTTTGTCTGGAAAGCACCACCCTTCGCGGAAGAGTGAGAGTTTCCAAAGTCTCTACCGTTCACGTAGGTCTGTGGACGGTGTCTCTCCTGGAAAACACAACTGCTTGGCTCTACTTTGAGTTTCTTCACACTACAAAAGGCACTTGACTGAGTTTGATAAACGTATGGTGGGTAGACCAAGACTTGTGAGGCCATACCTGCAGAAGAAGGAAGGAAATGTTAATCAAAAGAACAGGTTTTCCTCAACTCTAAACTGTAGGGAAAAACTCTTAGGGTCAAATTCATAATATGCTAAAATAATAGTAATTTAAAATTCCATTAAGATTTTTCCCTTGGGAGGAGATAAGAAAGATCTTCATTATCTCCACATTAGTTCTCAGGATTTCAGTTATTGGGGGAAATACTTACTGAACGGCTACACTGACCGGGATATGCAATAGAAACCGTACCAACCGTTTTCCCTATGGAAGGCAAAGTACAACTCCCTGAACAAGCGGCGCAGGTGTGGCAAAAATAAAACATTCTCTCACCAAAATATAACTTATGAACCATCAGCTAGAGAGGCAGTTCAGGGTTAGGAGCATTTGCTGCAAAGAATGAGGACCAGAGTTCAGAGTGCGAACCCACTGAAAAGTTGGGTGTGGTCCCATGCATGGCTAAACTCCAGTACTGAGAACAGAGACAGGGGATGCTGGGGCTTGCTGGCTTCCAGCCTTGCTGAAAAAATGGGAACTCCAGGTTTAGCCTCAAAGGAACAAGGTAGAGGGTGACAGAAGATACCTGACATATGCCTCTGGACTCTACGTACTCACTCTTACACATGCCTACACCTCACACACACAAAATTATGAATCAGTCAACACAGTTTATAATCAGGAAAAAACAACTATGTATGTTTTAAGTATATACATACATACACGGATTAATTTAAAAGGGCTATCCTTTTCATGAACAGCTCTGATCCTATATTCTACTTGCCAAATATAATCTCCTTTGATCTTAAAGAGCATTCATTATACTACAAAGACAACTTAATAGCTTTCTATCCAGTTACCTTCACATTGCCTAAGTTCCCAGACACTAAGTGACTTTCTATGGATTTTGGTCTTACTCCATCTACACAGCCATCAAGTGTACAATGAGTCTGTAAATAGTACCTGACTCTGGTGTAACACAGATACAAAGGGGTTTTAACATGTTGCTGGCACAGCTGACTTTCTCCCTTATGACCTTATTTCATGATCTTAGAATTCATGTAATATACAATCCAGCAACTGCTAATTCATATACACAAACATAAAACAGACACAGACAGACAGACAGACAGACACACACACACACACACACACACACACACACATACACACACACCATGCACACACAAATTAACAAAAATCAAAAAAGAAAGAAAACCAAAGCTCAGAGGGACCAAGTAATTGACCCAAGGTCTCAAAACTATGATGTAAAGAAAAAAAGTAAATACACCACACCTGAGGTAAAACTTCCAAAAGTTTCTTGTGTTCCACCTACCAGATTCCTAAATTGCTCTACTATAAAGTCAGAGACAAAGTTCACAGTCAGATCGAGACTTGATATTCAGTAAGGAGAGAATACTACAATTTGAAACTCTGGGATTTAAGCCTAAGGAAGTTCATCTGCTTCCTTAAAATGTTCCCAGCATCTATCCTATACCTCTACCCAGAGGCATGCCAAAACTGCACTAATTCACCACATTTTAAGGCAGAGTCTCACTATATCACTGTGACAGGCACGGAATCCCCTATTTAGATCAGGCTGGCAACAAACTCCGAGAGATCCATCTGTTTCTGACTCCCTAGTGCTGGGATCAAATGCCTAGCTAAATTAATGAAACAAAACCACACTGAGAACTCTTTCTAGACATATCAAACTCATATATTATGCATTTTTGTAAGGCTGCCCAATCATAGCCTCAATAATTCTCCTATGATACACCTAATTTTCAAAATACTTATGTAATCCATACCTAGAGATCCAAAATGACAAATACGAAAACCACTTATCAATACCAATTGCTGTATACCCAAACTAAACATCCTGGTGTCCAAGACACTGTTTTTGCACAACACTATGCCTTTATTGTTTTTCATTGTAATGTGAACTATGTTGCGCTCTTCAGCTGTATTACTCATGTCTTTGCCTCTTGTTCTTATCAGCAGACTAAGGAATAAGGTTTTGAAATGCTACCTCTTTGATGGTGGGGGCTGCCTAAAACTATTACTTAGGAGTAGAGCAAAGTCTCCTAATGGAGCAACCACTAAGCTTTTACTTCTCAGGCTTACTCACTTCAGATTCTTTTTGTTTGTAGCTGAGGCTAGCCTAAAACCCACAGCAATCCTCCTGCCTTAGCCCCAAGTGAAGAACTCCAGGTGTGCACAATCACACCCAGAGCTCTCATTTCAGGTACTTTGTTCTGAATGTTTATGGTCTCTCAAAATTTGTATATTGAAACCCTCCCTACCCACCAAATGTAATCCTAGAAACTGGGAGGCTGAGGCAGAGAGATTGGCATGAGTTCAAGGCCAGCCTGGACTACAGAGTGAGACCATTATATCAAAAATACAAAGGGGGCTTTGGGAGCTTATTAGGCCATGAGGGCTCCCTTTCATAAATGGAGCCTCAAGGAGCTTCTTTGCCCCCTAGCATGTAAGACCACAGCTAGATGCTATCTTTGGAGCAGAGAGCAAGCCTTCAACAAACCCTGCATCTGCTTTTACCTTTATCCTGGGACTCTCCGGCCTACAGAGCAATGAGCAATAAATCTATGCTCCTTACAGAATTTTGTGATAGCAGACTAAATGGACAAAGACATGGGTTTTACTCTTCTAATCCTACAGTGAACTTGAAATCCTAACTGAACTCTACCTTCTATGACAATCAACCAGCAATATAAGCAACAAGAACATCCACAGACCCAGATCTGACCATTGTAAACTACTAGTGAGACATGTTCTGGTTTCTTCTTATGCATAATACTGGGTCTGCTGAAAAAGGAGAGCAGGAACCAAGCACTTTGCTAACATATTCCATTTCTTAGCTAATATGAAATTTCTGAAATATTTTCTGCCAAACTTAGCTATGCTTTATGTTTAACAGAGTTAATTAAAGAAAATAAATGTAAGAGTCAATAGTTTGTTAACGTCTCCTCATTCAATTTCCTTCCACTTGTCCAAACCTTCATTTTTGAAACATTTTCCTTCTTGAAAACCAGTTTTATACATATATATATACATATATATGTGTGTGTGTGTGTGTGTGTGTGTGTGTATATATATATAAAGCTTACTATTTTAATCACTTTTAAGTTTACTATTCAGTGGCATTAAATACATCCCCAGTGCTGTATATTACACCTCCCTCCTAACACTAGCCCTCTTTTGCAATTGAAACTGCGACCATGTCATGACTCTAGCAACCATCATTTACTTTCTGGTCGATGAATTTGACTTCAAAATATACCTCATAAGTGGACTCATATTTGCCTTTTTATGACTCAGAATAATGTCAAGGTTCATCCATGTTGTAACATGCAACTAGATTTTCTTCCTTTGTAAGATCACATGGTATTCCACACATATATGTATGACATTTTATTCATCCACCCACAGATGGACACTAGAGTTGCTTCTACTTTTTAGTATTACTTTGTTGTTGTTTTCTATGTATACCAAGCTGGCCTTGAACTGACAGGGAGCTGCCTACCCCTGCCCCTCCATGGTGCTGGGATTAAAGACTTGCATCTTTAATCTTAATAGCCTATTAACTTCACTCAGGAGGCAGAGGCAGAAATATCCCTTGTGAGTTCAAGGCCAGCCTGGTCTACAGAGTGAGTTCCGGGACAGCCAGGGCTTTACAGAGAAACCCTCTCTCAGAAAACAAAAACAGAATCCGCAAAAAGGTAGAAAGAAAATTGACTCCATAAAGTTGTCCTCTGCCCTCCATGCTCAGGCACCATGGCATGCATATGCCCACACATCACACACACCTACATGCACACGCACATACATACACACATACATACATACATACATACATACATACACACACACACACACACAAATAATAAAAATCTTGGAAAAAAAATGTAAGGTGACCAGTATCTAAGGGATGGTACCTTAGGTCATCATCTGACCTCCATATGCTTACCACACCCATCCACAAGTCCACCCACACATGAACACATACAAGCAGGCAAGCACATACACACAAAGGCCATGGGGATAAACCTAAGTGACGGAGAACTTACCTATCATATGGAGGCCTTAGGTTAAATCTCTAGTACCACAAAAAGAAAAAAATAAATACAACCACACAGACATACACACAAAAAACAGCACATTTAAAAAAAAAAATTAAGCCCGGTGGTGGTAGTGGTGGTGGTGGTGGTGGTGGTGGTGGTGGTGGTGGTGGTGGTGGTGCACGCCTTTATAATCCCAGCACTTGGGAGGCAGAGGCAGGTGAATCTCTGTGAGGTCGAGACCAGCCTGAGCTACTACAGAATGAGTTCCAAGAAAGGCGCAAAGCTACATAGAGAAATCCTGTCCAAAAAACCAAAAAAAAAAAATTAAAGCTAGGCATGGTTACATAAACCTTTAATCCCAGCACTCAGAAGGCACTGAGTCTAAAGCCAGACTGATCTACATAAAAACAGATTTAAAAATATTTAGTTAGGTGTCATGTGCATGCCTATCAATCCAATACGTAGGGGGATAAACGAGGAGCAACTGCCATGAGTTCAGGGCCAGCCTAGGATACATAAGAAGACATTTTTAACCTAAGAAATAACTCAGGGCACTAGCATATTATCCCATAAAAAAACAAGGCTCAAAACATAAAAAAATTAAATATGAAGCCCATACTTCATAACTATTTTTTTAAAGCTAGTAATGTAACACCATTGTCTTGAAGGAAGTTTTCTCAGGGATATTTTTTGTTCCATTGGAAACAAGCTCACAAATCAACTCTTTCAAATACATTAAAATAAGTAGATGTGGGTCCATTGATATTTTCAAAAATGAATTTATTGTCTCTAAAGGAAAAGAGGATGTAACAGGAAATTAAACAATCCATTAAAGTTGCCTAATGTGGTAAATGTTCCAATAACCTTTAACCTGATGCCTTCCAGGTAAATGGATCATCTTAGGTGAGAACAGCCTGGCTAGAGTTGAGCGGCACAGAGCAAGCAGATCTCTGTGAGTCTGAAGCCAGACTGCTCTACCCTGTCTCAAAAACAAAAAAAATAACAATAAAAACAGCCTGGCTAGTTTTTAAAAGCCATATTCTTTGGGCTAAAGTTTACAGCGCTGCTGCACAACCTGATTTTCAATTCAGCTTTTCAAATGGTAAATGAAGACGGCACTCAGGACAGTTCCACTTCATTCATTAATATCAATGTCCTATCTACAACCACAATGGGTACAAAATATTTTAATATTAGTCTTAGTCTACTACCACCTCACTTATCTGAGGCAACAAGGTTTGGCCTAGTTCAAAAGTTTTCTCGTAAAAAAAAAATTTTTCTCGTTTGAGAGCCAGCAAGACGACTCAGTGGGTGAAGGCACTAGCCACCAAGCCTGAACACCTGGGAGCCATCCCCACAACCTCCATGGAAAGAGAACTAGATGCCCTCGGACCTCCACAAGCACGCCACACACACACACACACACACACACACAATAAATGTAATAAAAAATATCATAAGCTGGGCATGATGGCTTTAGTCTCAGCACTCTAGAAATGGAAGCAGGCAGAGCTATGATTTTAGGCATGAAAGGTCTACACAGCAAGATCTAGGCTAGTCAAGGCTATAAAATGAGACCTGTCTCAGAAACGAACGAAAAGAAATGGTTCTACTGCTTCAAAGATAACAGAGTTTTCAGTTCCTAAACTTTCATTTATGACAATAAAACCTATAGAAACTGTTGCTGCTTCTGACATCGTTATTTTGTAGAAGAAATTGAAGACTTGCCAATTTTGCTTTCATTTCTAAATTTATAATTTTGTGTATTATTTTTCAAATAATCAAGTTAGCTCCCCCCTCCCCCAAAAAATGGTGTGGTGGCACATGCCCATAATCTCAGCACTTAGCGAAGTGCAGACAGGAGAATCAGGAGTTCAAGGTCATCCTCTGCTATATAGCCATTCTGAGGCCAGGCTAGGATATAGGAGACTCTTTCAAATTTAAAATGAAAAGTTACTTGCTGCGGCATACAGACACAACTGGCCAACTATTTCAGTTCAGTGTTGTTATCCCCTCACCCTACACCATCCAAAAGAGAAAGAAAAACAAAAACAAAACAAGGAAGTTCGAGAGTGAGAAAGGGCATGTTCTGTTATTTTGGTTAGCTTGGTTTGGGTTTGGGAGGGCTCAGAGGACAGACAATGTTGGGTTTTGAGGCAGAATCTCACCATGTAGCTCAGGATGGTTTACAACACACTGAGAAGAAGTTCACCATGAGGGAGGAGAGACAATCTAGCTGTCTCCAGTTAATGATTCCCCAACTGTAATCCTAGAATGAGCATCTGTGACTGGGCATGAGACCATCCTAACGATGCATTTGTCTTTCATTACATTTCACTCACATGCTTATATTATTCTCCAAATAAAGCACAGGATTTCCTACAATAGGAATTTCCTACAATAGGATTCACACAAATTTACATATTCCCACCTTTCTACTCCAAAGACTAAAGACCAAAAGAAATCTGACTCTCTAAATGTCTCAATGCCTCGAGTATACGTAAGAGCCCACACAGACTTACATTTTTATCCCTTTCAGTTTAAAGTGAATGCTACAATTTTAACAAATTAATCATCAACCTTTACAAGAAAAACCAGATACAGAAAATACATACTCTGAAAGTCTGACTTTATTCAGCTGGGTGTGGCGGTACTTGCTTACAAGCCCTGGTACTCTCCAGGTGAGAGAAAGCAGGAGGACAGAGTTAAGGTCTCCCTTGGCAACCCAGCTAGTTGGCCCTTCAGGCTAGCCTAGGCTATATGAAAAATCCTGTCTCAAAATCCAAAATAAAACATACATTTTACTTCATTAAAATTTACAGCTTTGCTATGCATAGTGGCAAATGCCTTTAATCCCAGCAGAAGCAGGTGGATCTCTGTGAGTTCGAGGCCAGCCTGGTCTACAAAGTGAGTTCAGGACAGCGAAGGCTGTTAAACAGAGAAATCCTATCTCAAAAAGACTGAAAAAAAAATTTCACAACTTTATTCATCCAATGATGCTAGAAACAAAATAAGCCATCAACACAGAGAAGACATTTACAATACACATTACTGACAAAAGATCTAGTCACACTGTCGTGGGCAAAACTCAAAAGAAAAATGGGCAAATTATATATGATAGGTAAGTCCAATAAAGGAAATGCAAGCCAGAAGACATTAAAAAAAATTCCAGGGGCTACAGAGATGGCTCAGCAGTTAAGAGCAATGGCTGCTCTTTCAGAGGATAAAGGTTCAATTCCCAGCACCCACATGGCAGCTCACAAGTGTCTGTAACTCCAGTTCCAGGGGATCTGACACCCTCACACCAATGCACATTAAATAAATTATTTTTAAAAATTCCAACCTCACTGATAAGGGAAATATAAAACCCACAGCCACCATTATACAGCCTGAGATTGCCAAAAAGCAGCAGAACAGTGCCCAGGAGAACAAGAATATTTGTAAATGCTGGTTTAAAAGAAGGGGGGGGGCAGTTGCTTTAGACAGCAAAACCAAAGACAAGCACATTGCACAGAGCAGCAGTTCTCCAGGTAGGTGCTCTACATAGACAGATGCTCACTAGCCCTCCAAGGAAGCAGACAGAATAATGTTCTCCTCATTGCTGCGTGCAGTAATGAGTTCTGAAATACTCTGCCAGGTGACTGGGTACCATAGTTTACTCATCCAATACTAAGTATACAATACAAATGTGACTCTTAGGGTTGGGAGTCTTAGCTCAGAGCTTAGAGTGCTTGTCCAGGATGTGGAAGGCCCTGGATATGATACCTAACAATAAATAGAGAGAGAAAAACAAGTGTGGCTTATAATACAATTATTTGTGTAACACATACACACACAAATTCATAATAGTTAAGATATAACTGGTTCTAAAATGCACACCAATTATTTCAAGTGTTAAAAATGGGGATGTTAAGCTGGGGGGCTCACATCTTTAATCCCAGGACTTGGGAGGCAGAGGCAGGCAGATCTCTAAGTTCAAGGCCAGCCTGGTCTACAGAAATAATTCCAAGATGGCTAGGCTACATGGAGAAACCCTGTCTCAAAAAACCATAAAGAAAATAGGGGAGGGGAGGGGAGGGGAGGGGAGGGGAGGGGAGGGGAGGGGAGGGGAGGGGAGGGGAGAAAAGAAAAGAGGGAGGGGAGGGGAGGGGAGGGGAAGGGAGGGGAGAAAAGAAAAGAGGGAGGGGAGGGGAGGGGAGGGGAAGGGAGGGGAGAAAAGAAAAGAGGGAGGGGAGGGGAGGGGAGGGGAGGGGAGGGGAGGGGAGAAAAGAGGGAGGGGAGGGGAGGGGAGGGGAAGGGAGGGGAGAAAAGAAAAGAGGGAGGGGAGGGGAGGGGAGGGGAGGGGAGGGGAGAAAAGAAAAGAGGGAGGGGAGGCTTCATGTTATACTAAGAACAGAATGAACTAAAATGGATGGTGATGTTGCAAATAATGCATCATTTATTATAAAGTATCATTTACTTTAAGACAAAGCTCTGACATTCTTAGGTTCCAAAGGATACCAAGGATGCACACTTGCAGTAGATGTTCAAGTCCCTAACATAAAATGACATGGTACTGGAGCTAGAGAGATGGTTCAGGAGGTAAGAGCACCTGATGCTCTTGCTGAAAACCCCAGCTTGGTTCCGGGTACCCACATGGCAGCTCACAACCATCTATAACTCATTCCAGGGGATCTAATGCCCTCTTCAGGACTCCATGGGCACTGTACACATACATACACTCAGGCACACACAAATTCATAAAATAAAACATGTAAATATTTTTAATTACCTTTAAAGGGGAAATGTGAAATATTATTTGAGAATTCTAGCTGAAAGAGACAGGAATTCTGTGTTCTTATAATTTCTCTATATGTCTGGATTATAACTGTAGCAGTAGCAGAAGCAATTACTTCTGTTCAGGCCATTCACTGTATGAACTGTAAAGCACATAAAATCCCAAACTCTCAGTCAAGTCCCTAGGGTCACTGGCCAGCTTTTCTTTTGTTTTTGCTGAGACAGTCTCCACTGTGCAGTCCAGGTTGTACTCGAACTCATAATCCACCTAGTAGCCTAGTGAATGCTGGACTAAATGTTACCATGTCTGGCCTACCAGGCCTTACTGGCCTATTTTGGATTAAAAAAAATAAAATAAAAAAAGTACTCATAAGTAGTGAATATGAATCTCTCTATTTAAAAGTAAAAGGAATTATCTTAAGGTTTTTGTTTTCTTTTGTTTTAGTTTTTGGTTTTTCAAGACAGGGTTTCTCTGAGTAGCCTTGGCTGTCCTGGAACTCAGAGATCCACCTGCCTCTGCCTTCCAAGTGCAGGGATTAAAGGCGTGCGCCGCCATGCCCAGCTTCTGACATACTTCCTTAAGGGGTCTTGGAGAATGTCACCGCATAGCCAGTAATCTGACAAAGCAGTCCGTGACTCTGCACATGTTTATAAAAGACAAACCGTGTCTTCTCTGAAACAGAAAAGAAGCTGGGATGTGAAAAGAACATTCACCTTTCGATCATTAATTGTCACAACTTAAAACACCTGCACTGCTTTGTGTGTTCTTTTGACCAGTGTGTGATCCAGTAAATTACACTGGCCCCTCACACCAACATTTGTAAATAGCTGAAGCACACATAGAAAGCTTCATAAATGGAGTCTATTATCTGAGGTGCCTACAAAACATTTTATTTGAAAATCCTGGAGTCTTGGGTATTTTCCAGCAGTATTGTGAAGAAGGCATCTAGAGAATGTGTTGACTATACACAATCTCCGTGTTAAATAACAAGCCTGGTCTGACTTAGCAAAACACTCCAACTTTTGGAATGGAAAATGACCTGCTGGACATTTCAAAGGTGCTAGAAATCACCCTACCAATCCAAATCAGTCTACAAGGGGGATTGCTCTTACGAGAACAGGTTAAATTTCAGTGCAGCACATGTCTCTTAAGTTATTCAACTACTATAAAATTATAAAACAATCAGAAAAAAACAAAACCTTTTTTCTTAGTCATTTTAATGTCCATTTATTCAATCAAAATACATGTAAAACCTGACATACTGATTTAGTTCTTCTATGGTACATCTTTCATTCTGTTTATTAGAATATATTGTACATAATAATGGGTCTCATCGTGACATTTTCATACATGTACATAACATATTGTGATCATTTTCACATAACTCTTGCCCTCTCTTGTTCCCCTCACCCTCACTAATCTCCTTCTTCCCAACTTGCCCCACCCACTTTTTTTTCCTCCTTCATGTATGTGACCACTGAGTTTCATTAGGGTGTTTACAGGAGCTCGTGTTAGCGTGTACAGTGCACAGACTAGACATCTTACCAGTGACCACACAAATGATGAACATGTCTCTCCCCATCAACCATTAACTGCATGTAAATTTTCAGGGAGCAGTAGAGCCCCATGAGCCCCTTTCCTTCATATGACAGGACGCTGACAGGGCCAATCTTGTACAAAACGTGTGAAAATAATCACAGCTGCTGTGAGTTCAAGAGTTCAACAGCCATGGGCTGCAGAGATGGCTGAGAAGTTAAAAGCACCCATTTCAGACAGCAACTAACTGCTTGAAACTCCAGCTCCAGGGGATCTGATGCCCTCTTCTGGCCCCCACACACTTGTGGCAGACACACCCATGCACACACGAACAAAAATTCTTAATTAAAATGTTCATTTTAAAAAAAGGGTACAACAGTCAGGCCATGCCCAGAAGTCAGTGTTCCACAACTGATTTCCAAACGTGTCTGACTCTTCCATTCTTCCCACCCCTTTTTCAATGACCCTTAATTCTATTATTCTAAATAATAGGGTAACAGCCTACTTTCTGCATGTATAACTTATTGGACTGTTTTCTCCATTTGTTAAAATTATAATGAACCTGATATCCTTTCCTTAGTATAGATATCCAGACAGGGGCCATGACAATATTTTGGAAAGTACAACTGCACAAATTTTACTAAAACCACCACCAAAACCAAGTATTTTCCAGATTTAAAGTTTTTTTTTATATGTTTTATTTTATGTGCATTGGTGTTATGCCTGTGTGTGTATCTGTGTGAGGGTGTCAGATCCCCTGGAACTGGAGTTACAGACAGTTGTGAGCTGCCATGTGGGTGCTGGGAATTGAACCTGGGTCCGCTGGAAGGGCAGCCAGTGCTTTTAACCACTGAGCTATCTCTCCAGTCTCCTGATTTAAAGTTTTAACAACCTCTCAATCCCCAGAACTGGAAGACTCCATGAAACTGTCCTCTGTCCTCCACCCATTGGAGCCTTGGTATGAACATTTGCCTCCCACCACACACACACACACACAATAGGTTTCTCTGTGGAGCTTTGGAGCCTGTCCTGGAACTCACTCTGTAGCCCAGGCTGGCCTCGAACTCACAGAGATCCGCCTGCCTCTGCCTCCCGAGTGCTGAGATCAAAGGTTTGTGCCACCACTTTGGTTCTGATTTTTTGTAGACAGGGTCTCACCATGTAGCTCCGGGTGGCCCAGAACTACGTAGCCCAGGCTGGCCTCGAACTCACCAAGATCCACCTGCCTCTGCCTACCGCATGCTGGGATTAAAGATTAGAGGTCTCATATCCAGCTATAATTTTTTAAAGCAGTAGAAATGATGATACCAGATGGAGAATACAGTATCTTTGTGGACAATCAAACATGTAAAATATTTTACCAGCTATAATAACATTTCATTTCTATAGCCAAAGTCCTCCAGCAACCAAAAAAAATCAATTAAAGCATACTAAAGAGATTACAAATCCAACTGTTTTTCTAATTTTATATTTACAACTCAACTAATATAGTATAAAAATACTTATAGTATCTCTACCAAAACTGACTAGAATTTGACACGAAAATACATTTTCTTTCATTTTGTTGTAAGAACATAATGCCCCACACTTGGAAGTACATGGGCAGCACAACTGAGACCTGATGGGGAAAAAAACAACCACAGGTATGAGGTTGGCAGGTACAGGAGAGCGGGGGTGGATCTGGAAGGACGTGAAGGAAGCACAGGGGATAAACATCATCAAACTATCAAAATACATGGTACGGCCAGGCATGGCGGCACACACTTTACTACCATGGGGGGGGGGGGGGGGGCGCGGCAGCAGGAAGCAAAAGTTTTAAGCCAGTCCGATCCAAACAGTTAAGTTCCTCCAGGTCAGCCAGAATCACATAGTAAGACATTGTCTCAAAAAAAGAGTATGAAACTCTCAAAGAATTAATAAAAATATATTTTTAAAAGGATGTAGCAAAGCTTGGCACAGTAAAAACATGCCTTTGACCCCAGCACTCTGAAGGCAGAGACAGGTGGATCTCTGTGAGCTGGAGAAGATCCTGGTCACCAAAGGAAAAAAAAAAATTTTTTTTAAATGAAGCCAGGCACAGGGGTACACACCTTTAATTCCAGCACTCAGGAGGCAGAGGCAAGTGGATCTTTGTGAGTTCTAGGCCAGCCTGATCTGCATGGAGAGTTCCAGAATATTCAGGACTACAAAGAGAGATATTATCTCAAAAAAAGAAAGAAAGAAGGAAAGCAAGCAAACCAAGTTCAAGCAGCCCCGATCTAAAAGAGCAGTGATGAGTACAGCATCATGGCTTCAGGCTCCACAGCAGCGTAACCTGTCATTTTCTTTGCAATTCTGTCCTTACAGCCTATTTAATCTCAATTAATTATACATTTAAAGCCCTCAGAATTATTTTAAATTACACTTTGGAAGTAATGTCTCTTGAAAGCAATACCCAGCTTCCAATGTTATCACTCTAACTTATTAACTATTTAAACTGTAGCATTATGTATCTAAAGCCATACAGGTTACCAAACTTACAAGACACTGTTGTCTTATTAAACAGCACATAATAGCTGGGCAGTGGTAGAGCACACTTTTAATCCCAGCACTCGGGCCGCAGAGATAAATAAACCTCTGAGTTTGAGACCAGCCTAGTCTACAAGAGTTCCAGGACAGCCAAGGCTACACAAAGAAACCCTGTTTTAGAAACAAACAAAACAAACAGCACATAACAGTCTGGAGAAATGGCTTAGTGGTCAAGAGCACTGATTGCTCTTCCAGAGGTCTTGAGTTCAATTCCCAGCAACCACATGATGGCTCACAACCATCTGTAATGGGATCAGATTCTTTATTCTGGTGTATATATAAAACACATGAATAAATAAATCTTTAAAAAAAAAAATAACCAAAAAAAAAAACAACCCAGCATATAACAGAAGCATACAAAATACTATTTTCAGGCCTTTATGTAGCTGCTTTCTAAACTGGAAAACCTTTTGCAAACAAATAATTACCTGAAAATGTTTCAAAGTTTACTATTTTGTTCATAAAAACTCTAAAATATTTGTAAAACATTATGAACAAATACAACAAAGTATGGAGGTATTAAAGAATCTTAAGTTAGCAGGGTTTGGTAGTCCATATCTGTAATATCAGCACTTTTGAGTCGAAGCAAGAGAATTATCGTAAGTTCAAAGCTAGCCTCAGTTATACAGTAAATTTTAGGACAGTCTGAACTACAATTATATCCTGTCTGGGGGAACGGGGGGGGGGGGGGGGGGGGGGGGGGGGGGGGGAGTGGGGGGAGGATGGTGAGGAGGAAGAGGAGAGAGAAAGAGAGAAGAAAAATTCTAAGCATTTTTATATTTTCTATCAAACCTTCAGATAATTTTCTTGGTAATCTATATGTAATCAAATACAATTTATAATAAACTCCATAAAAGAAAACCAGAAAACCATATTCTACAGATGTCATGTTTTCGTAGCCCAGGCTGGCTTTGAACTCACCATGTACCTGAGGACAATGTGGAAGTTCTGATCCTCTGGCCCTCCTGAGTGCTGCTGGATCATTATGTTCTGGGTTGATGTACTACTGGGGATCACACCAGGACCTCAAGGATGCTAGGCAGCATCTGTGATACATCCCCAGCCTTAATCTGATTAACATAATGCTCGTCATATGTAAACAAATTTTTCAACCTAGAAAATGTTCTCCAGCATAAAGTTATTGGGAGGAGGGAGACTACATGTGACTGACCATAGCGATCCTTTACATTCAATGTAACCAAAAAGTACACTAAAGAATCAGTCTTTGGGCCGGGCGGTGGTGGCGCACGCCTTTAATCCCAGCACTCGGGAGGCAGAGCCAGGCGGATCTCTGTGAGTTCGGGGGCCAGCCTGGGCTACCAAGTGAGTTCCAGGACAGGCGCAAAGCTACACAGAGAAACCCTGTCTCGAAAAACCAACCAAAAAAAAAAAAAAAAAAAAAAAAAAAGAATCAGTCTTTGGGGCTGGAGAGACGGCTCAGCGAGAGAGTACTTGCCATTCTCGCAGAAGACCTAGGTGGTTACCAGCACACACGTGGCACTCACAAACTTTAACTCCAGTTCAGGCGGATCCAATATCCTCTTCTGGACTCTGCAGACACGAGGCACACACTTGGGGCACTTACATACATGAATGCAAGCAAAAGATTTATATAAAACAAAATTTTTTTTGAGACAGGGTCTCACTATGTAGTTTTGTCTGTCCTGAAACTCACTATGTAGACTAGGTTGGCCTCAAACTAAATCTTTTAATATTTTAAAAACAAAATCATCAGGTGATGGTGTTGCACACTTTTTTTTTTTTTTTTTTTTTTTTTTTTTTTTTTTTTTTTTTTTGGTTTTTGGAGACAGGGTTTCTCTGTGTAGCTTTGCGCCTCTCCTGGAACTCACTTGGTAGCCCAGGCTGGCCTTGAACTCACAGAGATCCGCCTGGCTCTGCCTCCCGAGTGCCGGGATTAAAGGCGTGCGCCACCACTGCCCGGCGGTGTTGCACACTTTTAATCCTGGCACTCAGGAAACAGAGGCAGGCAGATCTCTTTGAGTTTGAGGCCAGCCTGGGCTACCAAGTGAGTTCCAGGAGAGGCGCAAAGCTACACAGAGAAACCCTGTCTCCAAAAACAAAAACAAACAAACAAAATCAGTCTTCGAGCCGGGGGGGGGGGGGGTGGTGGTGGGTGGTGGCGCACGCCTTTAATCCCAGCACTCGGGAGGCAGAGTCAGGCGGATCTCTGTGAGTCCGAGGCCAGCCTGGGCTACCAAGTGAGTTCCAGGAAAGGCGCAAAGCTACACAGAGAAACCCTGTCTCGAAAAAAAAAAACCAAAAAAAAAAAAAAAAAAAATCAGTCTTTGACAACTTAAATCTTTGCCCAAACAAAAAAGTTACAGCTCAAATGAGTAATGTACTTCCTTTTACTATTCTTCCTTATGCTAAATCTTTTTTGTTTTTAAAGCATAACCCTTTGGGTTTTGCTTATTAAAGAGTGGGAGAGGGAGGAACATGAAGACCTGAGCTTGACTGTAGGATCTTTTAGGTGAAGGAGTACAACCTCTTAAAAGTTATCCACTGAACATCATACATGTGCTATGGCAAACACATGCCCATACATGTAGGCATATGCAAACGCGCACACAGACACAGACACACACACACACACACAGACACACACACACACACACTTTTTTTTTTTTAAGGATGGAAGCAAAGAAAATGTAAAGTAAAAATGAATCTGGAAATCTAGCCATTTTAAAAAAAAAAAAAAAAAAAAAAGGAGATGCTGAGTCCAGTGGAGGCAGAGGCAGGTGGATCTCTTTGAGTTTGAGGCTAGCCTGGTTGACTTAGTGAGCTCCAGGACAGACAGTGCTACAAAGTGAGACCCTGTCCCAAAAAAAAAAAAAAAGAGGGATAGAGAAATGGTTCAGCTGGGCATAGTGTTGAAGTGGAAATAGAAAGAGTAGAAGTTTGAGGTCAGCCTGCACTACGGGAGTCTCTCTCAAAGACCTGGGAGCTAGGTGGTAGGGGAAGAGATTGACTGAACTGACTCTGAAAAGGGGTCAAGTGTGAAAGAGGTCAAGTATGCTAGCACTGGTAATCCCTAGCACTGGTAATCCTGGTACCGGGGAGACAGAAACAGGGGGATTAGAGAGTTCAAGGCCCGCCTGAGCTATAAACAGTAAGACTCTGTTAAATAGAAAAATAGGAGGTAGGCTGGAGAGTAGCTAAAGCAGTGGATGCTCTTCCAGAGTACTCAGGTTTAGCAATGACATGGTGCCTCACAACCACCCATAACTCCATACCCTATCCTGGCCTCTATAAGCACCAGGCACACAAGTGGTGGGCAGATACATATGTGACAAAACACCCATACACACAAAACAAATAATAAAATGTAAATAAATAAAAACGAAATAGATGATTAAGCTAGGGTTATAACTCAGTTATAGAGAACATGCTGAATGTGAGATCTTGGGCTCACTCCCAGTATGGACAGATATAAATATATTATGCATGTCTGTCTGACTTAGGAAGTGGATTGTGTGACAGGTATCAGAAGCCTAGGTTTTAATTCAGTTTGAAATCACAAGATTTACAAAGTTTGATATGTACCTTGACTTTACTTTTTAAGGATCTTTTAAAAGAAAATATAAATCCTATAAGTCAAACTCTAATATATTACCAATATTAAACTCCATGCTTTTTGCCCCTCTGATTTCAGAGAAGCCTGTAATTGAGACTTTTTAAAGGGCTTAAACACCTGTAATCCTGTGTTGTTTTGTTTTTAAATCAACCAGACCTGGTGGTATTACTTGGGCAGTAGAAGATCAGGAGTTCACTGCCAGCCTGAGCTACAGAAGACCCTAGTTCAAAAAACAAAATGAAGATAAAGTAAATCTAAGACCAAGTAACCCTAGCAGTATCATTATGGACATTATCAGCATGCTGCTGGTTCTTTTCACTTCCACATGAGCAGCTCCCAGATCTCCAGCACCCACCCTGGTGTCTCAGCATAGAGGCAACTATGTGGCCTTTGTTTGGTGACATCAAATATCAACTGAGAGGGCCCCTGGTCTCCTAAGAAGAAATTCAACACCTACTTTGACACACGCTTACATACAACGTATAGCATACACCTCCTTACTGTTCCTCATCTACCTGGTCTCACAGAATGACTAAGATCCAAAGGAACAACCACAACAGAGCTGTCCAGAAGCAATCTGCTGCTGCTTTTCCCCAAACCACTCTTAATTAAACCAAGCTACCCAAAGACATTAACTGCTCCTTAAGTTGACCACACAGTACTGTTAAAAATTTAAAAATGAGCCAATGGTGGCACATGCCTTTAATCCCAGCACTCAGGAAGCACAGGCAGGTAGATCTCTGAGTTTGAGGCCAGCCTGGTCTACAGAGGGAGTTCCAGGACAGCCAGGGCTACACAGAGAAAGCCTGTCTGAAAAAACCAAAAAGAAGAAAATAAATAACCTACCCTGGTTCAAAACTTCTCCAAATATATATTCTTCTTCAAGTATAAACTTTAAGATACTAGGGAAGATTATTACTTTTAAACAGCTGAATCGAGAACCAGCAAGGACATCTAGTATAACTCCTTTCAGCTTATGTCGCTCCTGACATGTTTGCTGAGAAAGTTCCCTCCCCCAGAGAGAACTAATACTACATCCTAGTTGAAGTGGAGAAGGGGCGGTACTTCTAAACAAACACCAATCAGACTCCTCCTTTTAACAAAGCTCTTGTAGTCCCTCTTCAGAAGTAGCTTCCAACTAAAACATGCAACACTAAGCCTGAACTCTGGACATTAAGAAATCGGGACAGCTGCAACCCACAAATTTTACAACAGGAATGTTTACTTTGGCAGCAACAGTATAAGCATGTATCAAATTAGCCTGTGTGTTCTAATAACTACAAGGCACAACAATTTTCGGAAGGCCATTTTTTTAAAACAGAGAGTTTCCAAGTTCTTGGAACATCCTTAAAGCATTGTCGTGACATCTTTTCACATCCAAGCTCAGGTGAAGCTGCAATGGAAACAATGTGTCTATGCCTCTGAATCAACCATTAGGATAATTCTCATCTGCCTTATCATATTGGATGAACTGCTACAATGAGAACTATTAGGAAGCTAACTCCTCCACCTCAAAGAAACAAAGTTAACTTCAGAAGTTAATGGAGTAAGTCATTGCAACATAGACGCAATTACTCCATTTAAATGGATGTGCATGAATTACATTTTATTAACAATTCCACATTGTGAGGTTGACATTTTCTCCTTCCTCTTTTCCATGTGCCTTCAGTATTCATGCAGCAAATATTTAAAGACAGAAATTCAATCAGGAAGGTCGTTTGACAGCTACTGCTTTTTGAAGTTGCAGGAAAGCAAGCCTTAGGCACTGGCATTAAACAAACATCTATGTGTCAAGTGCTATACTCCTCCAGCATCCAACCTCTGTAATTTGCAACCCTACTTTATGGTATCCTATGACAGATCATCCAAAAAATTAACAGAGTATAATCTTCAGCTTCTTCTCAAGCACATTTACAAGAATTATCTCATAGAAACCATCTACTTTGATGAGACTCTAAAAACCCCATGCCCAGAAGCCAATGGCTGGTTTATAAACAAGATAATGACTAGTTCAATGGAAAAGGCATTACAACAAAATGCTAAGACTGTCTCACCATGTTATGATCTGCTTGCCTAATATGTATGTTTAGCTACTGCAGTCAGCAATGTCCAAATATAAATTTAAAACATTTAATGGCCAGTTCTGTTCTAGACTTCAAGCTCATCTTACCTGTTTAAAACATTGGTGCTTCTTCCTCCCCTCCCCCAACCTATCCTCCAAAGTACTTTTTCTCTTATTAAATGTATTCCCTATGGTAGAAAAGGAGGACCTAAGAAATAAAATCTCCCCAATATACAATGAAATAGCCAACACTGAAAAATCAGACATTCCTGTATATCTCTACTATAACAAATTAAAAATAATCAAAATAATTCAAGAAAAATAAACTGACACAGGTTAAGCACTAAATTTCACAAATGAGAGCTTCCTATACTTTATGAGTGCAACCATAAATATACCAAGAAATACCTTGTTGATTTAAAAATAAAAATAAAGAAATTGGGTTGTTTGGTTAAATTTCAGTTACTGGTAAGTGGCATGAAGACAGAAGAATCAATACAAAAAAAATTTTAAAGGTCAGTCATATTTTGTTTACTTAAAATACTAAAGCTTAATCATGACCTGTCTAAACCTTATCGTTGCTCATTGTGTAAAATTAGCACTGCACTTGCGAACCTAAGCAGAATCTAGACTTATCAAACATATGGGGAGACTTGCCCAATTTCTGAAATAGTAAATGTGGGTGAAGCATTAAAATAGTTTTCTTGGTAAACAATAGCAAAAACAAAACAACAACAAAAAGAGAGAGCTAGAAATGCTTTCATAATCTGATCAGAAAAAAAAAATCTTTAAAATTTTTCAAGCACCCAGCAATTAAAATCTTGAAATTAAGTGAAATTGTTTGAAGTACCTACACTTCAGAGGCTGTAGCTTACAGCAGAAACCTAAAACAGAAAACAGAAAAATAAAAATCAGCAGATCTCTAAACAACGCAGAGGTACACAGAAACGAGGACTGGTTCTCCAGCTAACTTTTCCAGCCCTGCACCGGAGAGACACCAGAACAAAGTTGAAGGTAAAACCGTGAGTTTTCCCTGTAAACTGGGCCATGATCTGAAACCTGAAAGAAAGAAAAAAAAAAAAACCCGCCGCCGCCGCCGCCGCCGCTGCCGCTGCTGCTGCTAATAGAAGCTCCTTATAAGCAGCGAACTGACAGGTGGAAAAATAAATTCCCCGGCAGGCCAGCCAGAGGTTGTGAAAACACGGTTCAAGGACCGAACATGTTGTGACTACTCTGTAACAGGTCCAAGGTAATTTACGCACACACCCTTCAGCGCAATCCCTCCAGCACGGGTAAGAATGGGAAACAACAGGCTGCCTGCCCGCCCCCCCATCCCTACCCGAGATCCACATACCATTTTACAACAGCCGTCTCCCCCTAGACAGGAAAACAGACATTCTGGTCCCGAGTCCTTTCCGCCGAGTTCTCCCCCAGCGCGAAGGGAAGAGGGCCGCCGCCGCCGCCGCCGCCGCCGTAACGAGAGAAGCCGGCAACAGCCCCGCCGCGCGGCCGCCACGCCTTCCTCCCGCCGCCGCTGGGGACGCGGAGCCGCGGATCACATTTCTCCTCCCCAACAATCACACGCACGCACGTCCCCAGAGTTGACACCCTCCAAACCCGCCGCCCCGCGACGCCGGTGACAGGGCCACCAAGCCTCCGGGGGCGCAGCCACGGGGCTGGGCGCTCCGGCAGCGTGCGTGCACGTCGGTGTTCGCTCCCATCAATGAAAGGAACGAGGTCTCCGTAGTGACGGCCTAAAGCCGCCGGGCCGAAACAGGGGGGCCCCCCGTGGGACCAAACAAAACTTCGGTTGCTGGGAAGAGCCGTTGCGCAACCTTGGCTTGCGGGGAAGGCCCGGGCCGCCCGGCACGGCCAGGGCGGCTTCCCGGAGGCTGCGCCAAGCGCGCGCCAAAAGCACGCGCGGTCTCCGCGTCCGGCCGCCTCGGGCCTGGCGTGGCGCCGGCCTTCGGGAACCGCCCGGGGACGGCAGTCCGCAACCGGGCGGAAACGGAGCAGCGTCGCTCCGAGGGTTCCCCCGGCCCCGAGGCCCGCGTCGCCGCCGAGCTCCCCGCCCTTGCCCGGCTCCCTTACCTTCCTAGAGGCCCGCGCTCTCCCCGCTTCGGGCGGCCGCAGCCCTGAGCATGTCCGGGATGGGTCGCGGGGGCCGTGCGGGGACCCGGAGCCAAGCGCTTCAGCAGGCGGCGCCACCCAGCCGGGGCTCAGCCCCTCTCGGCGGCCGCTGCCATCTTGTCCTGGCGGCTGAGAGGAAACGGCGAAACACCCTCCCCCGACCGCTGCTGCTGCTGCTCTGGCTGCCGATCGCCGGGCCCGTTTCCCTCATCTTCCTTCCCGGGGACCTGGGGTGGGGGACGGCTCGACTGGGGAAGAGGGGCGGTGACTAGCCGGCGGCCCGCCGGGGCCTACGGGCGGCGCGGGATGCAGGGCCCGCGGCCGTGAGGGCCCATTTCCCCAGCCCCGAGGTGGAGACAAGGACGAGGAGGGCCGCTTGCGAGGCCGCGACGCCGGGGGCCTGCGGCTCGCACTCCTCAGGGCGCCGCGCTGCCGGCAGTCGTCACCCCGGCAGCTGCCGCGGGCCGCCCCGATCTCGGGCCCCTCCTCCACGCCCGCCGGCCTCGGCCGCCGCCGCCTCCGCAGCGCCACCGCCCGCTCGGCCGCGCTGCGCGCCCAGCCCGGGCGGCCTCGCTCGCCTAGGGCCCCGGCGCCTCCGCGAAGCCCCTCCCCGGGGTCCGCCCGCAACCGCGCCCTTGACGCTCGCAGCCCGCCAGGCGGCCCGCGCCGCTCCAACCCTGAGCTCTCACGCCATCCCTCCAGCAGGAATAGCTTCCGTCAGCCCTCCTCTGCAGTTCTGAGCCTGACTCCCGGCCCACTCTGCCAGAAATACACATTTTCGGGGACGATCCTAATACCCAAAGAAGGGGTTCGGATGCGGAAGCAGGATCTTACAGGCCTTTCCAGGTCGCCCCCTCCCAATGCCCCGTCCCACCCCTTTGGAATCTGTTTCTTGGCATCTTAGGGGTTTAAAAACAAAGAAAGGGAAAATGTTTAGTCAAATGAACAGCCTCAGTCTAAAATGGGCCCTTCCCGCTCTCCCATTCCAAACCAGCAGGAGACTTGTCACACCATATCAAAGAATGAAGGAAGAAGGACGGGGGGAGTTTTCCAAGCGCACCACCACAGTCACTGGGAAGCTGCCCACCTCTAAGGTGATAATTCTCCATCGAGTTAGTTCCACACCCAAGCTAGTTTCTTCGCTCCTGGAAACTAGGAAATCGACAGAATGGTCCATTTCCACCCACGTAACCATAGAACCATGGAATTTGAGATGAAAGAATCTTACTGATGTATAGTCCAAACTCTTATGCTAAGACAAGGGTTTAGACAAGTGTCGATGACGTGAGCGAGGTTATAGAGCAAAGCCTTAGTCTCCACCCCCCTCTCTCCTCCATCTGATTCCCCAGGAAGCAACTCAACTAACATTCGAAGCAACCCATCATTCAGTAAACCTATTTTTAACAACCCGCTTCGCTTGGTTCCTTTTGTTCTGAACAAATGTTTAACATTACAGCAACCCTTATCTCTGTGATGAAACTGTCCTTTGCTTTCTTCATTGGGAAGGTTGAGTTTACTGCTGATGTATTTCCCCACACACATTTTCTATTGCAGCATCTGAGACGGGGTAAAGGCAGTGTCAACTTGCTGTGTACATATTCCTCCTTTATAGCCTACTGCCTTTCAAACTAGGAGAAGAGGACTGTGTAGAATGTCTTCAAAAGTGAGAGGGGTTAGCATGCTCAAGGCCACTGGTAATACTTTTTCAAGTGATGAGTGTTTTCTTCAAGACAGAAGAAACTCAGTGAAAAGTCAAAGTAGAAAAAACAATGTATGATTTTTAGAAAAGGCATGTGCATGAAATGGCCATGGCGATGCAAGCCTGGAACACGAGCTTTGGGGAGATGGAGGCCAGAGAATCAGGAGTTCAAGGTTGTCTACAGACAAAAAAGGACAGCGTCAGAGCCATTCCTTCTTTTTTTTTTCCCCCTTAGCATTTACTTCGGATTTTTTAAGGCAATATTTAAAAAAAAAGAAACCTATAAAAAATCAATACTAAAAAAAAAGTGACCATAATAGAGAAATCCCCCAAGGAAAATAGTCCATTAGAACTAAATTTTCAGATTTTTGCAAGTATATCTCTAGCATCCTAATGGAAGACTTCCACCGTTTTCATGGGTTGCTACATTTGTGAAGAGGCTGGAGGTAAGAACTTTTCCCCTTTCTGCTGGGTGGTTTGCCCCGCCCTCTTTTCCTGTGAATTCCAGAAAAGATTTCTGCCACCTTTCTTTTAACCATTGCCTTGCCAGTGACTAAATGCGGTATCTAATTTTAAAGCTTCCTAATAAAGCTTGCTAAATAAATAAACATTAATGCAAGCCCTCCTCCTCAGTAAACTTATTGTCTCCTAACCTAATGTCCTTAATCTCTTCCCCTCAGATCCATTCTGAACTGGAATATACGGGTAATCTTCCAAAACCCTGAAGTAGCAATTTTTTGTTAGGTTCATTTAAAAATAAAAATGATGGTTCTAAACGGGATGTGGTGTCTCACGCCTGTAATGCTAGTACTCTGGGGACTGAGGCAGGAGATAATCTTCCAGAGTCCAAGACCAACTTGAGCTATATGATGACTTCCAAGCTGTCTCTGATCTGATGACTTCCAAGCTACTTCTGACCTGGTGGCACAGGCCTGTGGTCTCAGCTCAGAAGGTCACGCCAGCTTGGGCTACAGAGTGAGTTCAAAGCCAATCTAAGCTACTTTGTGTGACCTGGTTTCAGAAAAGTTTTTAAAGGGTCTAGGGAGTCCTAAAATTAAGGGCTTAAATTCAATCCACAGGAGTCACATAAAACGCCAGCTTCAGTAAGCCCGGTGATGTGAAGAAAAGGGGATCCCTGGGGCCTTTGTCTAGCCTGTCTAGTCATCAGTGAGCTCCAGGCTCAGTGAGAGACTCTGTCAATGGACAAAGTGAAAAATGATTGAAGGAAATGCCTGACTTCAACCCGGGGCCTCCACATACATACAAATCTACAGAGAGAGAAAGACAGACAGACAGACAGAGACAGAGAAAGGCTGGGGATATAGCTCAGTTGGCAGAGCAGTGCTGGCCCAGCATGCCCAAAGCACTGGAGTCAATCTCAACTCTGCAGGACAGAATGACCCCCACCTATAGTCCCAGAACCGGGAGGTTTTTGGTTTTTTGTTTTTTTTTTATTTTCCTGGTTTTTCAAGACAGGGTTTCTCTGTGTGGCCCTAGCTGTCCTGGAACTCATTTTGTAGACCAAGCTAGCCCTCTGCCTCCCCAGTGCTGGGATTAAGCCACAACAGCTCCACTTACAGGAGACCTTGTTTCAAAAGATAAAAGGAGAGAGGAAGAAAAAAGGAAGGAAGGAAGGAAGGAAGGAAGGAAGGAAGGAAGGAAGGAAGGAGAAAAACGGGAGAGAGAGGAAGGAGAGGGGAGGGGGAGAGGGAACACAGGAAGGAAAGAAAGGAAAACAACCTGAGTCAAAAGAAAAGACACTCAAGAGGCATACAGGAGGAAGCTGTGGAGAGCGAGACGCTGGGGCCTGGGAGCTTGGAACGGAAGAAGGGAAGCGAAGGCAGAGAGAGGAAGGGGGGGAGGGGGATGGGGGTGGGGGCCAGGCTGGGCTCAGGACTTTATCCCAGGGCAAAGGCGGCTAGTGAAGGGTTTAGGGAGGGGGAGTGATCAAAGCAGCCGCTACAGTCTTTGGGTGAAAGGATCCTCAGTGGAATCCATTTCTTTTCTACTTACTCAAATTTTCCTTCCAGTAACTATCAGTCTCTCTCATAGGAAAAGCCAAAAGCCACATTGGCCCAAACCAATGCCTTAAAACCTCCCTAGATGGGAGCACCCGGAACCTCATCTACTTTCTGCCTCCTGCCTCCTGTCCTTCCAGTCATTTCTTCCTGGGGGGGGGGGGCTCCAAGTACCCCCTCGCTCTCTCAATCCACAGTCTCGATTTTTCCCATAGCACTGGAGACTGAACCTAGTACAAAGCACTGCTCTACCATGAGCAACACCCCAGTTCCTTCACTTTTTTTTGTGTTGTGACAGGGTCTCGACAAGTTGCCCATGCTGACCTTGAACTTGTGAACCTCCTTTGTCAGCAGCCCAAGTAGCTGCCATCTCAGGGGCACCAGGCCCAGCCGAACTCACTTTCTGCCTCTGCCAAGGGCCAGCCATCTTAGCTACGTTCATGTACATTTTCTGTCTTCCTCCACAAGGATTTTTCTTTTTTGTCACTTGTTAGTTGTTTGATCCCCCACAGTCTAGAATAGGAACTCAATAAATATTTATAAAATGGAAGAATAAATTTTCTCTGTAAGCAGAAAGAAGCTAGCCGTCCACAAACCCCGCCTGCAAGCAGTCACAGCCTTGGACATCACCCACACTGTACAAGGTCTGAAACGGGTTCTTTCTCGCCGGTCTCCCCCCACCTCCGGTGGGCCCGTCCAGCTGAGGCCGGGTCTCCTCGCACCATCCTGGTCTGCACCTCTGCATCTCTGTTGAAGTGCACACAGGTGTCAGTTAGAGAAATGGCCTTGCACAGCCTTAGCACACCATGCTGATGCTTCTATTCAAAGCAGTGCAGTTTCCAGAAAAACCTTGGAACTCTGTCAGAGCCTGAGTCACCAACCCACCCACAGCCATCTTCCTCAAGGAAGTTGAGTTTTGTGGCGGTTGTTTCCTCCACCCCAGACCCTAGGTGTTCTTTCTCGCCTTTGGTCCCTGTTTCCCCAGAGGGGTGGAGGGGGGAGGGGGTGCCAAGCTAACCAGTGAGCCCCCTAACTACAGAGCAAGGAGGAAAACCTTACTGGGAGCTTATTTCTCCTCCTTACAGGAGGTCCTGGCTTCCTGATGCAAATAATCTGCCTTCTTCCTGGAGACCAGCTTTGTATATCTGGGCCTCAGGGAAGGGCAGCTGGGATGGAAAAACCATTCAAAGCTGGCCCCTCCTGCCCATATTTGAATAACTAAAAAGCTCACCAAATAACTAACTCTTTGCAGCCCAACGTTCTGATTCTCTTAAAAAAAAAAAAAAGCAGGGCAGGCAAGAGGGCTCAGTGGGTAAAGGAGCTTGCTGCCAAGCCTGACCATCTGAGTTCTATACCAGGATCCACATGATGGGAGAAGAGAACCTCCACTGTGTACCTTGGCAATGTACCCCAATGCACCCCAAAAAAACATATACATAAATGTGTTTGGTTTTATGTATATGGAACAGGCATATAATCCCAGGCACCCTGAGGATGAAGCAGGATGGCTGCAAGTTCAAAACAAAGACAGAACACCAAGCAGTCAGGTAGAATGACACACGCACGCCTTTAACCTCAGCACTTGGGAGACAAAGGCTGGTGGGTCTCTGTGAGTTCCAGGTCAACCAGGATGATGTAGTGAGTGAGACCCTGTCTCAAAACAAACAAATACATCCTACTTTCACTACTTAGCAGAGGTGAAAGTTGTGTGGGTTTAGGAAGCTAGGAAGATGGCTGGCCCCTCAGGTCAGGTGGTTGCCCAAGAGAGGCCCAGAGTTGGGGCCTGATCACCCACGCACATGCTGGGTAGGCCAGGAAGCCTGATGAACCCCAACAGGAAGAAGGTGAAGACAGCAGCCCTCATGGCAGGAGGGCTAGCTAGATGATCAGAAGTGGAGAGCACTGAGTTCAGGCGAGAGGCCCTGCCTCAACATATAAGAGGAAGAGCAGTTGAGGAAGACACCCAGTTCCAACTTCTCCACCCTCATTCCGGGGAACTCACGCACAAACAAACGGTATACACATTTGTTCCCATTCCCACACCACATACAGAGATACATGCGACAAATTAATGCCACATTAATATGGACAGTCATGATCTCATTTTAATGATTTATTTATTTCTATTTTATGTGCATTGGTGTTTTGCCTCCGTGTATGTCTGTTTGAATGTGTTAGATCCCCTGGAGCTAGAATTATAGACAGTGGTGAGCTGCTATGTGGATGCTGGAATTGAACTTGGGTCCTGTCCTCTAGAAGAACAGCCAGTGTTCTTAACTCCTGAGCCAGCACTCCAGCCCCAAAATCTCATTTTAATATGAAGGTTAGGTACTACAGTCAACGGAAAGAAAAATCCTACAGAATGAAACTCGTTCTTGAAAAGTCCTAAAATTACCCATAAAGTACAGTAATTTATTATTATGGATATACAACCTGGTATAACAATGTGTACCATAGCTAGAAATGGGCTAAAGTTTTCACATTTCACCTCTGGGAATTTAGAATTCTTATGATGATTATAACTCTTTCACTTAACTCTTTCATTTGAAAAATGTTTTATTAACTTTTTAGTGTACCTGTGTGTGTCTGTGTGTGTGTTTCTCTGTGTGTGCGTGTGTGCGTGTGTCTGAGTGTGTCAGTCAGAGGACAACTTATAGGAATCTGTTCTCTACTTCTACACATGGGTTCAAGGGATTAAGATCAGGTCTCAGGCTTGCCAGTAAGCACATTCACCAGATAAACCATCTTGCTGGCCCCTTCATCATTTTTTTTTAAATATGTAATCTAATAATCACTCTTAGCCAAAGGTTTCCTAAAACCCTAATTAACCTCCACCCCCATTTCTTCCTCTAAAATGAAAACACTAGCATGGCTCCCTATGTGATAAAGACGTCTCCTTGGGTAAAAGGATCCTTAGAATCCTCAGAATAATCATTGTTCACACCAGGTTTTGCTCAAATGTGCCTTTCCTTATGACTGAATCCGTTGCCCACCGCATCAGCTCTGCTAGATGACAGGCCTGCAGTACCCACACTTTCTACATTATTCTCTGTCCAGACATCCTGTGGTATTTCTTGTCTTTTCTTTCTTTGTCTGTTTTGTTTTTGAGGCAAGACTCTCTGTGTTGTCCTAGCTGCCCTAGAGCTCTCTAGGTAGACCAGGATGGCCTTGAACAGAGATCTTCCTGCCTCTGCCTCATCCTGGCTTTTCTTTGGTTTCCATGTTTATTTGTTTGCTTGTTTTTGTGGTGCTGGGCATGGAGTATAGGGCTCCAGCTGAGTGCCTGGTGCCTGCTGGGCAAGAGCTCTACCACTGACTTACACCCCAACTTCATCCGTCAACCCTCAGAAATCAAATGAACTGAGATGCAAAACACAGATCTCACTTCAAAGGGTGTTGGGGGTTGGTTGGTTGTTTGATTGGTTGATTGATTGATTGAATGTTTCTGAGCTAAGAGTGACCAGGATCCAGGAACATGGATTCAGGTTGTCCAGAAGTTGACATGTTCCACCTTGGAACTTGTGTGGTCACAGAACAAAAAGACAGTCATAGATCAATTCATTAACAAATATATTATGGGGACAGCAGGTGAGTGGGTCACAGCAAAGCATTCGTGTTTCTACAGATTCTTCTCTCTTTTTGAGACAAGGTCTCCCAATGTAGCCCTGGCTGGCCTAGTCCTTATACATGGACCAGATTGGCCTTGAACTTGCAGTGATTCTCTTGCCTTCGCCTCTGAGTGTTGGGATTACAGGTATGGTGTGTGTGCCATCTCTGCTAGAGGTATCAGATGGTTTCAAGACATTCTTAACTTTTGTGATGGTAGAAGCTAGTGGTCTGCTAAAAATCTATTCAAAAGAGTTCAGTTCAGTGAGAGACCTTACCTCAAAAAGTGAGATGGGGCCTGTAAGATGGCTTAGTGAGTAAAGGTGCTTGCTGCCAAGCCTGATGGACCTGAGTGTGATCCCTGGGTCTCACGTGGTGGAAGGAGAAAACCTACTCCTGAAAGTTGTCCTTTGACTTGGCAGGAGTGCTGTGGTATGTGCACATTGCATAATAGATAAGTAGATAAATAAATGAAGTTTTTAAAGTAATGATATAGAGAGCAATTGAGGAAGATATCCCTGATATTAATATTAACTTTGAGCCTCCAGGAACACTCACACAGGTGAATGCACCTACACACATGTGCACACATGTATACACCACAGACACACACACACACACACACACACACACACACACACACACACACACAAATCCATATATATTCATAAAGAACATTATAATCCCCCTTTGGAGGGGCTAATGTGGACAGGGCTATGCTCCAGAGAAGCCCTAGTATAAAGTCATAAGACAAACACACTAGAGAAGGACAGTGGAACTTATAATCCTCTCAAAGAGTAGGAGAAAGCTCAGATGATGACACATATCTGTAATCTTCAGTACTGGGCAGCTGTCCTCTGACTTCTGCATGTGATCAGTAGCACTAGTGTACACACACACACACACACACACACACACACACATATACAAATATGTTTTTAGAAACACTTCTTTTTTTTATTGAGAACTGAAGTTTATTAAAAGGGAAAGAGCAAAGGCAGAAACAGTTATGATGATGCCAGGGAGCTCAGGCATATGAGATACATCAGACAAAGGGCACTGTGCAGATATGGGTGAGGTTTAGGAGGGCGGCTCACATACTGTCATTGGCTCTGAATGTGACATAGGATTAAAATATGGATAAACTTCATCAGGGAAGGAAAGCTCACAGAATCTATAGATGAGAACTCCATGGTTGGAAACATCATAAAATGAGAGAATGCAAGCTTCTTGGTCCAGGAAAACTCCAACACAACTGAGACAACCAGTCAGAGAGAGGACCAAGACACTGGCATTTTGAGTGACAGAACACTCTAGAAACACTTCTAAAACAAACAAGAATGATCCAAATTTGTGGTTTAGGCCTGGGAAGAAGGCTTAGTGAGTGAATTCTTGCCTCATAAGCATGAGGACCTGAGTTCAGATCCCCAGAAACTATGAGTTCATGGCCAGCCTGGACTACATAAGACTCTATCTCAGATAGATAGACCGACTGACAGAGAGATAGATGGAAAGATGGGTTGTAGTGGCACAGGCCTGTAATTCTAGTACTTGGGAAGCTGACATAAAAGGATCAAGTCTTGGGCTAGCCTGCACTACACAGCAAGGACCTGTCACAACAAATCAAAAGCTATGAAATAACGCATGGTGAAGAGTTGCCCACGCTCCTGCTAGCCTGTCTTTTCGTTTATGGAAGAGAGAACAGAGATTCCATTGAGTGAGAAAAGCTCATACCAGGTTCGTCACTGACCCAAGACCACACAGGTCCAATCCTCTTACCTCAGACATCCCACTGATACATCATGATACCTTTCTGTATTCCCAAAGTAGGAAGTCTTTGTCACCAAATTTCTTCTCGTCTCTCTCTTTACATCTAGACGAGGGAAGTAGCCCGTTGCTCTGTATTCAACACCAAGTGCCCATCTCCAGGTAAACTCCATTCTTCCCTTGGAGTTCAGGTGCCATCGGGTAACATATGAGGAAGCACACTGGGACCATCCAGGACGAGCTGCGTTCCCCAACAGAAACGGCAAGTTCAGTCATGCATACCCTTGTAACAATGACAACAAGCCACAACGACAACAAAACCCTGCCTGCTAACACGGATCCTTCTGGGATGGCAACAGGCCAGTCACTTAGGAAAGAGTCCTTGGGTTCAAATCTATCCTTGTGTTTCATGACCTACCCTTCACATGTCAAGGCAGCTCTTCTAGGGGATAGGAGACAAGGAGCTGGTCTCACAACTTTAGGGCAGCTGAAGTTGTGGTAGATGAACTGTAAAAAGAGTGATGCCCTTAAGGCATCTAGGACAGGGCCTGTGACCTGACTTAGTGGGTAAAGGTACTTTCTGCAAACCTGACATCCTTGATGCCTGGGACTCTCGTGATGGAAGGGAAGGACCAAAAACAAGCTGCCCTCTGACTTCCACATGTGTGCCATAGCACTTGTGTATGCACAAGCACACACACACACACACACACACACACACACACACACACACACACACGCACGCACACACGCACATGCACATTAAAATAAATAATTTTTTAAAAAGACTTCTAGAATACAAATCAGGAAGAGTCCAGGTAAAGTTGTGACATTTGGTGCTAGGAAGAGGACTTAGTGTATAAAGTATTTGCCTCATAAACTTGGCCTGAGTTCAGATCCCCAGCACCCACACAAAAGCCAGGGGCAGCACATCTGGAATGGCAGCTCTGAAATGATGGAGTCAGGCAAGATCCTGGGACTCACGGGCCAGTCTGCTGGAACACTGAGCCCAAGTTCAGTGACAAAATAAAGTGACGGGCAATAGAGGAGGACACAAGATGTCAACCTGTGCTTCCTTACCCCTCCCCCTCACACACAAGTTTTGTGAGATTTGGATTGGTGCTTTCTTCTTCTTCCTTCCTCCCTCCCTCCATCCGTCCATCCATCTGTCCACTCCCCCCTCCTTCCTTCCTTTCTTTTTTTAGACAGGGTCTCACTATGTAGTCCTACCTGGTCTGGAACTCCCTATATAGACCAGGCTGACCTCAAACTCACAACAATTCACCTGCCTCTGCTAGGACTAAGGGTGTGCAGCACCATCCACAGCCTCTGCTTTTTCTTGTGACAACCCCATATATTTACATTCTTTACATATCTCATCTTATCCATACTTTGGTTGAAGTCATCTTTTCAAATTACTTCACATTCTGCTCTAAACACCGAAAATGTTCCTGGAACATTCCTATTTACACCGGGCTACAGAGATCTTTAGCAGAGAAATTTGATCTTTGGTCAAAATACTCATTTAGCCTTAGAAAAAATATACTATCTGCTTATTTGGGGGCAGAGTCTCATGTAGCCCAGGCTTGCCTTACACTCACTATATAGCTGAGAATGTCTTTGAACTCCTGATCCTCTGGCCTCTACAAGGCATCCACCATCATGCCTGGCATAAAAAGTGTGCTATTTAAAACCTTTTTTGTTTTGTTTTGTGTTTTAAAATAGCCAGAGTAACCAG
The DNA here is from genome assembly GCF_007827085.1 of Peromyscus californicus insignis. Taxonomy (NCBI): domain Eukaryota; kingdom Metazoa; phylum Chordata; class Mammalia; order Rodentia; family Cricetidae; genus Peromyscus; species Peromyscus californicus. The sequence continues at coordinate 79,562,806 of NW_026294595.1, forward strand.
TAGCCTAAACAAAGCCTTCAACTGAGTAAGAGAGACACTTTGCAAAAGACGTTGCTCTCCTTCCGTCTGTCAAAAAAGTGTCCTAATACCCAGTTTGTTAACACCTTTTTCTACCATCTGTCAAAAAATGTCATAATTAACACACAAATCTATGCGTCTGCAGCATGAATTGTCCCTGCCCCTATGTGGCAGCTGTGCTGAAACAGACTTCCTTTCTTATCCCTGATCCTCCCAAGAAATGGAGAAAAAAACCAGCAGAATCCATCAAGAGAGTCCTCCCCTGCCTCTAGGTCTTGGGACACATTGCAGAGCCTCCAAAGCAAGATTCCACTTTCTAAAAATTGTTCTTATTAGCATATATTAGTTATACACAATAATGGGTTTCATTATGGCATTTTAATATATGTATATGATGCATTTCAATCATGACCTCCCATTACTCTTTCTTATCCCCTCCCACACATCCTCTACTTCTTGCCAACTGGTCCCTCTTCTACTTCAATGGGTTTTTCATTTTTGCTGGCATGAGAAACTCAGTGAGTTTCATTAGAGTTGCTTATAGGAGCGTAAATATGGAGTTTGTAAAGGAACATTGGATCTTACCCGTGACTGCATCACTGAAGAAAAGGCCTTTCCCTTCCCAGGAAGTGCCTTCAGGGAGCGGTGGGTTTCCTGAGTGCCCCCCCCACTTGATTTTTCTTTTTTTTTTTTTTCGTTTTGTTGTTTTTGAGATAGAGTATATGTAAGCCAGGCTGGCCTCCTACTTGGTATCTAGCAGATGATGACCTTGAACTTCTGATCCTCCTGCTTCCACCTCCCCGGTACTGGAATTACAGGAACTGCCACCACGCCTCATTTTTTTGTTTGTTTATTTTTCTGTTTTGTTTTGGTTGGTTGGTTGGTGTTTTGCTCATTTGTTTGGTTGTTTGTTGTTGTTGTTTTGGTTTTTCGAGACAGAGTTTCTCTGTGTATCCCCGGCTGTCCTAGATCTCACTCTGTAGACTAGACTGGGCTCAAACTCGAAGCTTGCCTCTGCTTCCTGAGTGCTGGGCCTAAAGGCATGCAATACCACCCCTGGCCACTTCCTAATTTTTCTGTGTTGCTGGGCCTCATGCGTGCCAAGCTGGTGCACTATTGCTGAGCTACATCTGCCCATTTCCTTTTGCCTTTGAATTTGACATAATAATTTTTCCCCACAATGGAGCTGAGAGTTTGCAAATCTGATCTAAGACAGAAGCAAGGTAGAACTTCACTCAGTCTAAATGTTTTAAAGAATGTGTTGTGGAATAATCTTTTTATACACTGTGAATATGTGTCACCGGGATTGGTTTAATAAAAAGCTGAATGGTCAATAGCTAGGCAGGATTTTCGGAGCAGAGAGGATGCTGAGAAGAAGAAGGACAGAGTCACCAGCCAGGCACGGAGGAAACAGGAAAGCATCATAGACAGTGCAGAGTACAGGTAATAAAGCCACTAGGCAGAAAGCAAATTAATAGAAACAGGTTAATTTAAGTTATAAGAGCTAGCTAAAAACAATCCTAAGCTATTGGCTGAGCTTTCATAATTAATAGGTAGTTTCCATGTGGTTATTTGGGAGCTGGCAGGCAGGACAGAAAAGGCTGCCTACAAGAGTGTGTCCCTTCAAGATGACTGAGGCCTAGAGAGACAACTCAGTGGTTAAGAGCACCAGCTGCAGCCAGGCAGTGGTGGCACATGCCTTTAATCCCAGCACTGGGGAGGCAGAGGCAGGTGGATCTCTGTGAGTTCGAGGCCTGCCTGGACTACAGAGTGAGTTCCAGGAAAGGCGCAAAAAACCAAAAAAAAAGAGCACCAGCTGCTCTTCCAGAGGACCTAGGTTTGATTCCCAGCACTCACATGGAAGATCTCAACCATCTGTAACTCCAGTTCCATGGAATTCATCTGACTCCCTCTTCTGGCCTCTGGACACATATATACACATAAAATAAATACATATTTTAAAAAGATAACTGAAGAAGATAATCTGTCCAGGTTCCTAGTAGAGAATCTATGTCCTGTTTGAGACCAGCTCCAGAAGTGGGGGAAGAAAGGGAAAGGTCTGAGGTACAGGAAGAAATGTTTGCCTTTCTGTGACGTTCTCCACCACATGCCCTTCTCCTCCTTCCTCCCTCCCATCTCTTTTCGAAACAGCATGGCACTCAAGTCCTGTAGCTCAGCTGACCTGGAACTCACTATATGGTCCAGCATGGCTTTGAACCTCCAGCAACCCTTCTGCTTCACAAGTGCTCGAATTACAGGCATAAACCACCACACTGGCTCCTCTTCTCTTTCCCAGAAAGGAAGAATTAGTCATTCATAAGTGTAGTCCCAGCTTCTGGCATTTACTGTATTCAAGTTTGGAACAGGACTGTAGTTTTTCTTTGAAAGGGCCATTTTTTTTTTTTTTTTTTTGAGAAGAGAATTACCATGCCATAAATACAAAGTCTATCCTGGGGTTTTACCTCAACCAGAAAATTTAGAGTCCTAACTTTCTGGTTCTTCTGAATTCATAATCAAATACAATACAAAATGTCCCCAGACCAGGTCCAGGTCTTGCCTACCCCAGTGATCCCCATACGCCTGGTTTGCTTCCAGTAAATGTAAGTATAGTCATCCACGTCAAGTGCTTACTGCCTGTCAGTTTAAATTATATGTAGCACTATGGTTATTGGTATTAATAACGGGTTTGGGTTTTTTGTTTTGTTTTTTGCTGGAGAACCAATGCAGGGCCTCACAAGAGCTAATCAAGGCTCTGCTGTGAGTCACACTTCCATCCCTGTGTTTGTCAGAGTCAGGCTCTGATGTATCTCAAGCTGGTATCAACTCACTAATTACCACGGATGACTTTGAACTTCTCACCTCCTGCCCCAACCTCTTGAGTTCTAGAATTATAGGCATGCACCACCATGCTCTTTAGGTAGTGGAGGGGAATCAAACCCCAGACTTCCTGAGTGCTAGAGAAGCATTCTACCAATCGAGCTGCGTTCTCAATCTTCATTGTTTGTTTCCTAAGATATTGAATGCTGTTCAACATTTTCAGTCTTCATAGTGTGCTTATTTTACGTGGCACAGACACCCGCTTACAGCTTCAGAGAAGCAGTGGGAACATTAATTAATCCTAAAGTTGCTATTGGGATTAATGCAGCAATACATTTTTTTCCTAATAGGAAAAGTATATATTTGCAAATATTAAAAAAAAAAAAAAAGGAAGGATCCCAGCACTCAGGAAGCAGAGGCAGGTGGATCTTTGAGTTTGAGGTCAGCCTGGTCTACAGAGTGAGTTCCAGGACAGCTTGGACTACATACACTATACTGAGAAACCCTGTCTTGAAAAACGAAACAAAACAAAAAAAATGAAAAGCCCATAAGGTTGTGGGAGAAGCAATCAAACCCGAGATTTGTTTGAGCATTCTTCTTCTACTTGGTCTGTTCTCAGATAAAGGAGTTTCATTCAGAAGGAGGACCACAACAAGTTCATCTTCTCGTAAATTCAATGTCCTACTTGTTATTGCTGGGATGAAACACCATGACCAAAAGGAAGTTCGGATGGAAAGAGTTTATTTAGCGTACACTTCCATATCACTGCTCATCACTGAAAGAAGTCAGGACAGGACAGAACTCAAACAGGGCAGGAGCCTGGAGGCAGGAGCTGATAAAGAGGCCATGGAGGGGTGCTGCTTAGGATTGCTCAGGCAGCTTTCATTTTTTTTTTATCTTTTTGTTTTGTTTTGTTTTGGCTTGGTTTTGTTGTTGTTTGTTTCTTGAGATAAAGTTTCTCTGTACTGCCTTGGCTGTCCTGGAACTCGCTCTGTAGACCAGGCTTGCCTCCAACTCACAGAGATCCACCTGCCTCTGCCTTCAGAGTGCTGGGATTCAAGGCATGTGCCACCATGGCCTAACTGCCCCAGGAACATTTAAAATAAAATATAAAGACCCCATACTCCATCTTCATCATAACACTATACTTTTATTATCAAAAACTAAGAAAAAAAGAGGTAGATTAATACAATACTGGAAGCAACTTAAAACCTACGTGGCTTTCTTTGGGCCACCAACCAGCTCCCAAATCATGACATGGAGACTTATTATTAGTTATGGATGCTTGGCCTTCTCTTATGCTTGACCCACTACCTCTTATAACTTAATTTAACCTGTTTCTCTTCATCTACATTTTGTCTCGGGGCTTTTTACCTTTCTTTCGTTCTGTATGTCCTACTCTGTCTGGCTGCCTGGTGGCTGCCTGGCCCCAGGCATCTCCTTCTCTTTCTCCCTCCTTCTCTCCTCCGGAGCCTAGATTCCTCCTACCACTTACTCTCTCTGCCCGCTAGCCCCACCTATCCCTCTACTGCCTAAGTATTGGCCATTCAGTTTTTTATTAGACCAATCAGGTGCCTTAGGCAGGCAAAGCAACACATCTTTACATTGTTAAACAAATGCAGCATAAACAAATGTAACACATCTTTGCCTAATTAAAGTAATATTCCACAACACCTACAGCATATATTTATGAGTCTATTGTCTTTTATATCTAAGGTATTTTCCTCAGCCAATCAAGTTTTGTTTTTGTTTAGCAGGGGATGGTGTGCATCTGTGCACATGTGCGTGCAGGTGTGCTTACCCTTGCATATGCAAGTACAGGACAGAGGTAGACGTTGAGTGTCGTCCTCAATTACTCCCTGCTTTATATATACCTTTTAAATATTTTATTTAATTGTGTGTGCGTGTGCATGCACACATGTGAGTACTGTGCCTACAGAGGCTAGTGGCAACAGATCCTTTAGAGTGGAGTTACAGGACATTTGTGAGCCACCTGATGTAAGTTCTGGGAACTGAACTTGTGTCCTCTGCAAGAATAGTATAGACTCTGGATCTGCCTAACTCTGCCCACCCTAGCCTTGGATTAAGGAGCTGCTAGCGCTTACATGGGTGCTTAGTATGGTGATTTGAAAGAAAATGGCCCCCAAAGGGAATGGCACTATTGGGAAGTGTGGCTTTGTTGGAATAGGTATGGCCTTGTTGAAGGAAGTGTGTCACTGTGGGGGTGGTTGAGGTCTGTTTGCCTTAAGCTACACTCAGTGTTACAGTCCACTTCCTGTTGCCTGATATCAAGACGTAGGACTCTCAGCTACCTCTCCAGCACCATGTCTACCTGTACACTGCCATGTTCCCCACCATGATGATAATGGACTGGACCTCTAAAACTATAAGCTGCCACCTCAGTTGAATGTTTTCCCCTATAAGAGTTGTCATGGTCATGGTGTCTCTTCACAGTAATAGAAACCCTAAGACCCTTAGGATCCGAAAGGGCTTTTGGAACCTTACACGCAGAACTGGTGTCAACCGTAGCACCAGATCCACTTCACTGATGTCACTGCTGAATGTCTCAGCAGCTTAGTCCCCCTCTCTATAAAATGATACATACCCTACAAGGTTAGGCTAAGGATTGCAAGAGTTCGTGGCTGTGGACGCGCTTGGCACACAAAGGAGTAAGGTTGCATGGCTGTGGACGCGCTTGGCACACAAAGGAGTAAGGTTGCATGGCTGTGGACGTGCTCGGCACACAAAGGAGTAAGGTTGCATGGCTGTGGACACGCTTGGCACACAAAGGAGTAAGGTTGCATGGCTGTGGACGCGCTCGGCACACAAAGGAGTAAGGTTGCCTGTCGTTATCGTCACCCATCTTGTTACTGTGTTGTCTCCCAATGCCTCATTCGCCACACGGAGGGATCGCATGAAGATTTAATCCATCTGGGCATAGTGATTCACACTTGTGATACCCGCATTTGGAAGGCTAAGCCAGGAGGACTTCCTGAAATTTAGGGCTACAGAGTGAGCTCCTGTCTCAACAAACTAAAAAACATATAACCTAACTCGGTTTCTCAAATACCACTGATCATTTTATTTATTATTTTTTATAAAACATACTTACAAACTAAGCATGGTGTGGTAACATACACCTGCAGTCCTGGTACTTGGGAAGTGGAGGCAGGAGGATCAGGAGTTCAAGGCCAACCTCCGCTACTTAACAAATTCAAAGCCATCTTAAAAACAATACAGTTCTAGACCCAGAGTATGGTGGTTTGAAAGAAAATGGCCCCCAAAGAGAGTGGCACTATTAGGAAGTGTGGCCTTGTTGGAGGAAGTGTGTCACTGTGAGGGCAGACTTTGAGGTCTCATATATGTTCAAGCATGCCCAGTGTGACAGACCACTTCCTGTTGCCTGCACAAGACGTAGAACTCTCCAGGATCATGTCTGCCTGCACACTGCCATGTCCCACGTCAATGATAATGGACCTAACCTCTGAACTGTAAGTCACCCAATTAAATGTTTTTCTTTATAAGAGTTGCTGTGATCATAGTGTTTCTTCACAGCAGTAGAAACCCTAACTAAGACACAGAGGCAGGTGGATCTCTGTGAATCTGAGGCCAGCCTGGTCTACACAGAGAGATTCTATCTAAAACAAACAAAACAGCCCATAAATTTAATACTCTTCCCTTCAAGGCCGTCTGAGTTGGGCATCTCCAGCATCTTTTATTATTTTTTTTTTTTTGAGACAGGATCTTGCTATATTTATTTGCCCAGACTGGTTTCAGCTGCCTCAGCCTTTGAGTGCTGGAATTACAGGCTAATAAAAACCCAGAGTCAGATATTAGGGTGAAAGCTGAAAGATCAGAGAAGCAGAGTAGGAACCACTAGAAACTTCTTACCTCTGCAAAATCTCAGACTGAATGTAGGAGGAGAGCCTGTCTCCACCCACCTTATATTCCTGTCTCTGCCTCCCTAGTGCTAGGATTAAAGGTGGGCACCACCACCAGACTCTATTTCTCTTTCATACTGGTTCAATCTTGTGTAGCCCAGGGTGGCCTCGAACTCCTGATCTTCCTGCTTTCTCCTCCCAAGTGCTGGGTGTGTGCCACCACTGCTTGGTCTCTATGGTTAACTAGTGGCTAGCTCTGCCCTCTGTTCTCCAGGCAAACTTTATTTGTCAGAACACAAACAAAATACCACACAATAATGTGTCACTCCAGTCTGGCTTGTGACAAAATTTGATAAGTAAATGGAAGTGGGAAAGTGATCTGCAAATTGAGAAGGTAGGTTATAAAAATTCTTATGGCTGTCATATTAATATCTATCGCTTCTTCCTCCACCATTATCTCCTTTCCAACTATTATATTGACAGCAGCCCTATGGAGAAAGCCAGGCTTCTGGTCAATAGCTCTAGGAGAGTCTGAGAGCGCCTACAGTCACTGTAAGGCAAGCCTTAGGACGAGCAAGCTCTCACCAACACTGAGTGCAATCACTTTAAAAACTCGAGTCACGGGCTGGGGAGATGGATTGTTGGATAAAGCACTTGCTGTGCAAGCATGAGTTCAAATCCCCAGCACCCGTATAAAATCTGGGCAGGCCTGTCAGCTGCTAATAGCCCAATACATAGAACTTAGATACAGGAGATAGCCGAATCAGTGACCTTGTCCGGTGAGAGACCCTGCCTCAGTAAATAAAGTGCAAAGCTACTAAGGAAGCTACCCAGTATCAACTTCAGGCCTCATATGAACACACATACACCATATATATGTGTGTGTGTGTGTATACACATAACACACTCATCCACACACAACAGAACTCTGAGTCACAATTATGCAGCTCAGCCTTCCAGAATTTCTGATCCATAGAAATAGTGAATTAGGAAATGCTCGCTCTTTTAATCCAGTAGGTTTAGAGGGTAATGTGTTCCATAGCAACAGATAAATGAACTCAATTCTTCATGTTCCCAATGATGTATGAGCAGAGCAAACCCTATCTTGCCTTCACATGGTACTTAGATTCTAGTGGGGCTGTTATAGCATAAACAAGTAAAGAAATAAAGTCAAGTAGCAGTCACTGTTCTTGGGAGTACACAGCCACAGTGAATATGTATCTGGGAACCGAGGAGGAACATGGCCATAATAATGGGAATAGAAGAAGCATTTTAGGTAAGGCAGCACAAATTTTCTGTTTTTAGCTTGCATTTTTAAGATCAGACTTGGTTTTTTTTTTTTTTTTTTTTTGTTTTTTTGTTGTTTTTTTTTTTTTTGTTTTTTCGAGACAGGGTTTCTCTGTGTAGCTTTGCGCCTTTCCTGGAACTCGCTTTGGAGACCAGGCTGGCCTCGAACTCACAGAGATCCGCCTGGCTCTGCCTCCCGAGTGCTGGGATTAAAGGCGTGCGCCACCACCGCCCGGCCAGACTTGGTTTTTGAACAGTTTTAGATTTACAGAAAAATTGAGAGTTCACATGTATCACCCTGACACAGTGTCCCCCATTACAGCATCCTTTTAAAATTATTTTTATTTGTTTATTTATTAAGACAATCATTTGTTGAGACAGGGTCTCACTATATAGCTCTGGCTGGCCTAGAACTCATTGTATAGACCAGGCTAGTTTCATTTCACATCTGCCTGCTTCTGCCTGCTTCTGTCTCCTGAGTGTGCCTAGCTGATTAATCACTCTTTAAGTTAACCTTGATCTCCTGGCTAGGGTAGAGTCTTCGTTACTTTTCTATTGCTGTGATAAGACACCATGACCAAGGCAACTCCTAGAAGAGTTTATTGGGCTTATAGTTTCAGAGGATGAGTCCATGATCGTTAAGGTAGGGAGCATGGCAGCAAGGTAGGCATGGTGCTGGAGTAGTAGCTGAGAGTTTGCATCTAACCCACAAGCAGGAGACTGATTAAGAGAGAGAAACACTGGGCGAATGGCTTGGGCTTTTGAAACCTCAATGCCCACCCCCAGTGACACACTGTCTCCTACAAGGCCACACCCCCTAATCCTCCCCAAACATGCTGTGGAATAATCCTTCTGTACACTGTGTGAATATTTATCACTATGATTCGTTTAATAAACAAGCTGACTGGCCAATAGCTGAACAGGATAAAGTTAGGTGGGAAAGTCAAACTGAAAATGATGGGAAGGGCAGGGTCAGGAGTCACCAGTCAGACACAGAGGGAGCAGGAGATGAATGTGTTGTGCTAATAAAGGTACTGCCCCATGGCAGAGCATAAATAAGGAATATGGGTTAACTTAAAATGTAAGAGCTAGTTAGTAATAATCCTGAGCTATTGACCAAGCATTTATAATTTATATTAAGCCTCAGTGATTATTTGGAAGCAGGCAGTCAAGACAGGAAAATTCTGCCTATATAAATAGTTCCATCAATTGAGTACCAAGTATTCAAATATATGAGCCCCATGAGGGCCATTTTCATTCAGACCACCACATTCCACTCCCTGACCCCCATAAGCCTGTAGCCACATCATAATGCAAAATACACTTTGTTCAGTTTCAAAACTCCCCACAGTCGTTCAGTCTCAAGACTGTTTAAAAGTCTTAAGTCTCTTCTGAGACTTAGGCAATCTCTTACTTGTAACCCCTGTAAAGTCAAAAACCAAATTACATACTTCCAACATACAATGGCACAAAATATACATTACCATTCCAAAAGGGAAAAATAGGAACATAGTGAATCAAGAAAATACTGGACCAATGCAAGACCAAAACCCAGGAGGGGAAAACTCCAAATCCTGTAACACTGAGTCTAATGTCAAAGGGTTTGGGTGGCTCTTTCCTTCCAGTTTTTCAGACTGCAGTACACTTCTCTGTCTTGGGATAGTTCCACTCCTTCTACACAGCTCTCCCTGGCAGATGTCCCACAGCTCTGCCACCTTCAAATCCTACCATCTCCAATGAAATCCTGACTTCACTTTCACAGCTTTATCAAATGGTCTCTCTAGTCCTCCATGCAGGAACTCCCCTGCCACACATGTGGCCTCAGCAGCTTTCCTCAGCTGTGGAAGAAAATGCCACAACTCCTTTACGATATCCATCATGACTGTTTGTTGGTGGCGGTGTTTGGTTTTGTCTTTTGAGGCAGAGCTTCTCTGTGAAGCCCTGGCTGTCCTGAAACTTGCTCTGTAGAACAGAGTGGCCTCAGAGATCTACCTGTTTCTGCCTCCCAAGTGCTGAGATTAAAGACATGCACCACCACTGCCCAGCTTGTATCCATCATAACTCTAAAGCCAGAACCACATAACCAATGCTGCCAAGTTCTGCTCCCTGCTTGGGATGGAACTTGGCCCCCTCCTTGAATTACATTTGCATAAACTTTGGTTTGTTGGCACTCTTCGACACGAGTTTCTCTCAATGTAGGCTTGACTGTCCTGAACATGTAGACCAGGCTAGCCTCAAACTCACCTAGATCCTCCTGCCTCTTCCTCCCCAGTGCTGAGATCACAGGCAACGGCCACCAAGGGATGCTTGTTCTTGCTCCTTATGAACAAACAGATCATTCCTAAGGCCTCTGCTGTCTGCAGACTTCAGGATTCTGGGCTGCGTCTCACCCTGAGGGCACCACTCCCTTTATTTCATTTATCTTCATCTCCTGAGCACAAACCATGACTCCCACATTTAATTTCCGGGTGCTCTTTCTTTCCTCAAACTGTACACTTTATATTTCCTTTTGCCCTGTGTGCTCTTTTTAAATCGTAGTTCTGCATACCTGGTTGCTAATAACGGTGTGGCACAGTCAATATTAAGCTGTCTTGAAACCTCCACCAATGAAATTAGTGCAAGACTCTTCTGTTTGGCCTCAGATTCTTTTACTTACTTACTTATTTATTTATTTTTAAATTTTTATTATTTATTTATTTATTTATTTATTTATTTATTTATTTTCTGAGGCAAGGTTTCTCTGTATAGCTTTGGAGCCTGTCCTGGAACTCGATTTGTAGCCCTGTAGACCAGGCTGGCCTTGAACTCACAGAGATCTGCCTGCCTCTGCCTCCTGAGTGCTGGGATTAAAGGCTTGTGCCACCACCGCCTGGCTAGCCTCAGATTCTTAAGACAAGGGTAAAAAAAGGCAGCCACATTCTTTGCTAAAATATCACAAGAATAGTCTGTAACCCAGTTACTAATATTATTCTCCTTTGAAATCTCTTGAGCTGGGCCTCCATAATCCACATTATTCTCAGCGACACTATCTTCCAAGCTTCTACTCAAATGGCCCATTAAGTCTTACCTATATTATTCAACCTCTTTCCTAGCCCACAGTCCTAAAGTCTTCTATATTCCTCCCAAAACCGGCACAGTCCAGCCCGTCACAGCAATAAATACGGTAACTCTGCTACCAACTTTTGCTGCACTAAGACACCATGACTCGGACAACTTATAGAAGAAGGAATTTATTGTACTTACAGTTTCAGAGAGTGAATCCATGACATCAAGGTGGGAACCATGGCAACAGGCAGACATGGGGCTGGAGGAGTAGCTGGATACAGCACTCTGTTGCTCTTCCATATATGACGCACAAAGAGAGAGTAGAGACAAAGACACTTGGAACAGTGTGGTCTACTGAAAACTCAAAGCCCACACCCAATGACAATTTCTCCTCCAATAGGGCCACAACTCCTTGTCTTTCCCAAACAGTTCCACCAATTGGGTACTGAGTATTCAAATGTATGAGCCTATGGGAGCCATACTCATTCAAACCATAAGAAGTTCATCAGATTTTTGCATCATAAAGTTAACTTTTGCCTCATTTCCTTTTGGAGACCATATGCTTTGAAAGAAGTCACTTTGTATAGCTCGCACTGAGAAGAATATGGTATTAGTCAGGCTTAGTGACTTACACCTATAATCCCAGCAGTGGGAAGGCTGCAAAAGAGGAATCATGGGAAAGTTAAAGGCAAGTTCAGCCAGGGCTACAGAGTGAGACTCTCGTCTCAACAACAACAACAACAAAACAAAGCAAAAGGTTTTCTTCTTCCCGGCCAAACTATTATTTGAAATGCATTGTTTCCTATTTTCGGGTTGTTTTTTTTTAAGGTTTATTTCTTTATTATGCATATAATGTTCTGCCTGCATGTATCCCTGCACACCAGAAGAGGGCACCAGATCTCATTATAGATGGTTGTGAGCCACCATGTGGTTGCTGGGAATTGAACTCAGGACCTCTGGAAGAGCAGTCAATGCTCTTAACCTCTGAGCCATCTCCCAGCCCTCTATTTTTTTTTTTTTGTTTTGTTTTGTTTTGTTTTGTTTTGTTTTGGTTTTTCGAGACAGGGTTTCTCTGTGTAGCTTTGCGCCTTTCCTGGGACTCACTTGGTAGCCCAGGCTGGCCTCGAACTCACAGAGATCCGCCTGGCTCTGCCTCCCGAGTGCTGGGATTAAAGGCGTGCGCCACCACCGCCCGGCCCTATTTTTGTTTTTTAAGCAGCATACAAAGCAGTGGTTTTTAGCAGATGTGATGGCACATGCCTATTATTCTAGCACTTGAGAGGTAAAGGCAGGAGGATCAGTAGCTCAAGGTCGTATTCAACTACATAGTAAGTTCAAGACCAGCCTAGGCTATGTAAAAACATATTGTTTAAAAATTTTGGGCACTGGAAAGGGGTTAAGAGCATTTATTGTTCTTCCAAATAATGGGGTTCAATTCCCAGCACCCACATGACAGCTTACAGCCATCTGTAACTCAAGTTCCAGGGGATCCAATGCCTTCTTCTGGCCTCTGCAGGCACCAGGAATGCACAAGGTACACAGACATACATGCAGGCAAAACACTCATGCACATAATTTTTGAATAAATAATCAAAAATATTGGGTCTCAGAGATGGCTCAGCAATTGAGAGCACTTTCTGTATTTTCACAGGAGCCTGGTTCAGGTCCCAGCACCGACATGGAGACTCACAACTGTCTGTAATTCCAGTTCCAGGAGGGCAGACACCCACTTCTAGCCTCTGCAGATACTGCATGTACATTGTACACTTACATACATACAGGCAAACACTCATACACACATAATAAAACTAAATAAAATCTTTAAAAATGTTAGCTGAGGCCAGGCAGGCCTTTTAATCCTAGCACTCAGGAGGCAGAGCTGGGATTAGAGGTGTATGCCACCACCTCCCAGCCCCAATGACAGATTTTAGAAGCTATTAAACAAAAAATTAATTGTACCAGAAACAATTCTAGGTGTTTCTTCCTGCTTTCTTTTAATCAAAAAGCAAACAAAAACAAAACAGGAAGGCTTGATGTGGTGGCATCTGTCTGTCACCCCATCACTCTAGAGGCAGAGGAAAGGAGATTGTCCATGAGTTCAAGGCCAGCCTGGACTCTATAGTGAAACGCAGATGAGGGAGGCAAGTATAGGAGATGGTTTAGTAATCTGGGACCTCACTAGGATTTCACTGTGAACCCTTTCTCCAGCTCCCCCCAATCCTAATTATGCACTTGGCAGCTTAGGACCCTCACCTGCATGTACTAGGCACACATACCCCTCTTAACAATGCAGGGAGCAACCTGTTGGCAACCTAGGACCCCCCACCTGCTTGAAGTGACATGCACGCCCTACTTCAAACAATGGAGCAAGTTTCCTCTCCCCTTGGCAACCATCAAACATGAATAGTTTCTAGCCAATCACACTCAGATTGTATCTAGGTAGAAGGGGAGGGAGGACCATCAGGCCTGAAGTAATTTGAGTCTCTGTGCAATAAAGCAAACTGTGCCCTGTAAGTGAACATTTAGGGGGAATCTCCTATTTACCATCTTATGCCTCTGTATGCCTCTGGCATGCATGTGATTAAAATCAGATGCATTATGGGAAGGAACATAACAGTAAAAATTATAAAATTGAAATCTATCAATCAAAATAGAGAACAGCCCACATTATATCCCTTAGTAACCAGCCTCTCCTTCCTTTAGACCCCGTAAAAGATTCTCACCAGAGTAACCTGCTGTCAGTGTATTTCTTTCTGATTTCTACTGACACTTCACTTTTGAATAAAGTTTCCTTGCTGCTTCACAATTTGTATGTGTTTATTTCCATTTCTTGAATAAGGTGCCCACAACCTGGTGTTCCAGTTTGTTTTCTGTTTCTGTTAACAGTATTAACTGAGTCTCCCTCCTCCCAGGTGACTCTCGTTTCTGTCCCAATGACAAAAGCTATCGAGCACACTGGGAACCACTTGAGCGAGATACCCACTTCTGTCTCAAAAAATAAACAAATAAAAAGTAAAAACATAAAAACCAGCTAACCACTTACTATAGAGATTATGAAGGACACTCCTACAGAGGATAGGATTTTGAGCTAGATCTCTAGCCCAGTTTCTTTTGGTAAATCTTTGACATAAAACATCATAAGTTTGGGCAGATTTAAAATTTTTCAATTAAAAATTTTAAAAACAAATCATTTAAATTTTTTCAAAAATAATGACAAGAGCTATTAATTATCTAAAAGACCAAACCCATGCATAATCTGTAATCCATGTTAAACACCATTCTAGCTGTGGGGTCGTGGCACACACCTTTAATCCTAGCACATGGGAGGCAGAGCAGGCAGATCTCTGAGTTCAAGGCCAGCCTGGTCTACAGAGTTCCAGAATAGTCAAGGCCACCCAGAGAAATCCTGTCTTGAAAAACCAAAGCAAAAAACTAACAAACAGGCCGGGCAGTGGTGGCGCACGCCTTTAATCCCAGCACTCGGGAGGCAGAGCCAGGCGGATCTCTGTGAGTTCGAGGCCAGCCTGGGCTACCAAGTGAGTTCCAGGAAAGGCGCAAAGCTACACAGAGAAACCCTGTCTCGAAAAACCAAAAAAAAAAAAAAAAACAAAACAAAAAAAAAAAAAAAAACTAACAAACAACAACAACAACAAAAATGCACTATTCTAGGAAAGACCTTGGTTTTTTTTTTTTGTTGTTGTTGTTGTTTTGTTTTTAGAGACAGGGGTCCTGGAACTCCCTCTGTAGACCAGGCTAGCCATGAACTCACAGAGATCTGCCTGCTTCTGCCCCCTGAGTGCTGGGATTAAAGGTGTGCACCACCACCACCCGGCTGAAAGATCTTGTTGTTATAAAAGCATCCTAATTAATGAATTCCAACACTATGATTTAAATAATAGAAAATAGAAAAATACTATCCTTTATCTTTCTTCCTCTTTTCTTTGTTTTGCTTTGTGTTGTTTTGAAACAAGACAAAGACTCATACTGTAGCCCACAGTGGCCTCAAACTGGTTGCATTTCTTCTTCCTCAGTCTCCCAGGGTTAGGATTACAGAGCTATCAAACTGACTGGCCTTGTTGATTTAAGAAAATAAACCAATCAAGTAGGTGATAAGGTAAGCAGCATTAGATACATGCACTATGGTTCAGTCTCTCTCTCTGTTGTTACAAATGTTTAAAGAATGATTGAGCCCAGTATTATGGCACATTCCTGTTGATCCCAACATTTAGGAAGCTGAGGCAGAAGGATTATAAGTTTAAGGCTAGCTTCAGCTACAGTTCCAGGTCAGCCTGAGCTATCTAGCAAGACTCTGGGGAAAAAAAAAGACACTATGGATTCCCTTCTAAAATCTCCCTCCTATTATTCACATACATAGGCATCTATGTGCATGTATACAGATACAACCTTGTTGTTTCCATTTCTTTTGTTTTTGAGTTTAAATATATATATATATTACATATACATGTATTGCAAATATATAATACATATATATAGTACATATAATGCTTCTTATTTATTATTTAAGAATTTCATGTTGTACACAAAACTGTACACAATATTTGATCCCCCACTACCTCTCCAACTCCCCTAGCTCCCCTAATAGGTACCTCTTCCAACTTTAAGTCCTCTTTTTTTACAATCTAGTCCAATTAGTACGCTACCTGTATGCTCATGAATATGGGGTCATCCACTGAAGCACGGGGCCAGGCCCACAAGAAAAATAAGTCTCCCTCCTTCAGCAGCTGGCAACTGCCAATAGCTCCTCTCCTAGCCTCATGAGTCCTTCTCCATCCTGCTTTTGGTTCTGGGGACCAGAATCTTGCTACATATCCTAGGCTGTCCTCAAACTCTCAACCCTCTTCTTTCTGCCTCCAAAGAGCAGTGTACTCAAATTTTTCTTTGGACTGTCAGCTCACAAATAACAACCCAGACACTTATTAAATGAAAGCTTGGCCTTAGCTTAGGCTTGTTTTTAACTAGCTCTTATAACTTAAATTAACCCATATCTATTCATCTACATTCTGTCACATACTGCCCATCCTGCTTCCTCCTTGTCTCCTCCTGTCTCTCACAAATACCTAGATTCCTCTTCCTACTTCCTCTCTCTGCCTGGAAGTCCTGCCTATACCTCTTGCCTAGCTATTGGCTATTGAGCTTTTTATTCCCCCTTTTAAGTAAATAAAAAGGAAAGGTTTTTAACTCTAACATAGTAAAACTATATAATGTATAATAAAGTCTTTAAAGAGAGAGTGCTGTGGGATGGTCTGTATGTGCTCTGATTGGTCAATAAATAAAACACTGATTGGCCAGTGGCCAGGCAGGAAGTATAGGCAGGACTAACAGAGAGGAGAATTGAGAGAACAGGAAGGAGGAGGGAGACATTGCCAGCTGCCGCCATGACAAGCAGCATGTGAAGATGCCGGTAAGCCACAAGCCATGTGGCAAGGTATAGATTTATAGAAATGGATTAATTTAAGATATAAGAACAGTTAGCAAGAAGCCTGCCACAGCCATACAGTTTGTAAGCAATATAAGTCTCTGTGTTTACTTGGTTGGGTCTGAGCAGCTGTGGGACTGGCAGGTGACAGAGATTTGTCCTGACTGTGAACCAGGAAGGAAAACTCTAGCTACAAGAGAGTAAAGTAATAATAAAAAAAAATTAATAAGCCTTGTAAGGATGGGAAATACACAGGGAGTTTGCATCCTGTGTGATGTTTTGTTTACTTTGAATTTTTTAAAATGCTAATGTACAAAAAACAATAGCTGCTGAGAGACATTTGGATTATGAAAACTGCTAAATTAAACCAACCTATATATCTTAAGAATGTCTTAACAACAAACTGGAAGTCAAAAAATATGTGCATTGGAAGAGAGGTTATGTGTTTGTTTCCACAGGAAACAAAACTTTTCAAAATTAATGAAGATCAGATTTGATTGGGGGAGATCTCCTGAAAATCTTGGCTACAGACATGAAGAAATTAAAAAAAAAAAAAAAAGAAAGAAAACCAGACTACAGAACAGGTGACATATATGCTGATCCCTCTACTATGGGAACAGCTCTGAGACTGGATGAGACATGATAACTCTTGTTGGCTAGAGAGTCCTCATGACATTATTACAATGCAATCCTTTCATGTGACATGGATGGAGATTTATAGTTTGGGTATACAGTCCAAAAGGACTTATAAAGTTAACAGATGCCTTTTACCTGCTCAAACATACAACAAAAAATCATCTTTAGGGCAGGAGAGATGGCTCAGAGGTTAAAAGAACTGACTGCTCTTCCAGAGCTCCCAAGTTCAATTCCCAGCACCCACATGGTGGCTCACACCATCTGTAATGAGATCTGGCACCCTCTTCTGTGTACATAATAAATAAATAAATCTTTTTTAAAAATCATCTTTAGCTGACTTATGCATCCCACACATTCCATACTTGTGTTAATGCAGATACATATGTTATCTTTAAAAGTGTATGTGTTTTCACACAAAAAAGGACCAGATACCAATGAATACAAGTAGCCCAGGTGATCCAGCATCTCAGAATGCCTCTGTTGAAGTTTCTTCAAAATTCTACATTCAGAACAACTTCAAAGTTGCTAGTTGAGATGGTCCAGCCTCCCAGACTATCCAGGACTTCAGATAAGCTCTACTTTCCTGTCACACAGTGGCTAAACAAAAAAATGACACAGCCAGTTTTCCCAGAACTTGACTGTTATTCTAGTTTTCTCAGGGACCCCTAAAAATGCCATCACCTCCAGACAACAAGAAACAGTCTAGGCAACACAACACTCATATTCTCAAGAGGTAAGGTGGGTGGTTTTTGGTTTTTTGGTGGGTTATAGATGTTTGTCATCTTTAGGTGGGTTGGGTGCAAATTGTTACTGGTCATGGTAAGGGAAGAAACTAAGCAAGGGAGGTTGGATTCAAAGATCTCTTTCTGAAAAGAAAAAGTGGGATATGGGAATGATAGAATAAAAAGGTAGATTATTGAACCTACTTTTATATTAAAAAGCAACTACTAGTCTCAAATATTTTACATTGATGTGGATTTTTATATATTGATACAGATTTAAGGTTATTTTTGTTATACTGTATATATGTTTCTACTCTTGTTTAAGGTATTGTACTCATTCAGCTCTAAAAATATAATCTATAATTAAGAATTACAGGTTAATAGTTACTCATCTATAATAATCAAACTTGTAGTCATGTTACATATGTTTTCAAGATCAAACAGATATATTTTAGATAGATAGATGGTCTTCAAACACTTCAGAGATGTACAGAATATGGCATTTTTTTTTTTTTTGGTTTTTCGAGACAGGGTTTCTCTGTGTAGCTTTGTGCCTTTTCCTGGAACTCACTTGGTAGCCCAGGCTGGCCTCGAACTCACAGAGATCCGCCTGGCTCTGCCTCCCGAGTGCTGGGATTAAAGGCGTGCACCACCACCGCCCGGCGAATATGGCATTTTAAATGTTTAATAACCTAAGGTTTTCCATGACAATGAGACATGTCTGTTCCTGGCAGCAACAATTTACTTCAAAAAAGGATGATGGGCCTCAAAGAACCTCCATATGGAGTTTGCCTTCAATGTGGCAAAGCTAGCCATCTGTGCAAGAATCTGCCCTTGTCTCGACTGCTGACAGTATGCTGTTCAAACTGGATGAGCAGAACACAAAAGAAGGCAACTGCCAAACTTTGCCAAGACAAGGTAGGACAGTCCTTCAAAATTCACAGAAAAGTCTTCCAGATAGTCTAGGCCTGTAGGCTGAAGATGGATGTCCCAAAATTGCAGAGGAACCTGGGGTGACTTTCCAGGCAGCCAGCTGTCTCTGTCATTTCCTTAGTTTTGGAAGTTGTTTGCTCTATACTTCCTGTTTACTCAGGTAACATTTTATCCTTCTCGGGTCTCTGATGGAGATGAAGATGAGATAGTTATACTTTTACAGTTTTCCTTGTTACCAAATTCAAATAAGAAACTTACATAAGAGATGTAAGGCTTATAAGTTGAGAAACATAAAAGCTTAAGGTGTTTTTTCGTCTAAAAAGGTATTTTTAGGATGGTAATATAAGTTATGATAAAAAATGGTTTAAGTATAAAACTTTGACTCACTAAGATAGGATATATAATACAGCACTTTCTCCCAAATTTGCCAAATACATATGGACTAAACATTGTGAATGTAAATTCTTACCTAATAATTGTTCTTATTGTATATAGTTTTACTGTATTAGAGTTAAAACCTTTCCTTTTTATTTAGATAAAAAGGAGGAAATGTTATGGGATATTTGTACATTGTGTGAAGATGTATTGCTGTGATTAGTGTAATAAGCTGAATGGCTAATAGCTAGTCAGGAGAGATAAGTGGGACTTCTGGGCAGAAAGAAATCTCTGGGAAGAAACATGGAGGGAGTCAGACATACAGAATGAAAGAAAGGTAAAAAACTACATGGTAAAATGTAGACTAATAGAAGCAGGTTAACTTAAGTTATAAGAGCTGGTGGGACAAGCCTAAGCTAAGGCTGAGCTTTCATAATAAGTCTCCATGTCATCACTTGTGCTCTGGTGGCCCAAAGGAAAATCCAACTACAGTAATTGCTATCTGGTGCTGGGAAGATGGTTCAGTGAGTAAGAGTTTTCAGCACAAACACAAAGACCTGAGTGTAAGGTCTCTAAGAAACTCCAGATAAGTCTCACTCAGTACCTGTGTCTCCTCCCAGCTCTTCTCACCCTGCCCTCTACCCTAAACCTCCACAGCCCAGGGGTTAGGCATCCAATTTCCTCCCCCCAGCTTCTCTTCCTTATATAATTCAGTCATTTAGGTTACATACCCTCTTGGCTCCCAGCCGGCTCTGCTCCTGGACCTCTCATGGCTCACTCTTGGCCTCTGAGTCCACATCTCTTCTCTTGCCCTCTCTTGCCCCCTCCCTTCTCTTCCTTTCCCACTCCCTGCCCCTCAGTCTGGTTCATTCTGGACCCTTCCAGTTGCCTCTTGCTGTTTTCTCCCTCATTTATACAATAAATCCTCTCAACCATACCTTAGGAGTGGTCATGACCTCATTTTCATTCAGAGTTCAAATCACAGGTATCCATGTAAAAAGTGGACATGGTCATAAACCCTGGAATTGTGTGGGACTGGGAGAAGATTGTCTCAACAGCTTGCTGGCTATCTGTCTAACTCCAGATCCACTAGAAGGTCCTTTCTCAAGAGAATAAAATGGAGAGTGATAGAGCAGGACACCCACCATCCTCCTCTGGCCTCAGTTCATGGTTATGCACATTCTCATTTACACATGTGTATACATTATCCCCATATATCACACACATACATACAAACACACCAAAAAATATTTGGACAGGTAACCACCTTTCTAATACACTTTAATACATTGATCTCAAACATACACTTTTCACTCTTTTTTTTTTAATTTTACTTTTTTATTTTTGAGACAGGGTCTCTATTATGTAGCTCTGGCTGTCCTGCAACTCACTATGTAGACTAGGCTGGCCTGGAACTCACAGAGATCCACCTACCTCTGTCCCCCTCTAGATTTAAAAGCATGTACTACCACTCCCAACCTCACTCACATATATTTAAGTAAGATTTATTATTATTATTATTATCATTATTATTATTAATAATGAGTGAGTGAGTGAGTGTGTGTGTGTGTGTGTGTGTGTGTGTGTGCCCACCCATACATATGAGCATTGTTGTCCATGGAGGCCAGGAAAGGGTACCTAATCTCCTAGACTTGCAGTTGCAGGCAATTGTGAGCTGCCCCATGTGGGTGCTGGGACCTGAACCTGGGTCCTCTGCAAGAGCAGCTGAACAATCTGTTTGTTTCTACTGTTTTCTTGTTGTGATCTTGCAAGTTCTGTAACTTACACAGCAACAGTCACACATTAGTTTCTTCTTTGTTAGTTCATTTAAAGGATACTATTTGCAAGCACTTGCAACTCTGAAAGCTTGTTTATCAAACAGTCCTTTCTATCTTGCCATTACTCCAGCATCTCCCTTGACAACAAAAAATTACCTAAAGCACTGTACAATTTTTCATCATAAAAGCAATAAAGCCAAGCCATCTGATTAGCAAAAGCCTCGTCCCAGAGGCCCAGTTTGCCGGAAGAACCACTTACTGTAAAGTCAAAATGTTTGCTATTGTTTTTAAAAATGTTGAAAACATTTGCCAAGACAATTTCCATTTGTTGGCTTTGAATTCAACAGTCAGTCAAATGCTTAATATCTAACCCAAAAGCAGAATACAGAAAAAAAAAAATCAGTACTATTTAACTCACTTAGTAAACATTTATCAGAACTGCTTGTCAGGCCACCACTTAAAATAGAAACTTGAGCCTTATCAGAAACCGAACTGTTCAGGCCCCGAGTCATCCTGTGAGAGCTAGCTGCCGGTCACGTTCATCACGAGGAAAGTCCACATCTGGAAATGCCTCACAGAGCTTTCAAAGCTCAAGAAAGGAAAAGTGACATCATGCACTCAGCTGCATCTTACCAAAACCTCGGAGATAAGTTTTAGTTGAGTTTGTTTTTCTGGCTGTTACAAATAGGATGGTTGCAACAGAGGTGTCAGATTGCTTCTCTCCATGTCAGCTTCAAGTTCAAATTTAGGAAGCTGTTCTTTTCCCTGCAGAACATGTTGTACAAATTTAACAATAAACTTCTAGGCCATAAGCACATTTTAACAGATCTAAATTTTGCCTCTGTTGTTCTTTTTCACATTTCATTCTAGGGACCTGGTGGAAGTCATTGTTATTATCATGATCCACTGGGCGTAAAATAACTTACCCTAGCCGGAATTTGGAAGAGAATTTCCCGGAAACAACATGGCATTGGTTTTGTGTGTGACTATGTGCATGTTTTTGTTTTTGTTTGGTTTGGTTTTTGCTTTTTCGAGACAGGGTTTCTCTGTATAATAGCTCTAGCTGTTCTGGAACTTGCTTTGTAGACCAGGCTGGCCTTGAATTCACAGAGATCTGCCTGCCTCTGCCTCCTGAGTGTTGGGATCAAAGGCGTGCACCACTATCACCAGGCTGAGTACATGTTTTTTTTTTTTAATGTGCCTGTGTACTCAGAGGCCAGAGGTTAGGAGATGTCTACCTTGAAGTTTTGGGTTGTTGTTGGGGGGGGCAGTTATGTTTTGTTTTGTTTTCTGGCAGGGTCCCTCACTAGAACCCATGGCTGATTAGACTAGGCTGGGTAGTCAATAAGTCCCCAGGATCTGCCTATCTTTACCTCCCCAAGGCAGGAATTAGAAGCACGCATGGCCATCCTTGTCTTTTACATGTGTGCTGGGGCTCAAACTCGGGGCTTCATGCTTGTGTTGCAAGGACTTTACCAACTGAGGCATCCCCCAGCTCCATGTTCTTGGTTTTGAGTATTCCTAGCAATGAACAGTCTTTTTAGTAATATATTGTATTAATTACTTTCCTGGTGGTCAGGACAGAAATATCTGACACAAAGCAATTTAAAAGAACAAGGAGTTTAATCTGGGTCACAATTAAAGGGTACAGAGCATCATGGTAGGGAAATCAAGGCAACATGAGCTTGTGTAGCTATTTGTACTGAACACAGCCAAGAAACAGAGAGTGATGAATGCTATGCTCAGCTTGCTGTCTCTTTTTCAAGGACTAGAAAATTGCATTACATTGTTAAATGAGTTGTATAGGTACAATATCTTGAACAAGATTAGAAACGTATGCACAGTATGTTCTGACAAAAATAATCTCAAATTTGTATACAATATACAAAAATCCAATCCAATGTAAAATATTTGAAACTAGTAGTTGCTTTCCAAAAGTAGATTCAGTAATCTATCTTTTTATCTTATCATATCTATATCCTCCCCTTTTTCTTTTCAGAGTAGATTCAATAATCTACCTTTTATCTTATCATTTCTATATAATACATTTATAGATCATGTCCCCCTTTCTTCTTTTAGAATGTGGTTGACTATGACCAATAACAATTTTTTTTTTCTTGCGCAGGGGCCATGCTAATCTTCTCTGTATCGTTCCGATTTTAGTGTATGTGCTGCCAAAGTGAGCACCAGTAACAATTTGTAACCACCTCCTAAACAAAGACAAACAATCATAATCCATTTTTGGGGGGGAATGTGGGCGTAGTTTTCTAGGCTACTTCCTACTGATTGGGGGCACTAGTAGTCTTATGGAGATACAAAGAAAATCTAGGATTATGATCAAGTCCTGACTGGAGTAGTCTGTGAGGCTGTATCGTCTCAGCTAGCCATCTTGACCTTGTCCTGAGTTTGTAGTCCAAAGCCGACCTTTGGGTGGTGTTTGTCAGTTTGGTGGTGTTATCATAGTCCTAAGTGGAATCGTCTTGTGGGAGTCTCCTCATCATTTTGAAGACTTCCAAGAGTACATTAGGTCAGATTATTTCTCTTTTTGGTAATTTCTTCCAGAAGTTCTTCCTTCTTCTTTGGATGCTTATTTGTCCAAGGGTCTTTAAATTCCTCAAGATGGTTGTTTTTATTTTCCTGAAAAGACAAAAACAAAACCCTTCCCCAACCATAACTTTCAGGAGTTTCCAAATCTAATCTTTATCAATTTTGATATAGGGTTTCTCCTTAAATTTTTGTTTTATTTTCTATAGTTGTTCTATCACCCAGAGCAATTTTTTTTTTACAACAGGCATTAGGTTCTTTAATTGCTCTAAGAATGAGTTTCTTCCATGGTGACAGGAAAGGACTGAACATGATTCTTTCAGGATTTTAGGTTTGAGTGACCTTAATTTTCATTGAAAAATAGAGGGTGGTGGTGGCGGTGGCGGCGGTGGCGGCGGCGGCGGCGGCGGCGGCGGCGGCAGTGGCGCACGTCTTTAATCCCAGCACTCAGGAGACAGAGGCAGGTGGATCTCTGAATTTGAGGCTAGCCTGGGGTACAGAGTGAGTTCCAGGAAAGGTGCCAAAGCTACACAGACAAACTGTCTCAAAAAACAAAAACAAACAAACAAATAAACAAAAAAACCAAAAACCAAAACTAAACAAACAAAAAAAGGAAAATAGAGCAAAGCACAATATCCCCCTCACAATCAGTCTTTTTATCTCCACAGGAAATAGCTACAAGGCTAGACTCTGGCTTCAGGTCTCCTTGTTTCCAAGTGTGCCTCAGTTTCCTAACTCAAATCCCTTACTCATGTGTGACCCCTAAGATCAGGCCTATACTGTGGTGACATATTGTGTACCTTAATAAACTTTGGCTGAAGATCAGAGAATAGAACAAGCCACTAGATTAAACACAGAGGCCAGATAGTGGTAACCCACACCTTTAATCCTAGCACTTGGGAGGCAGACATCCATCTGGATCTCTGTGAGTTCAAAGCCACCCTGGACTACATGAGATTGACTGAGTCTAGGAGAGAAACAGAGGCAGGCAGTGGTGGTGCATATCTTTAATCCCAGTACTTGGGAATCACATGCCTTTAATCCAAGCACTTGAGATCTCGTGCCTTTGCTTGGGAATCACACAAGCCTTTAATCCCAGGAAGTGATGGATGAGCAGAGAAAGCTATGTAAGGTGTGAGGAGACAGGAACTAAAGGCTTTTTCAGGTTGAGGAGTCCTAGAAGTAAGATGTGGCAGTGGCTTGTTCCTTTGTCTCTCTGATCTTTCAACATTTACCCCAATATCAGGCTCCAGTCTCTGTTTGATAATACAATTGATGTTCTGAAAATGGAACAATTAAATGAGGGGATAATTAATGTTAATGGGATTTATGTAATGTCAGTTACAAATATTGTTTGTTTGATCATTTCTGTTTTATCATTTAAAAAGTTGGTTAATATGAATACCAGGATAAAAGGTTTTTTTTTAATTTTTTTATTTTATAATTTGATTTAATTTTACATATCAGCCACGGATTCCCTTGTTCTCCCTCCTCCCGCCCCCCTTGCCCTCCCCCCAGCCCACCTCCCATTCCCCTCTCCTCCAGGGCAAGGACTCCCCTGGGGATTCAGCTCAACCTGGTAGATTCAGTCCAGGCAGGTCCAGTCGCCTCCTCCCAGGCTGAGCAAAGTGTCCTTGCATAGGCCCCAGGTTCCAAACAGCCAGCTCATGCACTAAGGACAGGTCCCAGTCCCACTGCCTGGGTGCCTCCCAAACAGTTCAAGCTAATCAACTGTCTCACTTATCCAGAAGGCCTGATCCAGTTGGGGGCTCCTCAGCTGTTGGTTCATAGTTCATTAGACTTACCAAGATAAGATAGAGGATAAAATATTTCTCTAATTTTGTCAAATACAAATAGACTAGATACTGTAACTTTAATTCTTATGTGATAACTGTTTTTGTTGTATGTAATTTTACTATGTTAAAGTTAAAACCTTCCTTTTTTATTTAGACAAAAAGGGGGAAATGCTGTGAAACAATCCTTTTCTACACTATGAATATGTATTACTCTCACTGGCTAATAAAAAGCTGATTGGCTAACAGCTGGGCAGGAAGAAATTGAGCAAGAGAGCCAGATACAAAGAACTCTGGGAAGAGAAAGGGTAGAGTCAAGGAGATGTCAGGCAGCTGCCAAACAAGCAGGACATATAGAAAATTAGGTTAAAAAAAAAGAAAAGAAAAGAAAAAAAGAAGTATGGGTTAATTTATGTGTAAGAGTTAGCTAGTAACAAGCCTGAGTTATTGGCTGAGCATTTGCAATTAATATAAACCTCTGTGTGGTAATTTGGAAACAGCTCCCAGGATGGGAAAACTCTACCTACAATTATTATTATTGTTTAAGAGATAAATAAATTTTATTTTGAGGTAGCGTCTTGCTATGTGGCCAGGCTATCCTTGAACTTGCTTTCCAACTCAGGTTGACCTCAGTGCAAGAGTCCTCTGATCTATCCTCTGGAGCTCGGGGATTACAAGTCAGTGAGTGTTACCACACCTGGTTCAAGAAATAACTCTTAGCCAGGTGTAGTGGCGCACACCTTTAAACCCAGCACTCAAGAGACAGAGGTAGGTGGACCTCTGTGAGTTCAAGGTCAACCTCGTCTACAAAGCAAGTTCCAGGACAGCCAAGGCTCTGTTACACAGAGAAATCCTGTCTTGAAAAAAAAGAAAGGAAGGAAGGAAGGAAGGAAGGAAGGAAGGAAGAAAGAAAGAAAGAACTCTTGTTTCCAAACACTATAACAACACATGCCTAACCTGATTCTAATCAGAATATTAATAAGAACTTAAGGTTAATCACCCTTCCATGTGTGTCTGTGTGTGTGTGTGTGTGTGTGTGCTTTCTGTGGTTATCAGTAAAAGGGTAAAAGGGCATTATCCAGTATTTCCAGAAGTTTGAGTTTGTTTCTGT
Source organism: Peromyscus californicus insignis (assembly GCF_007827085.1). Taxonomy (NCBI): domain Eukaryota; kingdom Metazoa; phylum Chordata; class Mammalia; order Rodentia; family Cricetidae; genus Peromyscus; species Peromyscus californicus. Next base: position 79,589,183 of record NW_026294595.1, read on the forward strand.
AACAGTTTAATCCTGGTCTATTTTTATACAAACCATAGGGAATAAGAACTGGGAAACGTGTCTCTAAGGACACATATTAGAGTAAGATTTTCTTCTTTTTTTTTTTTTTCTTTTTGAGTCAACAAGTCCTTGAATTTTTTGTGAGCCAAACATTGTACTAGGTACTTTGGGCATGCAAAAGAAGCCAAAAACCAAATTATGTGTGTTTTAAAAAAGAAAGAAAATGCAAATTTAACCATCTTCCAAATATGACTATTTTTTAATCAAGCACCTTGAATGTCATAGGTTTTTCATAAATGTATAAATGCATTGCTGTATTTATTTTTAGCCCAGATTAGCCTCGAACTTGTGACCCTCTTACTCAGCCTCCAGAGCACTGGGATTGTGGGCATGTACTGTCATGCCCTGCTATATCGCTATATTTATTAATGTTGAGTGGTATGTGGTCTTAAGTGGCAGTTATTATTGTCCAGAGAGAGGGGGAATGGGGCCAGATATCAACTCCTGTGATGACTGTGTGGGATAGGATTCTCACCAGTATGAAGACATACCTAAAATGTAAATAGTTACAGTGTGTGACTTAAAAGCACTCCACATAACAAATGTCACTAAATGTCACTCAAAAGCCTTAAGTGACCCTGCCTACATACTGTTCTCCAGGTCTTAAAACTTCCTTTAAAAAAAAAAAAGTAGTTACATAACTCCGATTAGTATTTAAATTATTTCTTCCTGTTTTTTTCCTCTCTCCTCTCTCTCTCTCTCTCTCTCTCTCTCTCTCTCTCTCTCTCTCTCTCTCTCTCTCTCTCTGTGTGTGTGTATACAAATGCTTGTAGAGCCCAGAGATTGATGTTGGGTATCTAACTTAACTGCGTTCACCCACTTTTTTTTTTTTTTTTTTTTTTTTTGAGACAGGATCTCATTATGTAGCTCTGCCCATGACTGTCCTGGAACTGACCTCTAACTCACGGGATCCGCCTGCCTCTGCCTCCCAGCTGCTGGGATCAAAAGTATACAGGATCACTCCAAACTCTCAATATTTTTTTTTCTTTTCCTTTCTTCCTTTCTTTCTTTCTCTCTTTCTTCTTTCTTTTCTTTTTTTTTTTTTTAGATGGGATCTCTCACTGAACTTGGAACTCACCATTTGAGCTGTGCTAACTGGTCAGCAAGTCCCCAGGATGCACCTGTCTCCACTTCCCCAGCACTGGGGTTAGTGAAGCTTGCCACTATGTCCTATTTTTTACATGGATGCTGTGGATTCAACTCAGGAGTTCCAGGTCTTCAAGCTTTCAAAGCAAACACTTTATCGACTGAGCCATATCCCCAGCCCTGGTTCTTCTCTGTACTTGTACCTGTTGAGGAAAATCAAAAGCAAGTTAAATTATACTCTAGCAAGAATGTAAAATTGAGTGGGAAACTCTCTTCAAATAATTACTAAATTCTTGAACATCCATACAGAGTTATAAGAAAATCTCAGACTTTTGGATTAAGGGTTCACAGTTCAGTGTTAGAGCACTTACTTACCTAGCATGCACAAGGCCATGGGTTCAATTCTCAGTAAAGTAAAGAAAGTAAAGTTCAGGCCTTTGTATTAATAATTTAACAGTCTTTTAACATATATTTGTAGCAGAAATCTTCCCCATTAGTGTGCTCATTTTTGTTTCTTTTCTAAATATTCATTCATGCTATTATTTCTCTGTTTATATGAATACAATACAACACAGCTCTGTTGACTCAATAATTTAAAATTTCCCAAATACCTAGGAAGGAAAAGCTAGACAGTATAAACAAATTGGAAACTAAATTTAGCTGTGAGAAGGTTGACTGACTTCTTCAAAGCAGGCAAAGAGACAGAGGCCATTAACAGTAGGAGCTAATACATAAATGACCTTTAAAGTATGTTAAAACTTGACCCGTGTGATAGCTTACCAGAAAAGGTGCTTACCACAAGACCTGAAGACCCAGGTTCATTCCCCAGGACCCCAGGATGGAAGGAAAAAACTTATTCCCTCAAGTTGTCCTCTGACCTCCAAATGCAAGGCATGGCACACACTTGCAAACTATTATAATTTTAAAAATTATTGGAAAATATTTTTTGGCTAGATGTGGTGTTCCATGTTTATAATCCCAGCCCATGGGAGGCAGAAGCAAATGATCTCTATGAACCCCAAGTCAGCTAGGTCTACACAAAGAGTACCAGGCTAGCCAACGATATATGGTGAGACCTTGTATCAATAATAATAATAATAGTAATAACAATAATAATTAATTAAATCATTTTTAATTAACATTTTTTCCTTTATTTTACATACTGACCACAGTTTCCCCTCCCTCCTCTCCTCCCATATACCCTCACCCCCTTCTGTCTCCATTCAGAAAGGGACAGGACTCCCATGGGCTTGAACATAGCATGGCACACCAAGTTAAGGTAATACAGAGCTCCTCCCCCTGTATAAAGGCTGGGCAAGATAATCCAGCATGGGGAACAGGTTCCCAAAAGCCAGCTAAGTGCCAGGAACAGGTCCTGATCTCACTGCTATGAGCCTTGCAAACAGACCAAGCTACACAACTGTCATACACATGCAGAGAGCCTAGGTCGGTCCCATGCAGGCTCCCTAACTGTTGATTCAGAGTTCATGTGCTCCCACAAGCTCAGGTCGGCTGTCTCTGTGGGCTCCTCCATCATGACTTTGACCACCCCTGGCTCATACAATCCCTCCTCCCTCTCTTCAGGAGGATTCGAAGAGCTTGGCCCAGTGCTTGGCTGTGGATCTCTGCATCTGCTTCCATCAGTGACTGGATAAAGGCTCTGTGATGACAATTAGGGTAGTCACCAATCTGATTACAGGAGATGGCCAGTTCAGACACTCTCTGCATTATTGCTAGGGGTTTTAGCTAGGATTTTCTTGTGAATTCCTGGGAGTTTCCCTGGCACCAGGTTTCTCCCTAGCCCTCCGTCCAGCCCCAAAACTGCCTCCTGCACCTGCCTGCCCATCCTACTCCCTCAAGTTCTCATCCTCCGATCCCCACTCCAGCCCACCCCCGCTCCCAGTTTACCCAGGAGATCTCTTCAATTTCCCCTTCCTAGGGAAATCCTTGCATCCCTCTTTGGGTCCTCTTTGTTCTCTAGCCTCTCTGGGGCTGTGGATTGTAGGTTGGTTGTCCTGTACTTTATTCCTAGCATCCACTTAGGAGTGAGTACATGCCATGTTTGTCTTTCTGGGTCTGGGTTACCTCACTCAGGATGATTTTTTTTTTTTTAGAATAATTTTTTAAAACTAATTCTGAGGCTAGAGTGTAGTTCATTGGTAAAGTCATGGGTTTGAATCCCAACACCACAAATATAAAACAAACGGATAAAACATTCATCTGAATGCCCCAGAATGTCAGAAGTATTGTTTGTGACTAATAGTTCTTTTCAGTGTTTTCATCTAGCTGGGGTGTAGCTCACTAGTAGAATATATGTTCAGCATGCCGAAGACCCTCAGTTTGTGTGGGAAGCCAAGGAAGCCTTGCGTGAATGTGTAAGGATCAGATAAAGTCTTGAGTGATTGTGTATTGTGTGACATGGGCATGGCCATGTCAAGAACCCAATGCCTCCGGCTCATGGAAATTGCAAACCTTGAGCCAGAGAGGCTCAGAGGGATGACAGAGACTTCCTCCAGTCAGAGTTTGAATATTGACAGTGTGTGCAAATACAAGTGTTTATGAACAACTGACTAGTGTGTGCACCTTCGAAACCGTCGACCTACAGAGGCCTACGGAGAGTAGCCAGCCCTTGTGTTGTTCGTAAAATAAACTCACTGAGGCTGTTGCAGTAGTAGGTGCGACTCCATAAAAGCCTGCACAGATCACCCCACCCCAGCTTTTCTGTTCTTTCTTCATTCTCTTAACATCCCTAGTCAGGTCAAGGCATCAAGCCATGCTGATCAAGGCTAGTCTGATCCCAAGGACCACAAAGACCAAAATTCTTCAGTCGATCCTTTCTATTTAGAGGTACACCTTTCGTGTGACAGTACACAAGTTTGTAGAATAACGTTTCAAACCACCTCTTTGCGCCTGCTTTCCTTTGTTACTGTCTCCTCTAAAATGCCCACTGTGAGTAGCTTAGTGTGTACCTTTACAGTTCATTCTGTGTGTATGTGTGTGTGTGTGTGTGTGTGTGTGTGTGTGTGTGTGTGTGTGTTTTGCTTTTCCTTTTTTCTTCTGTTTTTAAATAACATGAAACTTCTAGGAAATGTGTAAATACAGTACAAAGAATTCTCCTTTCAAAGATCGTTAAAGAGTAAGAAGTCCGGGTTAGAGAGATGACTCAGGGGGTGGGAGTCTGCGGCACAGACATAAGGACCTGAGCACAGCCATGCTAGTCTGTCACCCTAGCTCTGTGAGCCTGGAGGCAGGAGGGCCACTGGGCTTGCTGGCTGTCAGCCTCTTTGCAGGCTCAGTGGGAGATCTTGTCTCCATAGAATGGAACAGAGTAATAGAGCAGGACACCTGAGGGTTTCTGGCCTTGTCACATTCAAGCACATGTGCATATCACACACACACACACACACACACACACACACACACACACACACACACACACACACACGGGAATAAGATGCTAACATAATGTCCTATTACCAGCCATTCCAATGCTTAGGTCTATATTTCTACAAACAAGCCATAAAACCTTCAAACGCAGGCCAGCAAGATGGCTTAGCAGGCGAAGACGCTTGCCAGCAAGCCTGGGACCTGAGTTCGATTCCTGGAGCCCACTGATAGAGAGAGCTGACTCCCACAAGTTGTCCTCTGGTCTTCACATGCTTCCACACACAACATGCAGACACAGAAACAAACGAATGGATCACATGTAATAAAAATATTATAAAAAAAATCAAACAAGAAGGTTATCATTGATTCACTGCCACTATTTAATTCTTAGGTCCCATCAGTTGTCTTCACAATGAGCTTGACTGCCAGAGGATCCATTTCCACTGGATCCATTTCCTCCGTGAGGTTTCTGACTCTACACATAGTGAACAGAGGTGCTCTTCACAGACTCCAGGACCCACCTTCCCAGAGCTCATTCTATAGTCCGTGACATCCCCCAAACCCATCTAGGCATAAAACCTAGCCTGACTGGGGTGGAGGCACAGTCTGTAACCCCAACACTGGAGAGTGGCAGCAGAAAGGTGTCTACTGCAAGGCTGCTTGCCTGGGCAACATAGTAGGCTGGTCTTGACGCAAGAAAAAGAACAAGGCTTGGGATCAGGGTCTGGGGAAGGGGCTGAAGATGTCGTGTTTGGCATCAAAGATGGCAGGAAGAAGCTCCTGAGATAGTCCAAGAAGCAGGCCAAAGAGATAGATGAGAAATATAAGACTTTCAAACAGAAACAAAAGGAACAGAAGAAATTCCAGGAGCAAAAAGCCAAGGCCACTGGGAAGGGGCTCCTGTCACAGGTGGAATTAAAAATTCGGTACTTGTGAGGCAGAGGCAGGTGGATTACTATGTATTCAAGGACAGCCTGATCTACACAACAAGCTCCAGGCCAGCCAAGGCTAAATAATAAGACCCTGTTTCAAACAAATAAACAAATAATAAGAACAGAGGAGGAGGAAGAGGAAGAGGAGGAGGAGGAAGAAGAAGAAATTTGGTTAAAAAAAAAAAAAAGGAAGATGTTCCTTGTTCCTGAGATGATGATGACCCTCTTTCATACCTATTTAAACATCTGGATTCACATCTTTTGGTATCTGTAGCTAGAATGAAACATTGTCTTGGAATCCATTGCACATTGTTTGTTTAAAAAAAAAGCAAAGCAATACAAACAAACAAAAAACAGTCTGAACCAGCTGGGCGCACTTTTTCACTTCAGTACTAACCATGGATCATCATGTCTTCACCCTTAAAGAGGATGGAGACTAGATATTCAATTAATCATCACAGCTAATTAACTCTACATCTTTAACATCTTTGAGTAGCTCAGTTGGGCTAGAGCAGTAAGGGTGAGGCCAGATCAAATCTTTGCTTCCTGCCCTTACCCAGGTTTAATAAAATATTCCTGGGGGGTGGTTGGAGAGATGGCTCAATGGTTAAGAGCATTAACTTCTCTTCCAGAGGACCTAGGTTCAATTCCAAGCACCCACATGGTGCCTCACAACCATCTGTAACTCCAGTCCCAGGGGGATCTGATGCTCTCTTCTGGCCTCTTCAGGCCCTGCATGCACATGGTACAGACACAGGCGAAACACCCACATACATTAAAAAAAAGAAAGAAAACAATTAATTTTAAAAGTTTCCTGGAATAACAATATAAAGCACAGGTAATAATATAAAGAAGAAAATACAAACCTTCAGAAATGATTTTTTTACTTCTTAATTAATTAACTTTATTTTATTTTTGAGACAAGGTCTAGCTTTGCAGCTCCATCTGCCCCGGAACTCAATATGCAGAATTGGCTGACCTCCAACCTGTGGTCTTATAGCCTCCCAATTTAGTGAGATTACAGGCGTAGGCCACCACAACAGGCTGAAAAACAGTATTTTAAAATCAACTCTCAGTACAGGTAACAAAAAGTATATATGAAAATATTCACCCTACCAAGCAATAAGCAAGTTCAAGGTTGGGCTAAAATTTAAATGCAGCATAAAGTCCAAGTAGGGTAGAAAAATGAACTGTGTAGTTTTGTATAAAACCTCTGTGGGCAGAGTATCATTAAAACTGAATTAAGAGCACTATTTTGTAAAATGGTGCTTTTGATTTTACTCTTTGCTTTCTTTGGTGGGTAGTGGGGTCATTATGATTGAAACAGGGTCTCCTCATGTAGCCCATCCTGACCTGAAGTTGCTATGTAGCCAAGGACCACCCTGACCTCTTGATCCTCTTGCCTCCAGCTCTAGAGTGATGGGATTAAAGGCATGGACCACCATGTGATAACTAGGATTGGTTGTCAGCTTTGACTACATTTGCCATGAACTACCGTGCAGAAATGGAGGGCACACACACACACACCCCTGTGAGAGATGCTTTACTTGATTTGAAGAGGTGAATCCAGTTCTAGTCTGGACCTTTGAGGTAGAAGACATACCTTTGATCCCGATCTTGAGGTGGGAAGGCACACCTTTAATCTGGGCCATACCCTCTGCTGGAAGCCTGTATACAGACACAGACATAGAATGAAGCTTTTGCTCTTTGCCTGCTTGCCTTTTCCTTGTCAGCCCATCCGTTCCTTCACAGGCATTACAGCCTACTTCTTCCGGATTCCAACAAACACTGAAGACCAGCCTAGATATCCAGCCTTGTGGACTGAGAAACTACTGGATTCTTGGACTTTTCATTTATGGATTCATTAATGGATTAGTCAGACTGCAGCCTGTAAGCCATTCCAATAAACCCCCTTTACATATGGAAGACTTATTCTGTAAGTTCTGGTACTTTAGAGAACGCCAACTAAAACACATCATTCCAGACTTACTACTTTTCTTTTCCTATGAAAAGATCCAACCTTTGGCACTATAAACTCTTGCAAACCTTTCCACAATTTGGCATTAGATATTAAGAGTTATAAAAATGTTCATAGCCTTTGACCCAGCAATGCTGGCTCTTGGCAACACATTCTAAGAGAAACGTTGTAAATACTCGGGACTGCAGCCTTAGCTGTGACAGTGCTGTGTTAAAAACAGCCTAAATAAACAACAAGAATAGCAAAAGGGACAAGTAAATATGGATTATTTTGCAACCACTAAAATTTATAATTAGGCAAACTGTGTGGTCATTTGGAAAATAGCTCTGAGATAGTGTTACTTGAGGTAACCAGGCAACACATGTATACATGCCTTTGTGTTCAACTATTTTAATTTGAATTTTCAAAATGAGGAGACAAAAGGGAAACACAAGGGAAAATAGAAACAGTATGTTTAGACAATGACATTGTGGAGGCTGTGTTTCTTTTAAAATTTACTCTACCGTTTTATTATTATTATTATTATTATTATTATTATTATTATTATTATTAAAATAAGGTGAAGTCATGAAAAATTCAACTGTTTTTGAGAGTTTAAAGAGTTGAGAAAAATAATTCCCTCCTAGGTTAAAGTGAGTCAGGGTGCCCTCAGAGGTGATTGGCTAAAATCATCATGGTCACTTGGGTTCACGTAACACATGACTGAGCACTTACTGTTTCTTTTTTTCTTTCTTTCTTTTTTTTTTTTTTTTTTTTGGTTTTTTGAGACAGGGTTTCTCTGTGTAGCTTTGTGCCTTTCCTAGATCTCGCTCTGTAGCCAAGGCGGGCCTCGAACTCACAAAGATCCGCCTGCCTCTGCCTCCCCAGTGCTGGGATTAAAGGCGTGCGCCACCACCGCCCAGCCTGTTTCTTAAGTATTACATTAAGAATGCTTTTATGCAGCTTACATCCTTCACCAAGACCCATGTGCTGCCTGGGCCACAAGATGGCTTAGAGGGCAAGGAGCTTGCCATCAGGCCGGATGACCTGAGCTCACGTGGTAGAAGAGAACCGACTCCTGAGAGTTGACCTCTGCTGAAATGTAAGCTCTGTGAGGGCACAGGCCTTTAGAACTACGCAGTTGCCGTTTGACAGAGCTAGGGGTATTCTGGGAGGTTTGTTCCAGAGCCATTTGGCTATACAAGTAAACTCCAGCTCAGGCCCCTGGGAGGAAAAGCAAGGCCAGGACAGATGTCATAAGCACGAGCTGCCTACGCTAATTCTTCTTGGTCTCCTGGGGGCCCAGTCATCTTGTCCCCATGCTGGTGGCCTTCTGAAATACTTGTTGAATTCAGCTGGTCTTTCTGGGGGAAAAAATGGGAGGGAGGCGGGGGAGTGAGATTTGATAAAAAGAATAAGAAGCATTACATCAAGAATATTTCAATCTTCTCCTCCCTCAAAGACTTCTTTAACTGGTACCACAGCTCTGTGAAGAGGTCTAAAGATGCTGGAAATGAAGCTTCATTTTCAACATTAGGGACAGACTGCTTAGCTGCTCTCCCCATCCCAGAAATCAGGCCACCAGCCACCTTTTTGCAGGTCTCTCTCTGGGACAAGAAATTGATGAGAAAGGATGCTGTGCCGCTGTGGCCTCATAGCCCCTCCCCCTTGCAGCTAAAAGCGAAGCTGGTAGTGTGACCTAATGCTTACTTCTGTGCTCCTCGGCCATCAGTGAGTAGCACTGTTTGAAAAGAATTAGGAGTGACCTAATTGGAGGAGGCATGTCACTGGGGGTGGGCTTGAGGTTGCAAAAGCCCATACTAAGTCCAGGGTCTCTCTCTCAGCCTACAGATCAGGGTGTATCTCTCAGCTACTTCTCCAGCACCACCATGCCTGCCTGCCATCATTCTCCCCGCCATGATAGACTAACCTCTGAAAGCGTGAGCAAGCCTTCAATTACATGTTTTCTTTGATAAGAGTTACCTTGGTCATGGTATCTTTTCACAGCATTGGAACAGTGACTAAGAGAGGGAGCAAAGGATGTATTTCAGCTTACAATTCTTCTCTGTGTGGGTATGCCGAGCACATGTCGGGCTGCAAACGCCAAAGATGGCACTGAGAGGAAGTGAGCTGGGCGGGGACCTAACTTCTTTACCAAAAATTATGATTGGCTCTTGAGATCAGGAGAGATGATGTAGGTGCATGGCCTCGTGATCATTATGCTGAAGTATGCCCTGAGAGAGGCTCATGGATACATGACCTTTGTGATTGGTAGAAGGAAAGCTGGCTTGTAGTTTGGTGCTTTATAAAGGGTATGCTGATGCTTAATTGAGCTCCTGCTTTGACATGGCTCCCCACTGCATCTCATTGTCTCTGGGTACCAGGTGACCGGCCAGTGGTGCACTACCCCTCTTCAGTCAAGGTCTGCTGCGGGCGGTGGGCCTAATTCTTCAGTGGGGTCAGGGGAACCCCACATCTATGGATTGACGCTTTATGAAAAAGATCTATGGGGGTATTTTTATTGGTTAATTCTAGCTTTTTATATTTTTAGCTATAAATCTTGTTATGCATTCACCCAGTCCATCATCGAGGGATGAAGGGCAGAAGTCCTCGGCTGTTTTACGTCCTTGGCCTTTTTGCTAGAACTACAGTATTTTGATTGTTATAACTTTATATAATAATAAGTTTAAAATCAGGACTGACTTTCAACTTACATTTTTTCCAAGATTGTTTTAGCTAGCTGGAATTCCTAAGATAGCAAATAAATTAAAGGAAGACCTTTTCTATCTTTTTAAAGTATGTATTTTATGTGTATGGGTGTTTTGTCTCTATGTATGTGTTCCAAGGCCTGGAGAGGCCAGAAGAGGGTGTCAGATCCCCTGGGACTCGGGTTACAGGCAGTTCTGAACCACCTGATGTGCTGCTGGGAATAGAACTCCAGTCCTCTGCCATAGCTGAGTCACCACAACAACCAGTTTTGGTTTTTTTATTTTTAATAATACAGGGTCTCAATATGTAGCTCTGGCTATCCTGAAACTCACTATGTAGACCAGGATGGCCTCAAATTCACAGAGATCTGCCTGTCTCTACCTCCAGAGTATTGGGATTAAAGGTATGGGCCATTTTACCTGACCCCTGATTTTTTTTTATTAAAAAATTTTATATGCCAGGTGGTCATACATGTCTTTAATCCCAGCACTCAGGAAGCAGAAGCAGGCAGATCTTTGAGTTTGAGGCCAGCCTGGTCTACAGAGTTCCAGAACAGCCAAGACTACGCAGAGAAACCCTGCCTCCAAACTACTCCCCACAAAAAAATGTTTCTATGTGTATATGAATGTATGCCATTTGTGTGCCTGCCTATGGAAGTCAGTAAAGGGTATCAGATCCACTGTCGCTAGAGTTACAGGTGTTTGTAAGACACCTGATGTGGGTGGGAACCAAACATGGGTGCTGGGAACCAAACTTGGGTTCTCCAGAAGAGTAACAAGTGCTCTTGACTCTTGAGCCAACTCTCCAGCCCCAAATTTTTCTATTTCTGAAAAAAAAAAAAAAAATGCTATTGGGATTTTCCTAGTGGCTGTATTAAATCTGTAGGTCCATTTGGGTGGTATTGACATATGAACAACATAAAGTCTGCCAATCCATGAACACAGCTGCCTTTCCATTTGTTTGTGACCTAAAATTTCTTCTGTTGTTTTTTATCTGGGGCACAGCAGCTGCACCTGATCCTGTCACTGCCTCAGCTGCTGACTGCGCTCCACAGCTGCTACCACCTCCACACAGGATGGCAAATGTTTTAACGAAGTCTCTATTATTCTATTTTACCAATAAAGACTCAGGAGCCAGGTGCTAGGGCGAAAACTTGCTAGCCCAGAGAGGCAGAGAAAGCAGTCGGCAGATCTAACTCCTCTGCCCTTGTCTCAGAAAGAGGTTTTTCTCCTAGCCATCTGGGGGGTGGGGGAGGAACCTCCTCCAACCGAACGTCGCTCCCTTCTACTTCCTGTGCCTCTCTCTCTCCAACCTCCCAACTTCCCCTCACTCTCTATGGTTACTCCTAGTCAACTGGTTGCTTGCTCCGCCTCTTGGCCTCTGGTTGATTTTATTTAAATAAAGCAATCTAGGAATTCATCAACTATCCTGCAACATTCTTCAGTAATACTTTAGTTGCGATCTTATTTCATACTCTATGGAATCTTTCCCTACATCACTAGATATTCTTCTTAAAGATTATTGTGCATTTTACATATGTTTTTGTGCTGGTATGGGACCCAGGGCTCACCCAACCTAAGCACACATCTACTCCTGAGTTCCTTTTCCCACCCCTGAAGACACTATCATTCCATATAATGCATTATATGGCTTTGTCATATTAATTAACCAGCCCTACACATTTTCAGGCACCAATTTTCTCCTTACAAACCGTGTTGCTATTGAAAAGGTCTTTTTACATATATCTCGTTGTTTTCCTAGAATACGTTATTGAGTCTAGAGCATGAAAGGATTGTTGATAAATGTCATTTAGCCTGAGCAGTGCAGCGTCAATGTCTAGTCTCTAGCATGCTCTGTCCCTGTTCTCCAAGGATTGCTGAGTGCTAGGGTAGCCACTGGGCACCTTATATGGTAGCTCAGCCCTACAAGTTCACATCTTCTCAGAATTATTTGCCAGATTCAATGGTGATAATTGGCATCCTGTTTAATGAGTGAAATGAATTTGATGAATGAGAATAGGAATTTCCATTTTAGGCCTCAAGAGAATCAGCATTCCATCCATTCATTCATTCATTTATCCATTCATCCATTCATCCATTCATCCATTTATTCATTCATTGGACTAGCCCTATGAGCAGTTACTATGCCAGCACTGTATTTGGCTCCAGTATGATACACACCTGAAATAAAGACATAGCAGGCACACTAGACTGAGTGATAGAGTTAAGCATCGCTTGAGAATGTAGGTGTAGTAATGGAAGAATGAGGGGAGGTCAGGACATTGTTACCGCACTCACATAGAAAAGTGTCTTTGTTGCTAGAGTTTTCCTGCCTGGCCCACAGTCAGGGCAAATCTCTATCACCTGCCAGGCCCACAGTCCCTCAGACCCAACCAAGTAAACACAGAGACTTATATTGGTTACAAACTGTATGGCCGTGGCAGGCTTCTTGCTAACTGTTCTTACAGCTTAAATTAATCCATTTCCATTAATCTATACCTTGCCACATGGCTCGTGGCTTACCGGCATCTTCACATGCTGTTTCTCATCATGGTGGCTGGCAGTGTCTCTCTGACTCAGCCTTCCACTTCCCAGCTTTATTCTCCTCCTTGTCCCGCCTACACTTCCTGCCTAGCCAATGGCCAATCAGTGTTTTATTTAATGACTAATCAGCAACACATTTGCCATACAGAACATCCCACAGCATGTCTTTATCTTATTTATTTGTTGTATTTATTTTGGAGACAGGATCTCAGTAGTCCTGGCTGGCCTTGAATTCAGCAACTAGCTGAGGATGACCTTGGCCTTCTGATTCTCCTGCCTTTATCTCTGATCTCTGGGGCTACAGGTGTGCACCATCACGTCTAGCTTACAGAGGGCTGGGGATCAAACCCAGTGCTTCGTGTATCCTAGGCAACCATGCTGCTCACTGACATACAGCCCCAGACCCTGGAGCAGTGGTTCTCCACCTGTGGATCTTGATCCCTTTATGAATCAAACGACCCTTTCATAGGGGTCGCCGAAAACCATCAGAAATATCAGATGTTTACATTATGATCCATAATAGTAGAAAAATTACAGTTATAAGGTAGCAACAAAAATAATTTTACAGTTGGGGGTTGCCACAGCATGAGAAACTGTATTTAAGGGTCTTATGAACACTGCTCTGGAGAAATGTCTAAAGTGATGCTGTTGCAGCTTGCAGTTCAAATCAAAGGGGGAAATGCACATCTCCATTGGTCACTCAGGAGCTAGGAACCTAAGTCAAAGCTTCATTGTGATGCCCCTGCATCCGTTATGAAATTAAGCTGTTTTAACAGTCTACTGTTTATAAAAAGCAAGACTTCCAGAAGACATGCCATGCTTCCCCTGTCACTTCTCCGTCCACTGCCTGCTTTGAGGTAGGCTTGCTAAGTGGCCAGCCAACTCCAGGCTCAGAAACCTAAAGCTAACATAGACCACCAAGGCTGAGATGTCCCCCGTAGGGAGTTAGGGTATAACAATGTACTTGTAAATCCCCGTGAACAGAGGCTTGCTTGGAAGGAAAAGAGAAGCACAATAGGCTGGATTGGCTGGGATGGGGGTGGGGGCTGGGGGAGGGGGTAAAAATTGCCCTGAGTGAAGGGTGGCAATGTAGACTTCCAGGCCAGCCCCTGTGCTCACGTCAGGCCCCCACAGAGGCAGAGTTCTAGGATTAAAAACTAGTACAAACACTGATAAAGGAACACTCCTATCCTTTTTATTTACCCTGCAGGAAACCAAGCAGAGGTGTGCTTTCCCGAAGAGCAGCTGTGTCCATAGAAACGGGGCAGGAGGGTTAGAAGGGTGGCACTGTAGGTCTGATGAGTCGTGCGGAGCCTGAGAACAGGCGTTCCATTTCCGGGGGACTGAAGGGAGAGCAAATGTCAAGACTCCAGCCATTTCATGGTTTGGCCCTCAACCAGAGACACATCATTTTTCTTTATTTTACTTTTTCTTCAACACAGGGTTTCTCTGTGTAGCCCTGGCTGTCCTGGAACTCACTCTGTAGACCAGGCTGGCCTCGAACCTAGATGTGTGCACCATGACCAGGCCACATATCATTTTTCCATGCCATCTTTGTAGGATGTATAGTGAGTGGTTAGGGTAAGGACGAGATCTATAGCTTACTCACCGAGTGGCTCAATACAAGTCACTTAATCTTTCTGCACCTATCTCCCTATTTGTAAAAATAGTAATAAATGGTGTTAACAATTGGCTGCAGACACTCACAGGAACCATTGTTGGAATTTTTTTTTGTGACCTTACGCTATACACAATAACTTAATTTAACTATTCATAACAATGTCTTTTTAGAGCTGTGGTTCTCCAAGCAGAGGCATTTTGTTTTTCATGGGAGCGCTGTCATTACATTAGGAACGACTGTAGGATGTGACGGACAGAGGTCTAGGAGGCTGTCCACTTCAAAGAGTTGTCTTAGATCCCTCACAATGCTTGATGTCTCTTGTAGAAATCACTGAAAATCCTGACCATCGCTGTTTACCTGTCATAGAAATTCAAAGTCTCCTCTCAGTTTGTGCTTTGTTAAAAGCTTTGAAAACTGACCGTGTGCACCCCCTGGGGGGCCACGCACGCCGCAGCTCCCAGGAGGAGGTGAGAGGAAAACTTGCACAGGCAGTTCTTTCCTTTCATCTTTACCTGTGTTCTGGAGACGGAACAGCGTCACCAGGCTCGTGTGGCAAGCGCCTTTACCGGATGAGCTTTCTCTCCACTCCCTCCCTCTTAAAATGTACTCATGTGTATACTTTATGTTTGCGGGTGCTTTGCCTGCATGTATGTATGCACACCACATGCATGACTGTTGTCCTAAAAAGTCAGAAGAAGGGGTTGGATCCCCTGGAACTGACGTTACAGAGTGTTGTGAACTAGCATATGGGTACTGGGAATCAAACCCAGGTCCTCTGCAAGAATAAATACTCTGAACTGATGGGCCATTTCTCCATCAGAATTTCATACAGCCTAGGCTGGTCTTGAACTTGCTGTGTAACTGAAGATGACCTTGAACCTCCTGCCTCCACTTCCCAAGTGCTGGCATCACAAGCATGTACCATACCACACCCAGTTTATGTGGTGCTGGGAAGTCAACCCAGGGTTTGTTCATGGTAGGCAAGCATTCTGCCAGCCGAGCTACGTCCCCAACCCCACCTCCCAGATTTTGTGTGTGTTTGTTTGTATTTTTATTTTTGAGACAGGTTCTCTCTTCCTGCCCTGGCTGGCCTGGAATTCGCTACAAATACCAGGCTGGCCTCAAACTTATAGAGGTTCACCTGCCTCTGCCTCCTAAGTGCTGGGAGGAAAAGTATGTGCCATCATGCCTGACTAGTGATGAGTTTTTAGGCACCAGAGCTAAAGTATAACCTATGGAGGAAAAAGTGTTTATATGCCGGGGCGGTGGTGGCGCACGCCTTTAATCCCAGCACTCGGGAGGCAGAGCCAGGCGGATCTCTGTGAGTTCAAGGCCAGCCTGGTCTACAAAGCGAGTTCCAGGAAAGGCGCAAAGCTACACAGAGAAACCCTGTCTTGAAAAAAAAAGTGTTTATATACATATATATTATAATTATATTGTATGTGTATTATATATAATGTATTATAGAGAGAAGGAGACAGGCAGACACAAGAGAGAGAGAGAGAGAGAGAGAGAGAGAGAGATTTCATTATTCAGTCCAGGCTGGCCTCTAACTGTGATCCTTCTGCCTCAGCATCGTGAGTACCACCACTATGCTAGGCTTTGTGAAAATAAATTTTAGATTAGATTTCGCTATATGGTGCTCTATATATGGTTGGATGGATGGATGGATGGATGGATGGATGGATGGATGGATAGACAGACAGACAGACAGACAGACAGACAGATAGATAGATAGATAGATAGATAGATAGATAGATAGATAGATAGATATACTGGGGGGCTTTTGTTTGTTTTATAGACAGGGTCTTTTTCTTTACATAATAGAATTCATTATATAGCCCAGTATGGCCTCCAACTGGTAGTAATCCTGTAATTCTTCAGCCTCAACTTTCCAAATGCTGGAATTACAGGCACGAGATGCAATGCTCCTCTTGGACACTGGTTTTTGTTGTGTTGTGGTGCTGGGTATAGAACTTACAGTCTTGTGAATGCTAGGAAGCACTCTACCACTAAGCTACATTGGAGACTGCTAAGGAATGAAAGAGAAAGGGGATGGAGAGCTGGCTCAGTAGTTAAGGACTGTTGTACCCCTTTCTCAAAATTTCCAGAGACCACCAAGGAGCTGGTTTCCAATGTAAGCACTTAAGGGTCCTTTTATTGTCAGGTTCAAACCTGGGCCATGGCATGGCAGATGTGGGGAGATGTGGCAGTGGCAGTGGGCCCAGGGGTAGAGAGTTTTTATAAGGAAAAACTGCAAGCTGAGAATTACATGCTTTTGCAACTTGGGATTGGGTAGAAGGGATATGGGGCAAGGTGATTTTTTTGAAACTATTGGTCTAGATTTTCGGCGAGAAAACACATTTGAAACTATTAGGTTGGACTTTTTGGTGGGGAACCACAACTTGCTGAGCAGGATTGTCTAGGCTGCTCAGCAGGATTATCTAGATATCAAGGACCATAAACTGCAGACAGAATGTCCACAGGAGCATACTGCCCTGTATCTGTTCGAGTTGTCATGGCACATTCCTAGGGTCCTTCCGGGAACTGAGTACAGCAGGTGGTCTAAGATGGTGGCCTTTCCCTAAGATGGAGTCTTCATTGCCTTCACAGGACATGCTGCTCTTGCCGTGCCCTCAAATTCAGTTCCCTACACCCACATGATGGCACACAACCACCTCTAACTCCAGTTCCAAGGACTCCAATGCCCTCTTCCAGCCTCTACAGATACCAGGCACACACGTGGTATACACATACACAGGCAAGCAAAACAATCAGACACACAAAATACAAAGTGGATCTTTAAAAAAATAAAAAAGAATAGAAAGGCAAGCTTGGTGTTATCATATCATAGTTGTAAATCCATTTCCTTGATGATTGTGCTGGCTAGTTTTATGTCAACTTGACACAAGCTAAAGTCACTGGAGAGCAGGGAGCCTCAACTGAAACAATGCCTCAATAAGATCAGGCTGTAGGGCATTTTCTTAATTAGTGATTGATATGGAAGGGCCCATTCCATTGTGGGTGGGGCCACATCTGGGCAAGTGGTCCTGGGCGCTATAAGAAAGCAGATTGAGGGGCTGGAGAGATGGCTCAGTGGTTAAGAGCACTGACTGCTCTTCCAGAGGACCAGGGTTCAATTCCCAGCACCCACATGGCAGCTCACAACTGTCTGTAACTCCAGTTCCAGGAGATCTGACACCTTTACATCAATGTTCATAAAATAAAGTTAAAATAAACTAAAAAAAAAAAAAGAAAGCAGGTTGAGCAAGCTGTGAGGGGCAAGCCAGTAAGCAGCATTCCATGGCCGCTGCATCAGCTGCTGCCTGTAGGCCCCTGCCCTGCATGAGTCCCGTCCTGACTTCCTTTGCTAGTGAACTGTGATGTGAAGGTGTAAGTCGATCAAACCCTTTCCTCTCCAGTTTGCTTTTGGTTATGGTGTTTCATCACAGCAAAGAAACCCTAAGGCCATAACTAATTCAAGAGAAGTCCAGTTGGATGGTCCTTTAGAGCAGGGCTTACTAGATCTCTGCCCCCCCCATCAGCTGGCCCCTTTGCTTCATATAAATATGTCTGCAATCTAGTGTATAGGCATTTGAAGTAGGCATACAAGTCTACAAGCCAAACATTTACTGATAATAAACTATGGAGAAAATTTATCTTAAAATCTTTCTTCAACATGCATGCAGTTTTACTACTTATCAAAGACACAAGCAGATATGAATACTAATGAGAGGATGTGCTTCTCTATTTTTACATAAGATCAAGTCAGTGGGGAATGGTGGTACAGACCTTTAATTCCTGCTCTAGAGAGGCAGAGGCAAGAAGATCTCTGTCAGTTCAAAGCCAGCCTGGTCTACATAGTAAGTTCCAGGACAGCCAGAGCTACATAGGGAGACTGTCTCAAAAAGCAACATCAAAGGGGTAAGTCTTAACTGAGTTTTTTGGATGTGCATATGTGTCTGTATCTGCATGTGGAGGCCAGAGATTGGTTGTCTTTCTCAATCATGCTCCACTTTATTTACTGAGGCACAGTCTCCCACTGAACTTGAAATTACAATTTGGCTAGTCTAGCCAGCCAGCTTGCCCAAAGGATCCACTGTCTCTGCCACCTGAGTGACAGGATTACTGGCCGGCTGTCGTGCCTACTCAACTTCCATGTGGGTACCGGGGATCTGAACTCCAGTCCTCACACTTGAGTGCTGTGGTGGTTTGAATGTAATGGCCCCCCATGAGCTCATAGGGAGTGGCACTATTAGGAGGTGTGGCTTTGTTGAGTAGTATGGCCTTGTTGGAGGAAGTGTGCCACTGTGGGATTGGGCTTTAAGCTTTCCCATGTTCAGGATATCGCCAGTGTCTCAGTTGACTTCCTGTTGCCTGTAGGATGTAGAACTCAACAGCTCCTTCTCCAGCACCATGTCTGCCTGCACACAACTATGTTCCCCACCATGATGATAATGGACTGAAACTCTGAACTATAAGCCACCACCTCAATTAAATGTTTTTCTTTAGAAGAGTTGCAGAGGTCATGGTGTCTCTTCACAGCAATAGAAACCCTAAGACAAGTGGCAATTGCTTTAGCCAATGAACCATCTCTCCAGCCCTTTGGCTACATATTTTAATACTTCAGGATGCAGAGAATTCTTTTTTTTTTTAAAGTGAGATAAGGTCTCTTGTAGCCCAGTCTTGCTTCAAATTTGCTAAGTTCAAGAGGATGACCTTGAACTTCTGATCATCCTGATCCCACCTCCCAAGTGCTGGGATTACAGTTGCCCACTGTGCCTTGTTCATGTGGTACTAGGGATTGAACCCAGAACTTTGTGTATGCTAGGGAAGCATATGGTCAACTGAGCTGCCTCCCCAGCCTGAACCTTCAATTTTTTTTTAAAGTTGATTGATATCATGATTTTATAATCATTGGTTGGAAGAATGCATCTTCACATAAATACACAGTACAAAATGGCAGAAGTGTATTTATGGCCATTTCAGAAATTGTTGCAAATTCTGTCCTCATCCCAAGTCAAATTCATTTAATAATTTTATATGAAATTCATCAGCAATTCATAAAATCAAATATTTTAACACAATAAAACCTACATAGATACTCAATTGTTACATACATGCTGAGGAATCATAATGAGAAAATATCTAAAATATTAAACCACTGGTTCTATAAAAAGTAGAAGAATTTGTGTGTACGATAAGAACACTGCAATTCATAACACACAACAGTCTCACATCTGAGAAGGGATGTTTTAGGCAGCCATCCTGTCAAGTGTGATGGCATGCTACACATTTAGGACCAAGGCTGGAGAGAAGACACCCCCTGTGACATAGGTAGAGAACCCTGCATTGGATGTTGAATTAACTTTTTTTTTTTTTTTTTTTTGGTTTTTCGAGACAGGGTTTCTCTGTGTAGCTTTGCGCCTTTCCTGGGACTCACTTGGTAGCCCAGGCTGGCCTCGAACTCACAGAGATCCGCCTGGCTCTGCCTCCCGAGTGCTGGGATTAAAGGCGTGCACCACCACCGCCCGGCTGAATTAACTTTTGATGGCTGTGCATATGCATTCAGAAACCTTTTACTATGACCAATGTCTTTGCAACCCCATGTTCAGATTTTCAACCCCTCAGGGCCACAAAGTTTAAGTAGAGTTACCCCAACTTAGGGACATGGGATTGGCTCCCCCACATCTTTTGGATGTGAACCTGCTGACCCTAGAAAGACACTGGTTGAGCTCTGTTCATTCTAGAGGGCCTAGACTAAGACTGTCAGCTGTCAACACCCAGCAGCTGAGGAAATCAACTCTTCTGTCTACAAGAGGGGATCTGAGCAGTAGGTAATTTAGAGATTTGACTCTCTTCCCTAACTGTCCCAAAGTAGAATAGTGGCTGCCAGGGTCTGTGGGGGGCGTGGGGGTTAACAAACAGGGCAGTTGTTGTTTGATGGGTATAGAATTTCAAGTGTCACTTTTATAAAATGAAAAGAGCCCCCAAGACAGTTGGTGGTGACAGTTTCACAACACCATGTGTGTGCTTAATACCACTGAACCATTGTTAAACATGGTTGCTGTGGGACTGAGAGAGCATGCATTTAGTGTATGTAAAGCATCGAGTTTGAACTCCAGTAACACACACAAATACAAACCACAATGATTAAGATTGTGTGCCAGTGTGTGTGAGTGTGTGTATATGTGTGAGTGTGTGTGTGGTGCTGGGGATTGAACCTAGGGTCTCACACTTGCTTCGCCACTGAGATCTATTCCCAGCTCCCTAGTAAGTTTTATGTGATGTGTATTTTACCAAAATTAAAAGAAAATGGGAAGTGATCAAAGGTGGTAGGTACAGGTAGTTCAGCAGTTGACATGCAGGATTCCATCCACTACAGGCTCCAAAGTTCTTCTTCTTTTTTTTTTTTTTTTTTTTTTTTTTTTTTTTTTTTTTTTTGGTTTTTCGAGACAGGGTTTCTCTGTGTAGCTTTGCGCCTTTCCTGGATCTCGCGCTGTAGACCAGGCTGGCCTCGAACTCACAGAGATCCTCCTGCCTCTGCCTCCCGAGTGCTGGGATAAAGGCGTGCGCCACCACCGCCAGGCTATCAAAGTTCTTTTTAAACTGGAGCATCAGTACAGATCACATGGGCTCCTAGTTAGACCACAGACTCTGTGAGCATGTCTGGAAAGGGGCTTAGGATTCTCACAGGCCGGTAGGTGACGCTGGTGAGACTGAGCCAATGCTCACACTAGGACTAGCAAGATGCTGTGAGGATGTGGTTTTGCCTGATTGCTCCAGGTTATGTTGCTGCCTGGTCTGATTTTCTGCTCCAGTGACAGAGGAAAAGGAAGAAATCAGCATGCAACTTCCTTCCTCTTAATCATTTTCATTTGGAACAGACTCTCATTCTGTAGACCAAGCTAGCCTGATTCACTGTTTAGCCCAGGCTGGCCTCAAACTTGCAGCAGTCCTCCTGTCTCAATCTCCCAAGTGCTGGGACTGTAGGTGTGAACCACCATGCCTGGCTCTAAGCAAATAACTTTACAGTTGTGCAGCTCACCTCCACTCCCACTCCATTGGCCAGAATTTGGCCATATGGCCACACCAAAGTACAAGTCCATCAGCCTTCAGAGGGGAAATAGATTGGAGAGGAAGATTGAGTCCTCATTGGATTTTATTCTAGGTCTCAGGTTTTATCTTGCTTTGGTTTGACTTGGGTTTTTTGGTTTGTTTGTTTGTTTTTTGAGACAGGCTTTCACTATGTGGCTCTGGCTGGCTTGGAATTTGCTTGGTAGACTAGGCTGGCCCAGAACTTACATCAATCTTCCTGCTTCTGTCTCCCAAGTGAGGGATTATAGGCTTGCATCCCCCAGCCAAGCTTGTTTTGTTATAAGATTTATTTATTTTTATTTTATGTGTATGAGCATTTGCCTACATGTTTATGTATACCACATGTGTGCAATGCCCTTGAGGCCATCTGATCCCCTAGAAGGAACTGGAGTTAAACACATTGTGAGCTATGTGGGTGCTGGGAACTAAACCCCAGTCCTCTGGAAGAACAGCCCGTGCTCTTACCTGCTGAGCCAACTCTCCAGCTCCCCCCCACACCACCACCCACACACAGACACACATACAATGGGTTTTTTTTAATAGGATAAATTTGACTTTCTTTTTTTTTTTTAAGACTTATTTATTATGTACACAGAAGAGGGCACTAGATCTCATTACAGATGGTTGTGAGCCACCATGTGGGTGCTGGGAATTGAACTCAGGACCTCTGGAAGAGCAGTCAGTGCTCTTAACCTCTGAGCCATCTCTCCAGCCCTCGTTTTGTTTTTTAAGACAGTGTCTCAGCTGGGCTTGCGTAGTGGCGCACTCCTTTAATCCCAGCACTCAGGAGGCAGAGGCAGGCAAATCTCTGTGACTTTGAAGTCAGCCCTTCTACAGAACAAGTTCCAGGACAGCCAGGACTACACAAAGAAACCTTGTCTGGGAAATAAACAAGACAAAAAAGAAAGTGTCTCTCTGTGTCCACAAGGCTGCCCTCAGGTGTGCACCACGTAAAGCCACCACCACCCCCAGTGTTAAGAATCTAAGCAAGTCCAGAGCTTCATTCGCCTCAAGCAACCACTTTGCAGCCGAGTTTCAGATGCAGCGCTGTCACTAATATTCTGGGGTTTTGTAATCCCTAAGGCTCTCAGCTCTCTGCACCTAGAATCTTCACTTTATGATGGCTTTCTTATCATGTGGCTGGAAAAAAAAATATTTTCAACCAAAGAAAATTCTCATTTGTTTACTTGTTGGTTAGGTGCTAGGGACTGAACCCGGGCCTCTCAAATGCCAAGGGTATATTTCATCACCGAGCTGCACTCTAGCCCCACGAAGATGTCTTTGCATTTCACTTCTTACATTCTGTAACAGGGGTTAAGATGCAAAATTGAAGAATCCAGGAGACAACAAAAACGTTCTGAAAGCGAGCAATAGATTTAGGAGTTTGGAAGGGAGGACCTGAGGACTGTAAAGCTGCTCTGAGCAGGCAGGCGCTCAGAGGCTGCCTGGGAGAGCAGTCTGTAGGGAGCAGTAGCTGGTATCCCAGGATGAACCTAAGGGCACAACAGAAATGCTTAGTGGGGCTTTTATTAAATCTTACTGTGTGATGTATGACGGAACCCCTCAGCCTGCTTTCTCTGCAAAGCTTTCCTCCAGAGTCTAATGCCTCTTAGAATGGATTTTCTTTCTGAGAATGAATAAAGAGAAGCACTGGGTTTACCCTGAGGGCAGGACAAAGGCTGGTGCTGGGTTACATAACACTATAAATGCTCCCCTTTATCTCTTTCACTGTGGAGGAAAAAGGAAGAAAACAAAACACACACCTGACGTTAAAAAAAAAAAAAAAAAAAAAAAAAAAGCAGATTTTTATGCTTCTTGGAGCACGTGTCCAGCCATGACAACTGACCACAAGGCTATGATCACCAGCTGTGACCTGAGCAGCTACGCATGACAGGGTTTTTTTTCCCTTTTTTTTCTTCCTTCCTTCCTTCCTTCCTTTTCTTTCTTTCTTTCTTTTTCTTCCTCTTCCTCTCATTTTTTTTTTTTTTGCTTTGTTTTGAGACAGGGTTTCTCTGTGTAACAGCTCTGCCTGTCCTGGATCTCACTCCGTAGACCAGGCTGCCCACAAATACACAGAGATCTGCCTGCCTCTGTCTCCCGAGTGCTGGGATTAAAGGCGTGCGCCACCACCGCCTGGCATCTTCTTCTTTTTTTTTTTTTTTTTTGAACTCTCCTTCCACTTTTATGATTAAAGTCATGTTAAACAAGATTTCAGTAATCAAGCATATGTGACTGGTTTAGTAGTAACCACAAAATCTGAAAGAATCATTGAAAAATTGAGATAATATACTTTAATCAGCAAACAAATAAGAAACTGAAGAACTAAGCTACAGAGTAAATTAAAGGAAAGACCTTTCTCAAGTAGAAAATGTACCCAAGTCCCAGCACACACGTTGAGTAGCTCACACCCACTTTAGTTCCAGAGTATTTAATGCCCTCTTCTGAGCTCTAAACAAGATTGTTTTAGTGCATAATTCTACCTGACTTTCAAAGAAGAGTTGATGCCAATACTCCAAAATTATTCCACAAAATAGAAATAGAAGGGACATTGCCCAGTTTGTTCTACAAAGCCACAGTTACCCTGATGCTCAAACCACATAAACACCCAACACAGACCAATTTTCCTTATGAATATGGTGCAGAAATTCTCAGCAAAATACTTGCAAACTGAATCCAAGAACACATCAAAAAGATTATCAACCATGATGAAGTAGGCTTCATCCCAGAGATGCAGGAATGGTTCAACATATGTAAATCAATAAATGTAATCCACCATATAAAGAAACTGAGAGATAAAAATCACATGATCATCTCATCAAATGTAGAAAAGGCCTTTGACAAAATCCAACACCCCTTCATGATAAAAATTCTGGAGAGATTAGGGGTTCAAGAGGCATACCTCAACATAATAAAGATAGTTTACAGCAAGCCCATAGCCAACGTCAACTTAAATGGAGAGAATCTCAAGCAATTCCACTAAAATCAGGAACAAGACAAGGTTGCCCACTCTCTTCATATCTATTCAACGTAGTACTTGAAGTCATAGATAGAGCAGTAAGACAACTGAAGGAGATCAAGGGGATATGAATTGGAAAGGGGAAGTCACGGTATCATTATTTGTAGATAATATGACAGTATACATAAGTGACCTTAAAATTTTCACTGGGAAACTCCTACAACTGATAAACACTTTCAGCAAAGTAGCTCAAAAATTAACTCACAAAAATCAGTAGCCCTCCTATACAAAAATGACAACCTGAAAAAAAAATCAAGGAAAAACACCTTTCCCAATAGCCCCAAAGAATATAAAATATGTTGGAGTAACTCTAATTAAGCAAGTATAAAACTTGTATGATAAAAACTTTAAGACACTGCAGAAAGAAACTGAAGAAGATGTGAGAAAATATAAAGATCTTCCATGCACATGTATCAGTAGGATTAATATAGTAAAAACAGCCATCCTACCCAAAGCAATCTATAGATTAAATGAAATCCCCCAAATTCTAACACAATTCTTCACAGGTCTTGAAAGGACAATTTTCAGCTTCACATGGAAACAAACAAACAACACCAACAAAAAAATCCAAGATAGTTAAAATAATCCTGAATAATAAAAGAACTGCTGGAGGTATCACCATCCCTGATTTCAAGTTGTACTACAGAGCTATAGTAATAAAAACAGCATGGTATTAGCATACAAACAGACACATTGATCAATGGAATCAAATTGAAGACCTAGACATAAATCCACATAGCTACAGACACTTGATTTTTATATAAAGAAGCCAGAAAAATACACACTGAAAAAAAAGACATCTTCAACAAATTGTGCTGGTCAAACTGGACAGCTGCTTGTAGAAAAATGCAAATAGATCCATACTTATCACCCTACACAAAACTCAACTCCAAGCTGGGTGTGGTGGCACATGCCTTTAATCCTAGTACTCAGGAGGCAGAGGCAGGCAGATCTCTATGAGTTTGAGGGCTGTTACACAGAGAAATACTGTCTCAAAAAACAACAACAGCAACAACCTCAACTCCAAGTGAATCAAAGACCTCAACATAAAACCAAATACACTGAACCTGATAGAGAGAAAGTGGGGAATAGCCTTGAATGAACTGGCACAGGAAAAGACTTTCTGAACAAAACAATAGCCTAGGCGCTAAGATGAACAGTTAATAAAGGAGACCTCATGAAACTGAAAAGCTTCTCTATGACAAAGGACACTCTCACTCTTCCAAAGTGGCAGCCTATGAAATAGGAAAAGTTGTGGGTTTTTTTGTTGTTTTGTTGTTGTTTTTTTAACCAACTATATATCTGATAGAGGGCTAATGTCCTATATATATATATATATATATATATATATATATATATATATATATATATATATATATATATATATATATATATATATATATATGAAATAAAAAATCTAGATATCAAGAAAACAAATAACCAAATTTTAAAATGAGATACAGATCTAAACAGAATTCTCAAGAGGAACCACAAATGGCTGAGAAACACTTAAAGAAATGTTCGGCATCCTTAGTTATCAGGGAAATGCAAGTCAAAAGTACTCAAGTGCAAGTCAAAAGATGAGATCTCATCTTACACCTGTCAGAAGGGTTAAGATCAATAAAACAAGTGACAGCTCATGCTGGCAAGGATGTGTAGTAAGAGTGCAAACTTGTATAGCCACTATGGGAATCAATATGGTGGTTCCTCAGGAAGATGGGAATTGATCTACCTCAAGATCCAGCTTGGGCAAGACACCACTTTGGGGCATATACCCAAAGGATGTGTCATTCTACCACAGAGACACCTGCTCAACCATGTTCATTGATGCTCTATTCTTAGTAGCCAGAAATTGAAAACAATCTAGATAGCCCTCAACAAAGGAATGGGTAAAGAAAATGTGGTACATTTACACAATGGAGTATCACTCAGCCATTTAAAAAATGAAATCATGAAATCTGCAGGTAAATGTATGGAATTAGAAAAAAACAACCTGAGTGAGGAAACCCAGACCCAGAAAGATAAATATGGTATATATCCACTTACATATAAATATTAGCTGTTAAGTCAATGATAACCAAGCTACAATCCATAGAACCACAGAAGTTAGGTATAGAATAAGGGACTGGAGTGTGTGTGTTGGGGATAGATAGATTTCCCTTGGAAAAGGGAATAGAATAGATAATTACAGATTGATGGAGTCAGGTGGGAGCTGGGATGGGACAACCAAGTGGGGACAGGGAGGGAAAAGGGTGACAAGGGAGGGAATGTTGGAAGAGACAGATAAATTAAAGGCCATATGAGGGGTAGTATGGAAATCTAATACAGTAGAAGCTTCCTAAAATATATACATATATGAAGGCTATCTGAATGAAATTGCCAAATAATGAGGGAGACAGAGCCCCAACTGGACATCTCTTGTTGCCAAATGAAGCTTCCAGTATAGCAAATGGGTTATATCTAATTGAATTGTTGGCCAAAGGGGTCCCATGGGAGTTCCCAAACAACCCAGGCTATTGCCAAGACTATAGGTTGCTCTCCACAAACTGGTGGCAAGGTCCTGTTGCTAAAGACAACACGCCACAACTCATAGAACACAGAGGAATTGAACTGGTGTCTACATAGAGCCTTCACCCCTACAGGCCAGCGTCTTAGGTACAGGAAGGTACTCTGCTTGTCACCACAGGAGAAACATAAACACCAAGCCAGCCACAAACCCCTTTTGATCTATAATTGTGTCCTGCCTGCAAGATATGCTAGTGCAATGGTGGCACAGAGCTTGTGGGAGTGACCAACCAATATCTGACTTGACTTAAGACCCACTCCTTGAGGTGGAACCCATGCCCGACACTGCTTGGGTGGCCACGAACCTGAGACCAGATAGAGCAGGGAACCAAATACTACTTTTCTACTAAAAGAATGTAGCAATAAAATGACTTCTAATGACATTCTACTATACTCATAAATCAGTACCATAGATCAACCATCATCAGAGAAGCTTCCTCCTGAAGCAGATGGGAGCAAATAGAGAGATCCATAGGCAGACATTTTGCAGAGAATGAGAGACCTTGAAACACTCAGCCCTAAACCGACGTCTCCATCAAATCCATCAGTGCTGTGGAATAATCTTTTTGTACACTGTGAAGACTGTCTGTTTTACCTCATCTACCTAAAGCACCTTCTGATTGGTTTGATGAGGAGCTGAATGGCCAATAGCTAGGCAGGAGAGGAGAGGTGGGGCTTTGGGGAGGGAGAGAAGAACTGGGGGAAGAATCTGAGAGGTGGCGGATACGTCAGTGAGAGGCAGAAGAATTCAGATGTACACTTACTGAAGAAAAGTAACAAGCCAAGAGGCAGAATGCAGATTAATATAAATAGGTTAATTTAAGTACTAAGAGCTAGTTGGGAACAAGCCTAAGCTAAGGCCAAGCTTTCAAAATTAATAATAAGTCTCCCTGTCATTATTCAGGAGTTGGTAGTCCAAAGAAAGACCTGTTACACATCCCCTCAGGGCTCAGGGGACCCTGCAGAAGAGGAAGCACAGAGTATAAAAGCCAGAGGGCATGGAGGCCACCAAGAAAACAAGGCCCTCTAGATGAATCTAATCCATTCACAGAAACTGAGGCAGCATGTAGAGGGCCTGCACCGGTCTGCACCCAGATGGGGTCCTGTAGCTGAAAGGAGACGTGGACACATGCCCCCATCAGCAACCCAGAAGCAATCTCCAATTGCTAACCACTTGAAAATGAAAATTTAATTTCCTCCAAGGGAGTCTCACTGGGGAAACCAACTACTCTTTAAGCTGTATTCCCAGCAGCAAATGACCAAAAGAAAAGGAGCTAAATGGAGTCTTTGGAGGTTCCTTGTCTCATAATGTCAGGGCAGGGTTTTTCTTTCTCTTTTTAAATTTTTTCTTACTATTGTTTACTTTTATTTTATTTTACTTATATTTTTTTTCTTCTCCCTTTTTATCCTACAGGTCCTTTGTGTATTATGGCTTCCAGATTAGTGTTTTTATGAGATTCCTGAGTGTGCGAATGAGTAAGTCTCTGTTTCTTTCTTTTTTTTTTTTTTTTTGGTTTTTCGAGACAGGGTTTCTCTGTGTAGTTTTGGTGCCTTTCCTGGAACTCACTCTGTGTCCCAGGCTAGCCTCAAACTCACAGAGATCCTTCTGCCTCTGCCTCCCGAGTGCTGGGATTAAAGGCGTCTGCCACTGCCACCTGGCTAAGTCTCTGTTTCTTATGCTCTTTTCCTTCTGGTTGCGTGTTTTGCCCAATTTTGATGTATTAGTTTTTTTATCATATCATATTATATTGTATTATATTATTATATTATATAATATTATATTATATTTATTATGCTTTAGAAGCCTGTTTGTTTTCTAATGAGATATGGAAAGGGATTGGGTCTGGATGAGAGGAGAGGTGGAGAGGGATTGGGAGGGACAGACGAAAGAAAAACTGTATTGATTTATTTTATGTACATGAGTGTTTTATCTTCACATAAATCTGCACACCAGAAGAGGGCATTGGATCTCACAGGACTACAGTTATAGACGGTTGTGAGCTGCCGAGCGGGTGCTGGGAATTGAACTCAGGTCCTCCAGTGCTCTTAACAACTGAGCCATCTCTCCAGCCCCAAGTAATCAGGATATACCATGTGAGAAAAAAAATCTATTTCAATAAGAGGGACAATAAATAAATAAATAAATAAACCCTTTCTTTTGGAAGTTGCCTTGGTCTGACTTTTATAGCAGTAATTAAAAAGTCAATAATACAGAGGTCTTAGTGAATTTTGTGGTTATGAAGGCTTAACAGTAAAGTGTCATGAAGAGGGGGTTTGTCTGTGGAGACAACTCTGTCATCCTTGTGTGTTTTCCTTGTGTTTTTCGGGTGTTTTCCCTAAGCTTCAACCAGAAGACGGCTTCAAAACATCACAACCAAGGTGACTTACAAAAGAAAGCGTTTATTCTTACTTGTTTATTTTTTCTTTTATTGAAATAGATTATTTTTCTCACATTATGTACCCTGATTACAGTTTCCCCTCCCTCTACACGTCCCAGCTCCCCTCTCAGGTTAAGCATATGTTGACTCTTCAACTCCAGTTCCAGATCTAACGCTCCCTCTGGCCTCGGAGAATGCACATGGCGCACAGGCTTACATGCAGGCAAAACATCCATACACATAAAAAATTAAATAGAATAGGAAGGGACAAAGGGTAAGAACCTGCTGCTCTTAGAAGTCCCAGCAGGGGTTGCTTGACTGACTGTCAATCAAATAAGACCTTTTTTCTTCTCTCTGTTTTTTCCCAGGAGCCAGAGTTGCTTAGGTATTAGGTGGTGGGCAGCGTAAGAGAAAGGCCTGGCCTTTGGTCATGGTCGAGACAGAGCTGAAATAGAGGTAAGTGCCAAATCATATGTGGGTTTAGGGCTTCCATTATTTGCTGGACTGGACAATGTAATTACAGAAATGAAACTGTTATTGGAAACATGTGGTCTGGGGACTTTCTGCTACCCAAATGATGACCCAAAAAGTTACAAGGCACCTACAGAAAATTTCCTCTGGTGTTTAATGAGTCACTGAGAGGAAAATAAAGTTGCTCATACTGTATTTCTTTTCCTTTTTGTTGTTTGTTTTTGAGTCAGGGTCTCTTTGTAGTTCTCAGACTGGTCTTGAATGCCTAGACTCAAGGGACTTTCTTTCCTCAGCTCCTACTCCTGGACCAGCATTTCTTGTAACATATTTTGAGTATGACTCATTTAATAGAATTGTTTAAAAGGCATATATATATATATATATATATATATATATCATACACACTGTTCTTTTCTTTCTTTCTCTCTCTCTCTTTCTTTGTCTTTCTGTCTTTCTTTCTTTCTTTCCTAAATCATAGTGTAGCTGGTTATAGCTCTTCTTCATAGATAGATAGATAGATAGATAGATAGATAGATAGATAGATAGACAGATGGATAGACAGATGGATATAGATATATCTGAAATACATGTGGGGCTTGAGAGTTAGTCAGCAGTTAGGAAAGAGCACTTGCTGCTCTCGAAGAGGACCCAGGTTCAATTCCCAGTCTCCACATTGTGGCTCACAACTGTCTGTAACTCTAGTTCTGGGGGATCTAATGCCCTCTTCTGGCCTCTGTAGGCACCAGGCACACATGTGGTGCACATACATGCATATAGGCAAAAGACTCATACATGTAAAGTAAATCTACAATTTTTTAAACCATTTCCCTTTAGGATAAGAATTAAGTCTTAATTAGTTTAAATTGGATGTATTAAAAAGTATAAAATAAGCAGATATATTGGCACATACCTATAATTCCAGCTCTCAGGGAACTATTTCAGGAAAGCCATGAGTTTGAGGCCAGCCTAGGCTACATAACAAGGTTCTATCTTGAAAAACAACTAAAGGTAGTGTTCCAGTTTGCAGTCTTTTGCTATGATAAACACCACAACCAAAGCAACTTGGGGAAGAAAGGGTTTATTTTGATTTAAAGCTTATAGTGCCTCATGAAGGGAAGTCAGGAACTCAAGGCAGGAATCTGGAGGCAGGAGCTGAAGCAGAGGCCAAGGCAGAACGTTGCTTACTAGCGTGCTCCTAATAGCTCAGCAGCTTGCTTTCTTTTTTTTTTTTTTTTTTTTTTTTTTTTTTGGTTTTTCGAGACAGGGTTTCTCTGTGTAGCTTTGCGCCTTTCCTGGGACTCACTTGGTAGTCCAGGCTGGCCTCGAACTCACAGAGATCCGCCTGGCTCTGCCTCCCGAGTGCTGGGATTAAAGGCGTGCGCCACCACCGCCCGGCTGCAGCTTGCTTTCTAATACAACCCACCACCACCTGCGAAGGAGTGGTTCTGGAGGCCACATTAATCATTAACCAAGAAGATGACCCCAGAGGCCAATTAGATGGAGACATTTCCTCAATTGAGGTTCCCTCTTCCCAGATGACTTTAGCTTGGGTCAAGTTGACAAAAAACCAACCAGCATTGTTAAAACAAAACAAAACAAAAAAACTATTTTAATGCTTTCACTGTACTTAAACCCATCCTGTTTTCTCTTTTTCAAAACCGAAGCCTTTCACTTATGACAAGTGCATAGAACTACTTCTTACTTTTTATCTTGAGACAGGGTCTTGCCAAGTTACCCAGACTGTCCTTGAACTTACTCTGTGGTTTGGGCAGACCTTGAATTTGGGATCTTCCTGGTTTAATCTCCTAAGCAGCTGATGTTACAGGCCTGCAACACACATAATTTCAGCTCAGCTAACACAAAATTTCAAATTACATTTTTTTTTTTTTTTTTTTTGGTTTTTCGAGACAGGGTTTCTCTGTGTAGCTTTGCGCCTTTCCTGGAACTCGCTTTTGACCAGGCTGGCCTCAAACTCACAGAGATCTGCCTGCCTCTGCCTCCCGAGTGCTGGGATTAAAGGCGTGCGCCACCACCGCCCGGCCTCAAATTACATTTTTATATGAAAGATATTTCCATCTTGTATAAATAAGACCCTCCTTGCTAAACTTCAAAAATAATAAGTATTATATTTAGTTATCTACTAGAGGAATGTCTTTATTGACTGAAATTTGAAACTGAAAACTTCCCATAGTAAGCAAAACAGTTATATCAATTAATTTAATTCTGGAACTCTTTTTAGGCCACATGAAAATATTTTTCACTGCTCCAAATGATAATGTTTGGAAGGTGATTGTTGGTTTGGTTTATTATTTTTATTACTTTGTTGTTTGTTTTTGAAACAGAGTCTCATTCAGTCCAGGTTGGCCTCCTGAACTGGATATTTAGTCAAGGCTGGTCCTGAACTCCTGATTTTCCTGCCTCCACCTCCCAAATAATGGAATTATAGGTATACACCACCAAGTCAAGTCTCAATTAATAACATTTTGTTTGTTTGTTTAAATTTATTTATATATTTAGAGAGTGTGTGTGTATATATGTGCTCGAATGTTGAGGTCAGAGGACAACTTGAAGGAGTCACCTCTATCATGTGGGTTCCAGGGATTGAATTTGGGTCCTCAAGCTTGGCAACAAGTGTCCTTACTCACTAACCCATCTCATCAGTGTGGAATAATCCTTCTGTATACTGTGTGAATATATGTCACTATGATTGGTTTAATAAACAAGCAGACTGGCCAATAGCTGAACAGGATAAAGTTAAGTGGGAAAGCCACACTGAGAATGATGGGATAAGGAAGGGTAGAGTCAGAGAAGAAGCCAGCCAGCCACTAAGCAAGCAGGATGTGCAGAAAATGAGGTAACAAGCCATGAGCCATGTGGCAAAGCATAAATAGAAATATGGGTTAATTTAAATGTAAGAGTTAGCTAATAATAAGCCTGAGCTATTGGCCAAGCATTTGTAATTAATATAAGCCTCTGAGTGATTATTTGGGAGCAGGCGGTCAGGATAGAAAACTCCACCTACATATCAGCTCTAAATAATTATGTTTCAATACTCTCTAGGAGGATATAATATATATATATATATATATATATATATGTCAGTTACTTGTTTTAAAATTAGCTTTTCATTTGTTTAACATTTCTGTGTCTTTCTGTGTGAGACACTGTTGTAAATGCATTGCTAATGCTAACTCACTTAATCCTATTAGAGCCCTAGGAAGTCAGAGGGTTGCTCTCATTTCTCCATTGGATCCAAAGAAATTGCCAGAGACAGCGTTCTAAGGAATCACTGAGTCTTTTCTAAGAAAAAAATAAGATAAATTAAGAGCCTTGTTAATTAAATACAGATGTGGAAAAGTAAAAGAAACCCAAGACACAAAATGCATCAGCTGGAACTGGAGGAGTTAATATGCGAGATGGTTCAAAGCAGTCTACAGGAAATGGGGTCTCCCACTCTCACTTGGGTCAGAGTCTAGGTGTTGGCCCTAGACAGCTGTCAGTAGTCTCTGTAAGAAGTGTGTTGGCAAGAGGTAGAACTCATTTGCAAGGCCCCACACCTGACTTGAAATTCCACAGGAAATTCACGGCTCAAATGGGCTACTTTTGACACAGGTAATACTTTCAAAAGCAGACATAAAATGTATAGACAATTGACTAATTTTTATTTTTATTTTATTTTGAGAAAGGATCTCACTGTGGCCTGGCCCTCACTCACTTTGTTGACCAGGCTGACCTTGAATTTACAGCAATTCCCTTGCTTCTGGGATTAGCAGTGCGGGGATTGGCAGATGTGTAGCATCACGCCTGTCTGACTGATCTTGACAAACATCAATCCATGAGAGGTCCGAGTCGGCAAGAGAAAGCTCAAATGCCTGCAGTTCAGGCTGGGGACCCTACGTGAATGTAGCAGGTTAACATAGCTAAGTGAAGACTGCATATTTTTGTTTGGTTGTTTTGTTTTGATACAAGTCTTGGTTGGCCCAGGCAAGTCTGGAATCTCAGCATAGGTGAAGATAACCTTGAACACTGGACTTCCTACCTCCACCTCCCAAGTATTGGGATCACAGGTATGCACTGCCATCTTTGCCAAATATCTAACATTTTGTGGTTTTGAGACAGGATCTTAATAGCCCAGGTTGGCCAGGAACTAACTGAAGCCAAGGATAATCCTGAAGTCCATCTCTGGAGCACTGTGATTACAGGCCTGTGTACCATCAGCCAGGTTTGTTGGTACTAGTGATCCAGCTAAGGGCCTCCTGAAAGATAGGCCAGCACTTTACCAACTGAGTAATAATGTTCCTTTTTGTTTTTGAGAGAATCTCACAAGCAACTCAAGAGAGCCTCAAACCCACTGTCCTCCTGTCTCAGTCTCCCAAGTACCAGGATTATAGGCTACATACTTTATTTTTTTTCACTTTTTTTTATTATTAATATGTGTTTGTGAGCACCCATGCCACAGAACAATTGCAGCCCTCAGAGGACTTTGTAGAGTCTGTTCTACCTTTGTGGGGGTTCTGGGGATCGAACTCAGAACTTTTCAATGATCAGGCTTGCACGGCAAGAGGTTTTTCCCACTTAGTCATCTCACTACCTTCCATAATTCCTTTGGACAGCATTCAACAGCCTGTTGGTTGTTTCATTGTTTAACAATTTCGTACCACAATCGTGTGTGTGCGGGTGACACCCCTGTAAGGAAAAGAAGTACTAGCTGGAAAGGACACATACTTGAAGAAAAAGTAGATAAACAAAAATGAGGTTTTGTTAGGTCCATGTCATTCTTAAGACTCTCTATGTAGCCCAGACTGGCCTTGAACTCTTGATCCTTCCGCTTTGGACTCCCAAGTGCTGATATTACAGGCTTGTGCCAAAACATCTGGCCACAGTGGTTTGATTCCTTGTAGATTCCAAGGAGATGTCAGGCACACGAGAGTGAACTGACCCCAAAGGATGCCTCTGTGACAGTGGTGGAGACGTCTGGACTGTAGATTGCTCCTGGTGCTCTGCTTCCTCAGTATGTAAATCGGCTTCTTGTTTATTTTCAGGGACAGAAAGGAAGGGTGGGGGTCAGTTAGATATCAGACTACCATAACCAGACTTGGGTAGGATGAGGTGGAGGAGGAGGAGGAACCCCAGGAAAGAGAGCAGGCAGTGACAGCTGTGAGGAACAGAAAAGTGTGTGTTGATCTCTTAGGAGCCAGCTCAGTACTAGAAAGCGACCTTGAGGGAGGCAGCTCAGAAGTGGAAATGGAGCTGGGCTTCCCAGCCTTCATCATTGAGTGCTGGGATAATGCCCCTCGACAAACATTTTGTTAAATTATTTTTTTGAGATTATAATACAATTATATCATTTCCCTTTCCTCCCTCCAAACTTTCCCACATATCCCTCCTCGCTCTTTTCAAGTGCATGGCTTCTTTTTCATTAACTACTGTTGCATACATATATGTCTATGTATATATTGCTAAATACGTAAGTACAAAGTGCTCAGTTTGTATAATGTTACTTTGTTTTCAGAACTGACCATTTGGTATGGAGTAACCTGTTAGTGTGCTCTTCCTTGGGGAAAACTATTCCTCCTGTTCTCCTTAATTGCCTGGAGTATTTTTTTTTTTTTTGGTTGCCCTCCAGAGTTGGAGGTCCCTATTGCTGAAGACACCACATGCTTCAGGGCCCAGAGGGGCCCCTGAGCTGGAACTGACCCGAGTGCCTCCTCCCTGAGGACTAGCTTTCATGGCATCAGAAGGGGCCTTGTAAGCTTCCAAAGGAGGGAAGCAATTACTAGTCTTACCCAGCTATGACACCTATGAACCACAGCAATGCCCAGCGTGGCATGGTAATCCTAAAGGTACAGTCGTGGCATGCATATTTTGGTGGTAACTAATGGGTCTCTAATTGGACTTAAGACCTGCTGAGCAAGAGGGAAGTCATTCCTGATTCCAGAAATCTAGCCAGCTACTCAGGCATAGCGAAGTCATGGACCTTGAAGGAAAACATATAACCACCATTTTATAAAAGCAACATCATCTTAACTACCCGCAGATAAGAGTAGTCCTCAGCCTTCATCAAGGAAACTTCTCTTTGCAACAAGTAGGGACTATTATAGAAAACCACAATCAATCCAAATGCAGAGCTAAACATTTCTAAATGTGATTTAATTTCATGTTTTGTAGAAGGTGTTTTGATTACATTTATGTCTGTGTACTACATGCGTGTCTGGTGCCATCAGAGGCCAGAAGAGGGCGTCAGATCCCCCCACCCCCGAAGCTGGAGTTATGGATAACTGTGAGCTTCCCTGTGGGTGCTGGGAATTGAACCCGGGTCCTCTTGAAGAACAGCTACAGTGTTCTTAACCCACTGGACTACAGCCCCAAGAGTTTAACATTTTTAACAACTTAATTTTTTTTATATCTATAGGTATTTTGCCTCATATATTTCCGTGTCTGGTGCCCACAGAGGCCAGAAGAGGATGTCAGATCCCCTGGAACTGGCGTTAAAGACAGTTGTCACCACCATGTGCCATATGACAAACCCAGGTCCTCCAGAAGAGCTGCCAGTGCTCTTCAATGCTGAGCTATCTCCCTAGCAATCAAACTGGAGAAATGATGACATTGGGCCAGGCTGGAATGGAGTTAAATAAAAATCACCATCATTGCCAGACATGATGGCACAAGCCTTTAATCCCAGAATTTGGAAGGCAGAAGCAGGAGAATCTCTCTAAATTCTTGGCCATCCTGGTCTGAATATCAAGTTCACAGACAATCAGGACTACATAGTGAGACCTTGTCTCAAAAAATTAAGTAAGTAAAAAATGAAAAGTCTTGAGAAAAACAAAGAAGACAGTCAATTTTGTCAGCTTTTCAAATAAGAGATCTTGTCACTTGCAATAGAAAAAGGTTAGAATCGTACCCCTTAATATTTCCTATGTATTTTATAGCATTATGTTTATTTCTCTCCAAATGTTACATATAAGTTCTAGGGGAATAAGAATATAGGGACACTATATTTTACTTTATATCCAACAATTTGGAAAAATGTTTTAGCTTTTTTATTTTTGTCTGTTTGGGGTTTTTTTTGGGTTTTTTTTTTTTTTTTTGTTTGTTTGTTTGTTTGAGACAGGGTTTCTCTGTGTAGCCCCGGCTGTCCTGGAACTCAATCTGTAGACCAGGCTGGCCTTGAACTCAGAGATTCGCCTGCCTCTGCCTCCCAAGTGCTGGGGTTGAAGGTGTGCTCTACTACCACTTGGCTTATTCTTCTCTTTTTATAGCTATACAGGGAAAGGCTCAGGTGGTGAATGACATCAGAAGCAGTTTGCAGATGGAGTTTAGCCTGCCATGCATCTAACACATTCAGGGAGAGGGGAGGTAGAATGCTAGAATCAACATTTCCAGGAGAAAGCAAGCCATCCTGCGCCTAGTTTTCATCAGCGAAAACAGCACAGTGAGCCTCTAGGTACTGGTTAATTACCTAACCATAAGAAGATTTGCCTAATAAATCCCCTGCCTCAGACTTATCCAGCCACTTCATCCAAATACACTGTTAGGTCACTTGAAGACACAGTCATAGATCTTGTTTACTAAAATGAAGTGAAATATTTTGTAATGTGCCGCCAAACTACTTGATATAAATAGAACTTACCTCTTTAAACATGCTTTTCTTTGGAAGGATCTGTACAGCATTACTTCTAACTCTAATCAAAAAACCACAAAGGCCCCTGAGGAAACAAGGAAGGAAAGTGGTCATTTTCTTATGAAATATATCTAAGCAGCCCCCTCCTTTTTTAGATACTTAGCAAATTGCGATTTATGTATTAGAAATAGATTTTTGCTCAAAAATAGGTGCATCACGTTAAAATATAGACATCCCTTAAAGGTCCCTCTCTCTGATAAATTTAAAAGATTCCAGAATGTGGCAGGTGGGTGGCGCGTGTAGCCTTCCAGCAGAAGCAAAGCAAACTTAGGAACAGATTTTAAAAAATAGATTAAGTGTTTTCTAAGCTACTGCTTGCCTACACTAGCCAGCTGAAGGCTTTAAATAATTTAATCCCTACAACAACTGTCAGCTCCAACTGGAAGCCTTAAACACGGACTGCGTTCACGCCAGCGCTGACAGGTGTGGTCTATAAACATGACCCCCTAACTCGGCTACTGATCTGTGTTTGTACGTTCGTGGGGCGCTACACTCTCAAACTCAACAGGCATTATTTCAGGTCATCCAAGAACCTTCAAGCATCGTCCCACCTTCTGCTCTCAGATTACTGGAGGCATTCTTCTGGTTTCTGCCTGCAGGAACTCTTAGGGAAATGAGAGCAGGTGAGGTTGTCACGAAAGAGCCCTTTTAATCACAGCTTTAGTTTGGGAATTTGTGTATTTATTTAATAATTTGTTAGGCTATGTTTTATTTATTTACTTGTTTATTATTGTTATCATCACTATTATTATGGGGGTGGGTGAGAGTGCCGCAGTGCATGTGTGGAAGGCAGAGGACAGCTTCTAAGGATCAAACGCTGGTGATCAGGCCTGTGAAGGAGGCAAGAACAAAGACCCATTAGGCCATCTTTTTTTTTTTTTTTAAAAGGTTTTTAGGGAAAGGGTTTCTCTGTGTAGCCCTGGCTGTCCTGGAACTCACTCTGAAGACCAAGCTGGTCTTGAATTCACAGAGATCTGCCTGCTTCTGCCTCCCGAGTACTGGGAGTAAAGTCACGCGATACCCCACCCCCACCACCCTACCACCCCTGGCTACTCTTGATGGCCCTATGTGAATTCCTTTCCACCTGTCATTGTTGCTATTTTTATCCAGCTGACTTCTACATTACCAGTGCTTACTGACAGCCTTGAAAGCTACTTAGGAAAAAAAAAAAATCTTTTTTGTTTTTTGCATTTATAAGACTCATGAGAATATACTTGTCCCAGATTTCTTCAAGTATATTTACAGGGAAAATTGACAAATACTTAGCTTTTATACTATCAAGCAAGATAACATCCTCAGTCAAGTTAAATCAGAAAATCAAACAAGAAAAGGCTATTGCCAGGCATAATCCCAGCTCCCAGAAGGCAGAGGCAGGTAGATCTTTGTTAAGTTTGAGATCAGCCTGATCTACATAGTGAGTTCCAGAACAGCCAAAGCTACACAGTGAGACCCTGTCTCAAGAAAGGAGGAGAGGGGAGGAGAGGGGAAGGGAGGGGAGGGGAGGGGAGGGGAGGGGAGGGGAGGGGAGGGAAAGGGAGGGGAGAGGAGAGGGGAGGGAAGGGAAGGGGAGGGGAGGAGAAGAGAGGGGAGGGGAAGGGAAGAGGGGAAGGGAGAGGAGGGGAGGAGAGGAGAGGGGAGGGGAGGGGAGGGAAGGAGACTCAGAAGTTAAAAGCACATACTGCTCTTGAATAAGGCCTAAGTTCCATCCCCAGTACTCACACCAGGTGAGGTGGCCACACCAGGTGGGGCGGCTTCACAAATGCCTGTCATTTCAGTTCCAGGGATACACTGCCCTCTTCTGGCCTCCATGGGTACTGCACTCATATGCACAAACCCACACTCAGACACACAACATCCACATAGATGTAATTAAAAACAATAAAAGAGTAATGGCTCACACATGGAACCCCAGCATTTGTGGTTCTGAGGAACCCTGGGCTACATAGTGAGTTCCAGGCCACTCTGGGCTTTCAGGAAGTCCCTGTTTGAAAATAAAAAAGAACCTGGCCTGATGACACAGGTCTATAATCCCAGCTACTTGGAAGGCTGCAGCGGAAGACTGAAAATTGAAATTTGTCTGGACTGCAAAGGAGAGGTCAAAGCCAGCCCAATCAACAAGACCCTGCCTCAAAACTAAAAGGTAAAGGGTCTGGGAAGTCTAAGGAGCAGAGTTCGGATCCTTAGCAACCATGGCAAAGATGGGCGAGTGTGGCAGACTGCCCACAATCTCAGCATTCGGGAGGCAGAGACGGGGATCCTTGGAGCAAGCTCAGCCAAACTGAGGGGCTCCAGATTCAGCACAAGATTCTGCCTTAATAAATATTGCGGAAAAAAATAAAATAAAAATAAACAAACAAACAAATAAAAATAAATAAATATTGCGGAAAACAGCTGAAGCCAACCTCATACTTATACATGGATAAATGCATTCACATGTGGCCACACACACACACATGCACCTCACATGAATGCACGCCATGCACATATGCCCCTAGAGAGGTTGAGGCAGAAGGCTCAGGAGTTCAAGGTCATTCTGACAACAAGTTCAGGACCAGCCAGGGCTAAGACTTTGTCTCCAATAAATAAATAAATAAATAAACAAACAAACAAACAAACAAACACTCCTCAAAAAAGAACAACAACAAAAAAACACAACCTTTTTATTATTTATCTGTTTATTTTTTATTTTTTATTTATTTATTTTGTTTTGAGACAGGGTCTCTCTGCATAGCCCTGGCTGTCCTGGAGCTCACCATGTAGACCAGGCTGACCTTGAACTCACAGAGATCTACCTGCCTCTGCCTCCTGAGTGCCGGAATTATAGGCCTGTTCTACCATACCTAGACTAATAAAAAATAGTTTCTTTCTTTGTTTGGTTTTTTTTTTTTTTTTCCGAGACAGGGTTTCTCTATGTAGCTTTGCGCCTTTCCTGGAACTCACTCTGTAGCCCAGGTTGGCCTTGAACTCACAGAGATCCGCCTGCCTCTGCCTCCCAAGTGCTGGGATTAAAGGTGTGTGCCACCACCGCCCAACTAAAAAAATAGTTTCTTGAACAAAAGAATAAACTTGCCGGGCGGTGGTGGCGCACGCCTTTAATCCCAGAACTCGGGAGGCAGAGCCAGGCGGATCTCTGTGAGTTCGAGGCCAGCCTGGACTACCAAGTGAGTTCCAGGAAAGGCGCAAAGCTACACAGAGAAACCCTGTCTCGAAAAACCAAAAAAAAAAAAAAAAAAGAATAAACTTGCCCAGCATGTCCAGGACTCTGGGTGCAATCCCCCCAGTAATCCCTCCACCCCATACAAAAAATAGCAAGTACTGCTAAGGATATGGAAGATTTAAGCCCTTTTGTACTGCTATTGGGAGTGAAAGATTGTACATCCTTTATGAGAAACAGCATAGGAATTCCTTACAAAAATAAAAAGAGAGTTTATCATATGATCCACTGTGCCCACTTCTAGGTATCTACTCCAAACCAGAGAAGTGTGCACACATCCACTGAAAACAGGGACTGGGGAAGTGTGCACACATCCACTGAAAACAGGGACTGGAGAAGTATGCACACATCCACTGAAAACAGGGACTGGGGAAGTATGCGCACATCCAGGTTCACCCTAAATGATTCACAGTGGCCACGGGATGAGAGTAAATCAAATGTTAATCAACAAATGAATGAAGAAAGAGAACTGCTAGAGGTCAGGTGTGGTGACTCAAGCTGGCCATCCCAGCATGCAGGAGATTGATGTGGTAGGATTCCAAGTCCAAGGGACAATCTGGGCTACGTAGTGAGACTGTTTATTTATTATTTTTTTTCTTTTGAGACAAGGTTTCTCTGTGTAGTTTTGGTGCCTGTCCTGGATCTCGCTCTATAGACCAGGCTGGCCTTGAACTCACAGAGATCTGCCTGGCTCTGCCTCTTGAGTGCTGGAATTAAAGGCATGTGCCAGAGACTGTTGTTTTTTTTTTAAGTGATACACACAAAATGCAGAATCTCATCCTATGA
This sequence comes from Peromyscus californicus insignis, assembly GCF_007827085.1. Classification (NCBI taxonomy): domain Eukaryota; kingdom Metazoa; phylum Chordata; class Mammalia; order Rodentia; family Cricetidae; genus Peromyscus; species Peromyscus californicus. Next base: position 79,630,690 of record NW_026294595.1, read on the forward strand.
AAGTCCATACATGTGAAACATACAAAAAGATAAGGCACTGTTCTCAACAAAAGGAGACCATCTAAAAATCTTGTCACATGTTGAACGTGAATGAACCTCAAGAAACTTTACTAATAAGGTAGTTGTAAAATGGGTGGCATGTGCTTAGTCCCAGGAAGCAGGGGCAAGAGGATCTCTGTGAGTTCGAGATCAGCCTGTCCTATATAGGGAGTTCCAGACCAACCAGGGAGAAACCCTGTCTCAAAAAAACAAAAACAGTTTACAAAAGGGCAAATACTTTTTGATTCTATTCGTATGATGTATCTGGAATAACCAAATTCACAGAAGCAAAGCCAGGCATGGTGGTACATGCACCTGTAATCTTATCACTAAGGAGGTAGAAACAGGAGGATCATGGATTCAAATTCATCTTCTCTCTCTCTCTTTTTTAAAGATTTATTTATTTATTATGTATACAGCATGTATGACTGTAGGTCAGAAGAGGGCACCAGATCTCAATACAGGTGGTTGTGAGCCACCATGTGGTTGCTGGGAATTGAACTCAGGACCTCTGGCAGAGCAGCCAAGTGCTCTTAACCTCTGAGCCATTTCTCCAGTCCAAGTTCATCTTCTTATTGGTAGTGAGTGTAAGGTCAAGTGGACAACATACAATCTTATTTCTTTTTCCTGCTTGAGTTTTTTTTTTTTTCTGTTTTGGTTTTAGAGACAGGGTTTCTCTGTACAGTCCTGGCTGTCCTGGAACTCGCTCTGTAGACCAGGCTGTCCTCAAACTCATAGAGATCCACCTGCCTCTGCCTCCCAAGTGCTAGGATTAAAGGCCTGTGTCACCACGCCTGGCATTTCATTTTTTTAAGTTTAATGTTATTTTATGTGTGTGGACGTGTTGCCTGAATGTGTGTCTGTGTACCGTGTTTGTGCCAAAAGAGGCTGTCAGATTCCCCGGAACTGAAGTGACCGACGGTTGTAGGCAGCCAGTGCCATCTCTCCCGCCACTATTTCTTTACTTTATAGTCTTTGAGCAGGGTCTCTCAGTGGTCGGGGCCTCCCCACGAACTCATGTCTCTACCTCCGCCATGCTGGGTTGCAGACTTGTGCCAGCTTTTACACGAGTGCTGGGGTCCAAACTCAGGTCCTCGCGCTCGTGCAGAAATCCTGTTGCCCACAGAACATCTCCCCAGTGCCCAGAACAGCTTTATTTTAGGTGCTCCCTTTAGTTTCTTATTCTGAGACAGTGTCTCACTATGGAGCCCAGCGCTTTTCTGTTGATGTGATACTATGCCCTGGGGGAAAGCAGCTGAAAGGTGAGAGGGGTTATTTTGACTTACAATTTGAGGTTAACGTGCATCCTGGAAGTCATAGCAGCAGGAACTGGAGGCAGCTGGTCACTTTGCAGCTACAGTCAAGAAGTAGACATTGACAAACGTTTGTGCGAAGTTCACTTTCTCCTTTTTATACAGTTCCAGGATCCCAGCCCAGGAAATGGTGCCACCCACAATGGGTAGGTCTTCCCATCCCAATCTAGTCAATGATTCCCCACAGACATGCAGAGAGACCACCTTCCAGATGATTCTAGATGTCTTCGATCTGACAACTGTAAGTAATTACCATCCCCAAGATGGCCTAAAACTGGCTAAGTATCTCAGACTAGCCTCAAATTTACAATCTTCTTGCCCCCAAGTCACCCAAGTGCTGGGATCACCAGCATGTGCCATCACACCAGGGAGATGTTCAGTTTAGTTTTGTGAGTCCTTGTGAATCCATGCAGTGAGAGGGTAACTTTAGGATAGTCCCACACAGGGAGCATTTCATCCGTTTGCATCAAGATCAGCTCTATCTTGTCCTTTACCTTCTGTCCTCCTGTCTCTGACATCCAGGGGTGTGTGTGTGTGTGTGTGTGGTGTGTATGGGTACGTGCACTCATATGCAGATGACAGATGTATATGGACTCCTAGAGCTGGAGTTACTGGTAGCTGGAGCCACCAGATGTGGGTGCTGGTGTGGGTGCTGGGAATCGAACTCAGCTCCTCTGCAAGAGCAGTATGTGTTCTTAACTGCTGAGCTATCTCTCCAGCCCCTCCTTTGTAATTTAAAAGCATTCTGGGAGTTGATACTTTTGTTTGTTTGTTTGTTTGTTTGTTTGTTTTGGTTTTTTTGAGACAGAGTTTCTCTGTGTAGCTTTGGAGCCTTTCCTGAAGCTCGATCTGTAGACCAGGCTGGCCTTGAACTCACAGAGATCCACCTGGCTCTGCCTCCCAAGTGCTGGGATTAAAGGCCTGTGCCACCACTGCCCTGCCCTGTGAGTTGATACTTCGTGACTGTGTGAATATCTTGTTTTCCAACAGTCTTGCACCAAGTAGCCTTAGGATTTATTGATGATATTCTATAGCTCAGTTACTACTTTGGAGGCTATAAAAATGATTTTCTTTTTTGTATGCAATAGCATGGATTTGTAGATTCTTTTTTAAGTTAATGAAATATGATCCATTCCAGTTACTGCTTCTTTTGATGCTCTGATTGGGCAACATTTGACCAATGGGAGCCTCTTCAAGCTAGATCCCATGTCCCCATCAAACTAGATCCCATGTCCCCATCAAACTAGACCCCATGTCTCCATCAAAGTTTTTATTATTGTTTCCTCCAACCTCGGCCTCCCAGGTGCACGGATTATAAGAGGTGCCAGCACACCCAGTGCTGTCAGAGCTTCAGTATTTTCATGCTTTCTGACTGAGATAGTTAATATTGATCTTTAACTGGACAGGATGTACAGTCACCTAGGAGACAAGCCTCTGGGGATGCCTGTGAGGGATTATCTAGATCATGTTGGTTTCTGGCTATGTCTGTGAAGGATTATCTTGATAGGTTAATTAAGGTGGTAACACTCACCCTGAAAGTGAGAGGCACCATTCCCTGGACTCAGGTCTGAGATTTCATAAAGAGGAGAAAGCTAATAGCTGAGCCCAAGTGTTTCTCACTCTCTGTTTCTTGAATGTGGCTGCAATGTGAACGCCGCCTCAATCTCCTGCCTCCACACTGACACTCTGAACCCTTGAACAGTGAACCAAACTAAACCCTGTTTGTTTGGGGTTTTTTTGTTTGTTTGTTTTTGTTTTTGTTTGTTTTTTGAGGTATTTTATCACAACAACAGGATCAAATTTAGGTCATCGGGTTTGGTGGCAAGTACCTTGGGAGTCCAACAGGGCATGGAGCCGAAACGAATGAGCAGGGCCCCAAGGCTTGTGAGTCCATGGAGACAGCTCTCTGGGGAGATGGTTAAGTGTTACAACTCCACTTTATACCAGGAAGAAAGGGGAATAGAAAGACTGGGGACAGTGGCAGGGGCATCACCTAATTTGCATTAAGAGGCACACTCCTATCTTAAGGCTTCTAGTATGTGTGGTAAGGGAGTCTTCCAGCAGTTATCTATGTCAGGGTTCAAGCTAAAGATTAGTTAGGCATCTGGTTTAGAGACAGCCTTCAGATAAGTTCATTCCTCCAGGACCAGGGACATCCTCCTGATGAGGCTAGGTAGAGAGCAGGAAGCTTTGCTGGGGAGGGAGGGAGTTCCACATTGTCCAGCTTAGAGAAAGCTGTCAGGCTATGGAAGACTGTGACCTCTAACCAGCCAGGAATATATTTCAACACCAACAGGTATTGCAATGTATTCCAACACCAGCAGGTATCATTACAAACATATGAGAGGATTTATTACAGATTTAGCTCCTGCAACTGTGGTGCCTGGGAAGTTCCACTGTAGAGCAGAGGCCCTGCAGTGCTGACCATCTGACTAAATTCAAGTCTGAGAACTTCAGACCAAGAAAACCAATGCTATAACTCATAACTGGACATCAAAGCCTGAGAGCCCCTGACGTTGTCACTGGTTTAGACCCAAGGGCCTGGATTTTGGTATCCTGGGCAGGAGATAAACGTGCCCCAGCTCTTAGAGGGAACAAAAGACCGAGTCGCCTGTTTGGTCTCTCCCACTCCTGTCCTGCTGGCAGTGCCAGCCATGTTGAAGATGTGCCTTCTGGTCCTCTCAGGCTCGTGTGCTAACCTTCTCTGGAAACACTCTCAAAACCATGCTTTTCCAGGTTTCTAGGTATTCTTGAATCTGGTCACTGAAAGAGAGTTCTTTTTACTAAAAACCAGTATTCTAGTTTACCTCTGGGCAGTTCGACATCAATCCTCATTAGCCAACTTTCATGTATTGTACTCCCAAACTAGGGACTACAGGAATATATCATGCTAAGGCATAGATCATGTTCTTTCTGATGCACAGGTGGCACTAAATTATTTTATGATAAATCATGTGACCAAAGTAGCCAAAGGAATAAAAGTTTAGTGTTTGAAATGAAGGAGGAAGTAGCCCCCTGAGTCTTTTCACCTGAGTCAAATTAGGTCAGTCTTTTTTTTTTTTTCCATTTTTTTTTTAAATTTATTTTGCAATACAATTCAGTTCTACATATCAGCCATGGATTCCCTTGTTCTCCCCCCTCCCGTCCCCCTCACCTTCCCCCCAACCCCCCCCCATTCCCATCTCCTCCAGGGCAAAGCCTTCCCCACAGACTGAGGTCAACCTGGTAGACTCAGTCCAGGTAGGTCTAGTCCCCTCCTCCCAGGCCGAGCCAAACAATCCTGCATAGGCCCCAGGTTTCAAACAGCCAACTCATGCAATGAGCACAAGATCTGGTCCCACTGCCTGGATGCCTCCCAAACAGATCAAGCCAATCAACTGTCTCACCCATTCAGAGGGCCTGATCCAGTGGGGACCCCTCAGCCATTGGTTCATAGTTCATGTGTTTCCATTCATTTGGCTATTTGTCCCTGTGCTTTATCCAACCTTGGTCTCAACAATTCTCGCTCATATAAACCCTCCTCATTCTCGCTAATTGGACTCCCAGAGATCCACCCGGGGCCTAGTCATGGATCTCTGCATCCAGATCCCTCAGTAGTTGGATGAGGTTTCTAGCACAACAATTAGGGTGTTTGGCCATCCCATCACCAGAGTAGGTCAGTTCGGGCTGTCTCTCGACCATTGCCAGCAGTCTGTTGTGGGGGTATCTTTGTGGATTTCTGTGGGCCTCTCTAGCACTTTGCTTCTTCCTATTCTCATGTGGTCTTCATTTACCATGGTCTCCTATTCCTTGTTCTCCCTCTCTGTTGTTGATCCAGCTGGGATCTCCCGCTCCCCCAAGCTCTCTTTCCCTCGACCCTCGCCTTTCATTACCCCCACTCATGTCCAGGCTGTTCATGTAGATCTCATTCCATTTCTCTGTCATTGGGTGATCCCTGTGTCTTTCTTGGGGTAAATTAGGTCAGTCTTAACTGTTTTTTGGTTGCTATTAGATTTGAAGTGCTTTAAAGAAATGATTTTTATTTGAAACTCAAGGGGCAGGATTTTCACATAAAATTGAGTGTGTGTGTGTGTGTGTGTGTGTGTGTGTGTGTGTGTGTGTGTGTGTCTGTGATGTACTGGGTTTTGATCACAGAGCCTAGTTCACTGAGCTACAGCCCCAGCCCCAGGTCCTTTATCTTAAGAATGCTCTCTACCTGTATATTGATCTAGACACCGTAAAATAAATTTGGGGAATTACCAACATTAGCATAGCTTAATTAATAGTCCATCTAGACTCACTTAAGGATTGATTTGCCTGTGTAATATGGACAGTGTCTTTGTATATACTACTAACCAGTATCTAGATGAAAATGTTAACTTGCTAGGTGTGCTGGCATACATCTTTAATTTCAGTACTTGGGAGGCAGAAGCAGGCAGACCTCTGTGAATTCAAAGCCACTCTGCTCTATATAACTAGTTCCAGACCAGTCCTGCCAGGGGAACATAATGAGACCTGTCTTAAAAGAAAAAGAAAATAGCTCTTCTAGTTAATTGTCAATTAAATAAATGGTTTCATTGTTGTTGTTTCTAATTTAGTGATAGATTTGTATTTTGTTGTTGTTGTTGTTGTTAACTTAGGTTCTCAAACAGCAAAAACTGGTCTTAAATTCTCTAGGTAGCTTAGAATGACCTTGAACTTTTGATGTTCTTGCCTCTACCTCCCCATTGGATTGGAGGGAGGATTGGAGACATGTCATTATACCTGGTCAATTTAAGTGGTACTGGGGATCAAGCCCAAAACTTCATGCAAGCTCTCTACCAAGGGAGCCTCTTCCTCAGTCCTGCATGGATTTGTAAAAAATTATTTTTAAGGTTCCCTTTTGCTCAAGAAAAGACATTTGTTAAAACAGTTGGCCGGAGTTAGGGTGCCTGCTATAATTAAGGACGCTAGCAGAGATAAATGGGCCACAACTGGGACAAAATGTATGACCTCACTGACAAAGAGTTCCAAGGAACTGGCCCAGAGATAAGAAGTATCTACTTCTTGGAACTTGCTTTCTTCCCTTTCCACAAGTGTTTTCTCCTTAGTCACTCAAGCATGAAGACACTTTATTCTCTAGACTTCCAGTAGAACGCTTTGTGCCAGGAGAGCACATTCCAACCTCTGTGTGCTATGGCTAGTAAATAATGAAATGACCATCAGAGTCGAAGTGTTTGGGGCCCCATACAATGAATGTAGAAGTGTCTTTGGATGGAAGTCACATAAGTGGTACAAGAGTAGGGAGTGTGTGGCGAGCACCATCACACCAAGATTACGAGGCACACGTCCTTATCTGAGAGCTCTTTGTGGGCTCAATGCATGTGCTGAAAACAGGCGTGCATTTTAAATAATATAATGTATGGGGATTGTAGATATTCTTTTCCTCCCTGAAAATGAATACAACCTTTCTACAGTTCTCATGACACAGGACAACAATGAAGCTTGTCAAAGAAAAGTCCTAAGGTGCTCCTTATTTTTAAACACCACCAAGTAGTTCCCAGAGTTAGTAAAGTCTGTTTTTAAAATGGCTTCTAAGCTGTGTTTGGTGGTGCCCCACTTTAATCTCAGCATTTGGGAAGAAGAAGCAGAAGGATTGGGAGCTTAAGGTCAGCACTGGCTACACATCTTAAGATTCCAAGCCATCCTGGACTAAATGAGACCCCTGTCTCAAAACATCGACAAAGCCAGCAAGATTGACAGCTGGTAGAGACTTCATCTACATAGTTGAAGGAGAGAACTGACTTTCCATAGCTGTTCTCTGACCTGAGGTGTGTGTGAGTGTGTGTGCCCATACACACACACACACACACACACACACACACACACACACACACACACACACACACCTGAACACACATACAAATTAAACTAAACAACAAAGTTACTTCTATTTTAAATGAATCATAAAGAGTAAGGAAACAGAGAAGAGAAAAAGGAACATAATTGCTGTTTGTAGGATTCACAGCTGGCTAAGAATGTTGATGCCTTTTTTTCTCCCAGCAACCTGTATAGCACGTCCTTGAACCAGCAAAGCTAGCCAGCAGGGTAGAAGCCTCCAGCTGTGTTCCAGCCTCATTTCTCTACATTCTGCAACAGAGGTTTGTAGTGTCTTCAGGACCAGAGACGTCACAGGGTTTCTTTGTGTAGCCCTGGCTGTCCTGGAACTAGCTCTGTAGACCAGGCTGGCCTTTGACTCACAAAGATCCACCTCCATCAGCCTCTAAAGTGCTGGGATTAAAGGCATGTGCCGCCACCACCCGGCTAAGACTTCACATCTTTTTTGTTTTGTTTTGTTTTTGGTTTTTCGAGACAGGGTTTCTCTGTGTAGCTTTGCGCCTTTCCTGGAACTCTCTGTAGACCAGGTTGGCCTCGAACTCACAGAGATCTGCCTGCCTCTGCCTCCCGAGTGCTGGGATTAAAGGCGTGCGCCACCACCGCCCGGCGACTTCACATCTTTTAAAACTACAAATAATCCTCCACAGAATCCGATTTGTATCTGTTTAATGTGTACTACAGTGGGAGAAGTGATGATGTGATTGAATATGAAAAGAAATTATGGGAAATAAAATATTTTCCTCCCTTCCTTCCTTCCCTGGTTCTTGCACACACATGCATGCAAGCAAAACAGTCATATACATAAAAAATAAAAATAAATAACTTTTGTTGTGTATAGTAGCCCATACCTTTAATCATAGTACTCAGGAGGCAGAGGCTGGTGAATTGCTGTGAATTCTAGGCCAGTGTGGTCTACATAAGGAGTTCCAGGCCAGTCAGGGCTATATAGTGAGATTCATAGTCTAAATGAATAAATAGATCTTTTATAATAACAAATATAATTGAATACCTAGATGCTTTTAAACTGATTATCCAGAGTTGGTTTAATTTTAAAATATTTTAAATTCAAGTAAGAGAGTCAGATTAAATTTCAGGGATGAAAATGTGTTCAGTCAGCATTCTGATTCAAGATAAGTCAGCAGCCACTCTAGTCAGTTCCATCATGTATATTGAGAAATTGTTTCTTGAGAATGCTACACATATTTTAAAAATAAAATCCCAGATATATCTGTGTCTCACACAGGCTTTTGAAATATTCACCCATCCCTCTGCATAGCTGAAGTCAAGTGCCTGTCAATCTTTTCTCTAAAATAAATCAAAATAAAAGAAGACAGAAATGGAAAGAATACAGCTGCCTGGGTACAAAGGTTGGCTGTACTTGGTCTATTTAGAGCAAGTATGTGTAGCAAATGTGATTTACACCCAGCCTGTGGTGATCAAGTTTAACTAGGGGGTTTTATTTCTTTGTTCCCTTGTTTTGGTTTCTTTTCTTTTTGGTTTTGTTGTTTTGAGACAGGGTCTCTCTGTGTAGACTAGCTGTCCTAAAATTCTCGATGTAGACCAGGCTGGCCCCAAACTCATGGAGATCTACCTGCCTCTGGCACCCCAGTGCTGGGAGGTATATGCTACCACCTCCAGCTAACCAGGGAGTTTAACTAATATATAACATCCAAGTCTGTACCATACATCAGCTACCAGCTAAGCCCAGCTGATTAAAATTTCTTTTTTTTTCTTTTCTTCTTTCTTTTCTTTTCTTTCTTTTTTTTTTTTTTTTCCTTCAAGACAGGGTTTCTGTGTGTAGCTTTATCTGTTCTGGAACTCACTTTGTAGACCAGGCTGGCCTTGAACTCACAGGGATCCACCTGCCTCCCCCTCCAGTCCCCCCCAACCCCCCCCAACCCCCTCCCCATTGCTGGGACCAAAGGTGTGCGCCACCACAGCCTGGCCTGATTAAAATTTCTAATTGATTTTCTTTCTTTTTCTTCCTTTCATTTGTTTTCTTGTTTTTTAAAGACTAAGTCTTATATAGCACACACTGGCCTCACTGGTAGCCAAGGATGACCTTGGATTTCTGACCCTCCTGCACCTCCTTGTGCTGGGATTACAGTTGGTACCACAATGCTAGCCTCTAATTGAATTTGGAAGATAGATAGATGATAGATAGATAGATAGATAGATAGATAGACAGATTGATTTATTTATTAGTGGGTTTCCACCCTTGTTTAATCTTTAGATGTAAATTGTATTTGCTGCCATCTGGGGGATTCACAGAACCATTGCAAGTACCTTTTTCTTTCTGTTCTTTGCCCTTCTTCCCCAAAAGGTCTCACTTTGTGTGCCAGGCTACTGGGGGATGTCTTTCTGTACGCTGTGAATATATGTTGTTCCCATTGGTTAATAAATAAGCTGCTTTGGCCTATGGCAAGGCAGCTTAGAGGCAGGCGGGAAATCCAAGCAGAGATACAGGAAAGAGACAGGTGGGAAGAGAAGATGCCAGCCCGTCGCCCAAGGAGCAACAAGATGCCAGCAGACTGGTAATACCATGGTCACGTGGCAACATATAGATTAATAGAAATGGGTTAATTTAAGATGAAAGAGCTAGCTAGCAAGAAGCCTGAGCCATAGATCATACAGTTTGTAATTAATATAAGCCTCTGTGTGTTTACTTGGGACCGGCTGTGGGACTGGGTGGGGCACAGGAAAACTTCGACTACACCAGGCTGGCCTCAAAAATCTCAGATCTCCTCTGGCCTCAGCCCCCTGAGTGCTAGAATTTTTTTTAACAGTCACACACTTAAATTAAATCAGGACTTGTAGGTGCTGTTGACAGAGTTTTCCTGTCCTACAGCCACTCTCAAATAACCACTCAGAGGCTTAATATTAATTGTAAATGCTTGACCAATAGCTCAGGCTTATTGCTAACTAGCTTACATTTTAAGTTAACCCATATTTCTTGTTTACACTCTGCCACATGGCAGTACCTTTATTAACATGGTATGTTCATCTCCTGCTCCCTATGCATCTGACTGGTGACTCCTCTGACTCCTCTTCTTCATCCCATCAGTCTCAGTGTGGCTTTCCCGCCTACTTTTATTCTGTTCGGCTATTGGCCAGTCAGCTTGTTTATTAAACCAATCACAGTGACGACATATATTCACACAGTACACAAAAGGACTATTCCATAGCATTTCTCCCTTTTTGTCTAATTAAAAAGGAAGGTTTTAACTTTAACATAGTAAAACTATATGCAACAAAAACAGTTATCAAGTAACAATTACAATTACAATATCCAGTCTATTTGTATTTGGCAAAATTAGAGAAAATACTCTATTATCTATCTTACCTTGGTGAGTCTAAAGTTTTACATCTAATTTACCTTTTTATCATAACTAAGAAAAATTATAATTGTAACTCTCTAGTCTTCAACTCTATCAAAGACCTTAGAAAGGTCACAGGGACATCCGACTGCCTGGACAGTCACCCAAAATTCCTCTGTAACATTGGGGCATTCATCTTCAGCCTGCAGGCCTAGAATATCTAACAGACTTTTCTGTGAAGCAGGAATTTTGAAGGACTGTCCTACTTTGTCTTGACAAAGTTTGGCAGTCGCCTTTCTTGTGTCCTGCTGGTCCAGTTTGGACAGTAACTGTCAGCAATTGAGTCAAGGGCAGTTTCTTTGCCCAAAGACTACCTTTTGCCATAAAGAAAGCAAACTCCATACGGAGTTTTTTCAATGCATGATGTTTGTTGAAGTAGATCAGTGCTGCCAGGAGCAGATGTGTCTCACTGTCATGAAATGCCTTAGGTTATTAGACATATTAAATGCCATATCATATTCTGTAGGACTTTGAAGTGTTTGAAGACCATATATCTATCTAAATATATCTGTGTATGACCTTGAAAACATACCTAACATGACTACAAGCTTGACTATTATAGGTTACTAACTATTAATCTGTATTTCTTCATTATACATTACATTTTTTTTTTTGGTTTTTTTTTTCGAGACAGGGTTTCTCTGTGTAGCTTTGCACCTTTTCTGGAACTCACTTGGTAGCCCAGGCTGGCCTCGAACTCATGGAGATCCGCCTGTCTCTGCCTCCCGAGTGCTGGGATTAAAGGCGTGCGCCACCACCGCCCGGCTTACATTTTTAAATGAGCTGCATAAGCACAATACCCCAAACAAGAGTAGAAACATACATGCAGTATAACAGAAATAACTTTAAATTTGTACCAATAAACCAAAATTCATGTCAATGTAAAATATTTAAGATTAATAGTTGTTTTTTGGATTAAAATATTCAATAACCTACCCTTTCATCTCATCATTTCTGTATCATATCCTCCCTTTTTTCCTTTAGAAAGAGATCTTTGAATTTAGCTCCTTTGTTTAGCTTTTTTCTTGACTATGACCAATAACAATTTGTAACCAACCCTCCTTAAATAATAACAAACATCCATAACCAATATTTTGAGAATGTGGGTGTTTTTCTCTAGACTACTTCCTGTTATCTCGGGTTGCTGGCATCTTTGAGGGACCCTGAGAAAATTTAGAATAATATTTAAGTCCTGACTAGAGTATTCTGTGAGGTTGGATCATCACCAGCAGCCTTGAAACTGTTCTGGATGCAGAATTCAGAGGAGACTATAAGAGGTATTTCGAAATGTTGGATCACTGGGCCACCCGTTTTCATTGGTGTCTGATCCCCCTGCTCTGAAAAATATAAACCTTTAAAGGTAACTTACATGTCTGCATTTATACAAGTATAGACTGTACATTGTACACAAGTCAGCCAGATGATTTTTTTGTTTTATGTTTGAGCAGGTAAAATATATATCACATGTTCTTTTAGGTTTTTTTTTTTTTTTTACGTCTGTAATCAGGATTCCACGGGGCCTTCCTCCATCAGACCTAATCATCTTTAACTTTGAACGAATACATAGCCTTTTATTTCCTATGGAAATAAAAGCAGAACCTCTTTTCCAAAGTAACATACCTTTTGACTTCCATTTTGAAGTCAAGACATTTTCAAAATATATAGATTGGTTTAATCCAGCGGCATTTATAATCAAATGTCTCTTAGCAGCTGTTGCTCCTTCCTCAGCTGTCAAAAAATTCAAAGACAACACAATAACACAGTATCCAGACTCTCTGTGTATTTCCCATCTTTACATGGCTTTTTTCTTTTATATTACTTTACTCCCCTTTTAAAGACTTTAATTCATTATTTTATTGTATGAGTGCTCTATCTGCATGTACACCTTTATACCAGAAGAGGGCATCAGATCCCACTATAGATGGCTGTGAGCCACCTTATGGTTGCTGGGAATTGAACTCAGGACCTCTGGAAGAGCAGCCAGTGCTCTGAACCACTGAGTCATCTCTCCAGCCTAATTCATTATTTTAAAACAATATTTTTTTTAATTTTTTTAAAAATTTATTTATTATGTATACAGTGTTCTGCCTGCAAGTGTCCCTGCAGGCCAGCAGAGGGCACCAGATCTCATTACAGTTGGTTGTGAGCCACCATGTGGTTGCTGGGAACTGAACTCATGACCTTTGGAAGAGAAGTCAGTGCTCTTAACCACTGAGCCATCTCTCCAGCCCCAATATTCCTTTAAATCTATGACTATATATGCTCTTTCTTTTCTTTCTCCCAAGCCTATGTATCTGTTTTTGTTTGTTTGTTTGTTTGTTTGTCTGTGTAGTTTTTGGTGCCTGTCCTGGATTTCTCTCTGTAGCCCAGGCTGGCCTGGAATTCACAGAGATCCAACTGGCTCTGCCTCCCAAGTGCTGAGATTGAAGGCATGCACCACCACTGCCCAGCTGCCTATGTATCTTTTAAACATACTGTAAACTGTTTAGAAGTTTTTGGTTTTGTTTTGTTTTGTTTTTGTCTGCATATGTCTATTTTTTTTCTGATCACATGAGCCTTTAAACTGCTAAGCAGCGTTGCTAGGACCAAAGCAGCAGCTTTGGTTGCTGACTCCGCCTGGTTTGATCTGTGGGAGCTTAGCTTCATGGCAGAGGTACCAGTGGGAGCCACGTTTACTGCTCCAGCTCTGGAGAGTTTGGGGGTCCATGTTGCCACCAAGTTGAGCTCCACCCACTGCTCGTGAACCCCATTTAAGTGTTTGTTCTCAGGACTCTTAAAAGAGTTGTCCATATTTTGCTGAGTCAAGAAGCCACCTCTTAAAGGAGCCACACCTCTGTTCGCCGCTAGCCAACAGAGCCTACCAAGAAAGAACAGTTGCCAGGAAGCCATGCTTGACTTCATTTTTGTGTGTTTAGAATCCTTTTTAAAGCCTTTTCAGGCTTTATATGGATGTTGGGTGCCATTTGTTGCCCAAGTATTCCTGTCCTGTAGCTGCTCTCAAATAATCACTCAGAGGCTTAATATTAATTGTAAATGTTTGACCAATAGCTCAGGCTTATTGCTAACTAGCTTACATTTTAAGTTAACCTCTTGTTTAGTAGTAGAGGGACCAGCCTTAATATTACACATCCCAGGGGCTCAGGAGAGAGAACACAAACGGTGAGGACTATTTTCGGGAAATAGAATCTCAGCACACCGAGCACCTTAATCCATTCACTTTAATTCTCTAGAATAACATCCTATTTACACAGCTTCAGTTCTGTTCTTGTGCCTAGCTCCTTTCTTGCCCGATTTCTCTCTATATTCATCTACTGCTCCCTCTAAGTTCTATCTTAATTCTCTGGTCTTAATTCTGCCTCATCTAGGTCCTTATCATTGCATTCTTACCCAGCTAGTACTTCCCCATCTGACTCTTCCTCATCTTCCATCTCATCCACACATTCTCTCTGGGCAAAATCCTCCTAATCCCTCTCCGTTCTCTGTCTCTCTGTCCTCCCCAAGTCTCTCAGGAGTCCAGTTATAAACCCAAGCAATAGCAGTCCCCTAGTCAAGCAAGGTCACCAGGCTTGAATTCTTGTGTGGTCATAAAGGCAGGTAAGAGTTTCCTCAGGCAGTGATTGTCAGGCTTTCAGGGTCAAACAGAGAGTTGATAAGAATCACATAGAGGGGCAGTAATTGTTAATTGTCATTTGCAACCCAATAGGGAAGTGACTAATGAATTAGCATTGTCATAATCAGCTGAAATCCTACTTTGTATATTTTTGTGGCTTGCAGCATTAACCCATATTCCTTGTTTACACTCTGCCACATGGTGGTACTTTTATTAGTATGGCACATTCATCTCCTGCTCCCTCTGTGTCTGGCTGGTGACTCCTCTGACTCCCCTTCTTCATCCCATCAGTCTCAGTGTGGCTTTCCCACCTAACTTTATCCTGTTCAGCTATTGGCCAGTCAGCTTGTTTATTATTTATTTATTTATTTATTTTTGGTTTTTCGAGACAGGGTTTCTTTGTGTAGCTTTGTGCCTTTCCTGGAACTTGCTTTGTAGACCAGGCTGGCCTCGAACTCACAGAGATCCACCTGCCTCTGTCTCCCAAGTGCTGGGATTAAAGGTGTGCGCCGCCACCGCCCAGCCAGCTTGTTTATTAAGCCAATCATAGCGACATACATTCACACAGTGTACAGAAGGATTATTCCACAGCAGGGTGCTGAGTCAATATTAGTGGCACAGTTATTAAGATAGTTGTGGGGCTTCAAGTGTAGCTCATTGGCACAGGAAACATTTACATGAGAGAAGTCTAGATTCAATCCCCAGAACTTCAAGAAGTAAAGATGGATTCAGAAGGCGTGTCTTACTATAGGAATGTTGAAGATCCTTTCTGCTGGTGGTGGCACACACCTTTAATCCCAGCACTTGGGAGGCAGGGGCAGGTGGATCTCTGAGTTTGAGGCCAGCCTGGTCTACTGATTGAGTTCCAGGAAAGCTAGAGTTACACAGAGAAACCCTGTCTCAGGATGTGGTGTGGGGGTGGAGATCCTTGTCTTGGATAATTTTTTTTTTTTTTTTGTTTTTTGTTTTTCGAGACAGGGTTTCTCTGTGTAGCTTTGCGCCTTTCCTGGATCTCGCGCTGTAGTCCAGGCTGGCCTCGAACTCACAGAGATCCGCCTGGCTCTGCCTCCCGAGTGCTGGGATTAAAGGCGTGCGCCACCACCGCCCGGCGTCTTGGATAATTTTATGTTAACACAACCTAAAGTCAACCGAGAGTAGGGAATCTCTATTAAGAAAATGCCTCCCAAGCCAGGCAGTCGTGGCACATGCCTTTAATCCCAGCACTCGGGAGGCAGAACCAGGCGAATCTCTATGAGTTCGAGGCCAGCCAAGTCTACAAAGTAAGTTCCAGGACAGACACCAAAGCTACATAGAGAAACTCTGTCTCAAAAAACAAAAAACAGCCGGGTGGTGGTGGCGCACGCCTTTAATCCCAGCATTCGGGAGGCAGAGCCAGGCGGATCTCTGTGAGTTCGAGGCCAGCCTGGGCTACAGAGTGAGTTCCAGGATAGGCTCCAAAGCTACACAGAGAAACTCTGTCTCGAAAAAACCAAACCAAACCAAACAACAACAAAACAAAAACAAAAACAGAAAAGGGTATGAGGACAAATCATTAGAATGTAGTCAGCTGTTGTTGTTATTCCTATCTATAGACAAGGAAACTGACAGAGCGGATGCAAATTGCCCAGGTTTACTCCTTTAATGAGATGAGAAGTCTGGATTCAAAGCAACATCCGTTCTGCGCTATTACCACAAATTTGCAGATAAGAAACCGTGGTGACATGTTAAGCTAAAATCTCGGGTCGGGAATGGTGACAGCAAAAGTTATTACGGACTTGATTTGTTCCTCTCATCGTCAAGAAAAGAGCATTAGCCAAGACCACAGAACGCTTTAACAGACTCCTTATCCCCTAAACATGAGAGGCATTTCATGGCTCTCAGCGCTGTTCCCTAAAATGGTCCTTTTGCCTGAACTGAACTGATTGGCAGTCAGGTTTCAACAGGGAGGAGCCCAGCTCTGCAACTCAGTAATTAAATTCCAAGAAGCGCGGGAGATCCCAGACCAATAGGCGGGATGTTTCCGGCCTCCCTCGGAAATCTGGGCAGCGGAGTCATCAGTTCCGGGCCGTGACGCTCGCTCACGCGTTGAGCCCGCCCCCTGAGATCGCTCTGCGCTTGTGCACCTCTAATAATCCGGGAGTTGAGCCCTAGCCCCGCCCATTGTCCCGGAAGTGAATACGGGAGGGCCTCACACCCCTCAGCCGGCTGGGGCGCAGCCATTTTAATTCATATCTGAGTGGGCGGTGGCGATTCCTGTGGCGGCTCTGGCTCTGCTGGGCAAGGGGTAGTGGGGGGGGGATTGTTTTTAGCTTAATTTTTCCTTTCTAGCTTCCCATTGCCGGCCAGCGCGTACGTTGTAATCCCCCGAGGCCATGTCAGGAGACGCAGCGGCGGAGCAGGTGAGGAGCGAGAGCGGTGGGGCCTCGTGGCGAACTCTTTCTCTCTCCGGCCCTGTGGGTGCGAACCCTCCAGAGGTGTTCGCGTGAGGAAGGGCTCTGGAGGTCTGCTGACCCCCGGGGACGGGAGAGCACCCCCTGAGGTCGCCCAGTAGTGTGGCCTCTCCGTGGCGTCCATATGAACAAGCATTTGACCCAAAACAATAGCTGAGCGGTGGCTTCGCCCTGTTGATCGCAGTTCTTCGGTCGGGACGGCGTATTTGAAACCATTTTGGTGTTCCGGTAGTTCCGGATTATTTTAACGTATACCTGCCTTGGCACTATTTCCCTCTTCTGCTCCCCAGTCCTCTGTCCCCAGAAATAGAAACGAAACCAATCTGGAAAAATAGTCCCCCCCGAGAGCGCGAAGGTAAAAAGCAACAGTCCGGAAGCAGAGCATGGCTATGCCGAACTTTGGGGGGAATTTTGTGGATTTTTCTCTCGTCTTTGTTTTTGCTTTTGCGGCTACGCAAACTTGTTGCAGGATTTGATAAATTGAAAACAGGAAATGTGCTTTGGTCACTGTAGGCACCTGCTGCTTGAATGGTAGATAAGAGTGATATTTAAGTATTTTAAAAATCAAATTTTTAAATATGAGATCCCCTTCTTCCTTTTGCTGTCTTTTTTATTTTTTAGATAGGGTTTTACTGTGTAGCCCTAACTAGGCGCGACCTAGTAGTGACAGTCTTGCTTCCTTGGCCTCTCCAGTGCTAGGATTAGCTGAGAATACTGACTGTGCATCTTCACGTCGGGTTCTTTTACTCTTTTATAGCCTGAATTTTGTAGGATAGTATTTGCCTTTTATTGCAAAAAAAAAAAAAAAGAAAGAAAAAAGAACAAAAACAAAATGATTTTATGAGAGAGGTGTTTTTCGATCTTGATCCTAGCATATTTATTTATATTTTTAAAAGAAAGGTAGTCCTAGGCCGGGAGGTCGTGGCGCACGCCTTTAATCCCAGCACTCGGGAGGCAGAGCCAAGCCGATCTCGTGTGAGTTCAAGGCCAGCCTGGTCTACAGAGTGAGTTCCAGGAAAGGCACTAAAACTAAAAAAAAAGAAAAAAAAGAAAGAAAAAGAAAAGAAAAGTAGTCCTTCAAAGTCCTAAGTTTCCTGTTGCTGTAGCAATGAAATATGCTTGTATTTTCTTTTTTCCAGTTTCCAGCTTATAATGTGAAACATGGAGGTGATGGGGGACATAAATAGGACTGTTTGTTAATGAAGTGTGGGTAAACTATAAATTTAATTACTTTGGGAAAGTGAGCAAAGCTCACGTGTGCTTGAGGACCGATTTCATCCCTGAAATCTTGGCATTGCTTTTGCATTCTACCTCCAGTTGGGATGCCCACGAATACAGTGCCTTTGAACTATTTTACCAAAATTGTTTTTTTACTCCACTCTTTCTGGGTTAATATTTTTGTTTTCTGAAAGTGAAGCAAATGTTGGATGTGTCTGACATTCATTGCTTTATATAAAATCGTAAAGACAAAAATATTGCCACCATTTTGTTTATAGAACTGTGTGGGTTTTTTGTTTGTGTCATCCTGTTCCACCCCAGATGGAGCTTGAACCCAGGGCCTTGTGCGCGCAGGGAAGCACTCAACCGCTGAGTTAGAGGCTCAACAAGAAGTGTGATGCTATAATGAAAACTTAGAAACCTTTAGCCTCCAGCCCCTTTTATTTTGACAGTGTCACTATGTAGTCCTGGCTGGCATGTAACTTGCTGTGTAGATCAGGCTGGCTTCGAATTAATGGAGATAGCCTGCCTCTGCCTTGTTAAATGCTAGGAGTAAAGATGGTGCACCACCACAGCTAGCTTTTTTTTTTTTTTTTTTTTCAAGTTCAGGAAAATACTCTAACTCAAGCTGGTCTTGAACTCATTGCAATCCTTCTGCCTCACAATCCTGAGTGCTGAGATTGTATATCTGAGACCACCACACCAGGCTTGCCTCCTTTGAATTTTGTTGTGCAGTTTACAACAAAAAAAGTTGAAGAAAAAATTCATTACCACCTATTATAATTTTCATTGAACCCAACAATGGTTACAGGTTTTGTCATATATATATATATGTGTGTATGTATGTATGTACGTGCGTGCTGTTATATATTGTATTACATATATGTATTTACACATGTATATTTTGTGTATGGTGGTTCTGGGGCTCAAATCAAGGATCTTGCTCATGTTAGGCAAGCCCTCTACTACAGATATATACCTCTAACCTTGACATTCTTTCTCCATACTCATTTCTCTGATAGTTGACCTGTTACACTTCAGTCCAAACTATTTCAGCATTCTCTTATATAATGGCATTAATGTTGTTACATAACTACCATACCATTATCCCACTCAAAATCTAGTTATACTGTATTTTTGTTTTATTTTTTTCAAGATGGGGTCTTGTACAAGTTTGAGGACAGGCTGGCTTCAAACTCAGTTTGTAGCTGATGATGACCTTAAACTTCCACCTCTAGGTGATACTAGGATCCTAGGTTCTCTCCAGTGCCCCGGCTCAATAATGATGTACTTCTAACATAATCCATATTCAGATTTGTCATTGCCCCAAGAACATGATTTATAGGGCTGGGAATGTTGCTCATTTGATAAGAGTGTTTATGTAGTATGCACAAGGTTCTGGAATCCAACCTGGGGTAGATCCTGAGCTCTACCTAAGCCAGGCTTTGTGATGAAGACATGTAATCCCAGCACTCAGGAGTTGGAAGTCAGAGGATCAGAAGTTCAGAGTCATTGTTGGCGACATAGTGAGTTTAAAGGCAGTCTGGGCTATTAAGAGACCTTGTCTCAATAACAACAACAACAACAAAAGCAAAACAAGAAAACCACCAAACAAAAATTTAATCTAAGTAAAACACTGAATCCAGTATTTATATATTTATCTCATAACCATCCTTCCTATTAGCTTTCACCTTCCTCTTCACTTATGTTATCTGTTTGAAAAGACGGTTATTTTATCGTTTTCTGAGATTTTGTTTGGAGAGTTTTTGATGGTGTCATTTAGTAGATCTTTTACTCTTGGAGTATTTCTTGTAGGATTTATAGTTGGGTCTATTCTCAGTCTTGATAATTTTGAAGTTAAGTATCTTGGATAGAATATAATACAGTAGTGGGGGTGGTAGGGGTGGCGCAAGTCTTTAATCCTAGCACTCAAGAGGCAGAGGCAGGCGGATCTCTGAGTTCAAGGCCCGCCTGGTTTACAAAGTGAGTTCTAGGACAGCCAGGACTATTACACAGAGAAACCTAACTATGTCTTGAAAAAACCAACCCCATCCTTCAAGATACATATAAAATATAGGTAGGGTGTATGTGTGCGCTCAAGTGTGCCACAGTGGGCTTGGTGGAGGTCAGAGGACCTCCTTTAAAAGTCAGTTCTTTCCTACTCTGTAGATCCTGGAGATTCAACTAAGGCTTGGTGGCAAGCACTTTATCTTGCTGGCCCAAAAGGCACTTTATTGTTGTTTGAGACAGGTAACTTCTCTGTGTAACTGCCCTGGCTGTTCTGGAACTCAATCTGTAGCCCAGGCTGGCCTAGAACTCACAGATTTCTCCTGTCTCTGCCTCCTGAGTGCTGTGACTAAAGGCGTACAACATCACTGTCTCACTTTGGCTTTTAACTTTTTAAATGTATGAGTGTTTTGCTTGCATGTTTGTACACTGTACCATGTACCTACCACCCAAGAAGGTCAGAGGTGGGACTTTTGATCCCCTGGAAATGGAGGTACTGTTGTGAGCTGCCATGTGGGTGCTGGGAACTAAACGTGGGTCCTTTGCCAGAGCAGTAAGTGCTCTTAATCACTGAGAGTCATACTCCTCTCTCACCCCTCAATGGCTTTTACATGTAGTGATACTTTTCAAGCAAGCGGAAAAAGAAATAATGTATGGTGTATTTATCACAGAGCTGCTCTTTTCCTCTGCCTTCATTGCATTGAAGTAAATCTCAGTTGCTTTAGCTAAAGTATTAATTAAATGATACGACGGGATTTAAAATGTGAATTGGCTGTACAGTTCTTGGTGTTTAAGACAGTGGCCAGTGGAAATCTGGAGAAATTGAGTACTTAAAATGACCTCTTCTGGCTGGAGAGGTGGCTCGGTGGCTAAGAGTGCTTGCCGCTCTTGTAAAAGGACTGGGTCTGGAGTTCAGTTCCTAGTGCCCATTTTGGGAGGCTCACAAGCACTTGTAAATCCAACTCCAGGGGATCTGATGCCCTCTTTTGGTCTCATCTCATGCACATAAATGAAAATAAAACCTTTTTAAAAAATGACCCTTAAGTATGGGTAAGAAAACCTAAACAGAACTGAAGACTGTTAAGAGACTAGCATGGTGGCACACACCAGTGATCCCAGCATTCAAAAACTGAAGTAGGAGGATCTTGGGTAGAGTCTGTTCTGAACTATGTAACAAGTCTTTCTCAGAGGGGGTACAAAAGAATAAGAAAAGCATTTTTTTTGTAGTTATTTTGATTTTTCGGGGTGGTCTTTTTCACCCAGAGGAGTCATGAGTCAGTGTTTTTCTACTAGTGAAAAAAAGCTTGGAGAGAATAGAGAAAATAGGAAAAATATATGTACTTTGATATACTTCTTAATGAGGAAAAATAATTGAAACCCTTATAGGAGTATGAAACATAGTTTATATTGTTAGTACTTAAAATCTGTTTAAAAATAACAGTATTACCAAATAATTTAAAATTCAAGGTATACATGAGGGGAGAAAATTGAGAAGAAAGCAGGATAACAAAATATGTTGGAGAGTGTATTTTTGGACCCAATTATTTTTATATGTTTAATAAAATTTCTCTGTTATAGCCTTTTCTATGTTCTTCTCTCCTGTTTTAAATGGTATTTAGTATAAGATAATTTTGAGTAGGTAAATAGGTTTGATTTTAATATTTCTTAGGAAAAATGGACTTCCTCTACTTTATTTGGCAATAATTGTTCCTAAGGGTACTAGATCTGTCCTTTTTTTTTTTTTCATTTTGAAAGGGACTGTTAGTAGAGATTGTATTTGTTGAATATTAGGTTGTTTCTGGACATAAAGATATGTATATCCCAGGTAGAAGGACAAAATCAGAATCCATGTGTTTGTATCTATTCATATCGCCAAAAAACAGTTCATGGTTTTAAACTTTTCTATCATATCCCATATCTGCATTTCTCCTTAAACAAAATCCAGTTGTAAATCTGGGTCATTTTGTTAGGACTGTTGGCAATTGTATGAGGAGAGACCTAAAAAGGGGTTTGAATCAGTGAGGTTTTATTTAGTGGTAGGGTATTTATAGTCTAGGCTGACTTGGAACTCTTGAGCATTGAGTACTGGGATTTTAAGTATATACTACCTTACCCAGCTATTTAAATTATTTATGGTTTGATAGATAATTTAATTCTGTAAATATTGAATAAAATTAGAATGACAAAAACTTTGTTCTTTACTCTATTTTCATAATATGCCACTTAATCTAGTGAATTAATATCTTGGCTATTTTTGATTGAAAGCCTTGTTGGTCAAATTCCAAAGGTTAAGTTTTTGCTTTTTGTGTTTTCCTTCTTTTGTTGTTTGTTAACTGGGTCTTTGGTAGCTCAGACTAGCTTTGAACTCCATGTTCCAAGTGCTGGAATTATAGGCATGTACTCAGCTCAAAGATTTCTCTTTTTCCATGGGTGACCTGTTGCAGTCTCCCTGATGCTAGATTATAGGTGTGCCTCCAACAAGCTAGACTTTTTCTTCTGTTTTTTGGTAGTATTGAGGATTGAACTTCGGGCAGCATTCTTTTTTTTTTTTTGGTTTTTCAAGACAGGGTTTCTCTGTGTAGCTTTGCGCCTTTCCTGGAACTCACTTGGTAGTCCAGGCTGGCCTCGAACTCACAGAGATCTGCCTGGCTCTGCCTCCCGAGTGCTGGGATTAAAGGCGTGCGCCACCACCGCCCGGCAAACTTCGGGCAGCATTCTTGATAGACAAATGCTTTACCACTGAACTATATCTCTAGCCCAGGAGGTTTTTTGTTGTTGTTGTTGTTTGTTTTTTTGTTTTTTTAAATGATGATTTTTTTTGCATTGCTGGGTATTGAACCTTGATTATGCTAGCTCATGTTCTACAGAACTACATCCCCAGCCCTTTGTACATTTGTGTTTGCTTCCTAGGGGATGAAGAAGTGGGTATGATTACTATTTCAACCAACACCTTACTCTTAGATTTTTTTTTAAAGTTTTTAAATTGAGTATGATTTTTGTTTTTGGAAAAATTGGAGGGGTCATTGTTATGTAATACCAGATACGGACTGCTTTTCTTGAACACAATTTATTTACATGGGCAAAGGAACATAGGACCGAGCTGGCATCTAATCCTAAATGTGACACCTATCCTGTAATATACTTTATTCATTGAGCATGTTAGTTGGCTCAATTAGCTTGTACTTACTCCAAGAAAGTCATAAAATGCTGCCATGGCTTATTTTCCTATTTTTCTTTTGAAAAACTCACTATATAGACCAGAATGGCTTTGAGATCCCCTTGCCTCTGCCTCCTAAGTACTGGGATTGAAGGTGTGCACTACCATATTAGGCCTGTTTTTATTTTTGGAAGAAGGTTGCAGAGATAAAAGACTTCAAACATGTACTATATGCAGTTTTCTTGGTGTTTTAGCAAAAATTAAGTTAGGATCATTTGTGTTTGGTACCATCTTATATTTTATGGATACATGATATTTGGAAAATGTATTTAGAACAGAGTAGATAATTGTCATGCAGGTAATAGTCATGTTGTTTCATGATATTCTTGAAGTAATTTTTCTTGTGTTAAACATTGTACAGTGAACATGCTTACACAGAATATATGTTACGGCCTGGGGTTTTGTGGTAGGGGTATATGTGTACATATATTTATAGCCTATGAGTCCACTGGAATGTTAATAGCAGAATCCTATTAGCCTGTTGCTCTAAAAGGCACATTGAACAAAACAGTACAAAATAAAAATAGTGCAAGAGGAAATGATACATGAGGAGCATTGCTGTAAGATTATGGTAGGGTACTTGCCTGGCATGCACCAGACATAAAGCTTCCGAGGTGGGGATCAAAAATTGAGTGGGGAAAGGAAGAAAGTAGAGAGAGAGGAAGCTGCTTCCTGGCCTAATGGGGCATGCTGGTTGGTTTATTTGGTGGTTTCCATGGTGTTAGGGATGGAACCCAGGGCCTTAGGCATTTTAGTCAAATGCATTTTGATTTGTTTGTGCTACATGGTCTTACTCTATAATTGGGTTACCCTGGAACTCACTATATAGCTTAGGCTGGCCACAAACTCAAGGCAGTTCTGCCTCACTCAGTCTCCTAAGTGCTATGTTGTAGGCATAAGTCACCATACCTGAATAATATTGTTACATAGTAAACTGTTTTGACAGCGTCTTGCTATGTAGCTGAAGCTGCCCAGAAACTCCTTATCTTGTCTCAGCTTCCTGAGTAAGACGGGGTTTAACTCTGTAGCCCCAGGAGTCTTGGAACTCATAAAGATTCACCTGTCTCTGCCTCTCTAGTGTTGGCGTTAAAGGTATGCAACACACCTTACTATTTTATTTGTTTGAGACAGGGTCTCACTTTGTAGCTCTGGCTGGCCTGGAACTCACCACATAGACCTTAAACTCACAGTGATCCTCCTGCTTCTGCCTCCTGAGCATGTACACCATTCCTGGCTACACCTTACTTTTGGGGGAGGGTTTTTCTGTGTAGTTTTGGTGCCTGTCTTGGATCTCGCTCTGTAGACCAGGCTGGCCTCGAACTCACAGAGATCCACCTGGCTCTGCCTCCCGAGTGCTGGGATTAAAGGCGTGTGCCACCACCGCCCAGCTACACTTTACTTTTTAAGTTGTCTGTCCATCCTTCTCCCACTCTCCCCCTCCCAACCAGGCTCGCCTCTAGAACTTATAGATAGATGCACTGCCACTGCCCAGTGCATTTTAAGTTTTTTATCTCTGAAAATAATGAGGGTGTTCTTTATTCTATGCTATATATTTTGATTAAAAATATATATTGTAAGGGGGGCTGGAGACCACTTCTCTTCTAGAGGACCCAGATTCAATTCCCAGCAGCCACATGGCAGCTCATAACTGCCTGTAACTCCAGTTTCAGGGGATCCGACACTGCCCCACAGACATACATGCAGACAAGCATGATTGCACATGAAATAAAATAAATACATTTTAAAAATACTGTAAATATTTAAGGCAGTAACCCAGTTATTATTATAAAGTATTATGTACTATGTAATTATATGTGCTAGACCTTTGTTTAGAATACATCATTTCCAACACCAGTAATGCATTGAAATTGTGATGGTCAAGATGTCACTAAACAGCCCTGGTAGTCGTGGCACACACCTTTAATCACAGTACTTGGGAGGCAGAGGCAGGAGGATCTCTTGAGTTCCAGGATAGCCTGATCTACAGAGTGAGTTCCAAGACACTACACAGAGAAACCCTGTCTCCAAAAACAAACAAACAAACAAAAAGGTCACTAAACTTTTTTGTGGTGGAATTTTTCAACACCATTATAAGTCCTGTTTAGGGGTTGGGGATTTAGCTCAGAGGGCCCTGGGTTCGATCCTCAGCTCAAAAAAAAAAGTAAGTCTTGTTTGGTGTGTGGCATTGACTAAAATATTGGACCATTTACTGTTTCTCATAGTGGAGTTCGGGACCCATTTTTGTCACAGTTATTTAGGTTCTTTATGAAAATACAGGTGAAATCTGTGATTTCAGATTGCTGTTTCTAATCCTGTGAGTAAACTGAGAATCTTCGTTTAAAACACGTAGTAAAAAACAGAAAATAACATGTACTTGAGGTGATTTTAAGAAAATGAAAGGTTGCAAACCTCAGAATTCTGGAAGAGGATAAATGTCCTTATATTCATTCACTTAGCTCAAGCTTTCCTTGATAGTCTCATAGTACAGAACCTGCTGGCCTTGAATTTAGTCTTCCAGCTTCAATTTCCCAAGTGCTGGGGTTGCAAGCATGAACCATTAAGCCCAGCTGTAAGTTGCTTTTAAATATATACTTGATAAAAGTAAATAGTAAAATTGCAGACTATATGAGAATAATGTATTACTGATTTTTGTCCTTAACACTCCCTAACTATGGTTCGTATTCATTCAATAATGGAAAATACTTCAAAATGGGAATTGAGGCTCATCTTTGCTTGTTCAGTTGGTCTCAGGCAAGAAGAGCTTATTATCCAAGCATAGATTTCCTTCTAAATTTTCATCTTTTTTTAATGATATCCTTTCCCCCTTAATTCATATGTATATTTGTTTATTTTGAGACAGGGTCTCTATGTAGCCCTGTCTATCCTATCCTGGAACTTGCTATGTAGACCAGGCTGGCATAAAACTAGGAGATCTACCTGCCTCTGCTTCCCAAGTACTGGGATTAAAGGCATGTGCCACCATGCCTGGTTCGTTCACATTAAAGCTTTGTTTTAAAATTATTTTTAATTACGTATATGTGCATTGTGCTTGTGCATATGAATGCAAGTGCCCTCAGAGGTCAGAGGATCAGATCCCTCTAGAGCTGGAGTTACAGGTGGTTGCAAGCTGCCTGATGTGGGTTCTGGGAATTGAACCTACTGACCAATCTGTACAGCTCCTTCCCCTCCCCCATATTTTTGTTTTGTTTCACTTAGATGAAGCCATTCTCTTTAATTGTATGTATGTGTATAGCCCAGGTGTCCTAGAACTCATTATGTAACCTGGGCTGGTCTTTGAATTTGTTACAATCTGCCTGTCTAAGCTGATTTGTTTTTCAGTTTTACTTTGAATCCCCTATGTAACACTACTCCAGTTTACCTTGAATAGTTATTTGGAGAAGGCTCTATCCTCCAGTCTCTTTTACCTTCCTAGTAGGAACAGAAAGAATTGCATATTTTCCTTGTGTTTTTATTTTTGTTTTTATGATGCTGAAATTAAACTCAGGGCCTCATTCATGGCTAGGCAAATACTTTAGCATTGAGCTATACACCCATCCTTCATTATTCTTTTTTTTTTTTTTTTTTTTGGTTTTTCGAGACAGGGTTTCTCTGTGTAGCTTTGCGCCTTTCCTGGAACTCACTTTGTACAGCCCAGGCTGGCCTCGAACTCACAGAGATCCGCCTGGCTCTGCCTCCCGAGTGCTGGGATTAAAGGCGTGCGCCACCACCGCCCGGCCCCTTCTATACTTTTTATCTTCCCCTCGCCCCCTCTAGGGGGCCC
Source organism: Peromyscus californicus insignis (assembly GCF_007827085.1). Classification (NCBI taxonomy): domain Eukaryota; kingdom Metazoa; phylum Chordata; class Mammalia; order Rodentia; family Cricetidae; genus Peromyscus; species Peromyscus californicus. The sequence goes on from NW_026294595.1 coordinate 79,657,558, forward strand.
AGTGAGTTTCATTAGGGTTGCTTTCAGGAGCATGGGTGTCTTACCAGTGGTCATACCACTGAAGAAAATGTCTCCTTCTGACCCAGCAACTATTAACTGCCTGTAGATGCCCAGAAGGGGCCTAGTGAACCCATGTTTATGGACCCAGTCATTTACAAGTCTAATACAGGTAATCACAGCTGCTGTGTGTTCAAGGGTGCAGTGGCCATGTCCTACCAGGAAAACAGCTTTCTGCACCATACCCCCTTCCTCTGGTCTTTTAATCCTTTCCATTCCCTTTCCTGAGGTGTTCTGTGAGCCTTGGGGGGAAGGTGATGTAGATGTCCCAATTTAAAACTGAGCATTCAATAGTCACTTACTCTCCTCACTTTGACCAGTCATGAGTCTGCGATAATTAACTGCTACGTACTGCAAACAGAAGCTTTTCTGACCAAACCTGGCAGTAGCACTGATATATGGGCATAAACATAGTTATATAGAAGGCAGTTTGACAGGTACATCATGGCCATTTAACAAAATAATTGTAGCTTCCTCACTGAGGCCTGTGACATTCGTCACAGTCTTTTTAACCAGATTTACACTACCATGTCTCTTTTTTTCATATCCTAGGAAACTTGAGCTTTTCTTTCTTCTGTAGTGTGACAGAAGAATGCTCTTAGCTGGATGGTACAAAACAAGAAAAACAATCCACAATTTTTTCTTGCTGTATTTTGCTGATTGCACTTTAGCATGTTTCTCTGTTCTAGAGTGTAATTTCTGGAAACTACTGATTGGATTTGAGGCTTGGCCAGATTCACCTCAGGTGTTTTTATTTTCTTTCAAGTGTGTTTCATAGATGATATTGTAAATCTCATATGGAATTAAGCTACGAGGCACACACTGTCTGGTTGTCTTTTTCTGATTTTAAGATTAGTTGGTGTTGGGTGGTGGTTGCACATACCTTTAATCCCAGCAGTTGGGAGGCAGAGGCAGGTGGATCTTTGAGTTCAAGGCCAGCCTGGTCTATAGATCAAGTTCTAGGACAACAAGGGCTACACGGAGAAACCCTGTCTCAAAAAAAAAAAAAAGGATAGCTTTTAACCTTGGCTACCTACTGGTTCGTAACTGACGATTAAAGGATTTTTGTTGTGGAATTTGAATGTGGCCATAGCTAATAAGCAAGGGCATGTGTTGTAATCATTTTGGATAGCTTCCATTGTAGTTGGTTTTTGGGGTTTGTTTGTTTGACTGCCCTAAATTGTTTATTGGGTATGAATTTCACAAGAGTCACTGTTACTGTGCTCGAGAGTACTGTACCTTCTCCCAGCTGCAGTGTGAGAACCACCAATAGGGTGGTGGAACTTGGCCACAGCTCTTGCTCCTGCAGATTGTCAGCCCACAGAGATCTCCCTGTGCTGGTTTGGTGATTACTGAGTGTCAGGGTTTCTACTAATAGCTTTATGGATGGGACCAATGAGGATAACCTCAAAGAATTTACATGTGGAATCTTCACCAAACTAGTAAGAATTCAGGACACTCAAGGCCTGGCAGTGGCATCAAGCTCTCCCCTCAGCAACAGACTGAAGTCTTTTACCTTCCGTTGTTAATACAGTTGAGAATTACCTATGTGGATTACTTTACAAACATTTTACTTCATCATTGGACAGAGGAAAATAGAACTACAAGGGTTGATCTTGTTGTTCCTATAGTTGTTTATGTATAGAATTTTCAAGCTTTAATGAAATTGTGTTTTTCTTCCCTTTTTGGGGGGGGGGGTTTTCGAGACAGGGTTTCTCTGTGTAGCTTTGCGTCTTTCCTGGGACTCACTTGGTAGCCCAGGCTGGCCTCGAACTCACAGAGATCCGCCTGGCTCTGCCTCCCGAGTGCTGGGATTAAAGGCGTGCGCCACCACCGCCCGGCCCCTTTTTTTTTTTTTTTTTAAACTAATCTCTGAGCATTTTCTTTTAACATTTTGTTTATGGCTCCACCCTCACCCCACCCGTGTGTGTGTGTGTGTGTGTGTGTGTGTGTGTGTGTGTGTGTGTGTGTGTTGCTAGGATTAAGCTTGGTCGGAAAAATTGATTTTGAAACAGTCTTACCTGGAACTCAGACTAATCTCAGAGTCCATGGCAATCCTCTTACCTTAGTCTTCTTAGTGTTTACATTGCATATATGTAGACCAAATATTAGTGGTTTTAGTTTCTTACTTTATATATTTTATAGTATATAATTATTTCATTTGAGGGGTTAATTTTCTGTCAAGATCTTGAGTTCTAGCTGAGTTCTCATAAACTATTAGACACTTTAAATAATTCTCACAGTACAAAATTAAACATCCTTACACTTTTGTATTACTGTGACAAAACACCGTGAACAAGGTAATTTGAAAGTTTAAGCCAGGCGGTGGTGCGGCATGGTGGTGCATGCCTTTAATCCCAACACTCAGTGAAGCACAGGCAGGAGGATCTCTATGAGTTCCAGGACAGCTAGGTCTACACAGAGAAACCCTGTCTCAAAAAACCAAAAAAGAAAGAAAGTTTAATGGGCTTATTTATATAAGTTCAGGGAGTTAGAGTCCAAAGCAGATGCATGGTGGCAGGAACAGTTGAGAACTCATTTCCTGATCCATACTGGGAGTCTTTTGGAATCTCAAAGCCTACCCCCAGTGACACACCCCCTGCAGCAGGGCTGCACTTCCTAATTCTTACCACACAGTTTAACCAACTGGGGATCAAGTCTTCCAACATACACATACCTCTGGGGGGTCATTCTCATTCAAACCACCACACAAGAGTTTAAAAAACAAACAAAACAAAACAAAAAACGCAGCAGTAAACCTTGGCAGTGTTTTTTGGTTTTGCTTGCTTTTTTTTTGTTTGTATGTTTATTTTTTGTTTTTTATCAACAGTCATTTTTCCCTTGAGAGGGCACAGATCTTAGTACCAGGGGAAAAATGATTGTCCTAATTTTTAGTAACAAATTTAGTATGTTATTGGGTTTATTGTGTGTACAATTGTTGCTAAAGTTTTCCTTCCTGGCCCACAGTCAGAACAAATCTCTCTCACCTGCCAGTCCCACAGCCTCTCAAACCCGACCAAGTAAACACAGAGACTTATATTGGTTTCAAACTGTATGGCCGTGGCAGGCTTCTTGCTAACTGCTCTTACAGCTTAAATTAATCCATTTCCATTAATCTATACCTTGCCACATGGCTCGTGGCTTACCGGCATCTTCACATGCTGTTTGTCATCGTGGCGGCTGGCAGTGTCTCTCTGACTCAGCCTTCCACTTCCCAGCTTTATTCTCCTCCTTGTCCCGCCTACACTTCCTGCCTAGCCAATGGCCAATCAGTGTTTTATTTATTGACTAATTAGCAACACATTTGCCATACAGAACATCCCACAGCACTTCCCTTTTTTTTTTCAAAAGGAAGGTTTTAACCTTAACAAAGTAAAATTACATATAATTTGGGAATTTGGGCGTAGCTTCTCTTACTACTTCCTGCTGGAGGGGGGCGCTGTATCTTATGGGGAAACAAAGAAAATTTTAGGATTATGGAATAGTCTGTGAGGCTGTATCGTCTGAGCCAGTTGCCTTCAAACCATTCTGGATGTTGGATCATCTGGGCCATGGTGTCATCGGAGACTTTCAGGGGGTCTTGGCTGGTCAAACCTGATGTATCTTAATCTTGAACAAATCCATAGCCTCTGGCTCTCTGTGGAAACAAAAGAGACTCTTTTCCAAAGCAACATATCCTTATATCCAAATTTTGAAGTCAAAGTACCTTTAAAGTATACATTTTGACATAACTCAACAGCTTTTACAATCAAATGTTTTTCTGCAGTTAAAAGTCCCAAAGACAACACAATCCAGATTCTCTGTGTAATATCCATTTTTACGTGGCTTATTTTTTATACTACCTTTACTGTCTCTTTAAAGACTTTATTTTTTAAAACTATGTATTTGTTTCTATAACTCTATATATCATCTTTTTTGTCTCTTTCAAGCCTACGTATCTTTTACACACATTGTAAACTATTACATCTGAATCTGTCTTATTGTGAATCTATTGCCTTAAACTGCAGCAGCTGTGGCTGCTGGCTCCACCCACCTCAGCTTCCCAACATGGCCATGGTTTACCGCCAGCTCTGGGAGCTATCGGGGGTCTATGCTTTTAGCCAAGCAGCGTGTAGCCCAGAAACCTCCCCTTTTGCTCTGCACCAGCAAAGGCTAAATCCACCATGCAGCTCAAAGTGCCACTTGCAAAGGCCTCATTCCCGCCATAGGCAGGTCGAGCACGCACGCTAGGAACCCACCAGTAGCTCAAACCGGCAGCTGCCGCTCATTTGAGAGAGACAATTAGGAAGCTGTTTTTAGCTCCGTTTTAGAATCTTTTTTCTCAGTTTTTGGGTGGAAACTCTTGCCACCACGTTGGACGCCATTTGTAACTGGAGTTTTCCTGCCTGGCCCACAGTCAGGACAAACTCTCTCACCTGCCAGTCCCACAGCTACTCAGTCCCGACCAAGTAAACACAGAGACTTATATTGGTTACAAACTGTATGGCCGTGGCAGGCTTCTTGCTAACTGTTCTTACAGCTTAAATTAATCCATTTCCATTAATCTATACCCTGCCACATAGCTCGTGGCTACTAGAAGGTTAAAAGAAATCTATACCTGTATCTGTTTAAGTGTAATTTCTAAAGTTTATTGCAATTGAATTTTTTATTTTGTGGATGTGGGTCAGTGGGTGCTTTATGGAGGTTAGGACAACTTGGAACAGTCACTTTTTCCACTACAAGGGTCCTGATGATCTAACTCAGGTAATCAGGCTGCTGTGTGTGCGTTCGTGCCTGTGTTGTGGTAGAGTAGTCTCCTAATTCTCTGCCTACTCCTTTGAGGTGAATGCAGGCAGGGATCTGAACTCCAGTCCTCATGAATGCAAAGCAGGACTTAACTAACTTTAAATCATTTCTCCAAACCCTCCTCCTTTTAATCATTCTTTTATTATTATTTTTATTGTGTGTGTTTGTGCTGCTCATGCATGATGTATCTATGTGAGTGTATGGAGGTCAGAGGACAACTTTTCTAGGTTCCAGGTATCAAACATAGGTTATCAAGCTTGCATGGGAAGTGCCTTTGCTCTCTGGGTGATCTTGCCAGCCTCTTTAATAACTGCTTCTTATTTAATTTTAAGGTTTTTGTTTTGTTTCATTTCATTTTGTTTTTTAATTGTGTATGGGTGTTTTGCCTGTGTGTGTCTCTGTGTACCATGGGCATGCCTCGTGCTTGAGGAGACCAGAAGGCATTGGATCTCCTGAAACTAGACTTAGAGGTGGTTGTGACGCTCAGTATAGGTGCTGGGAGGTGAACCTCTCTGTAAGAGTTGCAAGTCCTGCTGACCACTGAACCACCTCTTAAGCAGTTTTTCACCCATGATTTGAGGTCATTTTAGGAGCTCTAATTTTTTCCCAGGCTTCTTTGTTTTTGCTCCCTGTTCATCCCCACGCCCCAGATAGGGTCTTCTGGATGCCTGGAACTCAGAGATCTGTTTCCCAAGTGTTGGGGATTAGAGGTGTGTCCTACTACACCAGGATATAATTACAGTTTTATACGTACCTCCAGACAAAACTTAACTGGTTATTTCAAATTTATTAATTTATTTTATGTTGGGGAGGGATTCCAGGGAGATCAGAACAGACCATCAGATCCCCAGGCATTTTGGAGCCATGTGGTCTAGGTGCTAGGACTGGAACTTGGATCCTCTGAAAGAACAGCAATTGCTCTTAGCTGCTGAGCCATCTCTCTAACCTCCTTGGGGTTTTGTTTGTTTGCTTGCTTGCTTGTTTGTTTGTTTTTGAGACAAGTTTTTACTTTAGCAGGGCTATCCTTGAACTCATTGTCATCTTTGTGCCTCCTAGATACTAACATTTGCAGGTATGAGCCATCATGCCCCTCCAAAAGTTTGTTTGGTTTATATGTGCTTCCTGCCAGTCTTCAGTCTTATTTTAGTCATTGTTAGGGAAATTGTAATACCTTAACTGTTTTCAATGACTCCAAATTTCATAATTTAACTGGTTCTTTCCAACATGGCTATTTAAATTATTACCAGTCTTACACAGCAGGCCAGTAGCTGTTTTCTTGTATAGTAGAATAAGTTGTTAGAAATGATATTCAGTGTCATATTCTTATTAAATTTTGGTCAGTGTTTTCTACCTGCTTCCCCTCACCTCAACACTGAGAATATCAGTATTAGTTATAGAATATTTCATTTCTATCCCATGGGATATATTTCATTTCTTTTGAGTGTCTAAAAAGTTATTTGACCCTTTTTATTTGCTAGTAAGCTTAGTGGCTACTACTGTCCTTTCATCTGTTACACACACACACAAACACACACACATACACACACACACTTTGGAGATAGAACCCAACTGTATATCCTTGGCTGGTTTGGAATTCACTCTGTAGACCAGGCTGGCCTCAAAAGCCTACAAAGATCCTCCTGCCTCTTCCTCCCAAGTACTTGGATTAAAAGGCATGTGCCACATGCCCGCCTGTTACTTTTAAATATGTTAATTGAAAATTTTAAATTGTAGTTAACTTTATTTAAAAGCTTATGAACAACTTAAGATACATCTCAGAATATTGTCTAGTTCTTATCTTTATTTTGGTAAATGAAAAATAGTGAGAATTTGGCTTTACCTTGATAAAATTGGTAAAATTTATATTTACTGGAAATTCGCCATTCTGATATAAAATGCTACTTTTATTATTTAATATTTTCCCATGCATTGCTGTATTGATCTTTTACATTACCAAATTTTAGATGTTTTAGTATGTGAGTGGGGCTGGTAGTCATTTTTTGTGAACTTTCTTTCTTTTTCCCTACACTAGTCATAAAGCTCTTGTATATATTAGTAAGGGATAATTTTAATTTAAATTGCAGCAGTCTTAGAATGTGTTGAGCAGGTGTGATGGCTCATACCTGTAATCCTAGTGCTTTGGATGCTGAGGCAGGAGGTTCACTAGCATTCAAGGTCAGCCTGACTACATAATGAAACCCTGATTCAAAAAAACAAAGAAAAAAATTCTTTTTAAATAAATTCCTATCTTTCAGTGGTTAAAGCTAATTTATTTACTTCTTTGGTTTTTCCAAGACAGGGTTTCTCTGTGTAGCTTTGGAGCCTTTCCAGGAACTCACTCTGTAGCCCAGGCTGGCCTCAAACTCAGAGATCCGCCTGCCTCTGCCTCCTGAGTGCTGGGATTAAAAGCATGCGCCACCACCGCCCGGCAAAGCTAATTTATTTCTAAGAAAAAAAATTTACTTCTCCCAGGCAATTTTATTCTAGAGAGATGACTTTCAGAACTTTCCTAGATTGGTGCTTGACTGAATTGTTTCTTAATAATTCATTTATAAAATGGGGGTGGTGTCAGGTGTGGTGGCACATGCTTTTAAAACCGGGACTTTAATTCTGGCAGAGACAGGTGGATCTCTGAGTTCAAGGCCAGACTGGTCTATATAGTGAGTTTCACTGCATCCAGAGCTACATACTGAGATCCTTTCTAAAAAAGGGGGGTGGTGATGGTAAGTGGGGTCTGATGGCACATGCCTATGATTTCAGCTGTTAGGAGGTTGAGATAGGAAGTCCAGAGGTGTTGGGGAGGGGGATAAAACTTACTTAGTATGTCAGTATTTGTAGATATTTTTGAGTATCACTTTTTTTTTTCTTTTTTTGGGGGGGGGCGTTCAAGACAGGGTTTCTCTGTGTAGCCTTGGCTGTCTTAGAACTCACTTTGTAGCCCAGTCTGGCCTCAAACTCACAGAGATCAGCTTGCCTCTGCCTCCCGAGTGCTGAGATTAAAAAAGGCGTGCACTGCCAATGCCCTGCTGTGTATCACTTTTCATTCTGATAAGCAGTAATATTCTAAACATCTTTAGTTAGCTGGTGGTGGTGGCACACGCCTTTAATCCCAGCACTCAGGAAGCAGAGCCAGGCAGACCAAGTTCCAGGACAGGCACCAAAACAACACAGAGAAACCCTGTCTTGAAAAAAATCCTTAGTTTTTTTTTTTTTTATGTGTATGTCTGTTTTGCCTGCATATATGTACTTGTGCCCATAGAGGACAGAGCATAGGAACTGGAGTTATAGACTGTGGTGAGCTGTCATTTGTATGCCAAGAACTGAACTCAGGTCCTCTAGAAGAACAGCAAGTGCTCTTAACTGCTAAGGGATCACTCTAGCACCGTTCTTTTCTTTTAAGAAGGGGTGTGTGTATGTGTGTGTGTGTGTTACCTGAGACTTCATGCATGCTAGGCAGACACTAACAATAGAGTTACATCTTACTTTTTTCATGTAGTTTTCATTATGTTGTGTATAAAAACTACAAATTGTGTCTTTGAAGTATCTTACATACAAATAAAGTCCATTTTTATTGAAGAAAAGTGATCACTCACTTTTTATGCAGTCATGGCTGTTCTTGAACTTGCTATGTAGACCAGGCTGGTCCCTCAGAAATCCTCCCATGTCTGCCTCTTCAGTGCTGGGATTAAAGACGTGTACCACCATGCCCAGCTATAACTTGTGATAAAGTATGCACTTCCCATAGTCTAGATAATGCCTTCCTCTTAAAATGATGTTCTAATACTTTGTGTTGACATTGGATCTAGAGATAGACATGTTATTCTTGACTTAATTTTGAGATTTTTAAAACAATAACTTCAGTTTGTTATTTTTTTTCCCTCCTTCAGGCAGCTGAGTATGTCCCAGAGAAGGTGAAGAAAGCGGAAAAGAAATTAGAAGAAAATCCATATGACCTTGATGCTTGGAGCATTCTCATTCGAGAGGCACAGGTTTAGTGATATAGGATTACATTTCCTTCTCTATGGGTCCAATCACACTACTTGATTCTGCAGTAATATTTTTATAGTCCTAACATTGTAAATGCTGTTTATTGGTTTTCAATTTTAGAATCAACCTATAGACAAAGCACGGAAGACTTACGAGCGCCTTGTTGCCCAGTTCCCCAGTTCTGGCAGATTCTGGAAACTGTACATTGAAGCAGAGGTTAATATTTTACTTATTTTTTCTTATATAGCATCTGGTGGGAATTACAACTTACACTATAGTTTTAGAAAAGAAAACAAGTTACGAGCGTAGTATAATCAGGACAAGGAGGATTTAAATGTCTCTGCCTTTATTTGTAAAATAGGTATGAAGGAGTAATTAAAATGACTTTTTGAAATTTGGGTTCACAAGCTGATGATTGTTGCATTTTGGAGTTGCAACAACATTAAAACAGTTTCAATGGTGTTGGAGTGCTTTAGCCTTTTATTTACTTGTCATGTGTCAATTTATTGCCTCCTGTGTCATTTATTTAGAACTCAATTTTCTTTTATTCCTATAACAAACTAATCCGAAAATACAGAAATGTTGGCTTAGTTTAATAGAATATTTTAAATGGTGAAATGAAACATTTTGGGGAATAATTATTTCACATTAATTTGATGAAAAATGCATGGTTTGTCAGTTTAAGCACTTCAATGATTTAAAGTTATCTTGCCATATGATAAAGATTACATTATATAGGAATAAGCTCATATGACTCAAACTTTTTAATCATATTTTACCCCAATGATATTTTGATTTTCTTTTTCCTTTTTGTTTGTCTTGAAGTCAGGCATGTTTACTTTAAGGTTCCATTCTTGATTATGATTTAAAAAAAAAAACAAACCTTAAACTGGAATTAACAGTCAAATCTACAATAAAATGTTAATGTGCCAATTGGCACTAAGTAATCAGAGAATGTAAATTAAATGGGATGGAAGGGAGAGATGGAAATAGCTGGAATATCCACATTAAGCTGAAAATGATAACCATTTCTTTCTACTTATGCAGTACTTTATTTTATAATATAAATCCCCAACATAAGTACTCTGTGGCTTCAACTGTTAATGAAATTTGGTGATCTGTGGGTCTCTTTTGGACCTCTGAAAGGGCTTTAACCATCAGTGGTACTGAATAGACTTTGTAGCACAGTATCACCTGTGATGCATCCTCAGAACAGTCCCAACCAGCAACATATTTAAACAGAGGCTACAGTGTACTCAATTGAATCTGTGCTATAGTTTAGATTGTATTATTTTGGAGGGAAGGAAAATTACTGGACAATAACAGGAACATTGTGTGTTTGTGAGTGTGTGTGTGTGTGTGTGTGTGTGTGTGTGTGTGTGTGTGTGTGTGTGTGTGTGTGTTTGGTTTGCATGTTTGTGTTTGTGTGTGTGAATGAGATTGTAACTTATGTGGAGTCTGATAATTTGACCCATAACCTTATCTTTAAAGTTTCATCACCTCTCCTCTGGAATCATTCTGTTCCTCTGTATATTTAAGTCATCAAGGTAGATGGGCTTGAAACTCAAACAGACCTTTCTCGTGTATGCTGAAGACAAATCTGCTTCCTATAACTTGATAAAACAAAGAACCAGGATCACTTACACCCCTTTTACTTTCTAGTCTGACTTTACAAACACATTAGTTTATATGTAAACTCACCAGAAACAAACATGATTGAAAGATAATTATTTTTGGAAAACAAAGTAGTGCCTTCTGAGTTCTGAAAATCTTTCTCCAAAATTCAGATACTGACTTTAAGTTCAGCTGAAATTGGCAATGAGGTTCTAATTCTGTAATTATAAACACACGAAAAGGGTTTTCTTGCTTTTTTTTTTCTCCCCGTTTCCTCCCTAAGTATAAGATACAAACTGTATTCTAAAAAAGAATTGTACAAAAGAATAGGTGTTATTCCAGAGGCCTGAAAGTTGTTTAAATAACAGATTTGTTTCATATAACAGTTCAGAGCTGTTAGGAGTTGCCTGGTTTGTTTAGTGGTAATGTTTGCAACTACTTTACACTCATACACACACAAATATGTATATATGTATGTATAAAACACAAACATAGAAATATGTATATGTATACAACTATTGAGAAAAAAAATGATACCAAATATGTGTGTTTAATTTTTTATATTTCTGGTTTAGATATTACAATGCTAAATTAAATGCTGGTTTCAGAAATGCACACCTAAGCTGTCTTTCTCATTTCTGGTTTACTCTGAATTTTTATTTTCACATTTATCTTTTGACCCACAAGAAGCTAAAATTTTCTTTGATCATGTCACTCGATGTGACCTTTATTTTTTTATGAAGACATATAACCTATTTACAGTACTTATAATACTATACTAACTGTTTTATAACATCCTCTGTGCACACTCAAGAAAATAAAGCTTTGTTAATACATTGTTGTAACTCAGTATTTCATGGTGGGGTATTTACGATGTTATATTTGTTTAATTCAGCTAAACTATTGTGTAGCTAAATATATTATATGTTTTTTTCCTACTAGAAGAAACATCTTAAGTAAGGGGGGAAAATGCTTCCCTTGAGGAAATTTCTTGTAAATTCTGCCTAGTCTGTTTCAATATAGAAGGAGCAAAAGAAAATAGTTTTTAAAATGATTTTCTAATTGGAAATATGAATTAAAAATGAGCCAGGCGGTGGTGGCACACGCCTTTAATCCCAGCACTGGGAGGCAGAGGCAGGAGGATCTCTGAGTTCGAGGCCAGCCTGGGCTACAGAGTGAGATCCAGGAAAGGCACAAAGCTACACAGAGAAACCCTGTCTTGAACCCCCCCCCCAAAAAAAAAGTATAGCAGTTATTTAGAAGAAAGTTAGCTTTTCTCCTATCAGTGACAGCATTATGTAAATTTACCTGTGTGAAATACATGCTTTAAAATGGGACCTTTAATTCGTTACTTAGACTATTGTTTTCCTGTTTTGTTTTTCTTTTTTGCTACAGTTTAAAAATATTGGAGGTAATATTCTCCTAGTGGATGGACATTGAGAATCAAATTGTGTATTTTTATAAAATTTGGAAATTAGATCAACATACTTAGCATTATATATAATACTTAAGATCATTTTTTTGTCCCAAGACCTTGAAATGTATTGCTTTTCTTGAATTCCATAACTTCTGCCCCAGAAGATTTAATAAGAAAAGCAAACAATAACATAAGTGTGTTATCAGGAACAGCATCTAAATCTGACTGCCTAGTTTTTATGTAAAAAAATTTTAGTGTATCTACAGCTTTATTGAATTCATATAATGTCTTAAGTGAATTCTAGGAGGTTTTTTTAGCTTAACAAATACAACTTTTACTTGTTTAATATTTTAGGGGATTCTAGCCACTATCAACCTCAGCTCTCTCTACAGAGCTATTTTTCCCAGGGATTTAATGGGTCACTAAGTTACCACGGAATTGAGCATTACACCATTTTGCTATATTCCCCTAAATTTCTCTCTCTCTCTTTGTGGTTTCTGTAGCTTTTCACATAATTAGGTGAACACTGACAACATGTAAGGTACAATATTTTATTATTCCAAGTGATTTGTCTTGAATTGATCCACATTCATAAGACTTTGCGAACGGAAGGATGTTCTCATGGGTAGCTGAAGGAGGAAGAAGTTATGCTGCTGGTAACAGCAGTGATGCACCTTGCTGTTTGTGAAAACTGCGATTTAATAAAGCATGTAGAGAGTTGATGGCTTTTCATTTAAAAATTTAAACATGAATTCTTTGCTCTATACTTGTTTTTTCTTTCCTTATAAATAGTAGGTTGTAAATTATAATTTTTTTACTTTCCTCAAAATAACCTTACTTGGAAAACTGAAGTGAACTCAAGATGGAACATGAGTGACTTAAATTGAAATAAACTTCTCCATTCTTGATTCTGTTTTAATGCCTTCACATAGCAGTTTAAATTACTGTATTACAATGTTTTGTACATATTGAGCAATGTAATTTTAACATACAGATAAAATTATGTAGACTGTGGAAATTTCTATATTTCAGCTTTATAGCCCTTTATTGAAAAATCTGTACTCTTCTTAGATCTACTTTTCCTGTTTGTAATAAATGTTGGTCTATGTCTGTGTGATTATTCAGATTTTACTCTAAAACTCTTCTTCTTAATCTACTGTTTCTTAAATGCATAAATAGAGAGAAAATAATAGGAACTACTTGCAACCACAACCACAGCTGCTTTGGATAATTATAGTACTGTTTTATACATGAAAGAAGTATTTTCGTATTTTTTATATTTTCATACTATTACAAATAGTAAATTATTTTTAAATTTTATTGAAGTACTTTCTTCCCCCCCATTTGTGTAGCACTGGTACTTAAGTATTGTTACTATTAGTAGTAGTCTATAGTTTTTTTTCTCTTGTGATCCAAGGCATTTCATACTATTCGCAAAAGACAGCTGTTTCTAAAGTTTCTTTAAGTAAAACCTATAGTTTATATCTTCTAGGAAATTTATTCTTTTCTTCTGACATTTGGTCAATCTTTTTTGGTTTTGTTTTTAGGTAATGTACTCTAATTAACTAAAGTTCTTTAAATTTCTCAACTTTAATTTCATACTCATTTATTTGTGTGTATGCATGCTCACACTTGTGCCGTCTCTTGCCTGTGGAGGTCACTGGACAGTTCCTCTCTTTGTACCATGTAGGGACCAGGAATCAGGCTCAGATTGTCAAACTTGGTGGCAAAGGAAAGCAAGTTTACCCCTTGAGCCATCCCATCAGTCCTGGATTTCTCAACTGTAAAGCAAAATTATAGTGCTGGGTGGTGGCTCATAACTGTAATCACAGTTGAGAGGCTGAAGAAGATTTGTTCTCACATACTCCAGGCCAGCCTGTGCTACTTACTAGTGATTTCCACCTCAGTCTGGGCTACAGTGAGAGACCTGTGCCAAAAACTCAAAAAGGAATCTGAAAATATATGAAAGGACTAAACTGATTTATGATGTATGTACATTCTAAAATCAGTTGGGAGAATTTGATCATGCAGTTTAAAGTTTTCCCGAAGGTAGTGTTTTAGCCTGAATTTCCACCTTTGTGGAATAACAGTACTTATTTTTTTTTAGCTTGTTACAACTATAGACATTAAGGTCATAGAGGATAGGGCTTTGAGATGGCTCAGTAGTTAATACCAAATACTGCTCTAATAGAGGAGTTTGGTTTTCCGAACATCAAGAGGCTCACAACTGCCTGTAACACCAGTCCCAGAGGATCAAAAGATCTCTTTTGGACTATAGCAGCAACTGCACTCATGTGCACATATCCCCAAACAGACACACATACATACAATTAAAATAAAATTAATCTTTAATATTTTTAAAAATATTTAGGTGTATGTGTTATGAATGTTTTGCCTGGTGTCCACAGAGGTCAGAAGAAATCATCATACTCCCTGGAGATGGAGTTAGAGGTGTTTGTGAGCTGCCCTATGGGTCCTGGGAACCAAAGTGTTATTTATGTATTTATTGACCTTGAGAGGGTAATTTTGGCATATGAGTTTCTCCCATCCCAGGAGGTGAAAATATATCCCAATATGGTATCCATGAGTAAACAAAAATGTTCAAATGCTTCACAATACTGTACTCAAATTCCATAGTTGGGAATAGAAATAATTTCAGCACAGAAAAGACTTAAGGGTCCTTGACACTGAGCACTTGGCAGTTGACTTTATTTTTTAGAAAAAGGCCCATGGAATCCCCCCCCCTTCCCTATTTTTCCCCCTTGAAGACATATCTCAGACTCTAGCATGCTGGAATTACAGGCATGTACCACCATGTTTTGAATGTATCTTTTTTTTTTTTTTTTTGGTGCAGCTCACTGCCCAGCGAATGTATCTTTTTAAAAGCTAAACTTTGGGCTAGTAGGATACAGGCACTCACACACAAGCTTGACAACTTGAGTTCAATCCCAGGTCCTCACGTGGAGAAAAGAAGAAAACCAACTCCAAGCTGCACAATGACTTCCACACTCAGAAAAGTAAATATTAATTTCTTTAATTCTACTTTGTGGTTTTTTTTTTTTTTTTGGTGGGTAGGTTTTGTTTTGTTGCTTATTTTGTTTGTTTACATTTTTTTGAGACAGGATGTGATTTAATTCAGGCTGGCTTCATGCTTAGCTTTGTAGCAAAGAATGACCTTAAATTCTTGTTCATTCTTTCCCCTAGTTTTACTCCCAACAGCTGGAATTACAGGAATATTCTACCACACTGAGGTGGATTAGTTTGTTTTTTAATTATTGTGTGAATGCCACAGCAGCAGAGGTCAAAAACTTGAGAGTTCATTCTCTTCCTCCACTGTGGGTTTCAGGGATTAAACTCAGGTTGCCATGTTTGTGTGCCACGCAATTTTACACTAGTGTCTCACTGGCCCTGGTCTATTTTAGACAGTATCACTCTGCCACCCCAGCTGGTCTTAAACTCAGAACAGCTCTGCTTCAGCTTCCCAAGTGCTGGCATAGTTCCCTCTACCCAGATAAGCTACATTCTTAGTGAATGTGAGCAACAATACATTAGCTTATTACTGAACTGTTTTTCTCTAAGAAAATTCCTAGCAGGAAAGTAGTTGGTTAATATAATAGATTGAAGTCTATGCATGCTCCCCCATCTGAACAACGATAGTGAATATTTGCCTTGACTACACCTTGTTAAAAAAAAAAGAACACCCGCTTTTCTTAGGCCCAGGGAAGCTTAATGGGGGTAGGTTTCCATTTTGTATGCCTGTGACTTCCAAAGGAAATTTTCCTGTTTGGAGTTGTTAATCAGTAATAGTTCTTAAAACATCCATGTCAAACACAAAAGTTGAAATGTGTTTTTGAAATAATGTGTTATGGGGGTTGAGGATTTAGCTCAGTGGTAGAGCACTTGCCTAGCAAGCGCAAGGCCCTGGGTTCGGTCCTCAGCTGGGTGGGTGGGGGATGGGATGTGTTATGATATTGAAAGTCAACAAAGTCCTAAAGTTGTATTTTCTTTTTTAAATCTTCAATCTAAATATTACTCCCTAAACATGTTTGGTGGTAGACATTGTACTTAGAAAATTTCACCTTTTGCGTATAATATATGACATTGTTTTTCTTTATTTTAAAATCCACACGTGGGAGATGGCCCTTTTTTATATGGTAATTTTTGCAGCCTTGTAATGGATTTGAAGAAACAAACAGTGCTGACCAGTCAATGATCCACCCAACACCTTAAATGCTGGACCGTTGGCATATTTAAAGCAAAGGATATTGTTTTAACTGTGAACTGTAGAGCGAGAAGATAAATGAGGTTTCTTACACATGAGTACATCAAATTGTTACCCTTTGGAACACGAGTCTGAGTTGTGTACCCCAGTATTGTGATTTGATGTTCTAACAATGAATACATGGTAAAGTATTTCTACCTGCCACTTTGGGAAGTTGAAGCCTTAGAGGGCAGTCAATTTTTATTTTTGTCTGGCTGAACATTCCCTTACCTTGTGAAAAGGTAATTTTGTTCTTTCCTACATAGTCAAGAGGGGCTCTGAGGTGTCTTATTAGGTGTTTGGTAACATTGTAGCTGTTGATCCAATGTACAGTCAGGGATAGGAATATGTGACTTCTTTGTTCACCATCACCACCCCTCTTTTGAGACAGGGCCTTACTGTATAGTCTAGGTAAGCTTTAAACTCTTATCTACTTACCTCCACGGTTAGGAGCTATTGTCTTTTTTTTTTTTGCTTTTGCTTTTGCTTTTGGTTTTTTGAGCTAGGGTTTCTCTGTGTAACCCTGGCTGTCCGGAAACTTGCTCTATAGAGCAGGCTGACCTTGAACTCACTGAGGTTCGCCAGCCTCTGCCTCCTGGAGTGCTGGGATTAAAGACGTGCACCACCACCACCTGGATCCTGTGGCAATTTTTTACTTAGTAAATTTATTGTTGGTTTTTAAAAATTGAAAAGTTATGTCTATATTTTTGTGTGTGGCTTTGCACATATGAGTGCAGTGACTGACCGAAGCCAGAAAGATAATATTAGGTCCCCTGGAACTGGAGTTACAAGCAGTTATGGGGCAGAGAAAGGAACTCTGCAACAGAGCACTAAGTGTTCTTAACCACTGAGCCCTTGTTCCATAACCTTTTAAAAGTCTTGGCCAGGAATAGTACTGTCTACCAGAATTCCAGCACTTAGGATGAAGAAAACAGGAAAACAAGTTGAAGGCCAAACACTGCCGTGCATTATATGGGACCCTTCTACCCCCATCCCCCAGAATAACCAAGGAGATGGCTCAGCCACCTGAAGATCTGAGGTCAGTATTCAGGATCCATGTGGTAGAATAAGAAAACAGATGCCCCAAGTTGTCCTCTGACTTGCACATGCATGCTTACCCTCCCCAATAAATTAAAACCCATCAATTTCAAAAGGCCAGCTTAATATCAGTGTCAAATTCTTAAGAATCTGAAAAACTTTAAGGACATGCCATGTTTTATTAAGAGAATCCCTTAAACTGGAGAAAATTAGTGGCAGCATTTTCCAGTAGCTAAGCTATGCAATGTTTTAAGTTTCTTATATACCATTCCTTCAATTGCTTTGTCAACCAGTATCATTGGTTATCCGTTTTGGTTTTGCATTGCAGTTAAGAAAATTTTGGGGGACTAGAAATGTCTCAGCAATTAAGAACACTGGTTGTTTTTCTAGAGGATGGGTTCAATTCCCAGTTCCCACATGACTGTTAACAATTGTAAGTGCAGTTCTAGTAGGTCTGGCCTGCAAAGGCTCCAGACATACAGGAGCCGCACAGACATAATGCCTGCAGTGCCCATACATATGAAATAAAAGTATTTGGATATTGTGATTCTCATAGTTGGAACCTGGTAGGTGACCAAAATGCTTAAAAAGCATTAGTACTTAGAGTTGACAGTCCAGATTATATAATGATCACAAAGTTTAATCTACTCTTGTGGCATAAAATGATTATTAAATTATTATTTTACTTTAGAAAAAATGGGCACTATTTTCTCCAGTGTTTAAAACTAAATGCCTCATGCCTCAAAAATGGAAGCTGTTTTTTATAGTCTATTTTAAAATTACTTTGAAATTACTTAATCTTAAATTAGATGAACATACCAAACACTCTGAACATATTCTTTGCTTTAATGGGCCAGTTTTTGTTTGATATTTTTTTCTTTTGTGGTATTTGTTTTTCTTTTTTCGAGACAGGGTTTCTCTGTGTAGCCCTGGCTGTCCTGGAACTTGCTCTGTAGACCAGGCTGGCCTCAAACTCACAAAGATCAGCCTTCCTCCACCTCCTGAGTGCTCAGGTTAAAGGTGTGCACCACCGCCCAGCATTTGCTGTGAAAATACTTGTTAAGGAATGATAAGAAAAAGGAATCTATTCAGTGCCCTTGCAGTTTGTTTCTGAGTATTTTCAGTCCTTGGATACAAGTGCAGAATCTGCACATTTAGAGGACCCTGTAATCTCGGAGGCTGAGGCAGGAGGATACTGCCAGGTCTACAGAGTGAATAACAAGGCCAGTCTGGGCTATTTAGTGAGACTTTGTCTCAGAAAGAATGAAGTAAGCTGGGATTGTAGTTCAGTGATAGTGTCCTCTAGCCTTGGGTTCAATTCCAAATACTCAAAATGAAGTGTGTAAACAAGCATAGTGGCCTTAGTTCTCGCACACAGGAGGCAGAAGCAGGTGCAGTCCTGTGATTTTTGAGGCCAGTCAGGGCTATGTAGAGAGACCGTGTTTCAAACATGAAAATTATGTGTGTTAACATTTAATAAGTATTATTATTATTCATCCTTTGATGCATAGGTATATAATTTTTTTGAGATACTTGATTTAAGCAAAGCTGGGGATTTAAATTTAATAATTCTAATTCCTTAACGTTCATTGTCTGCTCTCAGTTTTCTTGCCAGAATTTTTTATTAACTGTTCATTTAAGTCTCGAAATTTTGGGTTACACTTAAAAACTAGATTACTCAAACACGTAACACTAAGGGCATGGGCCATTATGCTAGTTTACACATTTCAGAGTATAGTAATTAACATGCAGGCTCAAATTATACTTTATATTAGAACGTTTTATTGTTATTGCCTTAGCTATATAGCCTAAGCCTCCCAAATGCTAGGATTACAGATATGAGGATACAGATATACATATACTTGCTTTATATGTCTTATCTCAAGAATTCTTAGTACTGTTCTGCTTACTCTACCCCCCACCCCTGACATCTTCATTGTAAATATTGATATGAGGGAAGAGGTAAGCACTCTTCTAGTCCCCGGTGTACTTTTTTTGAAATGAAGATTGATTATTTTTCTCTAAACATACTTCTCTCATATACTCCCTGTTTGTTTGTTTTTTGAGGCAGGATTTCTTTGTGTCGCTCTAGCTATCCTGGAACTCTATAGACCAGGCTGGCCTCAAATGCAGAGATTCTCCTGCCTCTACCTCCGAAGTGCTAGGATTAAAGGCCTCTCATGCTTATTTCTAACACAAGAAAGTATTATTTAAACCCTCCAAGTGATAATAGTGGCTACTTCTGAGATTACATTGTTTCCATTTTTTCTTTAGATATTTACTTCTATAGGATTCTAAAAGGCCATTATGATATTTTACATTTTAAGTTGTTTATCTGTAAAACAACTTTGAGTTCTGTTTTCTAAATTTGAAGAACTGTATAATTTTCCTTTTAATAATAGTGGCTACTTCTGAGATTACATTGTTTCCATTTTTTCTTTAGATATTTACTCCTATAGGATTCTAAAAGGCCATTATGATATTTTACATTTTTGGTTTTTTCGAGACAGGGTTTCTCTGTGTAGCTTTGCACCTTTCCTGGAACTCGCTTTGGAGACCAGGCTGGCCTCGAACTCACAGAGATCCTCCTGGCTCTGCCTCCCGAGTGCTGGGATTAAAGGCGTGCGCCACCACCGCCCGGCCTGATAGTTTACATTTTAAGTTGTTTACGTGTAAAACAACTTTGAGTTCTGTTTTCTAAATTTGAAGAACTGTATAATTTTCCTTTTAATATATTTAATGATGTTTATTCCAAAACTATTTTTTGAGGTAGAAAATTATGAGCTGGACAGTGGTGGCATATGCTTATAATCCCAGCACTGTGGAGGCTGAGACATAAGGATTTCTGTGAGTTGGAGGCTAGCTTGGTCTACAAAGCAAGTTCCAGGACAGATGTTACACAGAAAGACCCATGTCTTGAGAAACAACAACAACAAAAAAATTAGAGAATATATGTATAGTTTGTAACTTTAAAGACTGTGTAGCTAGGCAGGACTGAGGTGGTGGTGCACACCTTTAATCCCAGCACTGGAAGGAAGACAGGCTCTCTTGAGTCCAGGCCAGCCTGATCATCGTGAGTTTTAGGATATCCAGAACTAGGTAGTGAGACAGCATAGAATTGTGTTTTACAAACTCAAGTCTGTGTTTTTGTTTGTGGTTTTATTTTTGGTTTGTTTGCATGAAATCGTAGTCCTTAAAAGAACCCTAATAAGGTGGGGGTTTCAGTAGAATGAAACGGGCACTTTCTGATATGTTTGTGTTAGTTGTAGTCAGATAAAATTGTCTCTAGCCTTTAAAATATTTTCCAGTAGCACAGTTTACTGTTGGTTCCAAAGATTGTTAGAAAGGGCATTTATCTGGGCAGTGGAGGCACACACCTTTAATTCTAGTACTCTAGACAGAGGCAGGCGGATCTGTGTGAGTGCAAGGGCTGCTACAGAGGGAAACCCTGTGTGGGGTCCTTGTGTTTCTCAAACCTTACACATTCTGTATATTTTCCGAGGTTTTACATAGCTGTAGGTACATCGTGAATGATGCATCATTTAAATTTTTTGCTTTCACTTTTTGTCAAGGGAGGATGGAAAAATTTGTAAGTTATAAGACTTTTCACTATCTACTGAATAAAAATGTGCTAGATGTTGTTATTTGCTATGCACATCTTTGGTGTAGAAGACAGAAAATATGGAGAAGGCAAGTCAAGTCAGTCCTCTTAAACAAGATTTATACACTGAAGTTTATGTCGGAAATTAGCTGAGGATCCTTGGCAAAAAGGCCTTACTGAAGGAGAGGGAGAGAAGCACGCTTTATTTGAAGCCCTCGACTGGCTTTGAATTCCCACTCTTCATGTCCCTAGCTCTGAAGTGCTGAGTCATGGGGATACACCATCCCTGGTTCAGCTTGGCATTCCAGTATTCTATATAAACTGTTACAAAAGTTGTCTTTGTTTAAGACAGAATCTCAGCTGGGCTGTGGTGGGCAGCACTCGGGAGGCAGGTGGATCCCTGGGTTTCAGGACAGCCAGGACTGTTACACAGAGAAAGCCTGTCACAGAAAAAAAAGACAAGATCTCACTGTAGCCCTGCCCCAGTGCTGGGGTGAAAAGCAGATGCCTCCATGAGAGTTTTCTTAAGTACAAGAACATGAGCTAAATTGTTGGCATTGAAGAAAAAGAATGGGCACGAGACATTTAAAAATGCTTAAAAGGTAACAAGGATGACCCCAGCTAAGACTCCAAGCAACAGTGGAGAGGGTCCCTGAACTGGCCTTCCCTATAATCAGATTGGTGAGGACCCTAATTGTCATAGAACCTTCATCCAGTCACTGATGGAAGCAGATGAGCACTGGGTAGAGCTCCAGGGTCCAATCAAAAGAGAGGGAGGAGGGGGCTATATGAGCAAAGGAGTCGAGATCATGATGGGGAAACCCACAGAGACAGCTGACCCGAGCTAGACTTGGAACCTGCATGGGCCTGAACTAGACCCTGTGAATGTCAGTGACAATTGTGTGGCTTGGGCATTTTGTGGGGCTACTGGCAGTGGGACCAGGATTTATCCCTAGCACATGAACTGGCTTTTTGGAGCCCATTCCCTATGGAGGGATACCTTGCTCAACCTTGATACAGCAAGGAGGGGCTTGGTCCTGCCTCAACTTGATATGCCAGACTTTGTTGACTCCCTGTGGGAGGCCTTACCCTCTCTGGGGAGTGGATGGGGGTGAGTGGGAGGAGGGGAGAGAGGGTGAACTGCTTGGAATGTAAAATGAAAAACTTAAATAAAAAAATAGTTAATAAGGTGAATAATTTTGTTACAGAAAAGTATTAAGTAGAAATAATTCTGAAAATAGTCATGCAAGTTTAGAAGTTAGGTAATGGAAAATTACTGTAAAGTTTTTGTCCTTTTTAAAGAGTTTTTTAATTGTATGTATGTGTGTTTTGCTTGCATGTATGTCTGTGCACAACATACATGCAGTGCCTACAGAGGCCAGAGGAGGGCATGAGATTCCCCTGGAACACGTGCTTGAGAATCAAACCCAGGTCCTCTAGGAGAGTAGCCTGTGTTTTTAACCACGGAGCCATCTTTCTAGTGCCTATTTACTGTCCATACGCTGGTCCATCCATCATCATCTTGTCTACCTACCTATCTTATCTAGTTTTTTGGTTGGTTTGTTGTTTTTGTTGGGGTTTTTGTTTGTTGTTCTTGAGACAGGGTCTTACTTTGTAGCTCTGGCTGTCCTGGAGCTCACATTATAGACCAGGATGGCTTCAGACTCACAGAAATCCGCGTGGTTCTGCCTCTGGAGTGCTAGAATTAAAGGTATATACCACCATGCTTGTCCCACTATTCAGGTTTTAAAGACAAATTGTATGTTGGTTAGAAATTCTTACTTGGTTTCAGTTTTTACTTTTAAGTATAAAAACTAAGAAGCTATAAAAACTGGGTTCCTCCTTACTTGTATTTATGTAGCTTGAGAAAAACATGAATTAATATCCCAAAGTCTTATATTTTGAGAGAAGAAAATTTCATTTTTATAGGAGCTGCCAAGTCTAAAGAAACCATTCTGTCAGTATCTAGCTGATCCATTAACACAGTTTCCAAGTATGCTTGTTACACAGAAAATAAATAGTTCATTTCTTGTAAGCATTTTTTATGATTTATTTTTATGTGTACCAAGTGTGCAGTGCCCACAGAGGGCAGAAGAGGGCATGAGATCACCTGGAACTGGAGGTATAGATGGTTGTGAGCCACCACATGGGTTCCAGGAACTGAACCCAGGTCCTCTGGAATAGCCAGTGCTCTTGGCAAGTGAACCATCATCCCAGTCCTGTTATATGCATTTTATTATTGAAAAAATAGTATACACTGAATGGGACAGACACTGAAGGAGCAGGAACCAAGATGAAAGCATACCAGTTGTTAGTTTTTTCTTTTCTTTTTTTTTTTTTTTTTAAAGATTTATTTATTATGTATAGTGTTCTGTCTGCATGTATGCCTGCACACCAGAAGAGGGCACCAGATCTCATTACAGATGGTTGCGAGCCACCATATGGTTGCTGGAAATTGAACTCAGGACCTCTGGAAGAACAAACAGCCAATGCTCTTAACCTCTGAGCCATCTCTCCAGCCCTAGTTTTTCATTCTAGTAACAAAAATTGAAACCTAACTGTAAACCTGCAGCTGTACTGAGGTCTTCTGAAATACATGAATATCTCTGGATTACCTGAAGACCTACAGGGTACCCAAGTAGTGTGGCTAAAATTAAGAGAATTGAAAGCACAGTAGTGCTTTACAAGTAGTGGTTTCCAAGTTCCTGTCAGAAAGTGAACTTGATAGATCAGATTCCAAATTTTATTGCTTCATAATATTAAAAGATTTTGAGAAAGGTTGCCTCATTAAACAATGTTATTGATGAGGGAGTTGTTAATGAGAATTATACTGACATTGTAATGTGTATTCATTTTGGAATAGGGTCTCACTATATATCTGACTAGCTTGGAAGTCAAACCAAACTAATCTTAAATTACCTATCTGCTTCTGCATCTCAAATCCTGGGATTAAAGGTGTGCCACCATGTCCATGCTATATAGTTTTCAGAAAGAACCATGTTATGTGAAGTAATAACATTATTTAAGGTAGTAGAGTCCGTAAGAATTTGATTTCTGAATTCATGAGTGTCAATTTTTTTGAGAGTGACTGTAGCCCTGGCTATCCTATAAAGGCCTGCTTGCCTCTGCTTCCCACATGCTAGAGTTAAAGGCATGTACGAGTGCTGGCTCTTGATCACATTTAGTTACTTTCTAGAATATCCAAAAACATACTCAGGATTATATTCCAAGTAAGTAGAAATGGTAGAGGTAGGATTTTGAATTTGAGCTTGCCTATAGTATATGGTAAAACCCTGTTTTATGAAAGGGAGCAGGTATCTTTGCCGGAATATTACATGCCTCCAAATCCTAAGTTTTAATTTATTTATTTATTTATTTATTTATTTATTTATTTATTTTTTTTTTTTTTTTTTTTTTTTTTTTTTTTTGGTTTTTCGAGACAGGGTTTCTCTGTGTAGCTTTGCGCCTTTCCTGGAACTCACTTGGTAGCCCAGGCTGGCCTCGAACTCACAGAGATCCGCCTGGCTCTGCCTCCCGAGTGCTGGGATTAAAGGCGTGCGCCACCACCGCCCGGCCTTAATTTATTTTTTACATTATGTATATGGGTATTTTGTCTGCATAGATGACTGTGCACCACATATGTGCTGGGTACTCATAGAAGTCAAAAGAAGGCATCAGATTACCTGGAACTAGAATTTCCCATGGTTATAAGCTGTCATTTGAGTTCTGAGAACCAAACTGGTTCTTTGCAAGAACAGCAAGTGTTCTTAACCTGTGAGCACCTTTCTGGCCCCAATCATAAATTTTAATTTCTAAAAATTGGAATATAACTGTTTATAACAAAGTTTCATTTTTACTGTTATAAAATTTTATGTGGCTAATACTTTTAGTGATAACATACAGATCTAGAAAAAATACTATTTTTTATACTTGAGCATTAAAGAAACTTTAAAAATGTTTTTAAATTTAGTTTTAAAATTAAATCTAATGATTTAGTGTCTATGTGCACGCTCATAAGCAGTTGAATAACCGAGCACACATGTAGATGTCAGGACAATCTACCAGAGTTGTCCTCTCCTAGGTTGTCTGGCTCAGGGTTAGGTGCCTTTGTCTACTGGACCATCTCATGGGCCCTACAGGCTATTCTTTTCCATTTAGAATTATAAAAAGTATGCATGTGGATGGGGGGGCTGGTATTTTGTAAGATTATGTAAGATTTTTTTTTTTTTGGTTTTTCGAGACAGGGTTTCTCTGTGTAGCTTTGCGCCTTTTCCTGGAACTCACTTGGTAACCCAGGCTGGCCTCGAACTCACAGAGATCCGCCTGGCTCTGCCTCCCGAGTGCTGGGATTAAAGGCGTGCGCCACCACCGCCTGGCAGATTTTGTAAGATTTTTTAAGGGTTACTAACCTAAAATTCCCAAACTGGCTGGTTGTGATTTTGAGATTAAATTCTTTACTGGATACAATAAAATTTATCTACACTGAAGTAAAAATTCTGAGGTAATTGTATATGTACTTACAAAAACTTGAGCTCATGGGTTGATTTGCTGAATTAGAGGATAGCCATTTTAACTTTTTTCCCATCCCTTTGACAGGTATGACTAATATTGCATATTTCCATAATGCCAATATGTGACCCATGAGTGAAAAATTGTTAGGGCATTTATATTTTCAAAAATATGGAAAATATGGGTCTTAGCCAGGCATGGTAGCACACACCTCTAATCCCAGTGCCCAGAAGGTAGAGGCAGGCAGATTTCTGTGAGTTTGAGGACAGCCTGATCGACATAGCTGTCCAGGACAGCCAGAACTACATAGAGAGACTCTGTCTCAAAACAAACAAAGGATCTGCAAGATTCAGCAGATCACAGTGCTTGCCACTGTGATGATTTGAGTTCAGTGGAACTGACAAGGTGAGAGAGAACCAACATCCGTTGTTATCCTCTGACCGCATACCATGGTTCAAGTGCCCAGATTCATACATTAGTTAATTTTAAAAAAAATATATATATATATATATTTTTCGGGTGGCGGTGGTACACACCTTTAATCCCTGCATTCGAGAGGCAGAGCCAGGAAGATCTCTGTGAGTTCGAGGCCAGCCTGGTCTACAGAGTGAGATCCAGGTCAGGCACCAAAAATTACGAAAAAAAAAATTTATATATATACATATACTTATTTTATTTTAAACATAACATTTAGATTTCACAAAAATCTAAAAGAATAGCTTTCAGTTTTACAGAAAAGCATTGGAAATTTAATATCATTTGCCTTTGTTTTTAATTCTTGTAAAAGCTTTTAATCTAAACCTTTCACTTAGGCATACTAAACATTAAAAATATCAAATTACTGGTCTTATGAAAGTTTTTTAGTGGAAAAATGTATTTGGCTAATTGAATTTTGTTAAACCTTAATTTTTTTACCTTTGGAATTTTACTATCTCAAGAACGTTACATAGAGTGGTTGTTTGTTTTCCAAGACAGTTTGCATGTAATTTGAGGGCAATTGATGTTAATAAAGTGTACTACAGGAGAGTATTGGGTAACGAATTAGAGTACTCATCTTTTTCTGAAGTTAAGCTGCTGGGTGGAGTGTTAAGAATATCTTAAAGGCATTGAAGAGTTTTCAGTACAACAAAGAATTCCAAAGACCACAGCATCGCTGGGAGGAAAATGGAAAAGAAGCTCCAATATAGGAGTGGATAAACTTTGTCTTGAGAATTTGCCAAACCGGGAGAATCTGAGCTGCAATTTGAAGTCTTCTGCACTCTAGTGAAGTTCAAGACCAGCCTTCGTTGGAGGTTGGATGGCATGTCTCTTCCCTTAGAGCTCTGTGCTAAAAGACTACACTTAGAGTGACAACAGGGAACCAGGACTAAGTCTATGCCATTTTACAAATGGAAAAGGATGAGGAAGTTCCTTTGGTCTGGAGAATGGAATAGGGGAAGTCCTGGAATGTACCAATGAGACCATTTAAAACCATGTAACAGTGTTACATGGATTACGTATTGTGAAAAAGATTCAAACCATCAGTTTAAGGGGACTCAGCCTAAATTGTGATACTGATGCTTGGGTAATCATTTATTCAAACTTCAGAGGAGTGCACCTTCATAGGAGGCCTCAAAGATTAACTCTACAGATGCGAGACTTGGAACATTTTGGTTATTTAAGCATGTAAAGAAACTGCCTGTAGTAGCTACAGACCTCCAATTATTTCAGAAGTGAGAATTGAGTTAGGTTAACAGGAATCCAGTGTGGAGCTTTAAAAGACTAAAAACAAAACATTTCTTGACATTCTAGACGTAGAAGAGAGACTCAAAGGCAAAGCAGAATTTGAAGAATTTTCTAGGATTCTAGACACAGTCAACAGATTCATGATACTTACTGAATCCCGGAAAAGATTGAGGGTGAGGGAGAGCTACCCCAAGACATACAAGAACAAAAGTTAACAGCAACAAAAAGCCCTCAGAAGTAAATGAATACAAAATGTCCATGACCCTCAGACTGAAGGCAGTTAGCTTGACACCTCACAGCAAAAGAGGAAGCAAGAACACAGTGTTGCTGCCTCTTCGGTTTGCTGAAAGAAGACAGCTGGCCAGTTAACAGTTCTCAAGTTATGAGATGGAGTATATTTCTTGTCAAAGTTAAAAAAATACATTTGTGGACATCCGCAATAGTATATAACAAACTAAAAGGATGTGTGTTCTGCATATGTGTGTGTGCTTAATTTACGTAAAGAATAGAGACCATTAATAATGCATTGGATTATCCTTACATTTGTGGGTTGCTTTTGTTATTTTTCCGCTGGGGATTGAATTCTGAACCTTGTGCATGCTAGGTGTGTACACTACCACTTAAATATTAATATTCTCAGCTAGTACACTTTAAATTCAATTTTTCTTTTCAAAACAAAATTTATTATTTTTAGCTTTTTGACGTAGTCTTTTACTCTGTCACCCAGGCTGGCTTCATACTATATAGCTAAGGATGGCCTTGAGCTCCTGATCCCCCTTGCCTATATCACATGTGCTTGGATTAACAAATGTGTAACACCATAAACATTTTATATGATGCTGGTGATTGAACTCAGGCCTTAGGGCATGTTAGACATGAACTTTACTAACTCAGCTACATCCTCTGCTTTTTTTTTCCCCCTCCCTTTCTTGAGACAGGATTTTTCTTCGTGGCCCAAGCTGTCCTTCAACTCAATCTGTAGACCAGGCTGGCTTCGATCTGCCTGTCTCTGCTTCCCGAGTGCTGGGATCAAAGATATGCATCACCCCTGCCCAGCTCCTGCTTGACTTTTAAAAAGCATTTTTTATTATTCTTAGGTTATTTATGTATGTAGTTAAGTCAGTAGGTGTATGTGCATATAAGTCAGGTACCTGCGAAATACAGAAAAGGTTATCAGATCCCTGAAGACAGTGTGGATACTGGAAACCCAAACTCCAATCCTCTACAAGAGCAGTATGTGCTCCTAACCTTTGAACCGTCTCTCCAGCCCCTTGACTTTCTTTTTTTTAATGTATGTGTGTATATGCCACATGTGTGTGGGTGACTGTGGAGGCCAGAGATTGTCTGATCTAGATCCTTATGTGTCTGCTGGAAACTGAACTCAAGTTCTCCATAAGCAAGTATTAACCACTGAGCCATTTCTCCAGCCCAACTTTTGGCTTTTATTTTTAATAAAAGATTGTAAATCTGATTGGTTGATTTATTTATATGTGTATGTACATACAGTGTATCAATGCTGTATCTGGAGTTTAAAGGGTAGCAACTTGGAGAAGTCAACTGTTTTCTACCATGTGGGTTGTAGGACTTGAACTCAGTTCTTCAGGCTTGGCAGCAAGCACTCTTACCATTGAGCTATCTTATTGTCCCTTGTAAATTTTATTTGATTGATTTAATCCCTAAAGTTTGTGGTTTGTCGAATCAGGCATGTAGTTTCTTAAAGATGTTGACTGAAATTTCATTTATTTTTGAAACAGTGAACCTCGGGCTGACCTTGAATTTGTTTTGTTATCCCAGCTGGCCTTGAACTCTCATCCCCCTGTATCAGGCATCCAAGTACTGAAAATATAGGCTGATGTCACTGCCTAGTTTTAATTCCAATAGATGTTTAGAAGATAAGCGTAATCTTTCCCTAAAGTAAATGCCATTAGGTGCTGGAGACATGTCTAAGTTTAGGTGTTTGTTACACAAACCTGAGGACTGAAGTTTGGATCCCCCAAAACCATCTAATGCCAGATGCAGTGTCACATGGGAGGTGGAGACAGAATTCCCAGAAACACAGGTTAGCTAATCAAATTAAGCATTGACAGACAAAAGACCCTATCTCAAGGTGGAAGGCAAAGACTGGCACCAGCAGTTGCCCTCTGATCTCTACTTTGGACACCATGGCATGTGCACCTGCATATAAACATGAACATACTAACATGTTAACATAAAAGTTGAACTGTTACATCCTTCAAATTTCAGTATGTATAATTTATGTTTTATTTCTTCTGTGCATTCTTAAAAGTTTGTGTAATAATTGTTTTGAGAACTGATTGACAGTATGTTTAATACATTAACATAAAAAATTAACTAGGCATCATAGTACATACCTGTAATCTATCTGCTTGGGAGGCTGGCTGGAAGAACCCCACTCCTGCTTGGGCTACATAGCAAGTTCAAGGTCAGGCTGGACAAAATAAAAGTCATAGGCAGGAATGTACCTTACTGGCAGAGTGCTTGCCTAGCAAGTTCAATCCCAAGTACCACAAAAAAAAAAAAAAAAAATAGAAACCCAAAAAAAGGTATGTAGCTCCTAAAGAAAAGCTTTAAAATAAGGAAATAAAGAAGGCACCTACAATGGAACCTTCCACAGTAACATTGTTGAGTTTCTCAGGAACTTTAAGGTGTCTAATGTGTTCACATGCATTCTTTCTTTATTTTTACCTTAATAGATGAGTATTTCATTGTGGGGTTTTAGTCTGCCTGCACATCTGCATCACGTGTGTGTCTGCTACTTATGGATGCTAAAAGAGGGCATCAGCTTTTCTGGAATTGGAGTTGCTGGGAATCTGATCCAGATTATCTGGAAGAACAGCTCTTAAGCACCGAGCTCTCTCTCCAGCCCCAAATGTGGATATTTTTCTTAGCACACAGTATGCTGTTTTTTATTTACTTTCTTCTGTACTTCAGAACATTAAATGCTTCCACAGCTTTTTTTTTTTTTTTTTTTTTTGGTTTTTCGAGACAGGGTTTCTTTGTGTAGTTTTGGTGCCTTTCCTGGATCTCGCTCT
This sequence comes from Peromyscus californicus insignis, assembly GCF_007827085.1. Classification (NCBI taxonomy): domain Eukaryota; kingdom Metazoa; phylum Chordata; class Mammalia; order Rodentia; family Cricetidae; genus Peromyscus; species Peromyscus californicus. The sequence continues at coordinate 79,687,605 of NW_026294595.1, forward strand.
GTAGACCAGGCTGGCCTCGAACTCACAGAGATCTGCATGCCTCTGCCTCCCGAGTGCTGGGATTAAAGGTGTGCGATACCACCGCCCAGCCACAGCTTGTTTTTTTTTTTTTTTTTTTTTTTTACAGATATTACTGCAGTGAATAATTATACATCATCTCTAGTTTTATGAATATTTATAGATTAAGTTCCTAGAAGTGTGGGGCTTGAGAGATGGCTCAGTTGTTAAGACTTGGCTGCTATTGCAGAGGACTTGAATATGATGCCCAACACACAACCATCTGCAACCCTATTTTCAGGGGTTTTGACACCCTCTTCTGGCTTTAAGGATGCACATGGTACACAAACACATTTAGGCAAAATACCCATGAATATTTCTTTTTAATTACTAGAAGTAGAATTGTTCTATCAAAGAGTCAGGAAGATTTATCAGAACTTTCCAAGTCCAAGTAGTTTTCCATTCAGGCTGTTAAAGTTTTAAATCCCAGGCCGGGCGATGGTGGTGCACGACTTTAATCCCAACACTTGGGAGGCAGATCTCAGTGAGCTTGAGGCCACCCTGGTCTACAAAGTCCAGGACAGCCAGGACTGTTACACAGAAACCCTGTCTTGAAAAAAAAAAAATTCAAATTCCAACTCTGATAATCTTTGAAAGCATCTAGTTTCCAAAGTCATTTTTAGACAATGTTATTATACCTTTTAACTTTTGTCAGTCCTTTTGAGTAAAAAAATTATTTCACATATATGAAATTGTCAGAAAATAAACCTGGTAAATTTGGAGGTCATTTCAGGGAAATTTTTGTTTGCATTTCTGTTATGAGGAAGATTGAACATATTTTCATATGTTCGAAGTCTTTCGAATTTCCAATTGCCAGTTTATCTTAGTTCATTTTCCTCATCTTTTCCTCCATATTTGCACAAAAACATTGGGTAAGTTAAAGAGAACTTTTAACTTTAGTACAATTTGTTATTTAGAAGTTTGAGGTTTTTTTGGAGGTGGAGGGGGCAGAGGGTTGAAATGGTCTCAGTTGAAGCAGGTCTGGAACTCTCACTATGGGGAGAGGGTGATCTTGGACTCCTGGTAGTCTTGCTTCTACTTCCTTGGTTCTAACTTTGCAGGCATGTACTGCCATGCTTGGCTTCCAAGTTCAAATACTTCTGGCAATATCTAAATCATCAGTGTGTTACCGTGTATATTGCCTTTGTTTTTCTAAGGTCGGTTGTGGGAGTGATCAGTATAGTTTAAGATAAAGGATCAATGTTTCCTTTTGTTTCAGTATATTTATTGATATTCTTGAAATATTTTTCAGCTACATGTTTTGTATATAAATTTCTGTTGGTCAAACCCCTAACTTCCTATGCTTGAATTTTTTTAAAAATTATTATAAATTGTATGCGCACACACACACACACACACACACACACACACACGTGATAGGAGAATGTGGGGGTGGCATGAGTTTGGAGATCACAGGACAACATTGATGTGTCAGTTCTCTCCTTCTACCTCTGAGTTGTTCCAGGGATTGATTTATCAGGTTTCTATGACAAGTGCTTTATCTGCTGAACCATCTGGCCAATCCTTGATTTTTTTTTTTAATTATACATCTTTTAAGCTTTTTGTATTTTTACAATTCTACATCAGGCATGAGAAGATTTGGGTGTCCTTGTGAAAATAGTTTTACAAAGGACTATCTCTACTGGTTGTATTTATTTTCTGATCATTTGTTTGTAAAATATGTGTGTGCCTCAGTTACTCCAGAGCCACCATGTAGTTCTGTTGGGTCTGTCCTTCTTCCTGAGTCTTTATTCAAAAGATACAACTTTCCCCTTTTCTTTTTCTTTTGGATGCTGGTCAGAGCCTAAATGTGCTTTCTCTGACACTTTGGGCTTCTTTCTCTTCTGGGTGGCCTCCCTCCTCTTTCCATGTGACTATCTGCAATGTGGCTGACCTCCAGGCTTAACTGAAACGACATGGCTTTTTCTCTTCCTCCTTATCCCTCCTCCACTTCACCTACTTGCCAAGATTTACAGCTTGCTTGCCCTGGGATTTTTTTTTTTTTTTAATCTGGGATGAAATTATGCTTGAGCTGCCTCCTACCCCCCAAAAAAGATGTTTGTAAGAAAGATTTTGACTTATTTCTTGAGAGACTTGTATTTGGTCATTTTATGGAAAATGGCATTAACACATCATAATGAAATCTTTCAATAATGAGAGATCTTTTGAAATAATATATACAAAGATTATATTCTACTTGCCAACATTAAACATTTCCATTCTGGTTTTCCTATTGGTGATATAATCAAATACTGAATAACAGAATCTGGTTTTCCAAAATATAACCCATTCTATCCAATGAAAATCTTACCTATACAAATTTGAATTTTGTCTCTAAATTTAGTACTTTGTATATATATATTGTGGTGGAACAGTGGCATATAGGAAGGGGGATAGAATGATTGTTTTGTAACTGTTCCTCTGTCCTTATTCAGATATAGGTAGTGACTGAGAAGGGGCTGCTGAGTACTCAGCACTATAACTTATTTTCCTATTTTTTATCATATTTGTTTATAATTTGACAGTCCAATGTAATGAGCTACTAAATTAGAAATAGCCAGATCTCAATTTTTGAATTGTTTTGTTTCACAAAGAAAAAGTTTATATTTACAGAATTTAGAATTTTTATCCTTTTGTTATTCCTGTAAGGACAGTTTGTTGTTTAGATCTACCTCCTTATACTTCCACTTTCATGCTCTAATGTCTCATTTTCATGGCTATTTAAGAGATTATTCTAGAACTAAAAACTTTGTTTCAGGAGCTGGAGAGATGGGTCAGAGGTTAAGAGCACTGACTATTCTTCCAGAGGTCCTGAGTTCAATTCCCAGCAACCACATGGTGGCTCACAACCATCTGTAACAAGATCTGGTGCCCTCTTCTGGCCTGCAGTCATACATGCTGTATACATAATAAATAAATAAATCTTTAAAAACAAAAACAAAAAAACCCTTGTTTCTCTTTAGTAGAATCAATGGGAAATTGAATTGATTTTTATTGTACTCATGTAAAGATCGAAATCATGGAAATCTACTAAATTTCAAACTCCATTTCAGAGACTCCATTTCAGAACCAGGTTCAAAGGTGCAGGTGCCTTTCACCAACCCTGATAACTGAGTCAAATCCTGGGGCTCACTGGTGGAAGAAAGAACTGACATCTCCAAGTTGTCCTCGAACTTCTACACATTCACATGTGCATGTGTGCACGCATGCACTCAATACACCAATAAACTCAATTGACTTTGTAAAGCTACCATCTTAGCAATTACAGACCTTAGAATTATGAGTAGAAAGGGAAAATATATATTCCTGCTTTCACATGTCTATCTTTATCTCTTTTTTTTTTTTTAGACAAGGATTTGCTGTGTGTCCTAGACTGTACTAAAATTTATGATCTAGGTTTGGGCCACTGCCAAGGTACCTTTTACCTTTAACCTACCTACTGTAACTTCTAGGTCTATAAAATCTTAAAAATTGTTGGGTTTTTTTGTTTGTTTGTTTTGTTTTGTTTTGTTTGTTTGTTTTTCGAGACAGGGTTTCTCTGTGTAGCCCTGGCTGTCCTGGAACTCACTCTGTAGACTAGGCTGGCTTCCAACTCAGAGATCTGCCTTCCTCTGCCTCCCAAGTGCTGGTATTAAAGGCTTGTGCCAGCCACCCCCCAAGCTTTTTTAAGTGTTATTTTTAATATTAGAATTGGAGTGATGGCTCAGTAATTAAGAGTACTTGTTCTTGCAGAGGAGCAGGGGTCATTTTCCAGCACCCATGGTGGCTTACAACCATCCATAATTCCAGTTCCAGGGCATCCAAGAGGCACACGTATTTGCACATGCATGCAGGCAAAATATTCATACACATAAAATAAATACTTAAAGTTATTTTGTTGTTTTTATTTACATGTGTATTGTACATGCATGCAGGTATCCCTAGAAACAGAAGAACGAGCTGGGATTCCCCAGAGCTGGAATTAAATACAGTTGTGAATTACCTAATGTGGGTGCTGGGATTTGAACTCAGGTCCTTTGGAAGAGCACCAAATACTCTTAACTCGTGATTGGTCTCTCTAGCTCCCTCTTAATGCTTTTTTGGCAGCTTGTATTTTTCACATGGTAGAGTGTTCTGATGCTGGGAACTGATCACAGGGTCTCACATGCTAGTCAAGTTCTGTTCCACAGCTCAGCCTCAGAAATGGTAATGTACTGTATTTTTTAAAACTCACTTGTAGTGTTCATACAGCAGTCTATTTGAGGTAAATACTAGTTAACTAGTCTTATACATTCTTATTATTTCCAGTGTTTCACTTTATAAGAAGCTTAACAGCTGGGTGTTGTGGTGCATGTTTTTACTCAGTCCAAAGCAAGCAGAGGCCAGCCTGAGCTACACAGTGAGACCCTGTCTCAAAAAGAAAAAAGAAAAAAAAAGTCCAGAGAAACTAATATAGCTTTTTTTTTTTTTTTTTTTTTTTTTTTTGGTTTTTCGAGACAGGGTTTCTCTGTGTAGCTTTGCGCCTTTCCTGGAACTCACTTGGTAGCCCAGGCTGGCCTCGAACTCACAGAGATCCGCCTGGCTCTGCCTCCCGAGTGCTGGGATTAAAGGCGTGCGCCACCACCGCCCGGCCTAATATAGCTTTTTAATATTTATGCATTCACAATGTTTCTTTAGGCCTACCTTTTAGAATGTGCATTTCATTATCATAGATTGCTGGTAGGATCTTTCAGATTGATTTTTGGTGATTTTTTAAAAGCTACTTGGAAGTCCTTCTGATTCTGCCTCCTGCGTGCTGGGATCAAAGGCATGTGCCACCATCACCTAGCTCTTACTTTAGAATTTTAAAAAGAGTAGCTAATGAGTAGCTTGGGTACAGGGAACAGGATTGAATAAATGTACAATTTTGGTGCAGAAGATGATTACATTATTTGATAAGCATTTTAAATGTATTTGTAATTGAGTTATTTCATTAGTAAAGTCAGAAAACTATGCATATTGGATTGAAAGAATGGATGTTGGATCATAATTTAATTGGCTGTTTTCTTAAGAATGTTCAAGTAGTAGAAGTGATTTTATCTTATTTATTTATTTATTTATTTATTTATTTATTTATTTATTTAGTTTTGTTTTGTTTTTCGAGACAGGGTTTCTCTGTGTAGCTTTGCGCCTTTTCCTGGAACTCACTTGGTAGCCCAGGCTGGCCTCGAACTCACAGAGATCCACCTGGCTCTGCCTCCCGAGTGCTGGGATTAAAGGCATGGGCCACCACCGCCCGGCTGTGATTTTATTTTTTAATCATGGAATATTTTAGAGTATAGATACACTGTAAGTTATTGAATAAGTGAAAGGTTTATTTCATAGTTGCAGATCTTTGACGATAGGTAAATTCTGGAAGAGTGGCGAGGTTGCTTTAAAAAGTACAGGAGTATTGCCGGGCGGTGGTGGCGCACGCCTTTAATCCCAGCACTCGGGAGGCAGAGGCAGGCGGATCTCTGTGAGTTCGAGGCCAGCCTGGTCTCCAAAGCGAGTTCCAGGAAAGGCGCAAAGCTACACAGAGAAACCCTGTCTCGAAAAACAACAACAACAAAAAAAAACAAAAAAAAAAGTACAGGAGTATGAAGCCTGGAGACAGCTGAGTTTGGTTGAATAACATGCACAAACCACAAAAAAATGGCAAAACAGAGGCAAGATTATCGCCTGTGATACTTCAGTAAGACGCTGTTTCTGAATAATAAACACTGCAGGTTGATTATGCTTTGAAAAGTCATAATTGGATTGGTGATAACAAACTACTTTGTTAGCTAAAATAAGGCTGAATATAAATGTTCAATGGTGGATATTGCCTGTTAGGGAAAAATTAAATTTATGTCCAAGCTTTGTGTTTTACAGTCCTGGTTGAGATCGGTATACTTCACAGTTATCTGACTTTCTGAGCTTGGATAAAAATCTGAGAACAGCCGGGCGGTGGTGGCGCACGCCTTTAATCCCAGCACTCGGGAGGCAGAGCCAGGCGGATCTCTGTGAGTTCGAGGCCAGCCTGGTCTCCAAAGCGAGCTCCAGGAAAGGCGCAAAGCTACACAGAGAAACCCTGTCTCGAAAAACCAAAAAAAAAAAAAAAAAAAAATCTGAGAACATTTAAAAGTAGGTTTACAGTAGAGATGTTTCTATGCATGGAAAAATGCAGTGATAGTTGCAGAGGAACTGTGGAGATCAGTTTGACCAAAACAACCCAACTCTCTTGCCTACTGTACAATTCGTATGCAAATAAAATATTAGAGAAGTAGCCGGGCGGTGGTGGCGCACGCCTTTAATCCCAGCACTCGGGAGGCAGAGCCAGGCGGATCTCGGTGAGTTCAAGGCCAGCCTGGACTACCAAGTGAGTTCCAGGAAAGGCGCAAAGCTACACAGAGAAACCCTGTCTCGAAAAACCAAAAAAAAAAAAAAAAAAAAAAAAAAAAAAAAAAAAAAAAAAAAAAAAATATTAGAGAAGTATTTAACTGTGACAGAGAAATTGTCTCAGCCTTCCCCATATGTAGTTAGGTCTACAGTTCTAAATACCTTCTTCCTGTGTTGTTGTCTTTTATACTCTAGTACATCCATAGATATCAAATGTGTATACTATTTAGTGTATTTTTTAAAAATAGGGTCATATGATAATGCCCAGGATGGCTTTGAATGCTTGGGCTCAAGCAATCCTCTGTGTCAGGTTCTTGAATGTTTCAACATTTAAATTTTACATTTAAAATAATAATGGCTATAATTCCATTCTTCATGGGTTTTTTGTTTGCTTGCTTGCTTTGTTTTGTTTGTTAGGTCTATTGTTATGTTATCCAGGCTGGTCTCAGTCTTCTAGATGCTCCTGTCTCAGCCTCTCCAGTAGCTGAGATTGCTGGTTTGTGCATCATCATACCTGGTAGTCTTTTTGTAGTGTATGTGTGTTAGACAGGTTCTTGTATAGCTTAGGCTAGCCTCAAACTTGTGTAGCCAAGAATGTCCTCGACTTCTGATTTTCCTGCCTCCACTTCTCCAGTTCTGTGAGTACATGTATGTGCCACTACAAGTATTTTTGAAATCATTGCAAGAGAACAAAAGATTGGAAAATAACTAATGTAAGTAATGCCTGCAACACATTTTATATGGTGCTGGAAATTGAACCCAAGGACTTAGTGAATGACAGGCAAGCACTCTACAAACTGAGGTACATGCCCAGCCCTTGCTGTTCTATATTCTAAATGTACAGATTTGTTCTTTGTTTACTGTACTTTATGTATATGAGTACTTTGCCTTCATGTATGTCTGTGCACAGTGTGTGTGCCTGGTGGAATCCAGAAGAGGACATCAGATCTCCAGGGACTGAAGTTTACAGACAATTGTGAGCTGCCATGTGGGTACTGGGAATCGAAATGCAAGAAAAAGTGCTCTTAACCACTGAGGCATCTCTCCAGATCCTATGTTTTAAAATGTGTGTGTCAAGGGGAGGAGGGGATAATTTGAGGCAGAAGGATCATGTATTGAAGCTGTCCTGGGGTACATAGTGAGATCCTGTGGGAAAAAAACAAAACAGCCCTCAGCAGTGTGGTCTTGGACAAGTCTAAACGTCCCTGTACCTCATTTTCTTCTTAAGCCTGATTCTTTTCATTTCTTTTTTTAATGTTTGTGTGTGTGTGTGTGTGTGTGTCTTTGTATGCCTGTGTTAACCATGGCATGCATGTGGAAGTTGGAGTCAATTCTCTTCCTCCACCATGTCTCAGGGATTGAATTTAAGTAGGCCAGCTCACCAGCCACAGACCTGAGTTAGTTAATGCAGTGTTAGGTGTTGAGTATCTGTGATAAATGCTGATGGTGTTACCAGGATTTTGTAAGTGATTTTAAGTCTTAAGAAGTTGAATTGCTTCAACATTCAAATTGTAATAAATGAGCAATGACCTTTTTATTGCTAGATCTACTTGTCTTTTGTGTACTCTCCTTTTTTTTTTAAGATTTATTTATTTATTATGTGTACAGTGTTCTGTCTGCATGTATGCCTACAGGCCAGAAGAGGGCACCAGATCTCATTGTAGATGGTTGTGAGCCACCATGTGGTTGCTGGGAATTGAACTCAGGACCTCTGGAAGAGTAGCCAGTGCTCTTAACCTCTGAGCCATCTCTCCAGCCTGTGTACTCTCCTTTTGACTGGTGGCATTTTCTACTGTCCACTGTTTTTTGTTTTGTTTTGTATTCTGAGACTATTTTGATATTATGTTTTTCCTGTTTCTCTTATCTCAAGTACTCTTTGTGAATCTTCCTTTTCTCTGTCTAGGAACAGATCATAAGAATCTTGGCTGGCCAATTTTGGTGGCACAAACTCTTATTCCAAAACTCGGGAGGCTGAGGCAGGCAGATCTCAGTGAGTTCAAGGCCAGCCTGGTCTATATAGTGAATTTCAAGACAGCCAGGGCTACATAGAAGAGACTCTGTCCCAAAAAAACAAAAGAAAAGGAATTTGTATGCATTTTTTCATGTATTATTTTTTCATGTCTGTATTAAATCATACTGCCCTATTTGAAAACAGTCTATCTAATACAAAATAAACTTTACTATGCAACAGCTCTCAACAGTTTTCATGGAAAACTATTTATTCTGTTTTTCTCTGTATTACTGCCTCAAGCCAATATTCCCTGACATATAAATAATAGCTATTCTTGTAACTAGTACTCACAGCACCAGAACCTATACAGTATTCTCTCTGATCTATAAACCCCACCCCCACCATTTTTCTGATGCACCATCTCCCTCCCTGCTCCCATCGTCATTATCACCAGCCAGAAGAAGCACAATGACATCTGGGTGTTTTGTGTATCAGTTTTAACTCTGCTTGACTCTTTTTGCCCTCTGTGGTGGATCTGTACTACAATTAGCCAACCTGTTTTTCCAGTATATATTCTTACTTAACATGGATATCTTCACTATTCTACAGAATACCTGAGTCTCTCTTGTGATTTCATTGGGTTATATGAACCCTGCTTCTCATGGTGGCCTGAATTCCATCTCAATAAAAACTTTACTTGTTATAAACTCTACTTTTCATTCCTCTTTTCCTGAATTTTATACAATACAGAGCATATACAGAACAAAAGTAATTTAAATTTAAATTCATTTCTGTGTTGTTCTTAACATTGGTTTCATGTTTCCAATTAAGTTATAAGATCTTCGATAGGATTCAGTTACAGTATCCCCATATCCACTTGGTAAAAAAATCACAAGAGCACATGAGGGAGGTGCTAGGGGTCAAATCTAGACCCTTGTGCGTGGAGAAACCGTGCTCCACCACTTGAGCTGCATCTCCTAGCCCCACAGACTTTTTAGGTGACTCAGGAAAGTAAAGGGTTAAGTAGTACTCAGTGATTAGTACAAATAGCCCTAAGGGACGTAAGTTTAGTGTAGGCATAATTTTATAAAAATAATTTTAGCACACTTAATTATTGTTGTAATAATTCACTAGGGTCTAGAATATCTGGTTATAGTTGACAATTGTTAATTCTTTGACAGTAATGTGCTTAAAGTGTATGAGGCATCTATGAGTGTGGCTAACCTACTGAGTCTTATCGGTGTGTACACCACTATAGTGATGCAACTGTATCTATACTTTTATTTGTTTTTGTTTTTTTTTACAGTGTGAACACTCTACCACTGAGCCATACCATACCCTTAGTCCCATTTATATCTACAATTAATGGGAAAATTATAGTTTACTTAAGTAATAAATGTCATTATAGGAAAAACTAAGAAATATAAATTGGCAAAACTTGAAAATTGTCTTTTTTCTTCAGTTGTTGGATTGTCTTCACTATAATTAAAATACAACTCGATGAGTTAAGGCTCCGTTTTGTCCACCAGTGCTCAGAAAGGGAGAAAGGCCTGCTACATGGTATTCATGTGATTGCCTTCTGAGTAAAAATCAGTTCATTTGTAGACACCACTTGAGCTTCGTCTCCTAGATGACTTTATTGTAAAACTTTGAGTGAGGCACAAAGAACTGTCCCAGCCCTTGAAAATGTATTTGTACATATTTACTTATTTTGAGTAGGTTTTTGAAATAGATTCTCCATATACAGCCTTGGTCGTCCTGGAACTTACTTTGTAGACCAGGCTGGCCTCAATGTGTGATCTTACTGCATCTGCCTCCTGAGTGCTGGAATTACAGGTGTGCACCACCATGCCTGGTCCATTTGTAGGTATTGTTTTGTAAATTCCTTAGAACTGTTTATATTCTTCAATCTTCCTGTAATTTTCACTATATTAAGATATTGAAAAGAGCCGGGCGGTGGTGGCGCACGCCTTTAATCCCAGCACTCGGGAGGCAGAGGCAGGCGGATCTCTGTGAGTTCGAGGCCAGCCTGGTCTCCAAAGCGAGTACCAGGAAAGGCGCAAAGCTACACAGAGAAACCCTGTCTCGAAAAACCAAAAAAAAAAAAAGATATTGAAAAGAAACCATATTGTAGTGGGAAAAAATGTTCAAAATAAGAATTTAGGATTTTATTTGTTTTGAGATTTCATGATTAGAGCTAAGCTCACTTTTTCTTCCTTTCTTTTTTTCTTTCTTTTCTTTTATTTTATTTTATTTTTTTGGTTTTTAGAGACAGGGTTTTTCTGTGTAGTCCTAGCTAACCTGAAACTACCTTTATAGACCAAGCTGGCCTTGGACTCAGAGATCCTCCTGCCTTTGCCTCCCAAATGTTGGGACTAAAGGCATGTGCCACCATTGTCCAGCCTAAGCTATTTTTCATAATTAGAATTTGACATCTTTGACCCTCAAACTCACATTAGTCATAAGGCCCATAAAGTGTATGAATTGCACTTTAGAGTGAAAAAGATCATGAGAACAAGTTGGAAGTATAGATCTGCGATTTTTTTTTTTTCTTTTTCCTTTTGGGTTTTTTTGTTTTTTTTTTGTTTTTTTTTTTTTGAGACGAGGTTTCTTTGTGTAGCTTTGGAGCCTGTCCTGGAACTCACTCTATAGACCAGGTCAGTCTTGAACTCCCAGAGATCCACCTGCCTCTGCCTCCCGAGTGCTAGGATTGAAGGTGTACACCACCACTAGGCTTAGATCTGCAATTCTTTTAGTCATCATTTGTGAACAACTGCCATAAGATTCCCTTACTTGTTTTGCTCAGGACTGTCTAAAAACACACATCTTGACTTGTTCCCAATAGTGAATTTGTGAAAACTCCAACAAAATATATAAACTGTTTGAGATTGTTCTTCCTAGGTATTTTGTGACAAGGATGGGTTCTTGCTGTGTAGCCCCTTGCGTTGAACTTCGTGATGATTCTGTGTATGTGTGTCTGGTATGTATACGTGAGTGCAGATTCCTATAGAGGCCAGATGTGTCCGATTACCACCTGAAGTTATGATTCTGTGTATGTGTGTCTGGTATGTATACGTGAGTGCAGATTCCTATAGAGGCCAGATGTGTCAGATTACCACCTGAAGTTATTTTACAAATATATAATTATTTTACAGGAGGGTATGAAATGGAATAAGAAGATTAATGAATGTGACTGAGAATTTTTATTTTTTAAGACAAAGTCTCACTGTCTATCTCTGGTTGGGCAGGAACTTGCCTTGTAAACATGTCTCTGACTTCTCACCCTCCCCCACCCCCCGCCCCCAGATGCTGGGATAACGGTAATGTGCTACCCAGCTTGTGACTATGAATATTTATAAATGTGTAACTGTAGGTAAGATGTTTCTCACAACAAGTTTATACTTTTTTGATTATTCGTAGACTTTTTCAGCACATGGACCTTCCAGATGGTTTATAGTTTAATCCTTCAAACACCTTTTGAAGTAGGCGTTACTATTCCTATAATGTTGATGGCAAAGCCGATGCTGGAGATGTTAAATATGATCATATTCTGTTCATTTGATTACAGTGGAAATTTTACTCCCAAAGTGTCTTGAGAAGAATTGCTCGATTATTTTAAAGAATATTTTTAGGAGGCTGGAAAAATGACTTAGCAGTTAAGAGCAGTGGCTGCTCTTCCAGAGGGCTTGAGTTGGGTGCCCATCATCCACATGAAGGCTCACAACCACATGTAGTTAGTTCCAGTTCCAGGGGATCTGACTCTTTCTTTTGGCCTCTGAGGGTATTGCATACACATGGAGCATAGACATCCATGCCGCCAAAGTACCTATGCACATAAAAAATTCTTTTAAAGAATACTTTTAAAATAATGAGACGATTAGGGTGGGAATTTGGCTCACTTGGTAAAATGCTTGCTTTGCAAGCATAAAGATCTGAGTTTAGGGCTGGAGAAATGGCTCTGTGGTTAAGAGTATATACTGATTTTTGCACAGGACCCAAGTTTGATTCTCAGCACCCACATCAGGCAGCCTGGAACTCCAGTTTTAGGAAACCAACACCTCTGACATCCTTAGTCATGTAAAGAGACACATACATTCACTGTGTGTGTGTGTGTGTGTGTGTGTGTGTGTGTGTGTGTGTGTGTGTGTGTGTGTCTGCATGTGAGTTTAGATCCCCAGTGCCCACATAAAAGCTGAGTACATTCTATCTGGAACCCTAGGGCAGAGACAGGTGATGGATCCCTAGAGCTCATTGACAGCCAGCACAGCCAATCAGTGAGCTCTAGGAACAGGGATCCTGCTTCAAAAACAGGACAAAGGGTCAGTGAGTGCTCAACAGGTAAAGGAATGCTTTGCTGTCAAGCCTGATGATCTGAGTTTGGACCCTAGGATTCCATTGTTGTGGGATATTTGCACACTGTGTAAAAACATATTGCTGTGATTGGCGCAATAAAAAGTTGAATGGCCAATAGCTAAGAAGAGGTTAGGTGGGACTTCAGGGGGCAGAGAGGACTCTGGGAAGAAGAGGGCAGAGTCGCCAGCCAGACCGGGAGGTAACAGGAGTTGCAAGATGAAAAAGGTAACACCACATGACAGAATGTAGATTCATATAAATAGGTAATATTTATTTTCATTATAAGAGCTAGTGGGACAAGCAAGCCTAAACTAAGACTGAGCATTCATAATTAATAATAAGTCTGTGTTATGATTTGGAGGTTGATGGTTCAAGAAAGTAGGGGTGGAAGGAGAGAACAGACTCCTACAAGTTGTCCTCTGACCTCCACATGCACACACACACAAATAAGTTCTCATACACAAAGAAATAATGAGATTATATCTGTTTCGGTGTTTTTGTCAAGATTGGCATACTAGAAGAATTCTCAATATTCATTTGTTGAATTAATGATTGACAGTTGGTGACTATATACTATGTGCCAGAAAATTAACTTTACATTAATTAAAAGTATCCTTTTCTGCATGTATTTGATATGCTAATACCAATTAAAGAAATGATCAAGTGGCAGTGATGGAACGCGCCTTTAATCCGAGCACTGGGGAGGCAGAGGCAGGTGGATCTCTGAGTTCCCGGACAGTGAGGGTTACACAAAGAAACCCTGTCTCAGGAAAAAAAGAAGAAAGAAAGGATTCAGGAAACAGGACTGATTTGTGTACAGGAAACTGAATAAATGATGTATGGACCTTTTGAGGGGAAGAATGCTTTATCACCGAGTGCTGTGACAACTGTGTTTAACAACTTTCTATCTATTCCATGTTTTTTCATGCTCATAAAATCATAAATGGTTTTTGATCATTGTTTCATAAAGGTGAATTATGTTACATACAGTCCTAACACCCATTTATCATGGTCTTATGGAAATCCCTCTTTTTTTTTTTTTTCTTTTTTTTTTTTTTGGTTTTTCGAGACAGGGTTTCTCTGTGTAGCTTTGCGCCTCTCCTGGAACTCACTCGGTAGCCCAGGCTGGCCTCGAACTCACAGAGATCCGCCTGGCTCTACCTCCCGAGTGCTGGGATTAAAGGCGTGCGCCACCACCTCACCCCACCCCCACCCCCACCCCCCCCCCCACCCCACCCCCCCGGCGGAAATCCCTCTTAATTAGCTAGTGTAGCTAGTTCATTATATATGGGTGCACAATAATTCATGATGTGAGGCATCATAATTTATTATACTGTTTATATTGTGGGCATTTATTTTGGGCTATATGTTTACAATAGCCTTGTACAAATACTTTGTGTAACCTGCTGCTTTTGTTTCTTTGGTGTGGATTTCAGGACTGGAATTGTTGAGTCTTTTTTCTAATTGAGATAGGCTCATGTGTCCCAAGCTGGGTTCAAACTTGCCATGTGGCCAAAGATAGCCTTAAATTTCTGATCCTCCTGCCTATACTTCCCAAATGCTGAGGTGACAACACGAGCCACTATATCTGATTTATGTGGTGTTGAGAATCAAACCCAGGGCTTCATGCTACTAGCCAAGCACTCTGCCACCTGAGCTATGACCAACCTCGGGATTTTTATTGTTTTTCTTTTAATGGCTGTTGCCAGTGGTTTTCCATAAAGGGTATGTCTTCCTTTGTCCACCAGTGTATAACTTTTCCTTGCATGTCCTTGATAGTATTAATATCCCTTTTTTCTATTTTTGTTTGTTTTTGAGACAGGGTCTGTCTACATAGCCCTGACTGTCCTGGAACTCACTGTGTAGATCAGGCTGGCCTCAAACTCACAGAGATCCTTTGGTCTCTGCCTCCTGGGTGCTGGGATTAAAGGTGCACACCACCAAGCCCTAATTAATACACTTTTAAAGTTTTACCATTCTGATGAGTGTAAATTATCTTTCTCACTTGGCATTTTGTACATATTCCCATATGGTTTTTAACTTTGCATCTGTTGGGAGTTGTGTATTCATATTCTTGGGTAGTTTCAACAATGAGTAATTCAGTTTTTCTGACCAATTGTAAGGACTAAGTAATTTCATCTGCATGTAGGAAGCTGGTAAGTTAAACTTACCCTCTTCATACTCACCTTGAACCCCACTCTCATTAGATGATGAGATGGATGAAAAGGTTTCATGGATGTCTCAGAGAGGGCTTCATGTAGAGTACAGGCAAAAGACCAGGAAGTTGACCCATGTTAACACTTAGAACTCGTTCATTGCTTTCCTACCCCAGAGGACAGTTGATACAAGCTTGCCTTATTTTTTTTTAAGATTTATTTTTATTATTTTATGTTTATGGGTGTTTTACCTTAATTTATCTGTTCACTGTCTGGATACAGTGTCCATGGAGGACAGAAGGTGTCAGATCCTCTGGCACTAGAGTTGCTGTGGGCTGTCATGTGGGTACTAGGACAAGTTCTCTGCAAGAGTAGTAAGTGCCCTTAACTGCAGCCTATATTCGCTTTTAAGAAACAAAAACAAGCCTAAACCAAACAGGCAGGCTGAGTCCTTTCTACCAAAGCCTGCGTTCTTGGGTTCATTTGTGAACCAAATACAGCATCAGTAGGTAAAGTGAAGTAGAATGGTCAGAGACTTAACTGCCTGGAAAATCTAGCAGAAAAACTTTAAATCAAAAAAGTAAAACTAAAAAAAAAAAAAAGTAAAACTAACATTTTGAGCCTATAACCAGAAGACCTTATATGTAGAAAGAAAAAGGAACAATAGAAAACAGACTATAATTTCAAAAGAAAAATTTTTGTCGTTTTTGTTTATTGAGACTGGATTTCACTATATAGCCCTGGCTCTCCTGGAACTCAGTCTGTAGACCAGGCTGGCCTTGAACTCCCGAGTGCTGGGATTAAAGGTGTGTACCACCTTGCCCAACTCAAAAAGAAAAAATTGTTGAGTGAAAAAAAACTTAAATTTATACATTCACAACCATATTTTAAGTTGGATTTAACACCCATTCTATGAAATAGAGCCCATACCAGGCAAAGAACCTGAGTATATGGGTCATGGGCCTTAGGGAAAACCTACTACAATTATTCTGCTGAATAAACATTGCAAATAAAATGATTCCTAATAACACACTGCTATCCACATAGAGCAGAGCATCATTCAACCTTCATCAGAGAAGCTTCCTCTTACAGTACATGTGAATTAACATAACTGGACAGCTTGAAGAAAGTGGAAAATTTTGGAGTGCTCAGCCCTAAATGGGAAGTCTTTATTGGACCTCTCCCCTCAAAACTCAGGGAGCTAGATCGAAGAGGCAGAAAGGTTGTAAGTGCGAGAAGTGCTGAATGATTTTAAGGAAAGAACATTTTTCAGACACAGCAGGGCAAATGCACATATGTTCTCACAGAGACTGATAGGATACACAGACCTACACAAGCTCAAATATGACAAAATCCCAGCACAGAGGAGGGGAAGTGGGTACAAAGTCCCATCCCAGACCAAGAAGGTATTTAAAAAGGACTGGTGCTGGCAGAGGGAGTGAACCACACTCCAAGGCAAGTCTTATACTCAGGAATAGTTGGCCAACACAAATCGGGCTCCATCGTTTTTAGTGGCTCTTTTCTTCTGATTTTAAAAGAGAAAATATTAAGTTGGGTGGGGAGGATATGGGAGGAGTTTGGGGATGGGAAAGAATATGATAGATAGCTAGACATGGTGTTCCACTCCTTTAATCCCAGCCCCCTGAAGGCAGATGCAGGTGGATTTCTGTGAGTTCAAAGCTAGCCAATCTATACAAAGAGTTCCAGGAAAGCTTGTCTCAAAAAAGATAGTATTTTAGGAATATTTTGGACAAACCTGACCAACAGCTCAAAAGAGGGCTTCTCATGTCTGGCATTGGGTTTGTTAGATTGTCCAGGAGCCTTCCAAAACATAGGCTATTGTTAAAGACAATATGCCCTTCAGACACAGGGCCCAAAGGCCCCTGAGCTGAATCTAACCAAAAATCCATTTCCCTGATGACTAGCTTTCATGGTATCAGGTGCCATGCAAGTTTCCAAAAGAGGAAACAACCAGCACTCCTACCCAGCTGTGATACCTATGAACCACAACCATGACAAGCGTGGCACAATATCCGTAAGGGTACAGTGGTGGCATGCAAATGTTGGCAATAACTAACAGCTCTCTAATTGAACTTTAGACCTGCTCGACAATAGGGAAATAATGCTTAGTATTGGAAACCTAGCCACTACATAGGGCTAGTGAGTTCATGGATCTTGGAGGAGAACCTACAACATCTACCCTATTAAACCAGAATAATCCCTAACTACATTCTAAAGATTTGTCCATATAACCACAGAGAAGTGTAGTCCTCACCCCTTGTCAAGGGAAATTCTCTTTGCATTGCAGAAAACTACAACCAATCAAATGTTGTGGAGCTCAGTCCCAACTGGTACATCTACAACACAACTCCTGGACCTTAGACTCAGTTGTGGAAAAAGGGGCGAAAAGATTGTAAAGGCCAGAGGAACAGGGTGTTTCACTGTAAAATGTGTCTCCTAGGAATGTCAGAAGCTACACCCATAAAGTCTCACCAAATGACTGCCTAAACATCAGCTAAACAAAGAGTATACCAGTAGATGTGCTAATGTGGACAGGAGAAAGCACAGGAGGCCTCAGCCCTGCACAAAGAACTACAGGCTACTGAGGAACGCTGAGAGCAGGCAGATAATCTTCCTCAGGGAAGAGCACACCAATTGGTTACCCAATACCAAATGGTCAGTCCTGAAAACATACATGCAAGTTTCCTCATACAGATTGAGCAGGCTGTGTTTATGTATTTAGGAATATATGTAATATATGTGTGTATGTAACAACAATGGAAAAGGGGCCATGAATTTGAAAGCAAGAAAGAATGTATGGAAGGGTTTGGAGATAGGAAAGGGAAGGGGAGAAATGTAGTTATAATCTCAAGAAGAAAAAAAAAATACACACGCCAGGCAGCGGTGGCGCATGCCTTTGATCCCAGCACTTGGGAAGCAGGGGCAGGTGGATCTCTGTGAGTTCAAGGACAGCCTGGTCTACAGAGCGAGTTCCAGGACAGCCAATGAAGCACAAAGAAACCCTGTCTCGCAAAAACAAAACAAAACAAAAATACACACACACACACACACACACACACACACACACACATATATATATACTGTATGAAATTCTCAAAGAATAAATTCTAAATAATTACAAGTTTAAAATGCATGCAGTGGTGGTGCACTACACCTTTAATCTCAGCACGGGGGGTGGGGGGGTGGGGGTAGGGGGGGCAGAGGTAGGCAGATCTCTTTAAGAGTTTGAGGCCAGCCTGGTCTACAGAGCAAGTTGCAGGACAGCCAAGGCTACACAGGGAGACCCTGTCTCAAAGAAAAAAAGGAAGGCATGCTTAATTCCAAGCAGAGATTAGTGGCCATGATAATAGTAATTGATGGGTAATAAGTGATCATTTGGAAACTAGTCCTTTCTTTCACCATGTGGGTCCCATGATTGAAAGTTCTGGATCACATGTGGGCAACACTATTCCTGATCTATTTGTTATTTTTGAAGGTAAAATTTGTAAGGTTGGTCAAAAATGGTCAAAGTAGTTAAAAATTCAGAAATAGTGTGTTGATACTCTTAAAAATAGTAACATTAATCCTATGTTTTTTCTTTATTTCTCTTCAGATTAAAGCTAAAAATTATGACAAGGTTGAAAAGGTAAGTTCTCTTAAATAAAATTTGAAGTTTAAGAGTTTCTATGACCAATATGGTAAATAAGTAGAGTAAAATAGTTTGTTACTGACTCCAGGTAGTAGATATAGCATAATGATACTTCACTTAGAAGCTTAAGCGTTCCTTAGCTTTCAGGAAATATAAATTAAAGCTACTTTGAAATTCTAATTCATTCCAGTCAAAATGGCTAACACCAAGAAAAAGATGTCAAGAAATCCTGTTGAAAAAGAGGAAAGAGAAGTACTTAACCATCACTGTTGGGGTGTAAAGTGGTGCAGCTCTGTGGAAATCAGTATGGAGGTTCCTCAAAAAACGAGAAGCAGGAGCTGGGACTGCTGATCAAGCTCCAGCACTGCATAAGAACCAGACACTGGAATGCACACCTCTAATCCCAGCCTTTGGGAGTCAGAGACAGGAGAATTAGAAAGCCATTTTTAGCACATAGCCTGGATAACATGAGGTCCTGTCTCAAAGATAAATAGCAGCAAGGTGTGGAGTATGCTTTTAATTTCAGCACTAGGGAAGCAGAGGCATATGAGTCTCTGAGTTTGAGGCTAACCTGTTCTACATAGGGAGTTCCTGGACAGCCAGGGATACATAGTGGGACTCAGACTCAGAAACAAATAGCTATCATGTGACCCAACTATATCACAGGTGGGTATATACCCAAAGGACTATGAGTCCTACCCTAGAGACATTTGCACATCCTTGTTTTTTGCTGGACTGTTCACAGCAGAAGAAATGGAACCAGCCTAAATGTCCATCAACAAATGAATGGATAAAGAAAATACAGTACACATACATAGGGAATCATTACATTTTCAGGAAAGTGGATGAAACTAGATATCATATATTTTAAAAAGTAAACCAGATTCATAATGCATTTTTATTGCATGGGGAGTCTAGACATGGGTTTTTTTGTTTTGTTTTGTTTTTTGTTGTTGTTTTGTGCGTGTGTGTGTGTGTGTGTGTGTGTGTGTGTGTGTGTGTGTGTGTGAGAGAGAGAGAGAGAGAGAGAGAGAGAGAGAGAGAGAGAGAGAGAACTAGAAAGGGGCCAAGAGAGAAGAGGAGATTTAAGGAGAAAAGAAAAACGTAAGTGTGTGGACTAACTGGCCATGAGAGCAGAGGGAAAGATTTGGGAGGAAGGGAACCAGCAGCCGTGGAGTAAGGTGGGGAGGAGTGAGGGACAAGGGTCAATAAGAGCAAGATATGAAAATGCCTCAATGAAATCCCTTTCATATGCTAATTTAAACTAATGAAAAGTTTAGAAAAGAAAAATATTTGTTTTCTTATGTATTATGGTTCTGGGAAGAAGAAAATGACTATACTTGACAAACTCATAAGCATGATTTTAATTCTCTAAACTAAAAGAAGGGGGTGTATTTACCTTTTAAAGAACTTTTTATTTTATGTGTATAAGTGTTTTGCCTGTGTGTGTGTATGTGTGTGTGCGCGCACGCACGCACGCACGCACGCACGCACGCACGCACACCACATACATGCCTGGCACCCACAGAAGTGGGCATCTGAATCCCTGGAACTAGAGTTACAAACAGTTATAAGCTGCTATATGGGTTTTGGGAATTAAACCTAGGTCTTCAGCCAGTGCTCTTAACCACAGAGCCAACTCTCTATCCCCCTGATTTGCCTTTTATTTGTAAGAAAAGTAATTCCTTGAAAGACCTGTCTTTATTTTTTAATATGCTATTTCACTTATGCAAATATGAAATTGATTTAACTTGATGCTGATACTGTTTTCTTACATTTAAAGCTATTTCAAAGATGCCTTATGAAGGTTTTGCACATTGATTTATGGAAGTGTTATCTTTCATATGTCAGAGAAACCAAGGGTAAACTGCCAAGTTACAAGTAAGTGAAATCATGGTCTTAAGAATGCATGTTGAGTTTGATCTGCTTAAGGGTCCCCCTGGCAGTAGGATCAGGATCCATCTCTGGTGCATGACCTGGCTTTTTGGAGCCAACTACCTATGGTGGAACACCTCGCACAGCCTCGAGGCAGGAGGAAAGGCTTGGACCTGCCTCTACTGAGTGTACCAGGCTCTGCTGATTCCCCATGGGAGGCCTTACCTTCTTGTAGGAGGGAGTTGGGGGTTGGGGGGAAGGCTGGATGGGCAGGAGGAGGTAGGGGGATCTGTGATTGGTGTGTAAAATGAATAAAAAATTAATAAAAAAAAATGCATGTTGGGACTAGGCAGTGGTAGTACACACCTTTAATCCCAGCACTCGGAAGGCAGAGGCGGGTGGATCTTTATGAGTTCAAGGCCAGCCTGATCTACAGATTGAGTTTTAGGACAACCAGGGCTAAACAAAGAAACCCTCTGTGTGTGTGTGTGTGTGTGTGTGTGTGTGTGTGTGTGTGTGTGTGTGTGTGTTGGGGGGGTTGCATGTGTCTCTAGACATGACTCATACTATCTCTTGTCTCTGAGCTACAGATGGGAAGAAACCTAAGTATTTGAAAAGTCAGAGTTCTCCAAGAAATCAGGAAAAGTTCTTTAAAGAAAGCCACTGGCATTTATCTTCTGCTAGAGAACTAACTCATCCAAATTTGTCTGTATTGAAACACTATGTATTTGCAGCACCATAGCACTTTTTGACAGGCTTGTCAAACTTTTTCAAAAAGCTTCTTTTTTTTTTTTAGGTTTTTTGAGACAGGGTTTCTCTGTGTAGCTTTGCGCCTTTCCTGGATCTCGCTCTGTAGCCCAGGCTGGCCTCGAACTTATAGAGATCCGCCTGCCTCTGCCTCCCGAGTGCTGGGATTAAAGTCGTGTGCCACCACCGCCCGGCTCAAAAAGCTTCTTAATGCTTGTCTCAGCACCATGCTTGGCAAGTTATAAGGTACAAGTTGTATGTGCCACTTTAGATGTCCAAGGTAGGCTGGAGAGATGGTTCAGAGGTTAAGAGCACTGGCTGCTCTTCCAGAGGTCCTGAGTTCAATTCCCAGCAACCACATGGTGGCTCACAACCATCTGTAATGAGATCTGGTGCCCTCTTCTGGCACGTAGGCAGAACATTGTATACATAATAAATAAATCTTAAAAAAAAAAAAAAGATGTCCAAGGCAGCTACTTGGTAGTTAATTCCCAACTATGACTTATAACTACCTATTTTCACTGACTCTAACTTGGATGTTCTCTGATGCATTTTGATAACAGTTTAGGTTTTAGTTTTAGTTTTTGATTTTTTTTTTTCAGACAAGGTCTGTCTTTGTAGCTCAGAATAGTATGGGGTATACTACATAGCCCAGGCTGGCCTTGAACTGAGGGTAGTGCTCCTGCCTCAGCTTCCTGAGTCAACAGCTTCTTGGGATAACAGGCATGAGCCACCATACCCAACTGATAACAATTTTTTAAAAATATCTTTCATATTCATTTCAGAGAAAAAATGGCTCAAGCTTATGACTTTGCACTGGATAAAATTGGAATGGAAATTATGTCCTATCAGGTAGAGTTCAGATTTTTAAATATATACACAAGGGCTGGGAATATAGCTCAGTGGTAGAGTACTTACCCAGCATGCA
This sequence comes from Peromyscus californicus insignis, assembly GCF_007827085.1. Taxonomy (NCBI): domain Eukaryota; kingdom Metazoa; phylum Chordata; class Mammalia; order Rodentia; family Cricetidae; genus Peromyscus; species Peromyscus californicus. Next base: position 79,709,699 of record NW_026294595.1, read on the forward strand.
TGAGACCTGGGCATATGCTTAAATGTGAAATATTTGTTTTATTTCTTAGATTTGGGTGGATTACATCAATTTCTTAAAAGGCGTGTAAGTATTGCCTTAATTTTTAATATATAAACAATTGATTTAGCTATAATCCATTAATGGTATTTCTTATCCAACTTCAGGGAAGCTGTAGGATCTTATGCAGAAAATCAGAGAATAACCGCTGTCCGAAGAGTTTATCAACGAGGTTGTGTTAATCCAATGATCAACATTGAACAACTCTGGAGGGACTACAACAAGTATGAAGAGGTAAATTAGTAAGCCAGAGTTTATGACAGACTGGACATCTGAATTGTCACCTATTTGAATCTTAGAGAATGTAGCCTTCTAGTGTCTGGTGCCTGAATGTTAGTGTTACACAGTGTCTCCTGCTGCTCTTGGTGGTTGTTTGCTGCACCGTGGACTAAACCCTGAGCTGTATGCATATGAGGGACGTGTCCTACCATGGAACTTTGTACTCCTGAACACATTGTTTATATTGATTCCGATAAAGGAATTTATGGTTTTTATAGTACTGCAGTAACATTAATGTGCAAATATCTCTGTGATATGTTGACTTTGAATCCTTTTGATCACTACCCAAGAATGGTATGGCTGAGTCATATAGTAGGTCTTTTTGTAGCTTTTTCAAGACATCTCTGTATTGTCATTTGAATTAATTTATGCTCCCACCAGTAGTGTGTAATTGTTCCTTTTGTCCACATCCTTAACAGCATTTAATATTTGTTTGCTTAATGACTGCTTTGACTGGGTACATTAGAATCTTATGATGTCATGACTATAAAAATTCCTAGGCTGGGATCTAGAGAGATGCCTCAGCAGTTGAGAGCCATGGATGCTCTTCCAGAGGACCCAGGTTCCATTCCCAGCACCCACACTGGCTTACAACCATCTATAACTCCAGTTCCAGAGAATCCAGGTTTCTTTTATGGCCTCCATGGGCACCAGCCACGCACTGATGCACAGGCATAACTCAGGCAAAACAACAATACACTTTTTTAAGAGAGAGAGACAGACAGACAGACAAATTCTTGGCCAGTAAGATAGTTCAGCAGGTAAAGGTACTTGCTGCCATGCCTGATGGCCTGAGTTCAACACTCAGAATTTACATTGTAAAGGGAGAAACCCACTGCTGCAAGTTGTCCTCTGATCTCCATGCATGTGCTATAGTATGTATACCCACCCACCCATCCATCCATCCATTCATTCACACGAAAGAAGTAAAGTAAAAAGATTTCCAGGATTAGGATTGTATGGCCCACTCCCAATAGACACAGCAGATATTGTTGTAGGGGTGAAGGAACACATGTCCTGATGAATCTGTAGAGGTCAGAGGACAACTTAGTGGAGTTAGTTCTGTCCACTTTTACCTGGGTTCTAGGGATGGAACTCAGGTCACAGGTTTGTGTGGCAAGTGCTTTTACCTACTAAACCATCTTGTGTGCTAGTCTACTTAACTTTTTTTTCCCTAGGCTGGGTGTGTAGTTTAGTGGTAGAGTGTTTGTCTAGTTACCTAGCATGCAGGAGTCTATGTGATTAGTCTGCCAAACTGTTTGGGTTTTTTGGGGTTTTTTGTTGTTGTTGTTTTGTTTTGTTTTTTTGAGACAGGGTTTCTCTGTGTAGTTTTGATGCTGTCCTGGAACTCGCTCTGTAGACCAGGCTGGCCTCGAACTCACAGATCCACCTGGCTCTGCCTCCCGAGTGCTGGGATTAAAGGCATGCGCCACCACCGCCTGGCATGCAAAACTGTTTTTAAAAAAAGAAAAGAAAAGAAAAAGCAATTAATAACAATAATTTTTCTCTTCAGGGTATCAATATTCATTTAGCTAAAAAAATGATTGAAGATCGGAGTAGAGACTACATGAATGCTAGACGTGTAGCAAAGGTATGAAATTCTGTCAGGCTACTTAATTCAGTGTTGTTGAATCATTCAGATAATTAGTAAAGCTTTCCTAGCTGATGTTGCTTTTGGTATTGTCAATTTTGGGTTTTTTTTGGAGACAAGATCTGTAGCAATGGCTGTCCTGAAACTGATTAAGCAAACCAGGCTGGCCTCATACTTTTAGAGGTCAGTTTGCCTGTCTCTTGAGTGTTGTGATCAAAGGCCTGGCAAGATGACACAGTTGAACTGAAACAGTTCTTTAAGTTACGTTGAATGACAAAATATAAGTTGGATTTAGAAGAAATGTTTTTCCTTTTTTTTGTTTTGTTTGTTATTGTTGTTGTTGTGGTGGTGGTGGTGGTGTGTGTGTGTGTGTGTGTGTGTGTGTGTGTGTGTGTGTGTTTTACTGGGCATCACCTAACCCAATGAGTCTGTGGATGTTACTGGGCATCACTAACCCTGTGTGTATTTGTTATGGGGCATCATCTAACCTGGGGATTGACACACATTAGGAAGTGTTCTACGAAGGAGTTACATCCCATTCCAAAAAGTATTTGTTTTTTCTTGTTTTTTTTTTTCTTTTCTTTCTTTTTTTTTGGTTTTTCGAGACAGGGTTTCTCTGTAGTTTTGCGCCTTTCCTGGAACTCACTTTGTAGACCAGGCTGGCCTCGAACTCACAGAGATCCGCCTGGCTCTGCCTCCCAAGTGCTGGGATTAAAGGCGTGCGCCACCACTGCCCGGCCCTGTTTGTTTTTTTAAATAGAGCCTTCTATGTAGTGCTGACTGACCTGATATTTTATAGCTGAGCTACCCTTGAACTAATGACACTCTTCCTGTGTCATCTTCCCAATTAACAAAGTGATGTTAGGTGTAGGAGAGTAAACATTTTAAACCAAGTATTTCAGGCTGATTAACTTGCTCCCCATATATCTGAGTTGTTCTAGGCTCATCAAAAATTTCTAAATGTTTGCTTAGGAATATGAGACAGTAATGAAAGGCTTGGACCGCAATGCTCCTTCAGTGCCTCCTCAGAACACCCCTCAAGAAGCTCAGCAAGTAGACATGTGGAAGAAGTACATCCAGTGGGAGAAGAGCAACCCTCTTCGCACAGAGGACCAGACCCTCATAACAAAAAGAGGTAACAAGAGTAGCCCTCTTCATACAGAGGACCAGACCCTTATAACGAAAAGAGGTAACAAGAGTAGCCCGTGGGGGACTCCAACTACGTGTGTCTTGGACTGTTTGATCCTAACCTCCTCATGGATTGCCTCGAGCTCTGCTGCTGCTTCTCCCACCCACCACTCCAGGCTCTCTCTGCAGCTTAGGTTGCCTTCCAGCTGGCTGTGCGGCCTCGGCTGACTTCCAGCTTGTGATCTTCCTCCTAGCTTCCTGAGTCACAGGAAGGTGCTGCCATGCCCAGAGGAGGCTTTGTCTCTTATTCCTAAATCTTTTCTTATCCACTTGTGGATTTTCATTCATTATCTTCATGTTCACGTACCCCTTGTTTGATTATATCCAGTCTGCTGGTGAGCTAATACAGCAAATGGTTCATTTTTTGTACTGTACTTTTTAGTTCTCTCAATTTCCATTTAAAATTCTTTTTATAATTTTAATTTCTCTGTTGAGATTCATGTGTTGCAGTGTATTTATGTGCGTGTGTGTGTGTGTGTGTATTTCAATTTTTAATTGTATGTGTGTGGATGTTTTGACTGCATGAATGTCTTGTGTACCACTTACATGCCTGGTGCCCAAAGAGACCTGAAGAGGCCATTGGATCCTCTGGAATTGGAGTTACAGATAGTTATGAGCTACCGTGTGGGTGTTGGGAATCAAACCCAGGTTGTCTGTGAGAACAAGTGCTCTTGTCTGCTGAGCCATCTCTCCAACCCCTGTAATGTGTCTTCTTTAGATTTATGAATATGACTATTACAGTAGCTATAAAGTCCTCATTTACTAATTCCTGCAGATAGTGGGCCATCATGAATTGGTTTCCTTTGACTTTTTACTCTTGGTCACATTTTCATGTTTTGTTAAATTTAAATTAAATTTTTTCCTTTAAATATTTTATAAATGTACAAATTATAGATTATAAAGCCTGGATTCTTTTGTCTTCTCTGAAGAATACTGAGTTTTATTTAATAGGAAGTTTAATTACTTATTGTCCATTTGGACTTTGTATAATATGAATTTCACCATTGCCTCTGGCCCAATTTGCTTTGATTTCTGCTTTATTCTGAAGAACAATTTAATATTCTGTTTTTTTATTCTTTTGGGGCACGTGCTTTATCTCATTTTACTTACATATGTATATGAAACATACACATACAGACACACACATGGAGATAGAGAAGTACCAGGGATTGAATCCTGGGCTTTGTGGATTTGTGCGTGCTAAGCATATGCTCTATCACAGAGATATAACTTCTGTCTTCAGTTCACAATTTTTAATTTCAGAAGAGTTAGACTTATACAAATTACTCTTACTACTGGATTGGAATTTCACTGAATTTTTCAATTTTGTAGGCTCACTCACCTGCAGGACTTTATAAATACTGTTTCTTTGCCTATATCTATTTTGGGACTCTGGGGATCAAACCTAGAACCACATGCATGGCAGATAATAACTCTACCACTGAGTCACATCCTTGGCAACCTCTGCCAATGTGTACCCACTCTTCCCTCTGACTCATTTACTTCTCATTGACCAGTTTCTGCCCCTTTGAACTCCAGATGCCAGTCACTCAATGAAGTTACTTAGGCTTTCTTCGTGTGTGTGTGTGTGTGTGTGTGTGTGTGTGTGTGTGTGTGTGTGTGTGTGTATGATGGTCAGAGGACTTTGCTTTCTTTTTTTTGAGACAGGGTTTCTCTGTGTAGCTTTGCACCTTTCCTGGAACTCACTTGGTAGCCCCGGCTGGCTTCGAACTCACAGAGATCCGCCTGGTTCTGCCTCCCGAGTGCCGGGATTAAAGGCATGCGCCACCACCACCACCGCCCGGCGGACTTTGCTTTCTTAATAACCATCCTCTGTGTAGATTACATCCTTCTCGAATGTTGGAAGTCTTGTTCACTTTTGCCCTGATGGTGCCTTTCTCTTTTTCCAGCATATAGTTGTCCCAGTAGATAGTAACCTGGTGAATAGTGGACAGTTCAGCCTCTGGATGATGGCATCAGAGGTTATTGTTTTATTTCGAATTGTCATTAATTGTTAAAGACCATGTCTGTGTCTAATAATCTCATGTGTGCTGTGGTGATACTGTTGTTAGTGCTGTTTATCTGAATTGAGTGTTCTGTGCTTGTCTTCCCTTAGTTATGTTTGCTTATGAACAATGCCTGCTTGTGCTGGGCCATCACCCTGATATCTGGTATGAAGCTGCCCAGTATCTGGAGCAGTCAAGTAAGCTGCTTGCAGAAAAGGGGGTGCGTATCCTTCCCTGTCCTCTTTTACCTTTTGTAACTTTGCTCTAGCAATAAGATCTACTGGAAAAATGTAACACCAATTGTAGTAATAAAGTGTAAGTGTTATCTAGGTTTAATCACACACACCTCCACATCCAGTGACACAGACATTAAATGGTGGAAGGGGAGCTATTGGAGGTGGGGAGGACAGACTAGACAAGGTAGTGGGCATAGTCTCAGGAAAGTACAGTGACACGTGTGTCTATATGAAAATGTAGTCAAAGTCATGGGGCTGGAGTGCACAGCTGGGTGGTAGAGGTCCCTGGGCTCGAGCCCTGGAAACTCTTCTCTGCCTAGAGCAGGAAGAGGTCCTTGGTAATTCTTTCTTAAATGCAAGTGTGTATTTGTTTTTTTAGTAAGTACCTTATAAAATGGCTACTGTCTCATTTTTACTCTTTGAACTACATTAAAGTTGTTGTGGATGTGCTTCCTTTTTCCTCTTAGGATATGAACAATGCCAAATTATTTAGTGATGAAGCTGCTAATATATACGAAAGAGCCATAAGCACTTTATTAAAGAAGAACATGCTCCTTTATTTTGCATATGCAGATTATGAAGAGGTGAGAAGAGTCCAAAGGTTTGGAACCGTGTGTGTGTGTGTGTGTGCGTGCGTGTGTGCGCGTGTGTGTGTGCGTGTGTGTGTGTGTGTGTGTGTGTGTGTGTGTGTGTGTGTGTGTCCGTCCCATGCTGGCCTCAAACTCAAACTTGTACTTCCCCCTGAGCCTGCTAATCAATACTGGGATTACATCTGGTGCTTACAATTTTACTACAGGATTAAGTTTTTGTGTTTGTTTGTTTGTTTTTTGTTTGGTTGGTTTGTTTTTGTTTTTCTGGCAGATTCTTTGTTTTTGTAGCCAGAGATGATAACAATAAACAGTTTTTAGTGCTCAAGTTCATATAAGTTTATGTGCAGTATAGGTGCCATTGTGTGTGTGTTGTGGGATAGGAGTATAGTTTTCGGGCTCCTTAAAGCTCAGATCTGCTGTTTGTGAGTATATATTTACATCAACTCCTTTGCCCACCTTAGAGTCGCATGAAGTATGAGAAGGTTCACAGTATATATAACAGACTTCTGGCAATTGAGGATATTGACCCCACCTTGGTGAGTAACCTTCCAAGTCTGTCTTTCCTACCATCCTCCTCTGACTGCATACAACAAAAATTTAATTCATGCACAATAAGTTTCATTGTTCTTATGTCTTATTAGATCCTGGGACCCTCTATACAAAACACTGCTGGGCATGATGGCTCACACTTGCAATCTCAGTATTTGGGAAGTGGAGACAGAAGGATCAGGAGTTCTAGGAGTTCTAGTCTATAATCTTTGACTATATAGTGAGTTTAAGGATATCCTGTACTATATAAGATTCTGCCCCAAAAACCAAATAAAGAAACAAAGCACTTCCGTCACCCCTGAAAAATACCCTTTTGTGTCCCAGTCCCTAAAAGTTGGTGAGCTCTACTCTATTGGTTTGGGTTTTTTGTTTTGTTTTGTTTCTGCTTTTTTGGGTTTTGTTCGAGACAAGGTTTCTCTGTGTAATAGCCTTAGCTGTCCTGGAACTCACTCTGTAGCCCAGGCTGGCCTCGAACTCACAGAGATCCGCCTGCCTCTGCCTCCCAAGTGCTGGGATTAAAGGTGTGCGCCACCACGGCCTGGCTCTTTTTTTTTACTGCATCACTATGAAATAGCTAAAGAAAGGTCTCTCTGTAACTATAATGAGAAATCCATGGAGTCTATTTAAAGGGCAAAGGATTTATTAGGGGGAAACTCACGTACAGAACAGAATTGATAGAGGTTCTGGAGCGCTGTTCCGGCTGCCTGGATTAGTCCAGCACCCAAGTACCACAATGGGGCCAAGAGAGAGATGCTTACATGCATCCCCAGTCTTAAGGGTCAGAGAGGCCATGCCCCAGGGGCATTTAAGGTCATTGGCAGGTGGAACAGTTACCTGCTGCATCTCTAGGGGCGGTGCTTCAAGGTCATAGACAGAACAGCTACCCACTATATGTAACACTCAATGGTCGTATTTTTTAATTAGTCTTTTCAAACAAGCATACAAAGTAGGGGTTTCATTGTGGCATTTTCATGCATACTTTGTTTTTGCTACTTCCCTATCTCATCCCCTTTTCCCCCTTAGCTGGTGCCTTTCCAATCCTAACAGCCTTCTGCTTTCATCTCACAAAGATCCTGTTTCTCACACTTCTCCCTTCTCTTTTCTCATGGGTGAGTTTATAGTTTCATGGGCCATCTGTGGTAGCTGGAATGTCATTGGCTGTAATTATCTCATAGGGAGTGGCGCTATTAGGAGGTGTGGCTTTGTTGGAGTGGTATGGCCTTGTTAGAGGAAGTGTGTCACTGTGGGAGAGGGCTTTGAGGTTTCCTATGCTCAGGATACCACCCAGTGTCTCAGTTCACTTCCTGTTGCCTGCAAGATATAGGACTCTCAGCTACTTCTCCAGTACCATGTCTGCTTGTCCGCCACCATGCTTGCTACCATGATGATTGATAATGGACTGAACCTCTGAAACTATAAGCGAGCAACCTCAATTAAATGTTTCTTTTATAAGAGTTGCCATGGTCATGGTGTGTCTTCACAGCAATAAAAACCCTAACATAAGACACCATCTCTTCTATATATAGATATGTATACATGTATTTAAAAATCAAAGTTTAGGATCTATATGTGAGAGAAAACGTGGAATTTGTCTTTTAGTCTGGCTTATTTCGCTTAAGATAATACTTTTCAATTCCATCTATTTTCTTGAAGATGTCACAATTATATTTTTATTTATGGCTGAATAAAATTCCAGTATGTATATATACCATCATTTTTTTTTCTTTTTGGCTTTAAGGAGTGGAGATGTTGTGACAGAGTCTAATGCAGCCTAGGTTGTTCTTGAGCTCATTGTGTGGCTGAGGATAGACCTGAACTACTAATCCTCTTGCCTCTACTTTCTAAGTGCCTAGGAGGACAACTGTGTGGATATACCATATTTCTTTTATTTATTCATCTGTTGATGGACATCTAGGATAGTTCTATTCCCTTCTATTGTGAATAGAGTAACAGTAAACATGGATGTGCATTTATCTCTGTGGTAGGACTTAAGAGTCTTTGGGGTATATGTCAGGAATAGAATAGCTAGGTAATATAGTATTCTAATCTTAGTTTTTTGAGAAGCTTCCATTCAATTTCCATAGTAACTGTACTACATTACATTCCCATAAGCAGTGTGTAAGAGCTTCTCTTGCCCCACATTCCCAGCAGCATTTGTTGTCTTTTGTTTTCTTGGTGGTAGACTTGCTGTTTGGAGTGAGATATAATCTCAAAGTAGCTTTTATTTCCATTTCCCTGATGGCTAAGGATGGTTTGACACTTGTGCAAAAAAAAAAAAAAAAAAAAAAAAAAAAAAAAAAAAATAGCCATTTGGGCTTCTCCTTTTGAGAACTTTATATTCAGTTCATTGATTTAATATAGATTGGTTTCTATATTCCATTGATTGTTTGGAAGACTTTTGTTGGGGAAGTGTTTAATTTTGCAGTTATTTATATAGTCTGAATATTGGCCCTTGTCTGAAATATAGCTAGCTAGAAAAGACAGCTTATTAATTTCATATCATCCCATCTGTCAGTTTTGGAGTTATTTTCTGTGCTATTATAGTCCTTTTCAATAAGATCATGCCTGTACCCACACCTTGAATTATTTTCCTTATGTTTTCTTCTGGCAATTTCAATTGAGGTCTTATATTAAGGTATTATTGCTCTAGTTGCTGTGAACCTGGTAGAGTGGAGCCTAATAATGAGGTGAACTAAAGTCACATGAAATAGCCAACTTATTAAGAGCATCAGACAATTTATTGGTATAACCTCAATTCTGAGGGTATTCTGAGGGTTAAGCAAGCTCATCTGAGCAAAGTTCACATGAGTTTAGGCTGTACACAATCATGAAGACACCCATGCTTGGAAACACCATCTGAATAATAACAGTAAATGATGAGTAAACCCATTCCTGTCTGCTACACCTGGAAGGGACACAAAAGCACATTCCAAGAACAACTCATGTTATGGAGAAACAGAGGCCACAGACTCTTGTCTTTTTTTCTTGGAATTTTCTCACAAGCTCTCAGAATTTTCCTCAGATAGCTTCCTTCATGGACCCTGTCCCAACATTAAGGTATTGGAATTTTTATGGCAATTGTGTTGAATCTGTAGATTGCTTTCAGCAATACCATTATCTTGCACATCATCATTCTGCCTATCCATGAACATACACATTTATCCATTTTCTCATGTCTTTTCAATGTAGTGCATCAATATTTTAAAAAGCTTTCTTTGTAGAAGTCTTTCACCTCCTTGGCTAAGTTTCTTCCTAAGTATTTTGTGTTGTTTTTTAAAAAGTGATTGTGAATGAGCTGTTTTTCCTAATCTCTTCGCTAGTTTTTTGTTAGTATACAGATTTTTATGTTGGCTTTTGTATCCTGATAGTTTGCTGAAAATATTTATCAGAGCCAACAGTTTTCTGATGGAATAGATAGTCTTTTAAATACAGTTTTGCCTCATTGGCAAGTAGGGGATAATTTCTTTGTTGTTGTTGTTTATTTTGAAAGGGTCTTACTATGTGGTCCTGGCTATCCTGTAACTGGACTAGGCTGACCTAGAACTCACCTGCCTCTGCATCCCTAGTGCTGGGATTAAAGGCATGTGCCACCATGCCCAGCAAGTAAGGGATGATTTGACTTTTCCATTTTTAAATCTATTTCTTTTGTTTGTGTTCCTGCTCTAGCTAAGACTTCAGGTACTATATTGACTGATCATTGGAGAAAGTGAGTACTAAGTCTTGTTCCAGAATTTAGAGACAATCCTTCTTTTCCCTCTTACCAATAATGTGGGTGCTAAATTTCTTGTATATAGTCATTATATTGAGATATGTGCATTCTACTCCTACTTTCTTCAGGGTTTTTATCATGAAGGAGTTTTAAACTTTGTCAAAGGCTTTTTCGGTATCCATTGATATAATCCTGTCCTTTTTGTTCTTCAATCTATTTAGGTGCTGGATTACCCTTATTGATTGACATGTATTGAACCAAGCTTTCATCTCTAGAATGAAGCCAACTTGATCATTGTGTATGATCTTTTTATGTGTCCTTGAATTTGATTTGCAAGAATTTTAGTGAGAATTTTTGTAGCTGTGTTTATCAGGGAATATATTCTATATCTATAGGGTTGGTTTTGTTTTTTCTGTGTGTCCTCTATCTTTGATATCAGGGTTCTATCCTTATCGACCTTGTGGAATAGTTTGAAGAATGTTGCTTTCAGTTCTTTAAAGGTTTGGGAGCATTCAGCAGTGAATCCATCTGAACCTGGACTTCTCTTTGTTAGGAGACTTTTTATTCTTCCTTCAGGCTCACTGACTATTATGAAGCACTTTATTGTTCATATTTTTTAAAAATAACTTACTTATTTTTATTTTATATGCATTGGTGTTTTGCCTACATATGTCTGTGTGAGGGTGTCAGATCCCCTGGAACTGGAGTTACAGACAGTTGTGAGCTGCCATGTGGGTGCTGAGAATTGGACCTGGGTTCTCTGGAAAAGCAGTCAGTGCTGAACCATCTCTCCAGCCCCCTTGTTTATATTTTCTTAGTTTTGGTAGGTCATATGTCTCTAGGTTTTTCGCCATTTCTAGAATTTTCAGCTTTTTCTGATATGTTTTCAAAGTACTTCCTAATGATTTTCTATTGTTATTGTAATCTATAATAACATCTCATTTTTCTTATCTAATTTTATTAATTTGTATCTTTTTCTTTCTTTGGATAGTTTGGGTATTGATTTATCAATGTTACTTCTGTTTTCAAGAACCAACTCTTTGGGGCTGGAGACATGGCTCACCGGTTAAGCACCCTGGTACTTCTGTCTTGATCCTGTTCTACATCCCCAGAATTTGTTTCTGCCTCTCTCTCTCTCTCTCTCTCTCTCTCTCTCTCTCTCTCTCTCTCTCTCTCTGTCTCTCTCTGAGTCAGCTGTCTCTCTGTGTTACAGCATGCACCACCACCCGGCTATGTCCTCTAACTTTTATTCCTTTCCCCCCCATTTTTCATTTAACTTTACTCGAGTCCACTGCTGCTTATGCCTTAGCTGTAGTAGCAGATTAAGAGTCCTGATATTAACTGGCATTAGAAGACATTTTTGTATATCAAGGTCTGTCCCCTATAAGGAGGTTCAGAGACTGATTTGGGGGAACTGATTGAGGGAAGTGTAGCTTATAGTGTTATAGAGGTAAAAGTATCAATATTTAAATGGTGACATGAGGACGGAAAGGGAGGCGAGAGAGAAAGTAAAACACAGACCAGAAGAAAGCTACATGGATAAGAGTATGGGAAATCAGGGCCAGTGATGGATAAGTATGAGAAATCAGGGCCAGTGATGGATAAGAGTATGAGAAATCAGGGCCAGTGGTATGAGAAATCAGGGCCAGTGATGGATAAGTATGAGAAATCAGGGCCAGTGATGGATAAGTATGAGAAATCAGGGCCAGTGATGGATAAGAGTATGAGAAATCAGGGCCAGTGATGGATAAGAGTATGGGAAATCAGGGCCAGTGATGGATAAGTATGAGAAATCAGGGCCAGTGATGGATAAGAGTATGAGAAATCAGGGCCAGTGATGGATAAGTATGAGAAATCAGGGCCAGTGATGGATAAGAGTATGAGAAATCAGGGCCAGTGATGGATAAGAGTATGAGAAATCAGGGCCAGTGATGGATAAGAGTATGAGAAATCAGGGCCAGTGAGATGGCTCAGAAAGCAAAGACACTTGTCACTAAGCCTTACAACTTGTGATCCCCAGGACTCTCGTAGTGTCAGAAGAAAAACGGTCCCCAGAGTTGTTCCCTGACCTCCTCACATACATGTGTGTGCATAGACACACGCATAAATAAGGACTTTTTAAAAAGGAAGCAGATCAAATCAAACATCTCTTTATTGTAAAAGTCCTAAGAAACTGGGACGTCAAGGAACATTTTTGCTTAGATTTTTTTTAATTGTTTGTGTGTGTGTGTGTGTGTGTGTGTGTGTGTGTGTGTGTGTGTGTGTGTGTGGTTTTGTGCGCATGAGTGTAGGTGTCTTCTGAGGCCAGAAGAGGGCATTGGATCCCTTTGAGTTGGAGTTAAAGGTGATTGTGAGATAACTGATGTGAGTCCTGAAAGAGTGGTAGGCACCCTTAACCACTGAGCCATCTTTCCAACCCCAGAAACATACGTTGATGTGATAAACATGTATATGACAATCAAAGTATTTCCACTAAAGTCACAGACAAGACAAGGGTATCTACTCCTTCCACTTTTATCAGTATAGTGTTGGATGCCTTAGCTAGAGCAGCAAGAGAAGAGAAGCAAAGAGAGCAGCTGAAAATAGAAAAGGAAGAAGTTCAAGTATCCTTCCTTGTAGATCCTATGATTCTATGCATAAGAAACCTAAAGACTCCAGCAGAAAACACTTAGAACAAACACTTTTAACAAAGTGGAAAGATACAAAATTAACATACAAAAGTCAGTTAGCCTTCCTCTGTACTAGAACAGATATGCTGAGGAAGAAATCTGGGAAATATGGGCACTCACAGGTACCTCAATTTTTAAAAAAATATCTTGGAATATACCTAACCAAGGGAGTGAAGATCTCTACTATGAAAAGAAGCTGGGCAATGGTGGCGCACGCCTTTAATCCCAGCACTCTGGAGGCAGAGGCAGGTAGATCTCTGAGTTCAAGGTGAGTTTGATCTGCAGAGCGAGTTCCAGAACAGCCAGGCCTACACAGAGAAACCCTGTCTTGAAAAACCTAAAAAAAAAAAGAGTAATTTTGTGTCATGTAAATTATGTCTCAATAAAAATTAGCATGTATCCCTAATGCCTGTGGAAAAGTAATTCTTACTCTGTAGTTTCTTACACTAGAAACATTAGCATAGAGCTCAGTGCTCTGGTACTAGATGCTGTGAGGACCATATTCTGCCTAATTAATGTGTAGAATACAAATAATTTTTTTCTTATAGGTATATATCCAATATATGAAATTTGCAAGGAGAGCAGAAGGTATCAAATCTGGAAGAATGATATTTAAAAAAGCAAGAGAGGATGCCAGAACTCGCCATCATGTCTATGTTACTGCAGCACTCATGGAGTATTACTGTAGTAAGGTAACTACTGAAATGCTCATAGACAGGTGATAGCATTTTCTTCATCTGAAGTGTATTCATAAGAAGAAAAGCAGTCCTGCTGGGCATGGTGACCCACACCTTTCTTTAATCTCAACACTGTAGGTGGAGACAGACAGGTCTTAGTGAGTCTGGGCCAGCTAGATTTACATAGCAAAGACCTCATCTCTGAAAGCCCTACTTTAAGTAATTAAGCTTAATTGCTCGTTTTTTAAAGGAGGCCTTAAGTTTATCTGCATAAAATTATGTGGAACATTATCCAGCTCAATTGCTTGCTAATTTGTGCCTTATTAAACTCCAAATTTTTAATTTTTTTTCTTTTTTCATTGATTGTTTATATACTAGAAGGCCTCAGACATCCTAGACAAGCTCTCTACTTAGAATTTTTTTGGGGGGGAGGGGAGTTGGAGGGTCAGTGCTAGAGATCGAACTTAGGGATTGATACATGACAAGCAAGTGTTCTACCACTGACCCCTCCCAGCTCACCCTTGGTTGTTTTTGTTCATTTGTTGGATTTTGTTTTGTTTTGAGTCACATATCATCACTAAGTATTTCAGCCTGGTCTCAAACTTGATCTTCCAGCTTCCACTTCCCCAGTCCTGGAATTACAGGAAATGCAACCTGGCAGCCAGCCATGGAATATGTCTTAGAAAATATGCTAACATTGGCTACTTAGCTTTTTATTTTGTTTATGGTGGTGTTGAGAGTTGAACTCAGGGCTTTGAGCATTCTAGGCAAGTGCTCTACCACCAGCTACATCCCCAGCTTTCTTTTCTCATTTTTTCCCTCTCTCTCTCTCTTTCCTCATATTTTTTTATTTATTTTTTCTTTTGTCATTTTAAAGGGACAGGTTCTTGCTTCATTTTCTAGACTGACCCTGAACTTAAACGCTTGGTTGTTTTTTTATGCTCAGTAGTTTTTATGTAACAAGATTTTAATTTCCATTTTAGTTCTTCTGTGTCTTGTCATATTTAGATGTTGTGGAAGTTTTTCTTTTCTTTTCTTTTTTTTTTTTTTTTTGGAGAAAGTGTCTTGCTATGTAAGCTACGCTGACTTTGAACTTGTGGCAATCCTCTTGCCTCTCAGTCCCTCCTGCTAGGATTATAGGTGTGCATTGCCATGGCTATTAGATTCTGTAGTTTTCATATTCTTTTTAATACATTGTCTGGCATTTCATGGAAACCAGTATTGTCTTTACTTCTAGGACAAATCTGTTGCCTTTAAGATTTTTGAATTGGGACTAAAGAAATATGGAGACATTCCAGAATATGTATTGGCTTATATCGACTATCTCTCTCACCTCAATGGTAAGCTGATTCTAGAATCTGTCATGTCTTTTCTTTTAAGATTTATTTATTTTTATTTTGTGTGTTTTGCCTGCATATTATGTGTGTACCCAGGTCTTTATTGCCCTCCGAGGTCAGAAGAGGGCATTGGAGCCTCTGGACTGAAGTTACAGATTGCTGTCAGCTGCCACGTAGGTGCTGGGAACCAAACCCAGGCCCTTTGGGAGAGCAGTCAGTGTTCTTAACCTCTGAGCTATCTCTCCAGTCCTTGCTGTGGTTTCTTAATATTCAACAATCTGAAGTTATGTACCTGGGTTTGGTCTACTGTGTGGACAGCACTATCCTAAGGGTTCACAGAGAGCATGTGAGTTGGGTCTTGAAGATGAACAATAGTTAACCAGGTAAAGAAAAGGGAAAGCATCTTTCCAGCCAGACAGCACAGCAGGTAGTAAAAGGGATTTTTGGAACAAACCTTGGATTAAAGCAAGGATGAAATGGAAGATTTAATAACATCTTTAAAAATATGGGGCTAGAAAGATGGCTCAGTAGTTAAGAGCACTGGCTGCTCTTCCAGAGGACCTGGGTTCGAGTCTCAGCACCTGGTGACACTCAGCAATGGAGGCTCACAACTTCAGTCTCAGGGGCTCTAACACCCTTTTCTGGCTTCCAGGGGGATTGAATGCAAGTAGTGTACAGATAAATGCAGGAGAAGCACTCCACATAAAATAAAAATTTAAGGGGTTGGGGATTTAGCTCAGTAGAGCACTTGCCTAGCAAGTGCAAGGCTCTGGGTTCGGTCCTCAGCTCCGGGGTGGGGGGGGTGGGGGACAAAAATAAAAATTTAAAAATGCGGGCTGGAGAGATGTCTTAGAGGTTGAGAGCATTGGCTGCTCTTCCAGAAGACCTGGGTTCAATTCCCACCACCCACATGGCAGCTCACAACTGTCTGTAACTCCTGTTCCAAGGCATCTAACACCCTCACAGACACACATGCAGACGAAACACTAGTGCACATAAAATAAAAATAAATAAATCATTTTAAAAAAATTTAAAAATACACTATATTCACTTGAAGTCGTGAATATGACTTTGGCTGAATACATTTAATCTTTCATGGACTTAGTTTGCATATGAACAGATAGTCATTTGAGTATGCTAAGACATTAAAAATAGGTTACATTGCTGTATTAAAAAAAATTATTGAAGTATAATTTAGATACAGTGAATGTACTCACTTAAGTGTACCATGTAATTCTCATTAGTTTTGAAAGGCCAATAGGACATGTGATTCATACATCACAGTCTGCACTGCACTGCAGTACACACCAGCTCAGTCAAGGTAAAAGACCTTGCTTCTAATGACTGCTCTGGTTCTCACCAACAGTGAGCCAGACTCAGTGCAGTGGGGTTCGGTTGGCATCTGTTTGTCTCAGACAAGGGTCTCAATATGTGTCTTTAGCTGGCCTGAACTCACAGTGTAGACCAGGCTGGCCTAGAACCAGAGATCTGTCTGCCTCTGCCTTCTGAGTGGTGGAATTAAATAAAGGCTTGCTCTACCAGTCTCTCAAACTCAGTGATTTTGAACCTCCAAATTTCCTCATCTGTAAAAATCAGTTGTGACAAGTTATTTTTCTGCACTGGATTTTTGTGAGGATTAGCTTGAGAATTGTGAGATAAAGCTTGGGGGTTTATTCTGTTTTGCTTATAAAAAATAATTGTTGAATTATAAAGCTTTCTTTGACCTAACATTTAATTTTTTTTTAAATATCCTAGAGGACAATAATACCCGAGTTTTGTTTGAACGAGTTTTAACATCTGGAAGCCTTCCTCCTGAGAAGTCTGGGTAAGTCATGCACAGTGTGTGAGCTCTGATCTGTGGGACTATGTGCTTGAGTGTGCATTTCAGGAGAAATTTCTTTTCTGTCTAATTTTCCCTACTTGTAATATTTTCATACTCACCTAAGCTTTTTTATTTTATATATGATTAGAATTATTTTGAGACACTTCTATAATTTATTAAGTATTTTACTATGTCTTTCTACTTTAATATTTCTAGAACTTAATATATTGGCATTCTGGAATGTATCTCCTTAGTGGAAAGCAAAGACTCTTCTGTATTGAAAGCTGGTTGATGGGTTTTTCTAAGTTGTCCTATTACCAGTAAAAACTCAGGACTCAGACATTAGTGTACAAACCGGATAGATCAAGACAGAGGAGGAGGAACGACAGCTGACCCTCTCTCCACACTTCCCAGATCAAAAAGACCACGAAAAAACCCGAGTCTCTCCTTCTCTTTCTGTGTGTCACTGTCCATATTCCTGGATTCTCCGGGTCCAATTCCGGTCAGCTAATTGCTGACTCCACCCCCAATTCAAGGTTAACTCTATTAACAGTCTCGGGGTTTAAGTGCTATCAAATATCCCGCAGCAACACTGGTTTTCCATGTTACATCCCACCTATGGCTTTGCCTGGGGAGCAAGTAACATGGTCTAGTGGGCCAGCCAACACAGTAAGGATTTGCATCTTGGCTTCAGTTTCCAACTCAGCCACCTAGACAGAGGGAAATTCCACCTTACTAATCCTCAGTTTCTCACTGAATCACAAACATGTCTACCAGTGTGGGAGTTCTATAGTTCTTGGTACAGTATAGGTGCCCAGTATCTCACTTTAGGTGCCTGTGACTTAAAGTAATCTGAGACCATTAAAACAGCGATGTGGTTTGGTCTCAGTGAATCATAGAATCACAGAGGATTTTGGAATATTTTTGTTTTGTTTTTCAAGACAGGTTTTCTCTGTGTAGTTTTGGTGCCTGTCCTGGGTCTCACTCTGTAGACCAGGCTGGCCTCGAACTCACAGAGATCTGCCTGGCTCTGAGTGCTGGGATTAAAGGCAGGTGCCACCGCCGCCCGGCTGGAATATATTTTTATTCATACATTAGATGAAGAAAATCTTCCACAACATAATTTATGCCACTAAGTAAAGTGATGAAGCCACATTATGCAGGAAAAATGATAGAACTCTATCTAGGTTCTTTTTCCATCAACAATTTATCCTCTCTCTGATGTCTTTTATTTACCTCAAATAGGAAGATAAGGGGTGTTTGTGTGTGTGTGTGTGTGTGTGTGTGTGTGTGTGTGTGTGTAAGAACTTGAATGTCCAAATATTTAGGTAAAGTACTGTGACTGTGCTTGACTTTCAAATACTTAGGCAAAAATAAAATTAAATAGGGGGAAAGTAACAATTATTAAACCTAATGAAGACAGGTATTCATTATATTATCCTGGTTTTCTATTATTTGGAAATCTTTATTTTAAAACAAACTTTTTATGACTAAGTATTGGTTATATTTACTTTCTTACAGAGAAATCTGGGCTCGATTTCTAGCTTTTGAAAGTAATATTGGTGATTTAGCTAGTATACTCAAGGTGGAGAAAAGGCGTTTTACAGCATTCAGAGAGGAGTATGAGGGCAAGGAGACAGCCCTACTGGTGGACAGATACAAGTTCATGGACCTCTATCCTTGTTCTGCAAGTGAACTCAAAGCACTGGGCTATAAGGTATGTACTCAGCACCAAGTACAATATATGCTCTGTCTCCACTTCCCTGGGGTTTTTTAAGAGTTCCTGGATAATTTCCATTCTAAGATCAGTTCTTTACTATGTTGCTAATAAAACAAAAAATCATTGTTTTGTTGTTGTTTATGAATATCAAAAGTAACAAAAAATGAAAATTAAATGTTTGAGATAGAGAAAGTAAATGCTTTCATGTGTACCTGGAACTTGGTGCCTTATGTCTGATGGATGATGGAGAAAGTCTTACCCTCTGTTTTTTGAAACATTCTTATCACCTGATGAATATTTTTGATGGAGCTTAAACTAAATGTATTTGCTGGTGCATATTTTGTCAAGACATCATGAAGGGACATGGCCAGGCATGGTGGTACACTCACAACTGTAGGCCTAGATCTAGAAAGGGGAGGCAAGAGGACTGCAAACTGGAGGCTGTACAATCAAAACAAAACCACAGCTTTCCAAATGCATGCTGTTCCTTGACAGATCTGTAGCTTTCGACCGAAGCCCCTGGGGGAACTGGCTTCTCTAAAAGTGGACCTCATCTGTGTAGATGACTGACCCATAAGAAAGCTACTAGTCCCTGAACCCAAATGCTTTTGAAGCCTCAGGAATAGTCCTTGTGCAAAACACCATTGGTCCCTCATTGTTGGCCTTTCTATGCCCTGGGCATGAACAAAGGTCAAGGGGGAAACTCACCTGAGTCTTAGGTTGGTCCCTGTAAATCACCTGGCAATCGGATGTTCTTGGCCATCATCCTTTTCCTCAGCGCCCTCTTTTGTCCTGAGTCTCACTCTGTGTCTGAACTAGACTACAAACTTTGAGAGAAATTATACATAATTTAGCTTTAGGCCTTTTCTTTGATGGATGCGCCAATTCTGCACCAGCCCCGTAACCCTATTCTGAATCAAAGGATTCCTAATAACCCACATTTTACTGTTAGAAAATGAACAGTTTCTACCTCTACTTTACTTCTCAGTGAACACCACAGACATTTTAAGACTTATTTAAGAATTATTAGAAAAGGCCAATTTTTTCTAGGATAAAGTGATTTTAAAGAGTTGAATGAAAATAAAGAGAGCCAGCCAGGCGGTGGTGGCGCACGCCTTTAATCCCAGCACTCGGGAGGCAGAGGCAGGCGGATCTCTGTGAGTTCGAGGCCAGCCTGGGCTACCAAGTGAGTCCCAGGAAAGGCGCAAAGCTACACAGAGAAACCCTGTCTCGAAAAACCAAAAAAAAAAAAAGAAAAGAAAAGAAAGAGAGCCAGCAAAGCTTAGTGGGTAAAGGAGCCTGCCACCAAGCCTGGTGACTTGCGTTCAATCCCTGGAACCCACATGATGGAAGGAGAGAACCAACTCCCATCAAGTTAAACTCTGTGCACCTATATGCATGATACACACACATAAATATAATTTAAAACAATTTGTTGGCCAGACAAGTAATTGCCAGGTTTGCATACTTTTTTTTTTTTTTTGGTTTTTTGAGACAGGGTTTCTCTGTGTAGCTTTGCGCCTTTTCCTGGATCTCGCTCTCTAGACCAGGCTGGCCTCGAACTCACAAAGATCCACCTGCCTCTGCCTCCCGAGTGCTGGGATTAAAGGCGTGCGCCACCACCGCCCGGCTGGTTTGCATACTTTTAATCCCAACATTCCGGAGACATAGGCAGTGTATCTCTTATCACTGTAAATTCAAAGCCAGCCTGCCAGAGATACATAGTAAAATCCTGTCTCAAAAACAGAAAACAAAAAAAAAAAAAAGAAAGAAAGAAAGAATATTTTGACTATTTCAAACTAGAGCTACTTTTTTTTGGTGGTTTTTTTTTGTTGTTGTTGTTGGTTTTTTTGGTTTTTTTTTTTTTTTTTTTGGTTTGGTTTGGTTTGGTTTCTTTGAGACAGGGTTTCTCTGTGTAGCTTTGGAGCCTGTCCTGGAACTCGCTCTATAGACTAGGCTGGCCTTGAATTCATAAGGCATGCACCACCACCGCCCAGTGAGCTACTTTTTAATATAAATTTCCAGCCTGTGTTTCCACTTCCACTTTGTATGTGGGTAGAACTAGAGCACTTTACCATGTGGTCTTCAGTGGTATAGTGAGTTGTGCACCAGAGTGAGCAATTTACTGTGCTACTCAGTTAGATCTGCCCACATAATAGCAAGGTCACCACTGTGTCAGAGCAGATTTGAAGACTGAAATGGATAGGGCCTCTTAACTGTCCTGTCCTCTGACATACCTTGGAGAGGGTCCTACTAGAGCTGAAAAGGTCAGAGGTGGGCTCCCAATCCTCGATCTACTTCCTGTTAGCTATGTGATCCTTCTGAGCTTCAGCCCGTGCCGTGAATGTGAACTGATTGCCTCAAAGAGATAAATACAGTCTGGCTAAAACAGCCTGACAAATGAGGGCGCTCAGTATGCGTTCCTTTTCTCCTCAACCATTTTAAGGACCTTCACTGTATTAGGAAGATGCTATTAGCCAGGATAGGTGCAGAGAATCCTTATCTTGGCTTTCATGAAGCAAGACTTCACTTAACCCAGGCTCTTCACTTTAACTGAGATGTTATTCAATTCCAATGGAAGAGAAGTATCAAAAGTCTAAATCTCAGCTGGGCATGGTGGCACACACGTTTAATCCCAGCACTCAGGAAGCAGACCAGGTGGATCTCTGTAAGTTCGAGACCCTCCTGGTCTACATACTGAGTTCCAGGACAGCCAGGGCCACATAGTGAGACCCTGTCACAAACAAACAAAAATCTAAATCTTGAATTTTCCTTCAAATTACTCCATCCTCTCTTTGGTGCCCATTCCTACAACTCTTTCTGAAAAGGCTTGTATCTATCCTGTGAGGACATTGCCTGGAGACAGTCCAGTGATTCTTAGCTGGGGTTGAGATAAAACTTTTTAAAGTCAACCTTCAAAGCCAACGGCTTCCCTTGTTGAATACTGAACAATATGTATCATCATGAGATTTCCTGCTTATCCTTCTCCGTGCTTCCTGTGCTTATAACCCAGTTATTCTTCCTGTAGCCTCAAGACTATAGAACTACACAATACTCTGTAAGACCCTTCTCAGGTCTAGGATCTTCTGTTCTGCATTTTCAGGATGTCTCCCGTGCTAAGCTAGCAGCTATAATTCCAGACCCAGTTGTAGCTCCTTCCATAGTGCCTGTCCTGAAAGATGAAGTGGATAGAAAACCAGAGTACCCTAAGCCAGACACTCAGCAGATGATTCCATTTCAGCCACGACATTTAGCACGTAAGACCCAGTACTGAGACCTCGGTTTGTTTGATTTCAATCCAAGGTGTGGGGGGGGATGTAACCTGGCCTTTTCCACTGTAGGTTAATTGTTAGGCTTAGGTTCACAGTGACCAGTGACTTGACAGTAATCCTTGAACCAGATGAGCTAAGAATTAAAAAAAAAAAAGCAGCGCTGAGCGCAGCAGATTCCAGTCGCCGATTTCCCAGTGGCAGTTCTCATAAAAGCTGCCGTGTGCAGATTATTGAGCAGCTGGAGACACACTGCGGTCAGTCGTGTTGTCTGCACCACAGCTGTGAATCTTAGGAGCCCCTCTGTGACCAAGACCTTCTGATTCAGTGTGCTGTTGAAAAACAGGATTGCTAAGCGTGTGTAACTCAAAGTAGTGACAAAAATGTCCTTTAGTCCAGCCCTGACTTGCTTTACATGAAGTCACTTGTCTGCTTCCCGGGGCCTGTGAGACTGCCACTGCGCTTCCTGTCTGGCCCATTTCAGTTGGTCACGGGGGAAAGCACTGAAACCCTTTCGTAAGTGTGGAGAGGAAAGCCGCAGGGACGTAGACAGTTGCTGTGTGCAGGCCACTTGATTTCACTTGCTTGTGTCAAAACTGCCCCACTTGTTTCATGCCCGCCTTCTCCCTCAGCCCCAGGCTTACACCCCGTCCCCGGTGGAGTGTTTCCAGTGCCTCCTGCAGCTGTGGTTCTGATGAAACTGCTCCCTCCTCCTATCTGCTTCCAGGTGAGTTCACTGTACACACTGGCTCTGTGGGCCACAGTCATTGTGTGCTTTTCCTCTTACAGAATGGGAAGTACAAAATAGTTAACTTGTCAGCTAACTGAGATTAAATGTATTCATGTCATAATAGGGTCCTTTTGTACAAGTGGATGAACTGATGGAAATTTTCCGAAGATGCAAGATACCAAACAGTGAGTAATAGGAGCTCCATTTCAGTGTGGAGTCCACATTACTGTTTCCCAAGGAGGAAGGATTGTTCTCTCCCATTGAGGTCTCTAAAACCAGTTACCCAGGCTGCAGCAGTACTGTGACACCCTGGAGTGAAGTGGGCATATCCTGATCTAATGTCACCAGATCCTAGCATGCGAATGCACTGTCCGACCTGTCTTGTCACGCTCCTGGTTCACAGCAGCGGTGACATATTCCATGCTGAGCAGAGTGCTTGCTCTTCTGCGGCACACCGTTGCAAGCATCCTGCCCTGTCTTTTGCTCACCCCGTAGCTGTCGAGGAGGCTGTGAGGATCATCACTGGTGGGGCCCCGGAGCTGGTTGTGGAAGGCAATGGCCCGGTGGAGAGTAGCGCTGTGCTCACCAAGGCTGTCAAAAGACCCAACGAGGACTCAGATGAAGACGAAGAAAAGGGGGCTGTGGTCCCCCCCGTTCATGACATTTACAGAGCGCGGCAGCAGAAGCGAATACGATGAGGAGCTTCAAGACCTGCCCGCCTCTGAGAGAAAAGACTCTACCCAGGGTTCCTTTTTGCCTCTTAAGTCATACGTTTGAAAGAAACAGTGCTTTGTTACAAGGGTTTTGGAAACAAAGTTGTATTGTCATTGGTGCCTCTATCATCTGGTTCTTGAGAAAAAAACAAGCCTGTGTGGATTTTGAATATGAAACAGACCTATCCTCTAAGAAAGATTAGGTTTTAAATAATATGAGAACAGTACAAAATGGCAAAGCCACATCTTGTTCCTCTTCAAGGCTTCTTGTATGTGCCACTTGAAGATTTGTGAGTTTTCCACAGTTTTATTTTAAAAACTGGATGGCTTATGATTGCAGAATATTTTCACATTTTCTGAAAAACAGTTGTTCTCAGTTTGCTTATGTAGTCCTGCCTGTTTGTTTTTATTTATGGCAGAATATATGGCATCTGTTTTGTAGTTTACAATTTTTAAAAAGGTCCTTTGAAAAAATAAAGGACCTCAAAAGCATGCCTCCTCCTGTTTCTTTGTGTATGTGTGTGTGCACATGCCTATTTGTGTATGGGGGGAGGGGTGGGCCCATACATGCACACAGAAGCCAGTGGAGGACCTCGGTTGTCTTCCTCTATAACTGGTATTCCCTTGAGACAGACACTGTTTCTCACTGAACCGGAAGCGTACCTTTTTTGTTTGGCCAGAGGGTTCCTAGGGTCTGCCTGTCTCTGCCCCCAGTGCTGAGGTTATAGGACTGGCTTTTTATGTAGGTGCTAGGGACCCAGATTCCGATCCTCAAGCCCTCTACCCACTGGCCATCTCCCCAATAGTTCTGCTTCTTCAGATTTTATGATCATAGATACAGACACTATATTCTTCATCTAATACCGTTTACATTAAGTGTTAACAGTATGTTGAAAAGTCATTTTCTGTTTTGTTTTGGTTTTTTGATACTTATAGGAAACATTTTTAAGAGACAAATTAAGGGCTGAGGATGAAGTAGGTTGAGTGTTTCCCTAACATGGTAGTACATGTCTGTAATCCTAGCCCTTGGGAGGTAGCAGAAGCAAGAATTAAAGGTCATCCTATATTGACTTCAAGGTTATCCTGGGATGAAGGGGTTTGGGGTGGGGAGAGCATGAGCCTGTACAAGCAGTGTGGCCACTGAGAGACAACCAATCTCAGAAAACAGAACATCAAAGAAATGGGAACAAATTAAGCATTTTGTAAATATTTAAATATGAATGCCATTTCCCCAACGCTGAAGGAGATTGAGGTTTTTGCTTCTTTTGTTTTTTGGGTTTTTGTTTGTTTTGCAGTTGAAGAAAGACATTTATTGGGATGAGGAAGCACACATGTAACAGACACACAAGAAAAAAAGACTCTGTCGACTGAGACATTTTTACTTATCGAATTTTTATTCTTGTGTGTGTGTGCCACATGTGCAGTGGGTCCCTGGGAACAGGAGTCACGTGTGCTTACAGGCTTATACCCACTGGACATGAGTGCTGGGAACTGAAATTGATCCTCTGCAAAAGCAGCAAGTGCTCTTGGCCACTGAGCCATCTTTCTAGCCTCCTCTTCTTTTTAGTGATTTATTTTTATCTCTCTATCTCTGTCTCTCTCTTTCTGTCACTGTGTGTGTGTGTGTACATATACTGTATTCATGCAGTACCCATGAACACCAGAAGAGGGTGTCAGATTCCCTGGGACTAGAGTTACAGTTAGTTATGAGCCCCCTGATATAGGTGTTGCGAACTCTGGTCCTCTACAAGAGCAAGAAGTGCTCTTAATTGACATCTCTCCAATCCCTACTTCATCTTTGTTTTTTGAAACAGGGTCTATATAGTCCTGGCTGTCCTGGAGCTCCTTGTGTAGATCAGGAGGCTGGTCTTGAACTCCCATGGATCCAACTGCTTCTGCCTCCCAAGTGCGAAGATTAAAGGTGTGTACTACTAAGCCAGGCTTTGACATCTTTCTTTTTTTCTTTTTTTTTTTTTTAAAGATTTATTTACTTATTATGTATACAGTGTTCTGTTTGCATGTGTCCCTGCAGGCCAGGAGAGGGCGCCAGATCTCATTACAGATGGCTGTGAGCCACCATGTGGTTGCTGGGGATTATACTCGGGACCTCTGGAAGAACAGCCAGTGTTCTTAACCTCTGAGCCATCTCTCCAGCCCGCATCTTTCTTAAAAGCAATGTCAGTATGAAATTCTTTAAGGACTCATTATCTCATTCTCTATTGAAATATATTTCAAAAGGTACTTACATATATTTTTCTCATGAGCTAGAGATCATCTAAGAGACTAAAGTTAATTACCCAGTCAGGCCGTGGTGACACGTGCCTTTAACCCCAGCACGCTGGAAGAAGCAGAGGCGGGTGGATCTGTGAGGCCAGCCTGGTTTACAGAGCGAGTTACAGGACAGCCACACAGAGAAACCCTGTCTTGAAGGAAAAAACAAAAAACAATAAAGCAAATTATAGTGAGGGAAAACACATCAGAAGACTACATTTTGCTCCTTGGTTTCTACCAAGGAAACAGACCTCCCCTTGATGCATTTCCAGAAAAGCTACTTCTACAGAAAACTAACTGGGCCTTAAAGGGCCATATAGTTCAGAAAGAAAGATGAAACCCAGGAAGGAAGGGAGTAACACACAAAAATAACAAAAACAGAAACCAAAGTAGGATGGAGCTGCGGGGTTAAACTCATATACTGAGAACACAACTCAACTTATAATTTGAATTCAGATGTGATTAAATAATCCTGTGGTTAAAACTCAGCTTCCCTGGGCAGCAGTGGCGCACGCCTTTAATCCCAGCACTCGGGAGGCAGAGCCAGGCGGATCTCTGTGAGTTCGAGGTCAGCCTGGTCTACAGAGTGAGATCCAGGACAGGCTCCAAAGCTCCACAGAAAAACCCTGTCTTAAAAAACCAAAACCAAAACAAACAAACAAAAAACTCAGCTTCAAACTGTTTCTTTTACTACCATACTTGAAACAAGATGTCACTAATGTATTGCCAAACCTAGCAAAGGAAAACTAGAAAAAAAAAATGTGAAACAAAAACACAAATAAAACCTCTGTCATCCCACAAGAGGCTGAGGCTAGAGGATTTCCAGAGTGTGAGGTCAGCCCTGGCCTACACAGTAGGCTCCATGTTAGACCAAGCTGCAGGAAATAACACTCTCACCAAAAAACCAAAACCTATTTTTGCCAGCATTTCTACTGGACTGTGGTTAGGATGTAAATGTTAAGAGTTCACTTACATAGTAGTAAATAGTTCATTGATTCTGTTTTAAAAAGGTATTTCTGAGCCGGGCGGTGGTGGCGCACGCCTTTAATCCCAGCACTCGGGAGGCAGAGCCAGGCGGATCTCTGTGAGTTCGAGGCCAGCCTGGGCTACCAAGTGAGTTCCAGGAAAAGGCGCAAAGCTACACAGAGAAACCCTGTCTCGAAAAACCAAAAAAAAAAAAAAAAAAAAAAAGGTATTTCTGAGGCTGGAGAGGTAGCCCAGTGGTTAAGAGTACAGACTGCTATTCCAGAGGCTCCAAGTTCAGTTCCCAGCACCCATAACCACCCATAACTCCATACCTTCTGATCTCCGAGGACACTCGTGTACACACATAGATACAGATACACAAAAATTAAATCTGCGCAGGATTAACTACTTCTACCCTAAAGCAAACCCCATTTAGAGCGGTAGCTTCCAGTGTCAGGGTTAGCTTTGAAGAGATTGATACATTTTTTTTATATTTTAGGTTTATTTTATGTGTAGGAGTGATGTGCTTTCTCACATATGTATGTCTGACATGTGTGCCTGGTGTCTGCAGAGGCCCGAGGACGCTGTATCCTCTGGAGCTGGAGTTAAGGACGGTTGTGAGCCACTGTGTAGGTGCTGGGAACTGAACCTGGGTCCTCTGCAAGGGCAGCCCATGCTCTCAGCACTGAGCCATCTCTCCAGCCTCATACATTTTAAGAGTTTCAGACAAAAGTAACAAGTAACTTGTTGCTTGTTACCAGGTACCATGTTATTAAATAAATCTTAAGTATTCAATGCAGATGTCAGTTCACCAAGCATCAGAGCTACTAGGAAGAAGGCTAGGCCGAGTGGTATATGGTGTGTATGCCCGCACTTCCAGATGTTTGGGAGGCCCCAGCAGGAAGATAGCCAAAGCCCGGAGTTCAAGGACAGCTGTTGTAGCTGGAAACAGCTCAGTGGGTAAGAGCACTGGCTGCTCTTGTAGAGGACAGGTTTGGATCCCAGCACCCATGCAGAGGTTCACAACCAAGTTCTAGGGGATCTGATGCCTCTTCTTACCCTCACGGGCTACTGCAAACGTGGTGCACACACATGCACTCAGGCACACATGCATGTGCACATAGAACTTTTTTTCCTTTTTTGGTTTTCCGAGACAGGGTTTCTCTGTGTAGCTTTGCGCCTTTCCTGGAACTCACTCTGTAGACCAGGCTGGCCTCGAACTCACAGAGATCCGCCTGGCTCTGCTTCCGAGTGCTGGGATTAAAGGCGTACGCCACCACCGCCCAGCAGAAATATTTTTTTAAAGCAACTGTAATTTGTAAAATATCCCTAGTCGGAGCACTTGCCACAGTTCTGTTTTGAGCATGCCAACAGTGCTTCAGATAACAAAGGCAGAAGCTGGGCGTGGTGGCACACCCCTTTGATCCCAGCACTTGAGGGACAGGACTTCTGTGAGTTCAACACCAGACAGGGTTACAATAGTGAGACCCCAAACGGAAAGACCTGTGGGCTGGAGACAGGTTCACTCACCGGCTTCTCTTGGAGAGGACCCAGGTTTGATTCCCAGTACCCACATAACAGCTCACAATGACCATCTGTAACTCCAGTTCTAGAGGATCCAGTGCCTTCTGGCCTCTGCAGGACTGCACGCACACGGTGCAGAGATGTACAGGCAAAATACCCATACATACAAAATAGTAAAATTAAACAAAACAGAGACCTAAAAACGGTTAGGTTTCAAGGAAGTGAAACCTGATTGCTGTTAACACTGGACACACACGTCTTCTAAAAATCAAGTGGCACCATCGTGACAGGCCTACAGATTCGCTCTGCTTCTTGAGGTCAGAGGGCCATACATTAAAGACAAGTGTAACAGAAAACCTACATGAGGGCATTATTAAAGTTCCTGAGATTTATTTCTAGAACCATCTATTTCTGAAGGTACTAGTGAGAACAATTTCTACACTTACTTTTGTGTATGAATGCTTTGCCTGCATGTGTGCATGTGCATGCTTGGAGCCGCAGAGGTCAGGTCTCCCAGAACAGGAATTATGGATGGTGTGAGCTGCCGTGTGGGTGCTGGGAACCAAACCGGGGTCTTTTGCAAAGAACAAGTGCTCTTAACTGCTGAGCCAACTCTAGCCCTAAGAAGTAAATTTAATAGATAATAAATACAGCTTAGAGGCTATTAAGTTTCAAGATTATCCCCTCACCCTGACCATGACATTGCTGTGAAAACTGACCAAGAAAGCTCGTAATGCGAAGCCTGGTGAGCAGCCGCCAACACTAGTGTAGGTGGGCTGTGAGACAAGTGCCTTTGAACGTGAGGCTCAGAGCCAGCATCAGTCAGCATCACCCGCCCATCTGTTCCCTCCCGCATCACTCATTCACATAAGAGTGGGGATGGGCAGAATCACACAGGTAGAGACGGTTGTCTGGAGGTGAAGAAAGCCTGGCGTTCACTACCAGAGATGGTGGAAGTAAATGCCAGTCCTAATGCAGGCTCAGGAAGGAAGCCTGCCCTAGAGGCCTGTAAATAAAATGTGCACAACTAAAGAAAGTCTGGATCCCATTGAATCTTGGTACTAAGCAGAAGTATACCTAAAGGAAGAGGCTACTTTGCTGACAATGAAGACATTTATAGGCCCTTCTCATGCACAAAGCACTCTAATACCTATTATCCAACTCAGGCCCCACAGCAACAGTATCAGCAGCATTCCCATTTTATAGATGGAGATACTGAGGCCTAAAGGAGAAGACAACCACATGAAAAAGACCCAAATGTTGTGTGATATTTTGATCATTTTCTGACATGCTTGGAGTCGGAGGGCAGGGGAGGGCAGAGCTAGCCACTAGCTGATCAAAATTAACCACAGAGGTTTTGGAGGACCGAGGAAAGCTAGGACAGGAAGTAGTAAGGCAGGGCGGAGAGAGATCTCCACCCCTTTTGGAGGAAGGTAGGAGAGGACTGGTGGCTTCTCTGCTTCTCTTATTCTTCAGGTTCTCCCGATATCTAACTCCTGAATTTTTATTGATTAAAGAATAGTTAGAGTAACGCTTCACCTAAACCAGATCTGAATCAGCACTGTCCACCATCCTGTTACAGATCGTCAGGGAGGAAGAGAGCAAATGACCATGGTTGTTGCTTCATTCTCAAGGTGGAAATAGGGCATTTGACAAGTTAGTATATAACCGAGAACAGATTCCTGATTTTTTTTTTCTCACTATGTGGCCCTGGCTGAACAGGAACTCTCTTTGTAGATCAGTCTGGACTTGACTCGAAGAGATCCCTCTGCCTCCACCTCTCCATTACACCTGGGATTGAAAGTGTGCTCCATTACACACCTCGCTCACTTAACACAGCTAATCAGTAACACATGTATCAGTATGGTTCTTACCTGAAATGTATTTATATTGGGTTGTGTGCTGTGTGGTGGTCTTTCTTTATGCTGTGAATATGTGTTGCTCTCATTGGTTGGTAAATAAAGCTGTTTTGGCCGATAGTCAGGCAGAATAAGGTTAGGCATACAATCAAACTGGTGATGAAAGGTGGAGTCGGGGCAGGTGCCAGTCAGTCGCCAAGGAAGCAAGATGTGTAGAAAATGAGGTAACAAGCCAGGAACCACATGGCAAAGTATAGAAAAGAAATATGAATTAATTTAAATGTAAGAGTTAACTAGTAATAAGCCTGAGCCATTGGCCTAACATTTATAATTAATATAAGCCTCTGAGTGATTATTTGGAAATGGCAGTGGCATGGGGCAGGACAGAGAAAAGCCTCCATTTACAGTTGCATAGCTAGAGAATCCCATCTGCTGCTTCAAATTTAGTAAAAAATGAACCCAAAACACCTGACTGAGAATCCACTCACCTTTCCACCCAAGTGAGAGCCAAGGAGTCTGCAGCTACTGCTCTTGCTATTCATGACTATCAGCTCTAAAAGGCTGGGTGGTGCTGATTGTGCCCGCTTCTGCCCAGCTGTGGTTGAAGCACCAACTAAACAGCAGTCTCACAAAAAGACACGTCTCCATAAATCTGTTAAGGAATTAAGTGAAATCCAACTATCACGAAGCTTTTAAGGATGAGGGCCTTATGCTGCTCGAGAAGCATTCTACCACTGAGCTATGTCATCGAACCTGCAAATAACTGGTGAATGATTGAGTAAATGACCATCTGCTGGGGAAGTGCGTGCGTGCATGCGTGCATGCATGTGTGTGTGGCCGGGGGCCCAGGGCTTCATGCTAGAGGAGCATTCTACACCTAATACAACCCACAGTAAATGTTGAATAATGTTTGAGTAAATGACCTAAGTGATTTCTTCTGGCTCTCACTGTTAATCCTATGAGGTGCTCAGAAAGAAAATTAGGTAAATTACTTTCACAAAGCAATACATGATTCCGTGAATACCATGGCAATGAACCACATCTCTTTTGTTCCCAACAAAACTCCAGCAGCAGAAAACACACGAGTGCTGAGCTGGGAGTCCGTAAAGGTCTTTATTTATGCATCAAAATTTCAAGTTGCCCAGTCTCAACCCCACCAGTTTAGGAACCAGGACGGGGGAAAGTGTTAACTCTTAGCAGCATTTTAGGGATTTAGAAGAACGCTATGTGAAGCGTGAACCTAATTAGTCTTATCAATAAAAACCAGGAGTCAAATATCGGGGTGTTAGCCTGAAAGATCAGAGAAGCCGAGGAGCGGCCACTAGTGACTTCTTACCTCTCCGGATCCTCAGACCAAAAGGGACCCACCTCATCACTTCCTCTGCCTCCCCTGGGATTAAAGGCAGGAGCCACCACCACCTGGCCTCTACGGTTAACTAGTGGCCAGCTCCATCTTCTGATCCCCGACAAGTTTTATTTGTCAGAACACAAAACACCACACAACAGCTCTGTGAAGTGGTGACTGCATCTTCTGCATCAGAGGGAAGGGAGGCTCTGTTCCTCATCCTGGGAGGGAGTAAAAGTTCCAAACAGGATGAAGCAGGCCAACAGTGCTGCATCCAGGTAAGGGGCGGGCGTCTCAGCCTCAACAGCACAGACACCAGTGAGCTCTCCTCAAACCTTCCCCTGGCCTCATTGAACACACCCTAAGAGATGAGCTGTTCTTTTAAAGTGCTCTCATCTAAAATGCAGCCAGGCTGCCCTGTTAGAGTGACCAGGGGTTCTGGAGCCTGAGACATGAGGGTACATTTGATTCTCATTCTCTCTTCTCTCTCTCTCTCTCTCTCTCTCTCTCTCTCTCTCTCTCTCTCTCTCTCTCTCTCCTAGTATCAAACTTTCTTTTTTTCTTTTTGTTTTTCGAGACAGGGTTTCTCTGTGTAGTTTTGATGCCAGTCCTGGATCTCACTCTGTAGACCAGGCTGGCCTTGAACTCACAGAGATCCGCCTGGCTCTGCCTCCCAAGTGCTGGGATTAAAGGTGTCACACCACCACCGCCCAGCCTAATATCAAACTTTCAATCCTCATGTCTCAGCTACCCAAATGCTGAGATGACAGGCAATTACATTCAGTCCCGCTTTTTTTTTCCAATTTGCCATATCTCTATAGATTAGAAGTCCTTTAATAATGATCTTATCATTTCTGCCTGAGTTCCTACAAGCAGATCCAAGTCCTTTGTATAAATCCTGGGACTAGACTAGAGAGATGGCTCAGTGTTTACTGAGTACTGGCTGTTCTTCCAGTGGACCTGGGTTCGATTCCCAGCACTAACAAAGCAGCTAACAACTGACTCCAGTTCCAGATCTGATGCTCTCTTCTGGTATTTCAGGCACCACATACCTGGTGCACAGAATTACATACAGGCAGAACACCAGTACCCACCTCAAACACCCAAAGCAAGACCTGTTCTAACAGTGCTGCCTCTGATCCTTCCACCTGGCATGCCTACCCCACCGCAGACCCTAAAGTCTATTTAACTCTCCTACAAACACGACTACCACACAGCCTTGAGCAGAAGGCTCAGAGCAAACACCTGCTCAGACCGAAACGGGGCCTCCGCCCCGCGTCACACAGGAACAATTACCAGAGCCATTTTCAGTAGCTTCCAAGTCATGTCTATGCTCTTGTCCAGAAGTCTCTGTTACTACTGAACGATTTGGGGTTTGGTACCAAGGATCAAATCTGCCATCTTGAACATGCTAGTCTAGCTCTTTACCACTGATCTACACCTCCAGGGCTCTAGTTCCTCTTCCAGACAATCTGTCCTGAAGCCTAAATGGTAACACTGTTTTCTTTTGTATTTTGAGAAACAGTCTCATTTAGCACAAACTGGCTTCAGACGTGCTAATAGCCAACACTGGCCTTGAACTCCTAACCCTCTTGCCTCCACCTCCTAGGTGCTGGTATTTCAGGTGTTAGCAGACACATCCGGCTAGACTTTAATGACTTACTAGTCAGGTGTGGTGGCAATTTCTGAGTTCCAGGCTAGCCTGGTCTACATAGGGAGTTCTAGGGCAGCCAGGGCTACACGGAAATAATAATCTGAGCACGTAATATAGCATACTTTCATTATTTATTTTTGAGACAGGTCTCACTATGCATCCCTCGATAGCCTGGAAAGTCACTATGTAGACCAGCCTGGCCTTGAACTCATGGAGATCCACCTTCTCCTGCCTCTGGAGGCACATTCAGCACATTATTTTACTTGGAAACAAAAATCAGCATTAGAGTAGTTTGCAGCATGTATTTGGAGAAATCATCCTCAATACAGCCATTCTTTTTCTTTTTCAGGTGGGGTCTTGCTATATACCCCAGGCTAGCCTTCTGCCTCAGCCTCTGAAGCGTTGGGATTTCAGGTGTACTCCCCCAGGCTAGGTTTACTATGCCCTCTGACCTGCATCCTGTCATCACTGCATAGTTTTCAGAGTGAATGTTCCTTTTGTCTGATGCCCAGGGAAGCTGACTGGAGATGTTCCAGTCTAAAATACACACAGTAGTGCATGTACTACCCCCACCTCCCACCCCCGCCCCAGACAGAGTCCCTCTGTGTAACTTGGAGCCTGTCCTGGAACTCGCTCTGTAGACCAGCTGGCTCCTTAGACCAGGCTGGCCTCAAACTCACAGAGATCCGCCTACCTCTGCCTCCCAAGTGCTGGGATTAAATGAGTGCATCACCACTGCCTGGCTTACTTTTTTTTTTTCTTTCTTTCTTTTATTTATTTTTTTTTTAACAGATCATCTGTACCACATCCAAAGCACTCTCATGGTCATATGGTGTGTCGGGAATTCTGGTCACTCAAATTCCTTAAGAATTCTGCTCAAATACTGGGGAGTTTTCTTCCTTATCTAGATTAGTGAGGGTGGGCTATTTTATCTGAAATACTTAAATCTAATTTCTGAATTAGAATTTCATCAGCACATTTGTGTATTCATCACAGTGGATTATTCTCTTCTTTCCTGTTATACTAAACTATATACATCTATCTATTAAGGATTAAAAGTAAAAGGATTTAGACTTTCTTTAGACTTCATACATAAGTGTGGTCATTTTTCTGTTTTTCGAGACAGTGTTTTTCTGTGTAGCTCTGGCTGTCCTGGAACTCATTCTGTAGACCAGGCTGGCCTTGAACTCACAGAGATCCACCTGCCTTTGCCTCCTGAGTGCTGGGATTAAAGGTGTGTGCCACCACTGCCCAGCATGTTGTCTTGCTTTTGAAGGAGGCTCTCACTATGTAGTCCAGCTTAGCAAGTTCAATTTACAATTCTGTTGCCTCAGCCTCCCTAGAGCTAAGATTACAGGCACATGTCACCATGCCTGGCTCCATAAGCCTCAGCTGCTGCCATCCTGGCTCCGGAACACTTCTGTAGAAAGAACAATATTTCTGTCCTTGTTCTTTTAAGGTGGAGTCTTTATTACCCAGGCTGCTCCTGAGTTCCTGGGCACAATCCTCCTACCTTTCAGGTAGCTGAAGTTACAAGGGCTTATGGCTTCTCAATGCCTGCTGTGTGTGTGTGTGTGTGTGTGTACATTTTTCATTGTTTAAATGCAAGAGATCATACCAGAGCCTTGTCCATGCTAGGCAACCAGTAACCAGTGTACTACATCCCAAGCCAACAAATAAGCTTTTACAAATCAAGTTCTATCCCGTGGGTATGGCGGCAGAAGCCTGTAATCCCAGCACGTGTGAAGCAGAGGCAGGAGGGTTGATGCAAGTCTGAGTCCACTTGTCCTACAAAACAAGTTCCGGGCCAGCCAGAGGTGTATATATATATATAGAGAGAGAGACGCTGTTTCAAAAATAATCATGATAATAAAAAATAAGACAAAGTAAATTATCAAGTAACTCTGCTGTAGAACAAAAGGGCTCTGAACGCTGGCTCGGCTGGACCCAAGTAGCAATAAATGGATAGAGGTGGAGATGAGTGGGGTAGACACTGTAAGGCTATAGATGGCCTCGTCACAAAACATCCACAGGGGCCAGGCATTAGAGGCACGTGCCTTTAATCCCAGCACTCAGGAGGCAGAGGCAGGGGGATATCTGTGAGTTTAGGCAAGTCAGGACTACAGAGCTAGTTCCAGGAAAATCAGAGCTACATGGAGAAACTTGGTCTTGAAAAAAGAAAAACAAAACCCCTCCCAGGAAGAGTAGTGGGAGGAAGGCTGGGAAGCAATGGAACAAGCCATGGCTTATGACTGTCAGCATGGAGTGTCTGAGAAAGAACGAGCCACAGGAGAGACAGGCCCCAGGCTCCTTGGGAGGACCGGCTCCTCCAACCGAGGCAGCAGGAGCCGAGACAGTGGCAGCCAACTGATGGAAGCTAAGTGCTACCTGTAAACTCAAGAGAACGAGAGCTTCTTGAGTTTGTAAACTTGCCCTCGTAAATACAGTCCTCAAAACAGAACTCAGTGCATTCTTCAGCGAGTCTTTCCAACAGCGACACAGGAACCAGCGCTATTAAACAGGAGTGTACCACATGCCATTCTCCACAGCAACGGCACTGCGAGAGCGGGGATCCAAGGAGAGGAGCCGGTGCCGTGCAGCTGTGCCCTCAGGAGCGGAGGAGCAGCTTACTGAGGATTACGTCATAGTAAGGGCAGAACACCATCTTGTTATAGTTGACCAGGCGCACAAATTTCACTGCAACTTCTTCCAGCTCTTTCTGAATGGGACCCAATCCCCCTGGCACTGTAGACAACAGCTTCTGATGACCAGAGGCAAGGTATGTCTCCAAGAAGGTAAAAACTCGGGACTCTGTGGTGGAAAGAAGAGTGATCAGGGGTGTCTCCTTCAGGGTGACACTGTACACGTCCGATTCGGTGCCAGTTACTTTAGTCATCACTTTCTGGAGGAGGCCTTTCCTAGTCACCCCAGATCAGATGTGCAGAACTTTGCAGTTCAGCGGGGAAGAACACATATATGCACACAGGGAGTCTGCAGCATTGGCCTGCTCTGCTCTCAGAGGAGCAGGCCCCTGAGGCTAACACTGGCCATGGCCACAGGGCACACACGCACAAAGAAAGGAAAGTAAGGCAGGAACAAGTTCGAATCTGGGGCTGGAGAGATGGCTTGCCCTAAGAGCACTGGCCTCTGAACACACACACACACACACACACACACACAAATAAATCTAGGCTGGGCATGGCAGCACATGCCTTTAATACCAGCAGAGGTAGATGGATCTCTGTGAGTTAAAGGCCAGCCAGACCTACAGAGACCTTGTCTCAATAAACAAACAGAATCTCAGAAAAAAATGGTTCGGAAAAAGGAAAGAGGGTTGAATGTGCACCTCCATGGTGGAGTGCATGGCCCTGAGTTCAATTTCCATAACTGAAAAGGTCAGAAGGAAAGAGAAGGACGAGTCCTGTCCCACCACCTCATGCTCTGTCTTTCATGGCTCAGCATAGGCTTCCTTCTTTGATGCTCACAGTGGAAGACCAGAGCAGTCATCTCGTTGATACTGTTTAGCCATTCTAGAGACATGAATGAATTTTTCAAACTGCCTGCCCTGCCTTCTGAACTGGGGTACACTCTCAAGTACAAACTGGTACCTTTGGACCCACAAACAAAAAGCACACTGACAGCTGGGTCCTACCCCTCTCCATTCCTAAAGGGATCTGGATCTGGTTCTCCTGAAGTTCCCAGTGCTGGAAGCCCATCCGGAAGTGGAGGTCTGTTGTGGAATATTACTTTAACTAGGCAAAGATGTGTTACATTTGTGTATGCTGCATTTGTTTAATAATATAAAGATACGTTCCTTTGCCTGCCTAAGGCACCTGACTGGTCTAATCAAAAGCTGAATGGCCAGTAGCTAGGCAGTAGAGGGATAGGTGTGGCTGGCAGGCAGAGAGAATAAGTAGGAGGAATCTAGGCTCGAGGGAATAGAGAGAGAATGAGGGAGAATGAGAGGGAGACACCGTGGACCAGCCAGTCAGGCAGCCACCGGACAGACAGACATGGAGTAGGACATACAGAAGGAAAGAAAAGTAAAAAGCCCTGAGTAAAAAGGTAGATGAGGAGAAACACAGGTTAAATTAAGTTATAAGAGCTAATGGGACAAGCATAAGACAAGGCTGAGAACTCATAACTGACAGTAAGTCTCTGTGTCTTTGTTTGGGAGCTGGTTGGTGGCCCCAAAGAGAGTCTGCGGCAGAGGTCTTGTGTCACTCCTGCCAGGACTGTGTCTGTAACTGGCACTACCATCAGGAAGCACGTGACATGGTGAGACCTGAGCAGCATGGAGGCTTCAGGCTGTTCAAAGGCCTTCCCTGGTTGAGTACAGATCTCTATGATTTGCAGAAGCCTCCTCCTCAATGAGCCACAGGTTAAACTGTGGCTAATGCAGGGCTGGGATAAAGCAGGCTCGAAAAGAACTGTCTTAGCTTTTTAAAAATCCACACTATTCATTTTGTAACAAGGATCTGAGTCGAGGCCTGTGACACTGAAGTCAGAACCTTTGAGATAATTGTGGCTTCTGTCCTTGCCTGTCCTCTTGGTCAGCCTCTCACACTGGTGACGAACTACTCAGAACTACTCATGGGCCATCAACCCTCTCAGACTGTTGCTGTAGCTGTCATTGGTTGTTCTGAGACACGGTCTCACTATGGGGCTCTGGCTTACTATGTAGACCAGGCTGGCCTTGAACTCACAAAGCTCCTCTTGCCTCTATCTCCTGAGTGCTGAGTTAAAGGCCTATACCATATGCCCAGCCCTTTCAGTTTTCTTCTGAGGGCTTGTCCTCTAGCCCCTCTCTCCTGGTTACCTTTTTTTTTTTCCTGTCAACACAAGCTAAGGTCTTCTTGGAAGAGGAGCCTCAGTTGGGAAAATACCTCTATCAGAATGCCTGCAGGCAGGACTGGGGGCGTTTGCTTCTCTCTCTCTCTCTCTCTCTCTCTCTCTCTCTCTCTCTCTCTCTCTCTCGCTCGCTCGCTCTGTCTCTCTCGCTCTCTCGCTCTCTCGCTCTCTCCTCAAGACAGGGTTTCCCTGTGCAGTCCTGGCTGTCCTGGGTCTCCGTACCAAGCTAGTCTCAAACTCAGAGATCACCTGCCTCTGCTTCCCAAGTGCTAGGATTAACGGCGCACCACCACACCTGGCCGGCCATTTTAGTGATTAACGACTGATGTGGGATACCCCAGCAAACTGTGAGTGGGGCCACGCTGAGAGGCCTTCTTGAGCTATATAAGAAAGCAGGCTGAGCAAGCCAATACACAACATTCCTCCATGGCGTTTACTTCAGTCCCTGCCTCGAGTTCCTGTCCTGACTTCCCTCCGTGATGGAGTGTGACCTGATAATTCTAAGATGAACTAGATCCCCTCCTCTCCAAGTTGCTTTTGGTCATGGTGTTTCATTACAGCAACAGAAAGTAACTAAGACACCCTCTGAGAGACTGTTCCCCAAACATACCCACAATCCTGCGAATGGGGTCGTCAGGACTGGCCAGGGCCTGAACCTGGCCCTTGAGGACAGTCTCCTTGTTGATGGAGAATGGGGATGATCCACACAGGGAGAGGCAGCTGCTCACCTCCAGGCACACCTTCTCCCCAATGGAAGTCAGAGCATCCTCCAGACGGAAGGAACTAGAACAGAGAAGGGAAAGGGAGCCGGAACAAAGGCCTCAGGAATACAAAGTCACATGCCCTGTCCCGCACTGAGTTTTGTGGGGACTTGTGGCTTTCTTCCCTGCTCCCTCACCTCCTAGGCTGTGCATCATACCAAGATGATTTTTTTGTTTGTTGACAGGGTCTCATGTAGCTCAGGCTGGTCTACAACTCATTATGCAGCTGAGGATAACCTTGAACTTTGGATGCGCCTGCCTCTACTTCCCAAGTGCTGGGATTAGAGCTGTGTGCTACCACACCCGATCTATAAAACCTGAGGATGAGGGCTCCGTGCATGTTACACACATACATGGTAGGTGTGCACTCATCAACAGAGCTACATCCCCAGGCCTCAGGGCACAATGTCTCGCTCATGCCAGAGTAACCTTGGGACTAACTTCTATCTTCAAACACCTCCAGAGGAACACATAGAAACCAGAAATTTGGTAGCTATGAGACAAGAGTGGGGGAGATAAAACCCTTTTCATTGAGTACTCCTTTGTTTCTTCGTTTCTTTTTACCATGCTGGAGATCAAGCCCCAGACCTCAATTCATGGTAAGCACTTTGCCTACTGAGTATATCCCCACCCTCTGCAGCTGCTCTGGTTTGGTTTGGTTTTTGAGACAGGATCTCAGGTAGCCAAGGCTAGCCATGAATTCCTGGTCCTCCTGTTTTACCTTTCAGGTGCTGGGATCACAAGTATTCGCCACCATGACCAGCTTACATTAGATATTTTTAGAAGAAGACAATCCAAAAGAGAAAAGGAATATTCTTGATCCCTTGGGAAGAGCCGTGAGACAGCCTCCTGCTGGGAGGGCCCCATGAGAATGCCTTCTTTTCAGCTGTTTCACTCACAGCTGCTGCTTAGTGGCTGTTCACTCCGTGTGACTGCAAAGCAGTGGTCTTCTGGGTCTAGAGCCTCTGTACTATAGCACTTCTGGGAAGTAAGGGCGCAAGGCCCAGGACTCACTGCTGGTGCTGCTCCGTACAGCCGAGCAGCCAGGGCTCCCAGGAAGTCTGCACTGGCAGGAAACGGAGGGGACGGCCAAAGGCTGAACCTGGGTAATAGCATCAGCATAGGCCTCAGATCAGCAGCATCTTTGGCTGAGTCAACCACTTGTCACAGTGTGCGAATATGGCCCAGATGGCACTGGCCACACCCACCGACTGTACAAACTCCGCAGTACAATCCTTTTGTAAGGATGATGTCATGGTCAGCCAAGCAGTGGTGGTGGTGGTGGTGGTGGTGGTGGTGCACACCTTTAATCCCAGCACTCAGGAGGCAGAGGCAGGCTGATCTCAGTGAGTCTGAGGCCAGCCTGGTCTACAGAGTTCCAAGACAGCCAGGGCTACCCAGAGAAACCCTGTCTCAAAAAACAAAAACAAACAACAAAGAATGGCCTCCATAGACTCTTATTTGAATGCTTAAGGAGTGGCATTAGGAGGTGGGGCCTTGTTGGAGTGGGTGTGGCCTTGTTGGAGGAATTGTGTCACTGGTGGTGGGCTTTGAGGTCTCAAATGCTCAAGCCAGGCCCAGTGGCTCCCGCTCTTCCTGCTGCCTATGGATCCAGATGTAGAACTCTTGGCTCCTTCTACAGCACCACGTCTGCCTGCATGCTACCATGCTTCCCCCAACCCCATGATGACAATGGACTAAACCTCGGAACTGTAAGGCAGCCCCAACTAAATGCTTTCCTTTATAAGAATTGCCACAGTCATGGTGTCTCTTCCCACAGTAGAAACCCTGACTTAGACAGATGAGAAGGTCAGGGTGGGGGTGCATGGGGCCTTGTCAGACACAGGCCTTACTAAAACTATTCAGACCCACCCTATGTGCCATGAATCATGGGAGCCATGTACTGGCCGTATGGAGGCAGCAGCTGCTGGAGACTTCACAATGTGAGATTTGATACATGATGAAATGACACACTGGTGGCAGGCCCAAGATGTCTATGAGGTATGTGCAAAGGGCAGGGAGTTAATGTTATGGGTGCTCCCTGGAGGGGCGAAGTTTGTTTCTTCTGTGATCTTTCTCACCCAAGAGCCACAGCTGGAGCAACTGGCTGTCCTGGGGGCCAAGGCACAGGTTACATTGGTGGATTTCACAGCTAGTTGGTCGTGAAAGCAATTCGGTAATGGAAGGCAGTGGGGTGTTTTGTTGGTTGATTGGTAAGTAAGACTAGGTTAGAAAAAAGAGGTTAAACATAGGGTAAGTCCCACCTCGGGGGGTGTGGGGGGTGTCTATTGCAGTTCCACATGCGTTAGTGTACTGGGCACAGTAGAAACTGAATCGCTCATTGTGGACCCTGAGCAGACATTTGAAAACCACCGTCTTAGAGCCTTGTTAAGTTTACAGTTCCCTTGACTTGGACATGACAGCCATGCCTAAACTGCAGGGAGGTAAAGTCTTTTCAATGCTCCTAAAGGCCTTACACTGGCAAACTCCCACGGTACACCACAATTCCATCCACTGTAGAGCCCCAGCCACTTACGGCAGACGCATGTCCATTAGCAGAATCTTCACCGTCATCTTGAGTTTCTCAGCAAAGTCAGAGTGCCCAGAAATCCCAGGTGCGGCGGTGCTGAGTGTGACGAGCAGCACAGACCCCAGGATGACCAGCTGCTCCAGCTGCAACTGAAGTTCTTGGAAACGAGACTGGTCCATCAAAACGGTCTGCAATGAAGATACACGTCACTGCCGAGCAGAGACTCAAGCTGGCCAGCAGAGGGCAGTGGCGCCACACCTCCACCTGCCCTGGGGCGCCCTTTCAGATTTCCCGGATTCCTTTCAGAGCTGGTAGAGCTGTAAGCATCAGCTGAGGCAGGCCTAGAGATAAATCCAGACTCTACTCTTTCACAGCAGTGTAACCTCAGGCAAGTCTCCTTTACTCTTTCAGGGTATGCAAAAAGGGGGTTCCTTTTGTACAGCTGCTTGAAAGATGAAAAAACCCAGTGAGCAGGGGAGTGGCTGCGAGCCACAATCTCCGTAGAAGGTACAGCGGTAGGAAGAGAAGGGTAAGAAGATGGAGCTAGAGTGGCCAACAACGCCTTCCCATTGTGTCCCAGATTTAAAAGGGAAGCATCCAAGTCCTGAGACCCCATCTTTTCCCCCCACAAACCAGGAAGTCACCATGCTGACAGAGGGGAGGAATTCCTTGAAGCAGAGCTACAATTATTCACCTTGGTACACACAGCCCAAAGGAGACTCAAGCACTGGACAGGCCGGGTACAGTGGCTCAGCCTACAAACTCCACCCCTCCACCCACCCACAAACACACTCAGAAGGCTGAGTCAGGAGAATTGCTAGGAGTCTAAGGCCACCCTGGGATACACAGTGAGACCCTGTCTCAGAACAACAAACGAACAGTAACAACCACCACCTCAGGTAAGGAGATAAAGAAAACAATAAAAAATGACAGACAGAGCAGAACTGATGACCACACGAAGCCACTTGAAGGTGGACTGCCTCTCATGTTAAAGAACCCAGTCTATAAAAATGTAGGTTTGTGATTCCTTTAAGATTCCTTATAAGATTACCTTTCAATAAGGTAATAAAGTAATCAGCCCTTTCTTTGTAACCACAAGACACAGCGTACCAGTAAAAGACCCGACTGAGAAGAACACCTTGCTTGCCCACACAGTTAATCTATAACAAGTTGCTTGGGTACGAATGTATGTGGGTTCTTGGGATAATTTGTTTTTCACCTATAATATGTAAAATGTTTAATCATGCAAGGGATATGGAAAACATGCTGTTTTTTAACTTGTATTCATTCACTTGAAAAACAGAATGTAACCACATTGTAATTTATATATTGCCTGAAAGATTTTGCTGGGTATATAAGCTGTAAGGGAAATAACAGAGATAGAGTTAAATACAGGGAACATGGGTTAGAAGAAAAACATCAAGAATGAGAGCAGGAAAATAAAGAATAGAGAATGCAAAAGAAGAATAAAGAAAAGATCTGAAGGAAACCATCAAGAGAGTGAGTATCTTTCCCTAACCCCCTCAGATAAAAGTCTAGGACACACAGATGCTGCGGATTTCCCTTTAAGCCCTGAGCTGCCTCGAGGCTGGCCCCCTAGGCATCCATAAGAAACCACTGAATGGTACAAGCTAAGGAGGAATTATATCCATGATCGGTGTAGCATCACTCATAATGACCAAAATATAGACTCGGCCTAGATGCCCATCAACAGAGGAGGGGACAAGGAAAATGTGTTTCATACACACAGGGGCATTTCATTCAGCCATAAAGAATAAAATTAGACTGGCATGTGGCTCACACCTGTAATCCCAGCATTCAGGAAGCATCAGCAGGTAGATCATTGTGAGTTCAAAGCCAGCCTGGACTATGTAGTGAATTCTAGGCCACCCAGGGCTACACAGTAAGACCATCTCTGTGTATCTCAAGGGAGAGAAAGAGACTCAGAAATAAGCACACTCTTCTCTCATAGGCACAATCTACATTGAGGGGTGTGAGTGCGTGTGTGTGTGTGTGTGTGTGTGTGTGTGTGTGTGTGAATGACATAAAAGCCAAAAGGAGACTGTTGAGGGAGGAAGGGGCTTAAAAGGAAAGAGAAAGCTGGGCCTGGTGCGCACATCTTTGATCTCAGCACTAGGAGGCAGAGACAGGCGGATGGCTGGGAGTTCGAGGCTAGTTTGGTCTACAGAGCTAGCTCCAGGACAGCTAAGGGTACATAGGGACCCTTCCTCAAAGGGGGGGGGACAAGAGGGAATAACGGGGAAGGGAAAGACAATACTGCATGTTTTCTCATGTAGAGCATACACACAAATACACACAGAAGGGGGATTACGTGGAGAGAAAGGGGACAAGCAGAAGAGAAAGAAGGGATGATAATAGACGAGTATGAGCAAAGTGCAGGAATATATATGAAAATGTCACAGTGAAACCCAGTATTCTGTACACTGAAACATTCATAAAGAAGTCATCACAACTTCAAATGAAAAGAAGACCTTTTGCTCTGTGATTTATATCAGAATACCATGATTCTTTCAGAAAAGCTGAGCTGCAGGAGACCAAGTATGAATAGTTAAGTGCCAGCAGCACCTACCTCGGGGAAAGGTCTCCGGAAGTGGTCCCATTTTAGAAGCTTCAGGTAGGCATAATTCTGGACAGAAGCAGGGCTCAGCACTGCAGCATCCCCAGAGCCAGCAGCCCCTCCCCCAGCCGGCAGGGCGTGTTTGTACTTCTGAGTCAAAAGGTCATTTGAGGCCTCCTCCAGCCACTGGGTGACAAAGTCCAGGGAGTCTGTGGAAACAGGGCTGCATTCATCACCCTGACACTTGCAGGGACACTTGGAATTACCTTAAGGAAGAGCGGTCCTACAGGGACATCCCGGACAGAGAATGAACTTCGGAATCCACAGAACTCAATCCAGATCACAGTATTGCTCATCGCTAGCTTCATGACCTCAGACAAGTCTATCTGAGTAGAAGATGGTGGTCACGCCTTTAATCCCAGCACTCAGCAGAGGCAGGTGGATCTCTGTGAGTTCGAGGCCAGCCTGGTCTACAAAGTGAGTTTCAGGAAAGCCAGGACTGTTACACAGAGAAACTCTGTCTTGAAAAACAAAGAAATGCAGGACACCTGCTTCCCAGGCAGACAGCTTACTAGCCAGGCCTTGCCCCTGGCTTCTTCCTCTCTTCTCCAGTCTTGACCACTGCATTCGATGTGGCTGGAGCCCACCTGACTACAGTTCTGAGGGATGGTAAAACTTCTGGCCCCCAGACAAACAGGACAAGACACTCGCTTGACTTCCCTGTGTAGCGAAGGTTTACTGAGGGCCGACCGACCAGTCAGGGTTCCACCAGCCTGAGGTGTCTGGTGTGTACTCACTGACTGGGGAGCACTTCCAGTGGGGCCCTCGGTGGCTTTCAATGGTCATTATGCTCCTGCTGCTTTCCTAGGCTGAGTAACACGGCAGGTACCCTCTAACAACATTCTGAGTAAAAAGGGCCCTTGGGACAGTTGCAGCCCTGCAGGAGGCCTCCTTCAAACCACACAGGCAGCTGGGGTTCCAGCAGCTGTCAGCTCTTCCCAGATGCACAAAGTTCTCGATTTGGTCCTGACCACTGAGCCACGTGGCCTCC
The DNA here is from genome assembly GCF_007827085.1 of Peromyscus californicus insignis. NCBI lineage: Eukaryota > Metazoa > Chordata > Mammalia > Rodentia > Cricetidae > Peromyscus > Peromyscus californicus. The sequence goes on from NW_026294595.1 coordinate 79,754,231, forward strand.
CCCTGCCTTAGCTTCTAGAGACAGCCTCTCTCTGTGATGTCCAGGCTTTGGAAACCTGGTGGACAAGTACTGGACTCTGATGAGCAGAGAATCTAGGTAGGCTCCTCTTCAGCAATGAAGCCTTCACTGCACCTGAGCTTCTGAGCATGACACTATCCCGCTCTTTAGTCTATGAGGCCGTGTCCCTGGGTGCCTCCTGGCAGGCACCACGGCGCCAGACAGACTGAATGGTGTGTCAGCCAATCTTCTTCCAGTACTTTTACTCTCCTCTATCCACCCCTGGCCCCAAGCATCCACCTGAATTAAACTTTGGGGGCCACTGGATTTAATAACCTGCTCAGGCAACACAATATATTCAGAGATGCCCATTTCCATCTCCTCCTCAGCAAAGCTGTGCTACATGAAATTCATCATACACTGCACCTGAAAGCACCCTAAAAACACACCCTGTCTAGACTCTTCAGTCAGCCGTTTACCTGCAGTCATCCGAGGCTTGTGAAAATGCCCTTTTCCTCCCAGCACTTGGGGAGGCGAAGACGGAACACTGCCATAGTTGAAGGCCAGCCTGCATTTCACAGAGAGCACCGGGCCAACCTGGACTGCAGAGCAAGACCCGCTCTCCAAAACAAAACTAAAGCCAGGTGTGGTGCTGCATGCCTTTAATCCCGGTACTTGAAAGGCAGTGGTGCAGGCTAGCCAGGGCTACATAATATTTGAGACCCTGTCTCAAAAACAAAGAAACAAACAACAACAGAAAGTAAAAACTGGCATTTCCTGGTTGTGAAAACAGATTTCTGCATGGAAGAAAGAAGTTAGTGAAGTTCCCTGCTGTTCCCATAAGCAGAGAAAAGTGAATTAAAAGAGATTTGTCATGATTTTATAAAATATAATTTTAATAAATTATATTTCAAGACCCGAAATATAATTTAACTGAAACTGGGTATTTTCCTTGGAGGAAAATATTTAATCTAGTAATCTTCATTCTTTTCATTTTTACTCTCCTGGTCTACCCACACAGCTCGTTTGTCAGTTGATTTATTTCTTATTATCTTGGTTTTGATACTTGACAGCATCCCACACTTTCCTTCTTCCAGTTACTCCAGTCTGAATTAGAAACAGTCGGTGGCTTTCTGGGGTATTTCTGATTTTGGTTTGTTTTTCTGTTTTTGTTTTTGTTTTTTCAAGACAGAGTTTCTGTGTGTAGTCCTGGCTGTCCTGGAACTCACTCTGTATACAAGGCTGGCCTCAGACTCAGAGATCTGCCTGCCTCTGCCTCCCGAGTGCTGTGATCAAAGGTTACGCCAGCACCCGGCTCAGTTGTTGGCTTTTAGGTAATAACGAGCTACAGAAGCTAAAATAGAACACAAAAGCCAACAATGAAAGGTGCAATGGAGTATTCAACTTACTCGGTTGCTTCTCTAACACCTCCTGAAATTTCTTCCTCTCATAATCAACCGATTGCTGCATGAGGTGTGGTCTAATGCTAGTGATAGCAAAGTTGGCCATGTCTACTTTCATTAGGTCCAACACAGAAAAGATTGCCCTGAAAAAAGAGAAAAGATTTAGAAGCGGGCAATAGTGACATAAGCATAGCTTAAGGGAAAAGTAAATGGAAGTTTCCTGTCCCGACCACCAGGTCCCACATGAGTGACTCAGAAGCTGAATATAAATTATAAATGCTTGGCCGATAGCTCAGGCTTGTTACTAGCTAACTCTTTTTACTTTTTTTTAAAAGATTTATTTTTTTCATTATGTATACAGTGTTCTGTATGCCTGCACACCAGAAGAGGGCACCAGATCTCATTATAGGTGGTTGTGAGTCACCATGTGGTTGCTGGGAATTGAACTCAGGACCTCTGAAAGAGCAGCCAGTGTGCTCTTAACCTCTGAGCCATCTCTCCAGCTCCACTAACTAACTCTTACACTTAAATTAGCCCATATTTCTACTTATCCTTTGCCACATGGCTCATGGCTTGTTACCTCATTTTTTACACGTCCTGCTTGCTTGGCGGCTGGCTGGCATCTCTGACTCCGCTCTCCTTCTTCCCATCATTCTCAGTTTGGCTTTCCCGCCTAACTTCCTGCCCAGCTACTGGCCTGTCAGCTTTTTATTAACCAATGAGAGTAATACATATTCATAGGGTAGAAAAGGATTGTTCCACAGCAGAAAAGAGATACGTGTTTCATCTTAGAAAGGGCAGCAAAAGAAATCTGGAAAATCATGAGAAAAATGGATTAAGAAAATGAATTTGGGGAACTGGTAGATGGCTCAGTGGTGAAGAGTACTTCCTGTTCTTCCAGAGGACCTGTGCCAGCTAGTCTTATGTCAACTTGACACAAACTAGAGCCATCAGAGATAAGGGAGCCTCAGTTAAGAAAATGCCTTCATTAAGACTTGTAGATAGATTTTTTTCTTTGGGCCTCCAGCTCACAAAAAAAAATGACATGGAGATAATTATTATTAATTATGAAAGCTCTGCCTTAGCATAGGCTTGTTTCTAACTAGCTCTTAAACTTAAATTAATCCATGTTTTTAATCTATGTTCTTCCACACACTCATTACCTCATCTTCATTATGCCCATCCTGTTTCTTCTGCATCTGGGTGGCGACTCTGTTTTCTTCTTCCCAGAGTGCTCTCTGTCCAGAAGTCCCTGCTATACTTCCTGCCTAGCTATTGGCTTTTTATTAAACCAATCAGTGATACATCTTCACACAGTGTAAAGGAATATTCCACAACAAAGATGAAGCTGTAGGCAAGCCTGTAGGGCATTTTCTTTTCTTTTTTTTTTTTTTTTTTTTGTTTTTTGGAGACAGGGTTTCTCTGTGTAGCTTTGCGCCTTTCCTGGGACTCACTTGGTAGCCCAGGCTGGCCTCGAACTCACAGAGATCCGCCTGGCTCTGCCTCCCGAGTGCTGGGATTAAAGGCGTGCGCCACCACCGCCCGGCTGGCATTTTCTTAATTAGTGATTGATGTGGAAGAGCTCAGCCCATTGAGGGTGGGGCCATCCCTGGGATGGTGGTCCCGGGTCTGTAAGAAAACAGGTTAAACACGCCATAGGAAGCAAGCCAGTGAGCAGCATCCTACTACGGCCTCTAGATCAGCTCCTACTTCCAGGTTCCTGCCCCTGCTGGAGTTCCTGTCTCCACTGGTTTTTTTTGTTTGTTTGTTTGTTTGTTTTTGTTTTGTTTTGTTTTTTTTTTTTTTTTTTTAGGTTTTTCGAGACAGGGTTTCTCTGTGTAGCTTTGCGCCTTTCCTGGAACTCACTTGGTAGCCCAGGCTGGCCTCGAACTCACAGTGACCCGCCTGTCTCTGCCTCCCGAGTGCTGGGATTAAAGGTGTGCGCCACCACCGCCCGGCTTCCACTGTTTTTGATGATGAACTATTATATGGAAGTTTATATGGAAGTGTGAGTGAAATAAACCCTTTCCTCCTCAAGTTGCTTTTGGTCATGGTGTTTCATCAAAGCAATAGTAATCCTAACTAAGACAAATTGTTACCAAGATCATGGGGTATTGCTGGGACAGACCTGACCATGTTGTTTTAGGAGGATTGTGGAAGGACTTTGGAACTTAGGGCTAGAAAAGCCATTGAGTGTTCAAAGCTTAGCGACCTTTCCTATGGGAGCTTGGAAGACAAGAATGTTGAGAGCAGTGCAGATGGCAGACGGAGGCCTGGCTCGTGGAGTTCCAGAGGGACGTTTGAGAGTCACTTAAACTTAGAGAGTCACTCTATCAAGGCTGTTTGCTATTTTGAGTTGACAAACTGTGGTTCTGGTTAGCTGGGGCAGAAGAATCAGCTGTGACTAACAGGAGACCAGAATCACTGAAGTAAACCTTTGCTTTCCTGGGACAATTGATGCTGGTCAGCGGGAGCCAAGGAATTGGTGGTGATGAAGAGGAGACCAGCAGCACTGAGGTGCCATCTTCTGGGAAGTGTCTCCTCAGTCAGCACACAGAAGCTGTGTTCCAGAGGTGGCCAAGGTTGTCCCTGGACTGCCAGTTGAACTTGGTGATGTACAAAAGTCACCCAGGTTGTGCTGGTTTTGAAGGCATGAAGGAGTCATGGATAGCAGCTGAAGCTTGGCACCGGGAGAGGCCACTGGTGAAGGTGTGGCCAGAATGGAAGGGAAGACCAAAAGTTGAAGGGGCCATGGAGAGAAACTGAGGCTTGGCACCATCAGGAGAGCCCAGGAGACACTCTTGGTGAAAGTGCAGCCCAGTTGCAGCAGAAGATTTTGGAGATGCCAGTACCACGAGACAACCGCCAAAAACAGCAGCAGCCGCGGAGGAGTGGAGCCAGCCTGAGCCTCAAACATGAGTTGTGAGTGCAGCAGAGGGCGGAGTCTGAGAAAGGCCCAGGCCCTCTGGAGGAGCCCAAAACATGAGGGAATCCCAGATATTGGACGCTGAACGATGTACACAGGGGGAGTTTGGTTTTGCTTTGATCTATTTGTGATTGTGCCCTGGTTCTTCCCTCTTGAAGCAAAAGAGCATTTAACTTAACTTTGGTTTTGTAAGAGCCCACAGTTGAGAGACTTTGAGTTTTTTTAAACAGATTTTGGATTTTCAGAGATTGGATATTTTAAAGAGACTGAACTTTTTTTGTTTGTTTTGTTCTTTCAAGACAGGGTTTCTTTGCATAGCTCTGGCTATCCTGGAACTTATCTGTAGACCAGGCTGGCCTCGAACTTAGATCCACCTGACTCTGCCTCCCAAGTGCTGGGATCAAAGGAATGCACCACTACCACCTGGCTGATGAGACTGAACTTTTTTTTTTTTTTTTTAAGATTTATTTATTTATGTATACAGTGTTCTGTCTGCATGTATGCCTACAGGCCAGAAGAGGGCACCAGATCTCATTACAGATGGTTGTGAGCCACCATGTGGGTGCTGGAAATTGAACTCAGGACCTTTAGAAGAACAGCCAGTTCTTAACCTCTGAGCCATCTCTCCAGCCCCGAGACTGAACTTTTAACATGTTTAAATTTGTAAAGCCATGGAACTTTTAAAGTTATTTACGTTTTCCATTATAATATTAATATGATTGTGCCATTTTGCACATACATGAGAAAGAAATGGTTCTAACAGAAAAGCGATGTTTGTGTGTCAAGCTGTGCTGGCTAGTTTTATGTCAACTTGACACAAACTAGAATCATCAGAGGAAGGACCTTAGTTCAGTTCCCAGCACCTAGGTTGGGTAGCTCTCTGGCCTCCTCAGGCATCTGCACTACATGCATATACCCACAGACAGACAAACAGACATAAATATAATTAAAAAGAAAGTAACAATCTTTTCTAAAAAGTAAAACAAATTTGGAAAACAAACACTTAACTAATGGCTTCAAAGACTGCAAAATTTGCCTGGCAGTGATGGTGCACACCTTTAATCCCGGCACTCAGGAGGCAGAGCCAGGAGGATCTCTGTGAGTTCAAGGCCAGCCTGGTCTACAGAGCGAGATCCAGGACAGCCTAGACTACACAAAGAAACCCTACCTGAAAAAAAAAAAGTGCAAACGTCAAGGTGCTTTGCAGCCCCTCAGCCTCTACTCCTCACTGGACACCGCCTTTGCAGGCCAGAGCGTGCTCCTTGGCTCTGGGTCAGCCCTCCTGGCAGCAGAGGAAGGACCGGGTCTTGACCTGAGCTGCAGCTCCTTGGTGGTTGTGCTTACATAGGAGTCACTTTCTAAGCAAAGAATGAAAATCAGCCAGGCGAGGTGGCACACGCCTTTAGTCCCAGCACTCTGAAGGCAGAGGCAGGAGGATCTCAGTGAGTTTGAGGCCAGCCTGGTCTACATATCAAGTTCCAGAAAAGCCAGAACTACACAGAGAGACCTGTTTCAAACAAAATGAAGAACAAAAATTAACTTTCTCCTTTCTTCCTCCCTCTTTCCCCTGTTTCTCTGTGTTTTAAGAGGTATTTTATGCTCTAGTTCAGTGGTATAATTGCTAGTTCACACTCCGTACCCAAAGACAAACTCCTGGCCTGCTTCTGAGAGTACCTTCCATCCTGCCTGGCCTATACCATGACTAAGGACAGCTAAGTGCCCACCTGCAGGAGGTAAGAATCCAAGTTAAGAACCCAAGGCTTAGGGGCTTGAGAGATGGCTCAGCAGTTAAAAGCACTGGCTATTCTTCCAGAAGACTCAGGTTCAATTCCCAGCACCCACATGGCACCTCACAACTGTCTGTAACTCCAGTCCCAGAGAATCTGACACCCTCATGCAGGCAAAACACTAAAGCACATTTAAGAAAAAAAAAAAAAAAAAAAAGAACCCAAGGCTTGCTGGACACAGTGGTGCACACCTTTAATCCCAGCACTCAAGAGGCAGAAACACTTGGATCTCTGCGAGTTTGAGGCCAGCTTGGTCTACAAATTGATTTCCAGGACAGCCAGGACTACAAAGAAAAATCCTATCTCAAAAAAAGGAAGGAGGAAAAAAAAAAAAGAAGAACCCAAGGCTCGGGTGTAGATGTGGCCCTGCACAAAAGCAGGAATAGGATCAAATGTGCTCCCAGGCCCATGGCCCTTCAGAACCACAGCCTTCCTCTCAATGTACAGGAAAGGATGCATCTGGAGCCTTCCCCCTGCTCCTCTGTCCAGCTCACAAATCCACAGCAGACTACTTGTCCTGGAAATAGTCCTGGCAGTTCTCTAAGGCCACCCACAGGGAAGCAAAGGCCATCAGAAACTGCCCATGGGCGGCTGCTGACTTACAGTAACCCCAAACTGCTCATACAGTGCTTTCAAAAACCAGGGGGCTGGAGAAATGGCTCAGAGGTTAAGAGCACTGCTGCTCTTCCAGAGGTCTTGAGCTCAATTCCCAGCAACCACATGGTAGCTCACAACCATCTAAATGAACTAAGTAAATCTTTTAAAAAAACTTCAAAACAAAACAAAATGAACAAACAAACAGATCTCCCAACTTCTCTTTATAAAAGTCAAAAGATTGGACAACCTGGTCATCACAGTCACAACCAGCTGGAACTGCTATCTCCCTTGTTTATTTTATTCTTCATTCATTCATCTATTCATTCATTCATTTTAAGACAGTATCTCACTATGTTCCCCAAACTAGATTTGAACTCAAGATTCTACCTTAGCGCCTTAGTCCCTGGAGAAACAGTGACTGTGAGTGGGAGAATTCCGACATGTCTGTGTTTAGAGGTTTGTTTTAGAAACATTTTTGAAATGACTGAGTCCCTAGACTTGAAGTGTAATCTGCAAGCCGGCTTGCGGCCAGGTGCACTGTGATGGACACATTCCATACCTGAAAAGAGGCACTATTTCCTTAATGTCCTTTAGCTTTTCAACTTCCTCATCACGAGCAGGTGCACACAATGTCCCCATCATGCCAATAATGAATTCTGCCAGCTTGGCAATGTCTAGGGCCCCGTTCTCTGCTTCCTGTTTAATCAGTTCCAGATCCAAGACCTCGGTTATCTGGTCCCTTAGTCTAGTGTGACCAGGCAGCAAGAAAGACAGCAGGGTCTACAAGAGAGCACAGCTAAGTTCAGTCAGTTTCTTAGTCAGGCATCATCTTTATTGTGCACAAAAGAATTGATAACTATTCAAAAGTAAAGGATCACCAACTGCTCTCATGACACTGCACATATTTTTAGCCTCTTACTTAACAAATCTACAGACAAACATGCATATGAATCATTTAGCTATTTAAGCCTTGTTCATATTCTAGCAATTGCTTGGATGCAAGAAAAAACTGGGAGTTTGTGGGTTGGTTTGTGTTTGTCCTTTGAGGCAGGGTCTTGCTGTGCGGTTCAATCTGGCTACAAGCTAGAGACCCTTCTGCCTCAGCACACCAAGTGCTAGGATCATGGGTATGTATCACCACGTGTGGCTAAAAATGATTAGTGAGAAGTGAAGGAGAGGACAGTTGCTATGGAGCCTGTGAGCCAAGCACTGCTTCCTATTTTCCCAGCTAGTTCTTCAGCGAGTGGTAAAGCCACTGCAGAAAAGTCCTTCCACCTATGGCCTTCTCGGCCCCAAGGCACAATCACTTTTTGGCCAACATAAACTTAATGTGTCCATACCTATTAAAAATTTATACTCTAGGGCTGGAGAGATGGCTCAGAGGTTAAGAGCACTGACTGCTCTTCCAGAGGTCCTGAGTTCAATTCCCAGCAACCACATGGTGGCTCACAACCATCTGTAATGAGATCTGGTGCCCTCTTCTGTATACATAATAAATAAATAAATAAATAAATTTTTTTTAAAAAAATTCATACTCTATATTTCATAATGTAAGTTTTGTTGTCTCTGAGTAATGAACATTTTCTTTGTTGTACAAAAGTAGTGCCTTTGGGGGCTGGAGAGATGGCTCAGAGGTTAAGAGCACTGACTGCTCTTTCAGAGGTCCTGAGTTCAATTCCCAGCAACCACATGGTGGCTCACAACAATCTGTAATGAGATCTGGTGCCCTCTTGGTTGAAATTTTTTTTAAAGGGTCAGTGGTGCTAAATCATAAGTACTCAATCCAAATTCCTTCAAATAACGTAACTTTATGACCCTCAATCTCTTTAGAGTCTTCTGGCATAGTAACACAGGCTGAATGAACAATCCCTAAACACAATTCATTCTCTGCCTTACCTCTTTGATCTCTCCTACAAGTTTGATGGCATGGTCATATGTTGGGGGGTCTTCACTTAGCTGGACACTCAAGCAATCCCAGAATGCTTTATGTACAATCTCCTTTACTCTTTTCTCCAAGCTGAAGACAACAAGGAAAAATAGAAAGACAAATAAATATAATAGTATATATATGCATATATGTCTATGAGTTTAAATCATTTTCAAAGTCATAAATTCTATGGCTGTAGGGTAACAAATCTTCAAAACCATAGGAACCAAGGAAAGACATCCCGGACATAAGAGTAGATTTCACATCACTTATTGGCAACATGAATCCAGTGACCAGCATATACTGATGCCTGCCATAAGGAGAACAGACTAGAGGCCGCAGAGATGGCTCAGTGGCTAAGAGCATTAATTGCTCTTGCAGAGGATGTGGATTTACTTCTCAGCACCCACATGGCAGCTCACAACCATCCAGACATATAACTCCAGTTCCAAGATCCAACACCCTCTTCTGACCTCTGTGGGCACCAGGCATGCACACAGTGCACAAACATACGTGCAGGAAAAGCCACTCATACACATAAAATTTAAAATTTTAAATTTCTTAAAGACTGGAAAATTCAGAGTTGCTAATTTTATTTTCTCTGACCTCAGCAAGTTCCTATGATACATATATGTGACATATATGTGAATATAGGTTCCCACAGAGGCCAGAGGCAATAGATGCCCCTGGAATGAAGTTACAGGTGGTCGTACACTGCCCAATGTGGGCGTGTGGACTTGAACTCAAGTCCTCTTGCAAGAGCAGTAAGTACTCTTGACTACTGAGCCATCTCTCCCGCCTTCAACTTTTATTATTATTGTTTTGTTTTTGCTTTTTGAGATAGGGACTCATATGGCCCTGGCTAGCTTCTAACTTGCTCTGTAGTCGAGGATGACCTTGAACTGATTTCCTGCCTCCACTACCTGAGTGCTGGGATTATGGGCATGAGCCACCTCACCTGGCTCCCTTGTCTTCCCGTAGTTTAGAATCTGGCAAAGCTTGCAAGTTAGATAACAACAACGACACAGTTACAGGAGACGAAGGAAGCAAGGCCCTGGGAAGAATGAAATGGCTAAACCCTAACAGAGAAAGACGGCCCCGGAAGATGTCAGACTCCAGACCCTTTCCTTGTGTCCTGGAGCATCCGTGGCTTTCAGACCCGTGTTCACGACAGTCACTCCTAACTTAGGAATGTTTTCAGCACTGATGTACAAAAGGAAGAATGTACTTGAACACACTAGCATCGAATGAAAAGCCATTCCCAGAACTGGGAAATGCTCTAGTAAACACGTCCACACACGCACCTGCCTTCTGCTAATTCAACGGCATTAATCCGGAAGTCTCCATTGACGACAATTTCGTGGGCTAGAGCCATGTTGGTGACTCCTTTCGCTGTTTCTAGAAGTTCCTCCACAGTGACAAGTCTTGGAGGACTAGCTGTAAGAGAAACCCAGTGGAAGAAGTCCATAAGCTGAAGCCTGTGTGGTAGCTGCAGCGATACCTGTACCCTAACATTTCAAACAACAATAGGGTTAGCTTTTTCTTTTTACCTAGAATCCTAAAATTAACAAGCATTAACATAATACACAAAACATATGGTTCCCACTAAGACTGGAAAATAGTACAGTAAATTGGGATTGAAAACTTAAATTACAGGTTTTTATTGTCCCAATAAACTAAGGTTTATGTTCTGCCTCTGCTAACTCCTGTCTTTCCAAAAGGGAAACTACCAGATTTACAGTCTTGTCTCGCTGTCAGTGATCCGACTCAGGGGGAGAGGGGCCTGCTGCCAGGCCTGCTGATTTGTGTCCATCCCTGGAACCCACATGGTAGACAGACAACTGACTCCTGTATGCTCTCCTGTGACCTCCGCGTGTGTACTGGGCATGTGTGAGTCCATAAACACACACATTCAAACACAAATAAACATATTGTAAAAAGATCTGCTTCCATAAACAACTTACTTTTGTATTAACACTGACATTCAAAATTAAAATAGCATTAAGTCTTAAAGAAGCTTAAATCTGCTACCCTGGAATTCACGAGATGGCTCAGCAAGTAAAGGTGCTTGTGCCCAAGCCTGACGACCTGAGTTCGATCCCTGGGACCCACACGATGAGAGAACCCAACCCACAACTAGTCTTCCAACCTTCACACAGACACACACACACACACACACATACACACACACACACACACACACACACACACACACACACACACGCACACACACACACACACATATACACACACAGAGACACTACACACAGAGACTCTATACACAAACACATAGACCATACAGGCACACACAGACATTATACAGACACACAGAGAGACACACACACCCACATACACTAAATGTTAAAATTTTTAGAAAGGGTTGGGGATTTAGCTCAGTGGTAGAGTGCTTGCCTAGAAAGTGCAAGGCCCTGGGTTTGGTCCTCAGCTCTGGGGGAAAAAAAATTTTTTTTTTTTTGAGCTGAGGATCAAACCCAGGGCCTTGTGCTTGCTAGGCAAGCGCTCTACCACTGAGCTAAATCCCCAACCAAAAAAAAATTTTTTTTTTTTTTTTTTTTTTTTTTTTTTTTTTTGGTTTTTCGAGACAGGGTTTCTCTGTGTAGCTTTGTGCCTTTCCTGGAACTCACTTGGTAGCCCAGGCTGGCCTCGAACTCACAGAGATCCGCCTGGCTCTGCCTCCCGAGAGCTGGGATTAAAGGCGTGAGCCACCACCGCTCGGCTCAAACAAATTTTTTTAAAAAGAAAAAGTTTACCTTAAGCAGGGCATGGCGGTGCATGTCCTACAATTCCAGAACTTGAGAAATAGAAGCAGGAGGATCAGGAGTTCAAGGTCAGTCTCAGCTACATAACAAGTTCAAGGCCAGCCTGGGTTACATATGATAATGTCTCAACATCGAAACCTAGTACAGGATAGAAAGACAGACTATAAGACAGATCTCCGCAGCTTGCCAATGAAGAGCCCTGAAGGTAGGGACACTAGAACTCTACGGTATACATACAGCCCTGCTAAATCGAAGACTGAAGAAGTCAGTAGGCCCCGCCCCCACCACTCTTCCCTGCAAGTCCTGTAGCTTTGGCTCCGGTGCTGACTGCCAATGTCTCAGAGCTGTTCTCCATGCCTTCATCTCTCTCAATACAGCCTGAGGTTCAGCTTCCATATCCAAAGTTCGGGTAAAATTCTCTCCTAGTGTTCTGAACCAAGGAGCAAGGGGGTAAGTTTACTCCTTGGGAGCCGGAGGCCAGGCTTCTCCAGCTTTAAACTACAGGGAAGGGAGGGAGGCTGGCTGCTGGCCCCTTGAAGGGCTTTAGCTTTAGTGTCTGGCACCGGGTCTCAGGCTGCTGCTGACAGTCCAGAGCCCTGAGCTGGAGACTTCATTAGTCTCTGGGATGGTGATAATGATAAGCGATGTCACTGTTTGCCCAGGACTTAACAGATGAAAGGTTCTTAGGTTAGAGAAAATGTTTCCTTCTAACTTTTTTCTTTCCTTTTGCTCCCTGAAAAAGGAACTAAGTCTAAGAGCTGGCCATATCCTGTTTGGTTAAAAAAAAATTTATTAAACTGCATATGGGAAGTTGTGGAACTATTGAGAATTCTTCCTCATAAAATTCTCAGCATTTCCAGAAAATATTAATAAAAATACAAAATAAAAGTAAAATTAATATCACGCATATTAGTAAAATATAAAAATGTCCCAAATAAAGCCTAGATAATATTTTTTCAATTCTTGATATTATGGAGATGTCAATTTTCTCCTAGTAAATCTACTGACTAAACATATTCTAACCAAAATCCCATCAGGTCTTTTTGAAATTTCCCAACTGATTCTGAAATATATATGGAAATGCAAAAGACCCAGAGAGCAAAGACTATTCTGGAAAGAAGTCTGGAAGACTTATGCCGATTACAAGGCTTTTTTCAAATTATGATCATCAAGACTATAGGGTTTTTACATACAGACATATAGATTGACAGAATATAGAAATAGACTCACACACACAGAAACACACTGACACACTCATATGTGTATATATATGTAGTCAGAGGGCAAGCATAATATTTTTAATAAAAAATATTTCTAAAACAGTTAAACCCCTATATACAAAAGAAAAACAGCAAGGCAGTGGTGACACACACCTTTAAACCTAGCACTCAAAAGGCAAAGGCAGGCAGATCTCCGAGGATCTCCAAGTTCGAGGCCAGCCTGGTCTACAGAGTGGTTTCAAGACAGTCAGGAATACAGAGAAAAACCCTGCCTTAAAAAACTAAAAAACCAACAACACTCTGCTAGGTGTTGTGGTACACATCTTTAATCCCAGGACTCAGGAGGCAAAGTCTAGCAAATCAATGTAGGTTCATGGCTAGCCTGGTGAACACAGTGAGTTCCAGGACATCCTAAGCTACATAGAGATACCCTGTCTCAAAAACAAAAACAAAAACAAAAACAAAAACAAGATCAACAATGACATAAAAATTTAAAAAAAGAAGATTCTCAATTCTTTCCTCCATGACAAAAACTAATTCATTGTAAGTTATAAACATAGATGTAACAGCTAAGATGATAAAACTATAAGAGGAAAGAAAATCTTCATGATCTTATATTAAGCAATATGATTTTACAATATAAAAAGCTCAAACTATAAGAGGAAATGATAAATTAGACTTGTATCTAGAACTTGTACTCTGTGAAAGAAGCTATTAGGAACATGGAAAAGTGTACCAGGCATGATGGCACACACCTTTAATCCCAGCACTCAGGAGTCAGAGGCAGGTGGATCATTATGGGTCTGTGGTCAGTTCCAGGACTGCTGTGGAACAATCTTTGTACACTGTAAATAAGCATTACTCTCATTGGTTAATAAAGAGCTGACTGGTCCATAACTAGACAGACAGAGGTTAGGCTGGACTTGCAGACCAAAAGAGAATGTGAAGAAGAAGGGAGGAGTCTCAGGAGTCATGGGGAGATGCAGAGAGAAGCAAGATGAACTTGCCATGTTGGAAAAAGGTACCACCACATAGCTGAGTGTAGATAAGAAATATGGGTTAATTTAAAATGTAGGAGTGGGCTAGAGAGATGACTCAGGGGTTAAGAGCACTGCCTGCTCTTCCAGAAGTCCTGAGTTCAATTCCCAGCAACCACATGGTGGCTCACAACCATCTGTAATGAGATCTGGTGTCCTCTTCTGGCCTGAAGGGATACATGTGGGCAGAACACTGTATACATAATAAATAAATAAGTGTTTAAAAAGTAAAATAAAATAAAATGTAAGAGCTAGTTAGTAACAAGTCTGAGCTATCAGCCGAGCATTTATAATTAATATTAAGTCTCTGTATGGTTATTTGGGAGCTGGCCCTCAGTTCCAATGAAAAACTCTGCCTACAAATGGCATATCAACATGGGGCACCTACATCCACATAAGACCTGAGAAAGCTTTAAAAAGGTTCTAAACACACAAAAATGGAGGCAAACACGGCTTACTAGTCTAGTGTCTCTCATGTCAACAGCAGTACAGAGACATGTCTCCCAGCAGCTGCCTGCGAGATAGAGCCAACTGCCAGCCGCCATGCGCTATCATCATATACTAAACTGAGCAGTGCCAGCAGCTGACATAACAATTTAAGATTCATCTCATGCAATCAAAAAAACAATACAGATGCTCAGACAAATCCAAATGGAAAAAAAACTCTAAACAGGCTACAGTGTGTTTAAAAATATACATAGGCTTGGAAGAGAAAAAAGAAAGAGTATATACGGTCATAGATTTAAAAATAGTTTAAAAATAATAAAGTCTTTAAAAAAGGAGTGAAGTAATAATAATAATAATAATAATAATAATAGTAACCCATGTAAAGATTGGAAATACATAGAAACTTTGAATTATGGAAACTGCTAGATTAAACCAACCTATATATTTTAAAAGTATCTTGACTTCAAAATGGAAGTCAAAAGATATGTTGTTTGGGGGAAGAGGTTATGCTTTTATTTCCACAGGAAATGAGAGGCTATGGATTAATTCCAGGTTGATATGGACATCATGAAATTTGCAGGCAAATGGATGGAACTAGATAAAATCACCCTGAGTGAGGTAACCCAGATCCAGAAACACAAACATGGTATGTACTCACTCATAAGTGGATATTAGATATAAAGCAAAGGATAACCAGGCTACAATCCATAACCACAGAGAAGGTAGATAACAAGGAGGACCCTAAGAGGGACACATAGATTTCTCTGGGAAGGAGAAATAGATTAATAGATTAATCTCCTGGGTAAACTGGGAGCGGGGGGAGGGGGGCAAAGAAACTGCCATTGCTTTAATTGCTGACAGTATACTGTCCAACTGGACCAGCAGGATGCAAAAAAAAGTGACCACCAAACTTTGCCAAGACAAGGGAGGACATTCCTTCAAAATTTCTTGCTTCTCAGAAATGTTTGTCAGATATACTAGGCCTATATGCCAAATATGGATGCCCCAATGTTACAGAACTTTGGGTGACTGGCCAGGCAGCCAGATGTCCCTCTTGTTCTGGACTCTTTGATGGGATTAAAGACTAAATAATTAAAGTTTTCCTTAGTTATGATAAAAGGTAAATTAGGTATAAAACTTTAGACTCACAAAGATAAGGTAAATAATGGAGTATTTTCTCTAATTTTGCCAAATACAAATAGATTTGTATTTGGGTATTATAACTGTAATTCTTACTTGATAACTGTTTTTGTTGTATATAATTTTATTATGTTAAAGTTAAAACCTTCCTTTTTAATTAGACAAAAGGGGGGAATGTTGTGGAACAAGCTTTGTACACTGTAAATATGTATTACTCTCATTGGTTAATAAAGAGCTGACTGGCCTATAGCTGGGCAAGAAGAGATTGGGTGGGAGAGCCAGACTAGGAGGGCTCTGGGAAGAAGAAGGGAGGAGTCTGAGGGTCCAGAGCAAGACACAGAGGAAGGAGGAGATAAATGTATCATACTGAGATAAGGTACTGAACCATGTGGTAGAACATAGATAGAAGTATGGGTTAATTAAATGCTATCAGCCGATCATTTATAATTAATATTAAATCTCTATGTGGTTATTTTTGAGCTTGCCAGCAGTCCTGACAAAAAACCCCACCTACACAGGATAGTCAGGACTATTACACAGAGAAACTATGTCTGGAAAAACAACAACAACAATAACAAAGAACACGGAAGATATGTCACAAGAGAAAACACAGGTAAAGCACTTGACAGAGCACACAGCCAGCTCTATAAGATCTCACAACGCAGTAACAGACAATTACCAACAAGAAGTGGGCAAAAGAGTCAAACACACACTTCTTCAAAGAAGATATACAAAAGCCTAGAAAGTACATGGAAAGATGCTCATTGTCATTAGGGAAATGCAAATTAACCCAGTGTTAGCTGTAAGAACACATCTACTAGCTCCGTCCAGAAGTAGAAAGACTGACCATGCCAAATAAGCTGAAAACTGGCACAAAGGCAGAGTGTCGGGACTCACATGTGGAGTGGGGTATTAAGCAACAGTCAATGTGGTGGGTGTGTGTGTGTGTGTGTGTGTGTGTGTGTGTGTGTGTGTGTGCGCGCGCGCGCGTGCGCGCGCACGTATGAATGAGTTGGGGCCAAAGGTCAGTCCTGGATGTCATTCCCCAGGAGTCATCCATCTTGTTTTTTGAGCCATGTTCTGGAACTTGGAACTTACCAAGTATGCTAGGTGGCCAGCAAACTCTGCAGATCCGGTTGTCTCTGCCTCTTCTGGTCTGAACTATAGACATGTGCCACCTTACCTAGCTGTTTTATGTGGCTTATGGGATGGATTCAAATTCGGGTCCTTAAGCTTGGGCAAAGACTTTACCAATTGATCTATCTCCTCAGGCCTCCTGGTGGTTTCTTATAAAGTAAAACATGTTTACCACATGTCCCAGAAATCCCACTCCTAATCCATTACCCAAGAAAACAGAAAGTAGGGTCATGTAAAGACTTGTGCTCATATATTAATAATCGTATTCACAAAACCTTGACAAATCCAAATATCTATTAATTACAGAAAGATAAAGAAGTTGTGTATCACCACAAATGGAATGTTACTTGGCAAGAAAAGGAACTACTGTTAAATGCAAAACCACAAATTTCAGAAGAATTCTCTCTATTGACAATGTCAGATATAAACAGCCATATTCACTAGAATTCCATTTTAAAAAATATTTTTAAATTAATACATGTGCACTGTGTGTGTACAGATGTGCATGCCTGCACACATATGTGGAAGCTAGAGGATAAGTTATGGGAGATGGTTCTCTCTTTCCATGATGTGAGTTCCAAGGATTGAACTCAAGTCATGAGGCTCGGCAGGGAGCACCTTCCTCACGGAGCCACCACATCAGCCCTAAACTCCATTCATAGGAAGTCAAACCAACAGCAAGACCACACAGAAAGCTGATCAGTGATTACCAAGGGCTGAGGTGGACAGAGATTTGCTGCCAAGTGGCACAAGGAAATTATGGAGTTGATGATGCTATCCTAGCAGCTCAAGGATGTTGTGCAGATATAAATTATAAGGTCATCCAACCATGCTCTCGCTGTCACACATTCCATTTGTAAAGTTCTAAGGCATTCAAGGATTTCAGATATATCTGTGGAGGTGTGTGTGTGTGTGTGTGTGTGTGTGTGTGTGTGTGTGTGTGTGTAAATATATATACACATCTTTTTATATGTTTTGTTTTTGTTTTTTGAGACAGGGTTTCTCTGTGTAACATCTTTGGCTATCCTGGAACTCACTTTGTAGATCAGGCTGGCCTCAAACTCACAGAGATCCTCCTGTCCCTGCCTCCTGAGTGCTGGGATTAAAGTGTGGGCCATCACCACCTGGCTAATTTTTTAAATCTTAAAAAACAAAAAACCACACACACACAAAAAAAACCAATACTTTGGTAGACATATAATTTTATCAATTTATTAAAGATCAAAGAAAATTTGCATACTAATAGATATGCTTATTAAATATTTTATATAATTAATTGAATCTTGGCTGAATAGTTAATACTGAAGTACATACAGCATCTTCAATGTTTTTCAAAGTTGATCAACATTCTGACTTCGTAATTGTTTACACTGAGAACAATGTGTTATATATGTAGTAAAAATAGCAAAAGCACTTTTAGCGTCCTTTAAGAAACTGCTAGAAATTTTGTCCTAATCTAAATTTCAATTATTTTTTAATAATATTCAAACATCAATTTTGTTTGTTTGTTTATTTGTTGTTTTGGTTTTTGGAGACACGGTTTCTCCGTGTTGCCCTGGCTGTCCTGGAACTCACTCTGTAAACCAAGCTGGCCTTGAACTCAGAGATTTGCCTGCTTCTGCCTCCTGAGTGCTGGGATTAAAGATATGTGCCACCACCACTCGGCTCAAACATAAATTTAAAAAATAATTTTTAAAAGAATGATATGTGGCCAGGCAGTGGTGGCATGTGCCTTCAATCCCAGCACTTGGGAGGCAGAGCCAGGCGGATCTCTGTGAGTTCAAGGCCAGCCTGGTCTACAGAGTGAGTTCCAGGACAGGCACCAAAACTACACGGAGAAACCCTGTCCCAAAAAAACAACAACAACAAAAGAATGAAATGTATGTCTGTGCACATCTGCATGACTGTGAGTGTTGGTACCCAAAGAGGGGTGAAAAAACATTCAATTCCCTGGAGCTAGAGTCACAGGCAGTTGTCAGTCACCCAACGTGGGTGCTGGGAACAAAACCTGGGTCTTTTTTTAGCAGCTTCTGGCTCCTTGAAAACTTGGTCATAGGTGCTAGGAAAATACTCTTGCCTTAGACAGAACCACATGTATTTTCAAATAATGTAGCCTAATACTAACTTTACATTAATTTAGAGCCATGCTGTCATTGACAGAATGCCAAAAAGCAAGTCTGTCCTTCACAGAATAACTGAAAAGATAAACCAGAAACCCCTTCTTTATTAGAAACTACAGTTAATAAAAACCATGTTAGCAGTCTATATCTTGTTAGTCAGTTTTCTGCTGCTGTAGGGAGTGCTGGAGACAAATGAACTCATTAAGAGACAAAGTTGTTGGGTGTGGTAGCTTACACCTGTAATCCCAGCACTCAGAAACTGAGGCAGTTAGACTACATGAGTTTGAGGCCAAGCCCAAAGTGAGTTTCAGGGAAGCTTAGTCTACAGAGTGAGACCTTGACTCACATACATACATACATACATACATACATACATACATACATACAAGCTGGGCATGGTAGTACAAGTCTGTAACCCAGCACTTTGGAAATGGAAACAGAACAATCAAGAGTTCAAGGTTATCCTTAGCTACAGAATTTGAGTCGAGCCTGGGCTACATGAGGCTGGATCTCAAAAATCATTCGGGTTGGGGATTGGCTTACAGTTTTGGAAGTTCCAGCCCCCGATCTAGTAGAGCCATCCTTTGGGGTCTGCAGTGAGCCGCACACAATGGCAGGGTCCACATGACTGAATAGTTACTCAACTCAGCCAAAAGCAAAAGGAGAATGAAGAAGTGGCCAGGGCCCAAATAACCCCCTGACGGGCAGTTACCAGTGACCCTCCCTCCTAAAGTTTCTACCGACTCCTCATAATGCCACAGCTGAATGCCAGCTTTTAACACATGGGCCTATGGAGGGCATTTCCCACTCAAATTATAGCCTCCACATTACAGCACTCAGTCCCGCCATTAGAAATACAACAGAGAGGGGAAGGTGGGGGTGGGGGGGGAGGGGGTGGGGAGGGGGGAGAACAAGGGGATCCGTGGCTGATATGTAAAATTAAATTAAATTATAAAATTTAAAAAAAGAAAAAAATTAAAAACACAAAAAGAAAAAAGAAAAGAAAAGCAACAGAGGACACGATACTAGTTAGCGGTAGTGACAGCCACTGACGTTTATTGAGTACCTACTGCTTCTAAGCTCCATTTGTAATGCTTTACATGGATTCATTTCATGTCCATAACTACCCTAGGAGACAGAGTGCCTCATGTTAAAGATGGGAAACCACCTCCCTAACTACACACGTCAGAGACAGTAACTCATACATGCACACCAATTTGTGCTACTTTTATCACAGGAATGGCTTTCATGATTTTGGAAACCTACCTCAAAATCCCAAATCTGTGTCCTTCTTCGCTGTCTGCAGAACTACTGTTCATTTTTGCCCTTGGATAACATCAACCCTGGCATTCTTTGCTGTCTGCAGAACAACCGTTCATTTTCACCCTTGGATAACATCAACCCTGGCATTCTTAGACTGGGACACTTCCTCTAGGACCTGCATGTTTGATTTGCTTCAGAAGGTTTGTAAAAAGACACAAGCCAGGCAACTGTTGGTTACACGGGCAGAGCCCGCCACCTTTCATCTAGGAGACTTCCTCCCTGCTGGGACCTAAAATGTTTTTTTCACTCAGCAAACTGACTCCCCTCTGCCTGTGGGAACCAAGCCCTGGGGAAATGAATTTAGGGTGTGGTAAAGCTCTCTCTCTCTCTTTTTTTTTAACTTGCAGAAGCACAGTTCTGGCTCCAAGGAGCCTCAGACTTTTCATTCTTTTAACTAAAGCTATAGTTTTACTCCACGCTCCTGTTTCTCAGACTACTTCTGA
Organism: Peromyscus californicus insignis; assembly: GCF_007827085.1. Lineage (NCBI taxonomy): Eukaryota > Metazoa > Chordata > Mammalia > Rodentia > Cricetidae > Peromyscus > Peromyscus californicus. Next base: position 79,774,515 of record NW_026294595.1, read on the forward strand.
GAAAGTGGAATGCCACTGAGTCTGGGGGGAGTTAGGAACATTCTAGACATTATTCCCACACTTTAACTTCTCATGCAATTGTACACCCACAAGGAGCGAGGCTGCCAGTCTGGAAACTCCTGCTCTTGTCAATTGCTAATCATGGGCAGTCTCGTCCCAGTCCGAGATCTTAGAGGAGAGCTACAGGAACCAGGAAGACCTTCGTTCGGAAACAACCACCAGTGCTTTCAAAGTCAGGTTCGCTTACAGTGAGGTCTTCCCACTCTTTGGGGACTAGGTGAGTCCGACTTCACTTTCTTCTGCAAAGCTTCATCAGAACGTTCCAGAGCACCTTCCAGGCCTTGCTCAGAGTCAGGCTTTGACTCTCCTGCTTCGTTTATATGGGACTTGTCAAGGTTTTCAGACATCCTCAGTGAAGTCTATTCACTCTTCTAGGAGAGAAAGACAATGAGCCAAACGTATGCACAAAGCCAAAGCTCTGAGTTTCGGTTCTCTCAACAGGCTTTCAGAAGTTTTAATCATTTACACTCTACTTCAGTGATCAAAGACACTTAAGCAAGGACACCTGTAAGTCTTTGAGGATCGCTGGAATATTTGTACCCCACTCCTGAATAACCTGTCACAAGTGGGGAGAGGGACTTAAACTGAGAGAAGACATAACTGCCTGCTCCTGCTTTAATCAAAGGGAGTGGTGACTCAATCTTAAGCCTTTATTTAGAGACAGTATTTCCCTACATATCCCTTACTGACCCTGGGCTGTCTATGTCGTCCAGTCTGGCCTTGAACTCATGACCTTCCTGCCCCCAATTCATAAATGCTAAGACTACAGATGTGCACCACCACACCCACCTGAAACTAACACTCTTTACTTCCGTGGCTGGAGCTTACAGGAAAAGTCCTTCAAAGCTGGGCCTGGTTACACACTCTTGTAATCCCAGCACTTGGAGGTGGAGGACAGAGCAACTTCAGGACTAGGGTCCCTTAAGAAAAAATAAACATCACCAAAATGCAACTCATTGGAAACAACGCTTCTAGTCACCTTCTAGTACTGTGCTGAGGAGATGGATGGCGTCTAGTCCTAGTGTGTGAATAAAGAAACCTGGGAATGGCAGTTGGAGAGATGGCTCGGTAGGTAAGACGCTTTCTCTGAAAGCTTGAGGACCTGAATTCAGACCCCTTGTACCCACTGAAGCCAGGCACTGAATCATGCCTGGAAGATATTCAAAGATGATCTCTCTGGCTTCTATGTCCATGCACAGGTGAGTACTCATACATACACAACTTTTCCCTTAGATTCTAAAAAAGTAACTGGGAGACGCAGGCAGATCTCTGTGAATTCCTTGCCAGCCTGGTCTACATAGTGAGAGCTCCAGGATAGCCCAACCTACATAATGAGACCCTGTCTCAACAACCAAACAAATGAAATAATAAATAAATAAGTAAATGGGGGTGACAAATAGTACTGTCTAGACTCTATAAAGTATTTAAGAGAAATGTGTGGGGCATATATATATATATATACACATACATACATATATATATATATTTTTTTTTAATTTGTTTTTTGAGATAGGGTTTCTCTGTGTAGCCCTGGCTGTCCTGGAACTCACTCTGCAGACCAGGCTGGCCTCAAACTCACAAGATTCACCTGCTTCTGCCTCCCGAGTGCTGGGATTAAAGTCATGAACCACCATCAATCAGCTTATATTTTTAAGTAGTTGCTAACCAACAGGAAAGGCATATGAGTAAAGTAGGGAGTAGCAAGCAATCATAATGAATGTGACAGGGGTCTTCACTGTATTAGCTGCTGATAGGAACAGGAGTATTACCTGACACTCTCGTCCAGTTAATAAAGGCATTTTTCAGAAGATTTATTTAATGTGTGTGCGTGTTTTTGCCTGCATGTATGCCTGTGCACCCACTGCATATGTGCCTGATGCCCAAGCTGGTCAGAAGAGGGCAATGGATCCCCTGAGCTAGAGTTATAGATGGTTGTAAGACAACATATGGGTGTTAGAATCAACCCTTCAACATCTGGATGAGCAGCCAGTGCTCTTAACTGCTGAGCCAGTTCTCCAGCCCAAGACTGACTTATTTTTATTTTATATGTATGAGTGTTTGCCTGCACCTATGTGGACCATGTGTGTGCAGTGCCCTCAGACACCAGAGGAGGGCATCAGATCCCTGGAACTGGAGTGAACAGGTGGTTGTGAGGTGCCACATGGGTGGTGGGAACCAATCTGCGCCCCCAGCAGAGCAGCCAGCGCTCTGGACTGCTGAGCCATCTCTTCAGTTCCATCAAGGAGTCTTTCAATCACATGAAAGGTTTTTAAGTCCTCCCCTCCCTTCTCTGTTGTTAGGACATTTCCAGTTAAGAAAGACAATGCTTCTGCATTTACAATACTGAACTAATTACACCCAGAAGATCACAAACTCTTGTCATAAACACTAATTGAGCCGAATCACACACTCGGCAGGTAATCAAGTATCTAAAGAAATGTAGGCTGTTTTAAGGAGATTTGGCACACTTCTCTTCGGCATATTGGAAAGAGAAGAATCGCCTGATATAATTATCTAAAATCTCCAGAGACCTCCATTAAATAGAATAAAGTTACTGGTCTGTTGTGATGGTTGGTCTCAACTGTCAACTTGGTGATATGTAGCTTCTACCTTGGAAAGGACCCTCTGTGAGAACTGTCCCGATTAGGCTGGCTCATAGGAATGCCTGTGAGAGACTGATTACGTTAATTGAGATGGGAAGACTCCATTTCCTGAGCTGGGTTCTGGTCTAACAAAAGGAGAGGGAACGATACACCAGCATTTGTTGCTCTGTTTCTTGACAAAGAATGTAATGTGACCAGCTGCCACAGGTTACAGCCCTGGACTGTGAGCAAAATAATCACCCTTAAGTGCTCAAGTAACTTCCGTCATTTATTTGTTTACTTTTGGAGGCAGGGTCTCACAACCCAGGCTGGCCGTCACCACCTCACAGAGATCCGCCTGCCACTGCCTCTCAAAGGCTGGGATTGAGGGGTACCACCATGTCAAGGTGCATTTCACCTTTCGAATCCAGTGCCTGCTCCCCTTTAGAGACAGGGTCTTTCTATGTAGCTCTGGCTACATAGAAACTTACCAAGTTAACCAGGTTAGTCCTGAACTCATAGAGCTCTGCCTGCCCCTACCTCCTGAGTTCTGGGATACAGGCAAGTTCCACCACACCCGACCCAATGCTTCTTCCCAAAACCCATCTCTTCACTGTCCTAAATCCTACTAGAGTTTGGAGGTGCAACAGACCCGATGTATAACATCACCTACAGATTCCATAAGAAAGAAAACCACACCTAACTTTATCCTCTTCACATGCCAAGGAGCTGCCCAGATGATGAAGTCATTCAGTAGGTGCAGAGAGGAAGAAAAGCAAGACTCCTTTAAACTCAGTAGACAGCCCCCCAAACCGTTCAGGCTCTGTCTCCTCCCTGGGCGCTTCCTCCAACCTTATGAATGTTTACACTTTTCTCCAGTGTCCTGCAGGGCTGACTGCTAGACAGCTGGCATTCATCACCGCCTTAAATTCCAGTCAAAATATGATTATTTAAATAGGGATAGAAAGAAGAAAACAATCTAGCCAGAGAGAGACAGGCATGCTTGCAGAAGAGCCACAGTGAAACACAAAGTAGCATGACTTTGCTATTCTGAATAGCAGGAGGAAGCTGAGAAGACCTTCCCAGAAAGGATGACACGTGACCTATCTTTGAAAGGAGTAGAATTTCACCCAGTTATAAAGCCGGGAGTGGGGGAGAGCTGAGGATGGGAGGTGGGAAGGGGTGGTATTTCATTCCTCTGGCAGAAGCCATGGCACCTGAAATGGAAATGTGACAGGTAGTGAAGATGGGAAAGAAGAGTTGGGGGTCAGATGGGGAAAGTGCTAATTTGTACTTAAAAAAACAAAACGAAACTCTTCGCCTAGCTTTTGAACTTCTCAAGAGCCAAGACCAATCAAGTTCTCCATAAACTCCATTAGTCTATCTGCACCACCCCCAACCGCGGCAAGCAGATACCCATCTGTTGATAGACATAAATCCCTGTGTCATCTGTGTGATGTCACGATTTGGGAGAGGTTGCCCAAAGTGTTGAAGGTAGCGCTGAACCTGTGGTTTGAAACTGACAATACCTTTAGTAAAAGTGATCCATTTTTCTTAAAATATCCCTACTGAGATCCGATTCTGGCTCTTTAGAGGCTGTGTGACTTCAGTTTTCTACGGAGTTACGTACCTCCTCATTTAACGGCTAAGACTACACAGAGACCACAGGCTGGCATACAACCACCATTCCACGATTGGCAACTATAATTAAAGGGCAGTGGGGGTGCATCCGGGGGGTGGCTATTTTAATTGCTCTCATTCATTGACTCAACCATCATAAAACCCTTCTGGTACCTAACCAGGAAACCGAGGGGGGGCGGATCCTGGCACGGGGACTCGCATCTCTCAGGAGCTGCACGCGGGCCCAAGCTGAACACAAAAGAATCCTCCAGAAAGGGTCATTCAGTGACAGAAAGATCTCTGCCCCACTGGCGCCGAATCTTCGTCCGGATTCCGTTGTAAACAGCTGTTTCGGCGGGCGAGGGAGAGGCGGAGGCGCGCCGGGATCGCGGCCTGGAGGGTGGGCCCCCACCCGCCCCGGGTCCCCTCTTCGCCTCCACCCGGCATCCCCGGGACCCGACCGGCCGGGAGTGGCCATGAAACGCCGGTGCTCCCTCCCCGCGCCTCCCGGGCTGGCCCGCCGGCCTCCACGGCCGCCCCGCTCACCTGCCGCGGCGTCGGCGATCTCCCTGCGGCCGCTCCCGCTGCGAATCCCGCGGGGCCGGCGCCGCCAAGGGGCGGGAGCGACGCGCGGCGGGCTGGGCGCCTGGGCCTCCACCCCTCCCGGACTGCCTCGCTCGCTCGCTCGCTCGTCGGGCTGCGGGCCGTCCTGTCAGCCCCGCGGCGGTGGGCAGCCGCCACGGTGACCGCTCCTCAGTGCCGGGCTCTGGGAGGCGGGTGCGAGCCGAGATGCGCCTGCCCGGCCTGGGGCGGCGCCATGTTCCTGTACGGCAGCAGCGCTCCCGCTGTCACGAAGGGGGCTCGGGAATCGGGGGCTCGCAGCCGAGCCGCACCGTGTTTGTGTGTGCAAATAAGGCCAGCGCGGGGTCTGGAGCCGGGCCTGGTGCGGGCCGAGGGGCGCGGCGGCGGCGGCGGCGGCGGCGGCGGCGGCGGCGGCGGCGGGCGGGCGGCTCCAAGTCGCTCCCGCCGCCCAGGGAGGCGCCATGTTGCCGTACTGCAAAGCGGAGGCGCGCCGCCCGGGACGCGGGAGAAAAGTGAAGCGAGGGCGCGCGTCTAGTCAAGAGAAGGGGGAAGGGGAAGGCGCCTGAGAAGCCACCTTCCTTGCCAGGACTTTGAAAATTGAGTTTTACATCATCTATTCCATCTTCGCTCTCTTGCCGCGCGCGCACACGCGCGCACACACACACACACACACACACACACACACGAAAATTGAGTTTTTCATCATCTACTCCAACTTCACTCCCTTGCCCCCCAACACGCCTGCACACTTGGTTTCACACACACACACACACACACACACACACACACACACGAAAATTGAGTTTTTCATCATCTACTCCAACTTCACTCCCTTGCCCCCCAACACGCCTGCACACTTGGCTTCACACACACACACACACACACACACACACACACACACACACACCCCTGCACACTTCGCTGCGTCTCAGTGACACAGACGCCGCCGTTTGATTCTGAGCCGGGAGTGGCTGCCCCCTTGGATGTGTGCAGCCCACCCAGGCTTCAGCTGACGCGATGAAAGGGGTGGAGGAGCGCAGCGGTTCCCTGGCCCCGCGGGTTTGTTCATAAACTAGACGAGCGCGCAGAGCAGCTGCGTTCCAGAAGGGAAGATCATTTCCCCTAAACACCATGTCAGGACAAGCCCACTTGCGAGTCTCATCTCCTTAGGTCCGTGAGGTTGGGGCCCCGCATGATCTATGCTGCACTGAGAAAACTACCTCCCACACACCTTCAACCCTGCAGCACTAAAATACCAAACTAACTACGCCAACAAATACTTTGTTATCGGCCTCGATCTTAAATGATAAAAGTCATGTGACTTAACTGGGTTTATTTTTAATGCTTTATAACTGGGCATAAATTATGCGTTTCTTAAAGCAAAGCAGTAAGTCTTCTTCTACCTGTAGCCTATAAAAACGTGGGTTTATTTAGATAGCTAGAACGGATGGGATTAATGCTTTCAAACTCCATTAAAGCCCATGTAATTATTGCTAAAATATTTAAGCCTGGGTATAGTACATTTTAGCCCTCTCAAACCATTTACCAGGAGGCACATTGGTTTTCTGTTATAACAGACCGGGCTTGCTGCTCTTCCAGAGGACCAGAGCTCCGTGCACATGGTGTGGCTCACAACCACACGTAACTCCAGCCCCAGGAGATCCCATGTCCTCTTTTGATCTCAGGGTACCAGCATGCGCCTGCACACACACATAAATAAAAATTTTAAAAAGCAAAACGGGGGGGCTGGAGAGATGGCTCAGAGGTTAAGAGCACTGCTTGTTCTTCCAAAGGTCCTGAGTTCAATGCCCAGCAACCACATGGTGGCTTACAACCATCTGTAATGAGATCTGGTGCCCTCTTCTGGCCTGCAGGGATATGTGCAGGCAGAACACTGTATCCATAATAAATAAATAAATCTTTAAAAAAAAAAAAAAAAAAGCAAAACGGCCCGGTGGGTAAAGTTGCCTGTTGTCCCATCATGATCTCTGGAACCCACATCGAAGGACAGACACAGCAGAGGCCTGAAAGTTGTTCCCTGACCTCCACTTCGGGGCCCTGACACTTGAGAACGGGCTCACACACACTAAATATAAACAAATACATAAATAAGCCATCCTGGGATGCTGAGATGGAGATGTCTCCAGAAGCATTTGACAAGCAATCTGACAATCTGAGTGGATTCCTAGAACCCACATAAAGATGGAAAGAGAGAACTAACTCCACAAAGTTGTCTTCTGATCTCCACATGAGCAGTGGCTGGTGTGCTCACATACAGTATGCCCATACCAATTAAAAACAAAACAGTTCTCAGATGATTCACTTTAGGAGAATACAACTAAATAGAAAGCTATTCAACTAATTGAACATTCAGTTCTTGTAATAGGTCTTGTTGGACTTTCTTTTGGGACCACCAGCCCCCAAATAATGACACGGAGATTTATTAATTATGAAAGCTTGACCTTTAGCTTAGACTTCTTCCCAACTAGCTCTTATAACTTAATCTGTTTCTAGTCATCTACATTCTGCCACGTGGCTTTTTACCTCTCCTCTGTTCTGTACATCCAACTCCCTCTGTGTCTTGCTGGTAACTCCCTCAAGCACCTAGATTCATCCCAAGTTCCTCTCTCTGCCTGGAAGTCCCACCTAACCTCTCCTGTCTAGCTATTGGCCATTCAGCTGTTTATTAAAGCAATCAGGTGCCTTAGGCAGGCAAGGTAAAACAGCAACACATCTTTACACAGTTTTCTCAAATATCCCACAAGTTCTCCTATCTGAATTCAGAGGAATGTGCCTATGTCTAGTTGGTGAGGAGATTTGTTTTGTGGGGTTTTGTTTTTTGTTTTTTTTTGGGAAGGCTTCTCACTATGTAGCTTTTGGCTGGCCTGGGACTCCCTATGTAGACCAGGCTAGCCTCCAAATCACAGAGATCCACCTGCCTCTGCCTCCCAAGTACTGGGATTAAAGGCATATTGACTAACAAATAGGAGCAGAAATTCTAAAACTGTGACATCTGAAAACTATGTGGGTGATGCCAGGCAAGAAGAATGAAACACTTCCCAGGTGATTCCACCATGCAGTTAGAGGAACACACATACCCTTTGAGAGACATCTGCTTTCCTTGAAGGGTCTCTCAAACCAAGTCTCCCTTGGAAAGGATAAGACGATACCAAAACCATTCCATTTTAATTTGGGATGATTCATCTGTAATCTCTTGATACTTAAAAAGTTTCCTTTAAATATTATAAACATTCCCATGTGAATTTAAGTATTGTAAACATGTGCCAGTTTGATCTTTGGCTGTAAGGATTGGAAACTCAAACTAACCTTGAGATAAAGGGAGTTCAGTGCCAGGCTGTGGTCTGGAAGGAGAAAGGAAACAGCTGTCCTGTGGTGAGCTGCTGCTGTCCCCCTCCCGGGACATACAGGGTCGCTCTGCCTGGCCCTTATTTCAGGTTTGTCTTGGTGATGCTCCCTCATCCTTCAGATCTGCCTGGGTAGAATTTGGCCAGCCAGGATGACTTTTGCATAAAGCCTGTCTCCTTAGTCTGTAGGAGGCTGCCTTCGGATGAGACGCTCGGCCTCGGTCTCCTCTGCTGAGCGGAGACCAAGCTCAGTCACCTCAGCACTGAGCACGCACATGGGGACAAGCCCTGTAGAAGACATCATGAATGAGTGAAGAGGGCACCGCACCGAGCTGGGGTAAGGATAGTTGTAGTGACCCACAAGGTTCTCCAAGAGTAGCACCGGCCCTAGGGCTTGAAGTTTATGATGTCTTCAGAAAATGATAGATTTTCTATCCACCCCCACCCCCACCCCCACTCCACAGTCAGCGCCCTGCCAATCACTCAGGCCACGGCTCTGCCTTAGTCTTGATATGTAGGTTTAAACTAAGTCTCTGTGGTTCTACTTACCAACAAAGACTCAGAAGTCAGATGTAGAAGTGAAAACCTGCTAGACCAGAGAGGGCAAGAAGTAACCAGCTGACCTTGCTTTTTGGCTGGAGACCCACTCCCGTATTCCTGGCTCCTCCGGACTCTCTATGGCTAATTCTGGTCAACTAGTTGCTGGCTCCACCCCCTAAGCCAAGGTTGATTTTATTTAATTAACACAAAGCAAACTTGGGGTTCACAATGTGATTGAATATCCCACTGTTGGTTGTTTTATTCTTTTTTGGGCGCCTGTCACCCAGCTCCCAAATAAATCACACATGGAGGCTTATTTCTTCTTATGAATGCCCAGCCTTAGTTTGGCTTAGTTTCCACCCAGCTTTTCTTAAATTATCCCAACTACCTTTTGCCTTGGGGCTTTTCATGTTCCTTTACTTCTGTAAATCTTGCTCTTACAGTAGCTGGGTGGCTGGCCCCTGGAGTCCTCCTCCTCCTCTGGCTGCTAGGTCCCTCCTTTTTTTCCCTCTCAGATTTCCCCCTCTCTATGTTCTCTCTGCCTGCCAGCCCCGCCTATCCTTTCTCCTGCCTTATTGGCCAGCTCTTTATTAGACCATCAGGTATTTTAGACAGGCAAAGCAACACAGCTTCACAGAGTTAAACAAATGTGACATAAACAAAAGTAACACGCCTTAAAATAATATTCTACAACATCCTGCAACAATTTACCTTGAAATATCCTTTTTTTCTTTGTAAAGATTTATTTTATGTATATGAGTGCTCTATCTGCAGGTACACCTTTACGCCAGAAAAGGGCATCAGATCCCACTAGAGATGGTTGTGAGCCGTCCTGTGGGTGCTAGGAATTGAACTCAGGACCTCTGGAAGAGCAGCCAGTGCGCTTAATCGCTGAACCATCTCTCTAGCCCCAAAATACGCTATGCTTGGACCAGTCAGCTGGCTGAACGGGTAAAGATGATAGCTGCAGAGCCCAATGACCTGAATCTGATCCCAGGCTCCACATGGCGGAAGATATCTACTTTTCCAAGTTGACCTGCACACTTGAGTACACACACACATGCATAAATAAATGTAATATATTTCTAAAATTCTTACTAAGTTTGAGGTACGTGGCCCTACTGCAGGCAGGGTCTGTGTTGATGTCCATGGCTCCTGTTGCCATGAAGGCCATGCAGATTTCTGGGCTCTGGACTGACACCTGGAGCAGTGTTGGTGCCCGAGGGCTGTGGTACTGTTGGGGTCATGATGATCTGGGTGACCTGTGCTGCCACCTGGGGCCATGGTGATGTCCAGATCTGGGCTACTGCCAAGGACCATGACTGGATCTGTGGTTACTGCAGCTGGGGTCTGCTCTGAAGTCTGTGGCCCAAGTTGCCACCAGGGGCCACAGGGAGGCCCGGGGTCTGGGCCAGAACCTGTGGCCTTGTTGGAGTCTGGGGGCCATGGTGCAGCCGGGGCCATACAGTCCTGTTGGTTATCTTTTTCTACTCTTTTGCTCTTTGTTCTCTGGGGGGGGGGGGGGCACCACCCAGCTCCCAAATAAATCACACACGGAGGCTTATTTTTAATTATAAATGCCCAGGCTTAGCTTGTCTTGTTTCTAGCCAGCTTTCCTTAACTTTAATTATCCCCATCTACCTTTTGCTTCTGGGCTTTTTCCTTTTCTTACTTCTGTATATCTTACTTTCACTCTTACTCTGTGGCTGGCTGGCTGTGTGGCTGACCCCTAACATTCTCCTCTCCTCATTCTCTTGCCCTTTCTTTTTCTTCTCCCAGATTTCTCCTATTTATTCTCTCTGCCTGCCAACCCTACCTATCCTTTCTCTTGCCTCAATATTGGCTGTTCAGCTCTTTATTAGACCGCGCGGTGTTTTAGACAGGCAAAGTAACACAGCTTCACAGAGTTAAATAAATGCAACATAAAAGAATGCAACACAAAGCCAGGCGGTGGTGGCGCACGCCTTTAATCCCAGCACTCGGGAGGCAGAGCCAGGCGGATCTCTGTGAGTTCGAGGCCAGCCTGGTCTCCAAAGTGAGTTCCAGGAAAGGCACAAAGCTACACAGAGAAACCCTGTCTCGAAAAACCAAAAAAAAAAAAGGAACATACCTTAAAATAATACTCGACAACAATACAGATCTGAGTAGCCTATGCTCCTACCTGTTACCATAGTGATGTCTGGGCTACAGCTGCAGCTGAGGGCCATGCATGTCTGGGTCCATGGCCCCACTGCAGTCACGGTCTGTGTTGACATCCATGGCTCCTCTTAACCACGAGTGCCATGCAGATTCCCAGGGTCTGGGCCACCACCTGGGGCCATGTTGGTGTCTGAGAGCTAGCTGCACTGCCACCAGGGCCATGCTGGTCTGGATGTCCTGTGCTGCCACCTGGGGCCATGGTAATGTCCAGACCTGGGCTGCTGTTGGGGACCATGTCTGGGTTCATGGTCCTACCGCAGCCGGGGTCTGTGTTGAAGTCCAAGGCCCACGTTGCCACCAAAGGGTCGGGCTGCCACCTGTGGCCTTGTTGGTGTCCAGGGGCTGTGCTGCCACCAGAGCCAGAATGTCATGGAAGCCCAAGCTGCTGCCGAGGGCCATGTCTGGGTCTGTGGTCCTGCTGCAGCTGGGATCTGTGTTGATGTCCGTGGCCCATCTCACCTCAGGGGAACATGGGAACCGTGTGTGATGAAATCAGAGGGCCATGCTGAGCTGGGCTCGCTCTTTGCTGGTTCTGGAGTACCTGCCCCTGCCCCTCACTGGACAGTGCAGCAAGAGAGCTGGCTCCCCTGCACTCGGGAGAGGTGGCCCCATTCCCCACATGGGTGAGGGAGAACTGACCCGATGGCATGGGTGTAGAGGAGCTGGCTCTGCCCCTTGCCTAAGGAGCATGGCCCCCGTGGCCTGGACTGACCAGCTCAACTACCACGCAGGCCCACAGTTGGGCCTGGGGTTGGCCCATCCTAACACCTACCCCATCTAGGACCTGCTGGAGCTTATAAAGGGACTGGTCCTGTGGAAAGATACCCGCAGGATCTCCTCTCAGATATCACCCATGACTCGGGGTGGCCGAGGGATATCTGAGAGGAGTTTCGGTGAGGATCCAGTGATGATGGTGTGCTAGAAACCAGAGGCCTTGAACCAGACCAATGACTCACTGCAATGGACATTTACAAGTAAAGCTGATAGGACAAAAGGGTGTACTGTGTGACTCACTGCAGCTCCCAATGCCACCAGGATAAAGGAAGAGGTGTTGCAGAGGCAGGAAAGATGAAGTGGTTTTTTTGTTTGCTTGTCTTGGTTTTGTTTTGAATTTTCTTTTGTGGGGCCACTGCAGGGATGAGGGGAGGACATGGTGGAGGGACTGGAGGTAAGCAGAATTAGGGTGCAGGACTCGAAATTCCCAAAGATTCAATAAGGAAATTACGTTAAGTAAAAAAGAAAAGTTTGAGGTACGCTGCCCCACCCTCACCCCAGACAAGATCTGCTATGTAGCTCAGGCTAACCTGCAACTCACAATCTTCCCTTTTCAGCCTCTGAAGTACTGGGATTAGACACTGGCCATCATATCTGGCTTTAAACTGTGATTTTTTTTTTTTTTGGTTTTTCGAGACAGGGTTTCTCTGTGTAGCTTTGCGCCTTTCCTGGAACTCGCTTTGGAGACCAGGCTGGCCTCGAACTCACAAAGATCCGCCTGCCTCTGCCTCCCGAGTGCTGGGATTAAAGGCGTGCGCCGCCGCCGCCGCCGCCGCCGCCGCCGCCGCCGCCACCACCACCACCACCACCCAGCTTAAACTGTGATTTTATCTTAATGTTTTCCATGAAATGAACATTCTGGTAGAATGCTGATTCTAAAAGTCTTTAATCCTAGTACTTGGGAAGCAGAAGCAAATGGATCTCTGAGTTTGAGGCCAGCCTGGTCTAGAGTGAGTTCCAGGATAGCCAGGGCTACACAGAGATACCCTATCTTAAAAAAACAACAACAACAACAACAAAAAAAAACCATGAACACTGCTAGCAGTTAGAAAATGAGTGCTCCTGTCTTTTCCTGAAGGTGTTAGTTCTGGGAGCCAAAGAATCATGCTTTAATTATATGCAAAACCAAGACTGCAAACCAGATAGATAGTGTGCAGCTGCTCCGCCAACATGTGGATCCTCCTCTCCAGTTTCAGTAGCCTCCTTCTGCAAACTTCCTCTCACACTGAAGTCACGATCTCTTTCCTTCACCACTTCCAAAGGTGTCTCTTTTTCTTACATGTGCCAAAAACCTGGCTTTCCTAGGGTAACAGGTATCATATATATTATAGTCCTCAGCCTTCTGTTGGAAGATTAGCTGCTATTAAGGGAGATCACTCACAGTATGCCAGCAGATTGGGGCAGTCTTCAAGTTTTCCCTACCACTTTAAAACATCTCCCATTACTTTGATTTTGTATGTGTGGGTGGGTATGTGTTACATGTGGGGGCACCTGTGCCACAACACGTATGTGGTCAGAGGGAAACTTACGGACGTTCTCTCCTTCTACCATGTGGGTCCCAAGGATCAAACTCGGTTCCTTAGGCGTGGTGGCAGGTGTCTTTACCCACTGAGCCATGGCAACTTATAAAGGAAAACATTTAATTGGGGTAGCTCACTCACAGTTCAGAGGTTCAGTCCATTATCATCATGGTAGGACATGGTGCTGCAGAAGGAGCTGAGAGTCCTACATCTTGCAGGCAACAGGAAGTGCTCTGAGTATCACACTGAGCAAAACTTGAGCATACATGAGACCTCAAAGCCTGCTTCCATAGTGAGACACTTCCTCCAACAAGGGCATACCTACTCCAATAAAGCCACACCCCCTAATAGTGCCACTCCCTTTGGGGGCCGTTTTCTACCACCATTATCCTGTCTCAAAAAAATGAAAACTAAAACCAGAAACACATCCCTACTAATATGTAGACTTCCTGTTGAATACTTTTATTATTAGATGTGTTTACTTTATATGAATGAGGATGTAGATGTACTGTGTGTGTACATTGCCCACAGAGGTCAGAAGAGGGCACTGGGTCCCCTGAGACCAGAGTTACATATGGTTGTGAGCCACCATGTAGGTGCTGGGACCCAAACCCAGGTCTTCTACAAGAGCAACAAGTGCTCTTAACTGCTGAGCCATCTCTCTAGCCCCAGTACTTTCTTACATAAATATATTACTATCATATCCTCTAAATCCCTGATTTTCTATATAAATTCAACATAATAATTGTAAATCAACTCTCCTTAAGGACTCATCTAGTCCTTAACATCAATACATCATTTGAGTAATGGTTTTTTGACACATACGAGTATAAAATTTTTATTAAGTACAACTTCATATTTAGACATCCAAGCTAAAAATATCTTTAGGCTACATAATTTGTCCTTAAAATACAGAGTGCACATACACACAGACATTAGAAGTTCAGTCTCCAAAATACTCATTGAAGATGTCTGGATGAGTCTTATGGAACTGGCCTAGCAGTTTCTTCTTCTCTCTGGCAGAGAGTTTTGAATCCTCATCAATAGTCTTGAGTAAGTTCAACAGTTCGTCTTTGGTTTTCTTCTGAGCACTGCTAGAATAGTCACTTTCATCAATTCTCTGGCAATAAATATAGCCTTAAGGTTTAAAAGCAAGAAGTTCCAGTTAATGATTCTATTCCCACACTCAACTAGAAAAATCATGCAGTAGTTTCTTTTCTTTTCCTTTGACATTCTATAAAATAAATCAAAGAGGATAGTAAGAATAACCCTGATCAAGGTCTATTTTTTCTTTTTCAAGACAGGGTTTCTCTGTGTAGCCCAGGCTGGCCTCGAACTCAGAGAGATCTACCTGCCTCTGCCTCCCGAGTGCTGGGATTAAAGGTGTGCACCACTACCCAGCAATCAAGATATGTTGTAGAATATTATTTTAAGGTATGTTACTTTTGTTTATGCTACATTTGTTTAACTCCGTGAAGCTGTGTTACTGTGCCTGTCTAAAACCCCTGATGGTCTAATAAAGAGCTGAATGGCCAATAGTGAGGCAGGAGAAAGGATAGGCGGGGCTGGCAAGCAGAATACACAGAAGGAGAAATCTGGGAGGAGAACAGAGAAAAGAGAAGTAGCCAGAGAAGGAGGAGAACTCCAGGGGGCAGCCACCCAGCCACCCACGGAATAAGAGTAAGATTTACAGAAGAGAATGGGAAAAGCCCAGATGCAAAAGGTATATGGGATAATTTAAGTAAAAAAAAGCTGGCAAGAAATAAGCCAAGCTAAGGCCAGGCATTTATAAATAGGAATATGTCTTTGTGTGTGATTTATTTGGGAGCTGGAGTGTGGGCCCCCCAAAAGAGCAAAAACAATAACAAAGATGTTTTATGCTAGCCTATGAGATGGCTCATGGGAAAGGCCTCTGAGCCCGATGTTCTGAGTTCAATGCTTGTGACCCTTATAGTGGAAACAGAGAATCAACTCCTGAACGTTGTCCTCTGACCTCCACACACACATGAGAGAGAAGAGAGAGAGAGAGAGAGAGAGAGAGAGAGAGAGAGAGAGAGAGAGAGAGAGAGAGAGAGAATAAGCAAATGTGACTTTTAAAGGTTTTAAAATAGACAAGAAAAAAGAATCTGAAGTTGTTTTAGCTCAGGAAGAACTCTGTTAAGTCTAAAAAATTGAGGGGAATGTTTCAAATTATTTAGTTGAAACTAATCATAGCAAAATACTTTCAAGTCAGCACTACGGACTTGTCTTTAGAATGATGAAACATTAAATTGGGAGTGGCCTCAAACACCTGTGGTTCCAGCACTTGGAAGGTGGAGGCAGGAGGACCAGGACGTCAAGGTCATCTGTGGCTACATGGCCATGGCCAGCCTGGGTTACAATGAGCTCGTGCTTTAAATTAAAAAAAAAAAAAAGAAAGAAAGAAAAAAGAAAAAGAAAAAAAAAAGGACCATGCAGATAATAGTCTTAAATTACCTGTGTCTTTATTAGGATCTCTTCCTTTTTGTATGGCCAGAAGCTTAACACTCACAATTTTATGTAGCGTTCCAGGAATCTTAGGAAGAAGGGACATAGGACATTATTCACGTGCATTTAGATCTGTTACAAATAAGCATGAATAAGCCTTATGGTCGGTGTCTGACCTTGAAAACATCTTTTTGGTGATCCATTAGGAAGAGTACGAGGAGATCAGTTTTGCCTTTGGATAAGTTTTTATTGTTGACGATAGCTTTGGAGAACACCCTTTTCACAACCATCCGATTGTCACTCTGTAAGCACAAGAACAGGCCGCACGGCACAGACTGAAAGCTAACGCTAGTGCTAAGAGGAGAGCAAATAGGGAGAGCTGCCTCCCACGGCAGCATCCGGGTGCTGAAGCCACTGCATACGATTGACATTTACCAACAGACTTACTTCTTCCTGTAACTTAAATTCCGAAGGATGCGCTGCGACAGCCATGAAGTACAGCAGTCTTCTAAATTCTTCTCTATTTTGGGAATCCAGAAGCTTCAGAAACAGCTGAGTAGCTTCCAACGCTATTTCTGTCTTCCCATTGACTTCAGCCGAAAGAAAACAAATGCTTCATTGACCAAATAAAACTCTACTAAGATGAACAAAACTGGTTACACTTTATGCTAAGTAGCACACTTCAAGTTATTTCCAAAAGCAAAAACCAAACAACAAGGTGGGAATGAAACCAGGAGAGAACCAACTCCAGGAGGCTGTCCTCTGACTTCTACACATGTGCTATGTATGCAGGTGGACAATACACGTACACTCTCAAATAAGTGCAATTTCAATAAATAAAATAAAATGAATGACCAACACTATACAGAGAGCCTGCTCTCAGATCAGCAATTGATACTCTAGGCCCTAGTCAAGACTGTCTTCGGGTGTTGAATCTGACTCTTGGCTTCTTAAATTCCCACTGTTTCCCATGAGCACACTCTGAAAGTGTACTGTGTGTAGAATGCTGATAACTGTACTGAGAAAACTAGAAGGGACTCTGACTTTGTTTTCAAAATCCCCGAGAAACAGCAGGACCGCGCAGATAGGAGAGCAGAGCGCCGCCCTTCTGACAGGCTGTAGGGTCAGGCTGGCAACCCTCCTAAATCGAGAACTGACGCTCCTGCCTAAGCTTGCAGCAAATGACAGCCGTGTCCTGAGGCAGCAGCCACGTTCCCTCCTAACTTCAGAGTGGCTAAGATCTCAGAGGGAGCCCTAGATGTGCTCAGTATATTCTCTAAGACTAGTCCAGATCCCCTCCCAGCTTTCCAGAGTTCTATTTTGGTTCACGTTGAGGACAATTAACTTTGGATTCTGTGGTCAGAGCTCACTCACCTAGGAGCTCCGCTATTCCATTATGGACGTCACACAGGTGATTTAACAGAGGCTCCCTAGTGCTATAATATTTGCTAACAGCATCGAAAAGAAGTTCTTTCACTAAGTCTGTTCTGTCTGGTTGCTCAGGAAAATTTCTGCTTATGTCCACAACCATCTGGTCAGGAAGATACTCCAAGCAGTCGATGGCTGCAGAGATCCATTCATCTTCCCTAGAGCAAGGGAGAGGAGGGTTATTTTAAAATGCAAAGAGAACACAGACACATAGTATCTAATTCCCAAGATAGTTCATGCTTGCCACCAGGATAAATTTTTCCACACTTAAATACAGTAAAATCATTTGTTATATGCCTAAATTGTGTATGACAGGTCAAAGAAATTAGCTAAATTGCATTTTCCTTGTGTGTAAAAATATCTACTACAATAAGGATGTGAAGGTCATCAAAATTAAAACTTAACCCAGGGGTTGGAGAGATGGCTTAGAGGTTAGGAGCACTGACTGCTCTTCCAGAGGTTCTGAGTTCAATTCCCAGCAACCACATGGTGGCTCACAACCATCTGTAATGAGATCTAGCACCCTGTATACCTAATAAATAAATAAATCTTTAAAAAACAAAAAACAAAAAACTTAACCCGGAACTCTCAATTGTTGTGAGATATTTATTTACATTGCATGAAGATGTGTCTATATTTTACCTTGCCTGCCTAAGGTATCTGATTCATTTAATAAAGAGCTGAATGGCCAATAACCAGGCAGGAGAGAATAGGCGGTACTTCCAGGCAGAGAGAGGAACTCGGGGTTAGAATCTGGCGTGGTAGGAGACGCCAGCGAGACACGGAAGGAGTCAAACATACAGAATGGAGGAGGTAAAAAGCCACGAGGCAGAATGTAGATTAACAGAAACAGGTTAATTTAAGTTATAAGAGCTAGATGGGTACAAGACTAAGCTAAAGGCCAAACTTTCATAATTAGTAAGAAGTCACCGTGTAATTATTGGGGACAATACCCAATCTTGATTCTCCCTAGTGCTAGGATTACAGATGTGTGATACCACCGACATCTCATTTCAGACTGACTCTTAAAGCTGTAATTCTACCATACAATGTTGCTAACTTTAGAGCCACATGTATGATGTGTTATCTCTAGCTTTAGCTAGGACAGAATACAATAAAAAAGACAGCATTTCAAAATAATTAAATCAATGGGT
Source organism: Peromyscus californicus insignis (assembly GCF_007827085.1). NCBI lineage: Eukaryota > Metazoa > Chordata > Mammalia > Rodentia > Cricetidae > Peromyscus > Peromyscus californicus. The sequence continues at coordinate 79,792,805 of NW_026294595.1, forward strand.
AAAATGTTCTTCTTTTTGAGATTAGGGTCTCTTGTGGCCCAGGCTGCCCTTCAGCTCACTGTGTAAGTAAGGATGACGGCCAACTTTTGATCCTCCTGAGTGCTTGGACCACAAGCATTTGCTACCGTTATGAGGCACAGGAGATTAAACCCAGGGTTTCACATATGGAAGGCAAACACTCTACCAGTTGAGCTACATCCCCAGTCAGAAAATGCTGTGTTCCAATAAACTTGTTATATGTCCTCTACTGCCATAGACTTGAGACAGCTGGAGTTTATAAAAAGATGAAGCTAGATTATCTTTAAGGTCATTTCTAGCACAAATTCTGAATATTTAGGTAATTATAAAAATATTTCCACCAAGCCATGGTGATGCATGCCTTTAATCCCAGCACTCAGGAGGCAGAGACAGTCAGATCTCTATGAGTTCAAGGCCAGTCTGGTCAACAAGCTAGTTCTGGGATAAGCCAAGGCTACACAAAGAAACTCTGTCTTGAAAAACAAAACAAACAAAATTATATGTATAATATATATATTATATATATTTCCACATTGCTTTAGGTTATAGAAACAAACATGTAGAATAAACTTCCTATTATATATGCAGAACTTAACAGTATGTTAAGATCAATACTTTCATGTAAGACTTTAAGCCTTAAATTTTTATTTATTTTTATTTTTATTTTTTCAGAAAGGGTTTCTCTATGTAGCCCTGGCTGTCATGGAACTCACTATGTGGACCAGGCTGGCCTGGAACACAGAGATCTTTCTGCCTCTGCCTCCTGAGTGCTCAGATTAATGCGGTGGCAGCCACCTCACTGGGCTCTTTAATACTATCTGTTAGCATTCAACTATTCATATTAATAGTGTGTTGAAATGCAGAGCTAGGAAGAACCAAAAAAGTAAGTTGTACTCCTTAACCACGTCCATCTCCTTAACTGGACTGGAACACTACCTACTGAGGCAAAATAATTACACATTAAATCAACTGAAATCACAGAAGCTATTTTGACCTTTTATAATTTTCCTTAGAAGAATATTCCAAGTTATGAGGAACATGGAACTCCTAAGATAAAACAGTCTGCTCTTAGCACTATAGGACTTAAAATCTTGAGATTTATATTCACACACACACACACACACACACACACACACACACACACACACACACAGTTTTTTTGAGACACAGTCTCAGTATGTATGAGGCCCTGACTGGCCTCAAACTGCCAAAGCTTCCTGCCTCTGTCTCCCAAGTGTTGGGATTACAAGTACAGGGTCTCATGCAGCCCAAGCTGGCCTCAAACTAGCTATGCAGCTGAAGGAAGCCTTAAATGCTGATCCTTCTGCCTCTACCGCCTAAGTGCTAGGACGCCAGGTGTGGGCCACAGTGCAAGGCTTGAACCCAGAGCTTTTTGCACACTGGGCAAGCACTCTACCCACAAACACACTGAAATAATTATATTATTTACACATACTGAGAGTCACCATAGGCCCTGAGAATCCCTCGGTCCAGATAGTTAGTGGTGTTGACCATGCCAGGCTGTCTCTTAGACTGAGGGACTTTAGGTACAGCCTCTTGCTGTTTGAGTAAGGAGTCAAGAAATGGAAGGTCGACAAGTTGTAGTAGACGTCCAATCGTCTCTTCTTGCCATACTTCATTAATAACTACACAGGAAAACAAAGCAAGAGGTAACAATTAACAGCTATTCCATGCTCACTGCGGGATTTGTCTAGGCAAGTTGTCTATTCTATGCTCACTGTGGGATTTGTCTAGGCAGGTCTATTAAATTGGTGGCAGAAAGGAGGTACCAGGCCACCCTTACTCATGGAGTGCTGCTTTCTTATTAGACAATCCAAGAGTTGTTTAAAGTGTAGGAGAACAGGCACTGGACAACAGGAATTCTTGTCATTCTTTGTACTATATAAAGCAGTATGTCAGAGATAAGAGATCAAGCCATACAACATGTTAATAAGGGCTTCAGAAGAAAGAATGGTTCATTCAGCCTCAAAACTCATTTGAATCCATTGGCTGCAGAGTATTGCGCTCAGGCTTTCCACACAACCAGGATGGGGGAGGGGAAGTGGAAATCAAAATCATCAGGCTGCATTCCATGGCCACAAGGAAGAACATAAGAATTCTATTTATGATTTTTAATTTTTCATGTAACCTAATAAAATCGTAGAAAACGAAACATCTGGGAGGATATACTGAGTAAGAATCTGCATGCAAAACATTTTAGATTTGAACCTCTGCCAGCTGATGGACAAAAGTCAGTGTTCAAGAGCTGTAACACTGATGTGTTGTTCAAGATAATAGACTTCTGTTGAAGCGTAACATAAACAGCTTCAACACACAGCATATTCTTTCTCTGCTTAAATATTAAAATTCAGATAAAGGTTGGGAGGAAATACCGTCAACAACTATATCTACTGAGACTTCTATTTCTCACTGTGCATCATTAGTTTACCTTGAGGAGACAGCCTGGTAGAGATATTTATATGAGGGGAGTTGGCAGGCTTTAAACTCAGATTTTCCCACAGGTCCTCCAAACTGTCCGACTTGATATCAGGTGACTTAAATAATGTATCTGAGTACCTAAAATAAAGTTTTAATCACAGGAATGATTAGAGGGCTGCAGTGTCTAGAGAGCTCTTGTTTCAGAACCAGAACATAAATGCAAATCCTTTTCGAGTCTCTACTCAACCCAAACACACTCACTCATACGCTCTCTACTTTTTTGGGGGGGGTCAGGGTCTCTTGCAGTCCAAGTAGTCTCAAACTCACTATGTAGCTGGAGCTGGCCCTGAACTCTTGAACCTCTCTGGCCTCCACATCCCAGATCCAGGGATTACAGGCAGGTTCCACTACACCCAGCTCTAAAATGCAAATCCTCTAAACAGAATCTCCTGTGGACCTTTATTTAGGTGTGACTCAATGACTACAATTTTATCACCCATTTTAAAACATAACAAACATGAGCCAGGCTTGATGGTAAAACTTTTAATTCTAGCCCTCCAGAGGCAGAGGAAAGAGAATGTTGAGTTTACTGTGAGCCTGGGTTGCTATCTACACCAAGTTATGGGTCAGCTTGGGCTCCACAGTGAGACCATCTCAAAACAAACACCAAAGAAAACAAAATCCTGACATTGGTCTTTGGTTCCTAGTCTGTCACAGAAATATTAATGTTTCATTACCACACAGTGTTGAAGACCGTAACAGTACTGTACAATATTTATATACAAAAGGTCCTTTCTAAAATCACAGTTACAAATTACTACACATTTTTGGTCTCAAGGGTTCCAAACAAAGCACGAAGATGCCCTTGAAGAATGGGGAGCACGTTCTACTTTACCTTATTTCCTTTGCTTGTGTCTATAGAGATACATTTTGTTGAGAGACTTAAAAATATTTGAAAAGTCAATACCCAAAGGTCAGAGCCGAACCAGAGCATCAAATGACTGTCTCTACAGCTTCGCTCCAGCAACGAAGGGAAAGCCAGGCTCTGTACTTCACAAACTCATCACGCCCTCCTCACCTGCGCTCATCTCAGTCACTGGTCCCACGTTGTCTCTCTGGTCTCCCTCTTTCCTCCCCCACGTCTGGTTAGCCTCCTCTTCCCTAGCCTGCAACACTGCTTACCTAGTTCTCCCCAACCACGCAGTGCCATTTCCAGCCCCAAATGACCTTTCTAAGACACGGTTCCATCCTGGTGAACGTCTCTCGTGGCCTTCCCAACACCTATTATGACCAAGTCCCAAGTTCCTTACCATTGCAGAGCAGTGGCACACACCTGTAGGGGAGATGGCTGGCTTGAGCTCAGGAATTCATGAATGCCTGAGACATTTAGGGAGACCTTGTCTCAAAACTTCAGAACAAACCCCCAGACCAAAAGCACACAGATCCTTTAGCATGTCACACAAAGCTCTCATTCACCGTGCACACTCTGTATCCACCACTTTCTGGATCCCAAGGATGCCCTAGGAGCTGGTGTCTCTCTCCCTGCCCTTCCTTTCTCTCTGTTCTCATCCCACAAATTTCCATTTTTTTACACTGTTACTATAACTTGAGACAGAAAAACAAAGTTTGTTGACTGTTCCTGCAAAATACAAGTACAACCAAATGCAGTCTCGGATGTGCCTGGTACATCAACATTTTGCTGTATTTTATTAAATTTACCACCATTTAGATTGTAGCCAAAATTATCACTTACAATCTTTTTTTGTTTGTTTGTTTTTCGAGACAGGGTTTCTCTGTGTAGCTTTGCGCCTTTCCTGGAATTCACTTTGGAGACCAGGCTGGCCTCGAACTCACAGAGATCTGCCTGCCTCTGCCTCCTGAGTGCTGGGATTAAAGGCGTGTGCCCCACCTCCCGGCTTCACTTACAATCTTTTAAAAAAAAAGTAGAAAAAAATTCTGCTAATACGCCCATGATCCCCTAAGAGCAGGACTCACCTGGAAGGTGGGACTCACCTGGAAGGTGGGCACACTTTGTTCTCGTTGCCTGGTTGACCGTTCTGATTAGGTAGAGTTGTGAACCTATACAGGCTGCAACTACTATCTTCAAACGCAGGCTTTCTGTCCTTCCCGAAGACTCTGGTTGGGACCGCTTCAAACACTTTGTAGTCCATGAGTGCCTGACAGACTCTCACCACTTTGGCCCGAGGGATTTCGACATCCCCGAAGAATTTGTTCTGAGTTAAGTGAGCGTAGATGACGTCCACAGCCTCGGAGCCCACGAAGCAGTCGTGGTGCCGCTTTAAGTGATGCCTCCGTTTCTTCACCTCCACTTGGGTCTGAAGTGTGTTTATAATGCTGCTCCACACATACGTGGCTCCAAAGGGCTTCTGGGCCACACTGAGACCTAAAAGGAGCAAAATCAGAGAAATTGGGCATTAGCACTTTGCTCATTTGTAATGAGGTCTACGCAATTCCTAGGCAGAAGGCAGCAATTTCCAAAGGCCATACAGAATAAGGTGAAGGGCAGGTTATTGAAATACTGTTATCAGTGGCAATTTATTTAACAATTGAGTGCCTGCTGTCTACTGAGTGCTGTCCTGTGTGGCAGGCACAGTAGTAACAAAGCCAAGTCTGCTCTCACATTTAAAGACACTATGGGCAGATCCAAACATTATGTTCAGTCAGTGCTGGAAAGAAAACAGCTTCCGGGATCGGTGGCTCACCTGGGACACCAGCACTCAGGAGGCTGAGGCAGAAGGGTCAAACTTTGGGACCAACCTAGGCTACCTAGTGAGACTCTGTCAAAAAAGAGAGAGACAGACAGACACACACAGGTTGGGGTGGAGAAGCAGCAACTGAGTAAGAGAGTGCTATTTTATTACATTTATTTATTGTGTGTGTCTCCCTGGGTTCAGTCTCCAGCTCTGGAGAGACAAAAATCACAAAGACCAAAGACAAAAACTAGGGGCCACTTTTCCAATTGCTACATCTAACAGGGACTTGAGTAAAACCAGGAAGTGAGCTGTACAGATACCAGGGGAAAGAACAGAGAACAGAAAATCCAAGGGCCCAGGGGCATGCACTCTGCTAGGACAGGCCAGCAAGGCCAGGGTGGCATGGTGAGGGAGCCACAGTAGGAAGTGAGAGCAAGTGGGTAGACCATCTACCACCAGCTACATGCAAGATTACCCAATTATCCAGTCTTCAGCAGCAAACCCATGAGGCAGAGAGCATCTCGAATTTGAGATATAAAATGTATTCACAGGTTACATGCTACTTCTAAGCATACTGAAATCACTCTGGAATTGACTCACAGTCACACACATTCTCTCTCACAGGCTGCAAGAACAAATGAATATTTCTAAAGCTTCCTGTTTTGCAGGCTTCTAACTTAAATACTTAGTAAGCAGGGTAAAGTTACAATAGGAGTTTATTAACCACTGCAAAAGATAAGGGTGTGCAGAGAGGAACCGGGAGGAGGGTAGGGTCGGGAGACTTTGGTCAGGATGTAAAAACAAAAACAAAAAAACAAAACAAAAAAATTACATGGGGTGGGGGGGGTGAACACAGAAACGAAGTAAGATTTTTGCCGGACACAAAAAAGGGAAAATGAGCTTGGAAAGTTTTCCTGTCAGGCCAGGGAGGCTCAGTGGGTGAAGACAATTGCTGCCAAACCTAGCGGCCTGCGTTTACTCCCTGGAACCAACATGGCGGAATGAGGAAGCTGCCTCCCAAGAGTTGTCCTTTGACCTCCATGTGTATGCTCAAAATAAAAATTTAAAAAAAAGTTTTGTTTTTTAATGTGAGAGAAGAAACTTTCCAAGCCAGCAAGATGACTCAGCAGCAGGTAAAGTTTCTTCCTCCAAGCCTGACTACTAAGTCCCCAGAACCCACAGGGCAGACGGACAGAACGGACTACCACAAACCCTCCTCTGACCTACACACACACACATACACACACAAAACAAATGAAATTTTGAGAAAATTTCCCGTGATATTTTTCCTTACATGAAACATTATTTGGCAAAAACACACAGAAGAAAAGGGAAATCAAAGGGCAAGAAAATGGGCCTTGGGTTTTAAGAAGCCGATGGACCTGATCCCAGCTATTTAGTTAATCATCCGCTCAGTACCGGGTGCTGCTCTCCTCCCCTCTTCCTCCACCCCTTCTTTATAGTCAGTGTGTGCTCTCTGATGAGCTACACTTCTCAAGATCCTCTGGAAATTCAGCAGTCCGAATTAAGCCCCTGCTTCTGTTAAATCTACTGCTTCATTTGGGTTCAGGATTCTCTTGGCAGAGAAGCAGGAGGGTTACTCCTACTTCCCTTCAGAGTTTAAAAGGAAGGAATGAGGAGACTGACCATGAAAGGAACCACTGCGTGGAGAGGAAGGAAATGTAAACTGTGTGTGCGGGTGTGTGCATGCGCTTGCGTGTGTACAAGGTCACACTCAGAGGCAGGCACAGGATTCCCAGCTTGCTACGAGCCTGCTGGAATCCAAAGTCCAGTCCTCAGGATTGTGCAGCAGCATGCACATCGTGAGTCCCCTCTCCAGCCCCTCTTCCTGCGTTAAGAGAATACATGTGATGAGAACAGAAGACGAGCTCCTGAAGAACATTAAAATGCAGTTAAGGTTTTTTTGTTTTGTTTTTTTTTTTTAACGTTCTGTGTGTGGGCATGTGCATGCCAAGGCATGTGTGTGGAGGGAGGAAGACAACTGGCAAAACTCACTTGGTTCTCTTTCCAACATGTGGTTTCTGGGCTGGAACTCAGACCATCAGGCTTGGTGGCAGGCATGTCACCTACCTTGAAACTCATTTTAATGCAATGGAGATATAGTTGTTTTTCTGTTGTACTGGGGATTGAATTGAGTACTGTAGCACATGCTCAGCATTCGCTTTGCCATCAAATATACCTTAGGGCCATGCATTTTAAGTTCATCATTTGGGATCTACATGCTGTGCTGAAGTGTAAGGAGTACACTCAGTCACCACACTATATTACTTCAGAGCATAATTTCGTAACTGCTAGCAACTCTAACACATTTTCCTGTGAAAATTAATAGCACACATATAAATCCCTCTGTTTACTTGCAGGTTTTCAACACCAAACGATGAGTAATTTATTACCTACCCATTATTATGTTAGTTCAAAATAATCGGTGAGATTGTTTTCAGTTTTAAAAATTGTATTTAAAAATGAAGATAGCTGGGCATGGTGGTGTATGCCTTTAATGCCAGCACTCTGGAGGCAGAGGTAAGTGGATCTCTGGGAGATGGAGGCCAGCCTGGTTTACACAGTGAGTTCCAAGACAGACAAGGATACAGAATGAGACCCTATCTCAAAACAAAAAAAAAAAAAAAAAAACAAAACCAAACAAACAAAAAACACTAAGGTAACTCTCAGTGTAGTAGAAAACCAGAGAAATAACCGTTGCCAGCCTCACAAACATTAGGTAAGCAGTTTCCAGAGAGCAGTGGAGATACTGATGAGAAACGGTAAACTAGAACCAGACTGACAGCAGTCCAGGGTTTGCTGCTGAGTAAAGCCAGGGTCGGTGTTCAGGGACCTCAGAATGGGAACCCAGAACTCAGGGTTAGCGGCACTCCCACAGCCACACGAGCAAAAGTGTCAGCAGCCACAGCTGCTCCTGCCGCCCCTTCCTTCTTCTGGGGAGGGAATAAGGTGAGGCAGGGCAGGGTGTCCCTATGTAGCCTGGCTGTCCAGGAACTCACTTTATAGACCAGGCTGGACCTGAACTCAGGGATCACTCACTTGCCTCTGCCTCCTAAGGGCTGGGATTAAAGGTGTGGCCACTACCCTAGGCCTAACACCCTATGTTCTTAATTTATCTAATATGAGATCAAAGTGAGATCTAAATTAACTTAATGTTGGCTCTGTGATCTTTCAAATTTTTTTTTTTTTTTTTGGTTTTTCGAGACAGGGTTTCTCTGTGTAGCTTTGCTCTCGCGTTGTAGACCAGGCTGGCCTCGAACTCACGGAGATCCGCCTGCCTCTGCCTCCCGAGTGCTGGGATCAAAGGCGTGCGCCACCACCGCCCGGCTCAAATTTTTTTTGAGACAGTGTTGTTGTTGTTGTTTTGTCTGTGTCAGGTTTTTTGTTTGGTTGGTTTTGGTTTTTCGTTTTTTTTTTTCAAGACAAGGTTTCTTTCTGTAAGGAGTGTGCCACCACCGCCAGTCTTAATGTAGCCCAGGCTGGCCTGGCTTAATGTAGCAGCAGCTTGGTCTTGAACCAATGATCCTCTTGTCTGCCTCTCAAATTCTGAGATTGCAGGTGGACTTCAAATCGTTATTGTATCATTTTCAATAATACCTAACACTGGAGTACATATATACGACAAACTGTGTCTTCTCTAATTTAACCCAGATACATGTCTCTGTGAAAATTATTAATCATCCTGTCTTCAGAAAATTGAGGTTCAGTGTATTAAACTTGTCCTGGATTACAGAGATAGTAATTAAATACTAGTTTTCCTAATATTTACCTATATAAGTTAATTATTAGGTTATGGGACTATAGCTCAGCTGGCAGAGTGCTTGCCTAGTATGTACAACGCTGGGCTTGATACCCAGCACTTTGGTGGTGCAGACCTATGTCCAAAGCTCCTTAAGATTAAGTTCTAGAGCAGTGGTTCTCACCCTTCCTAATGTGTGACCCTTTAATACAGTTCCTCATGTTGTGATGACCCCACCCACAAAATTATTTTGTTGCGACTTCAGAACTGTAATTTTGCTACTGTTATAAATCGTAATGTAAATCGCTTTAGAGACAGAGGTTTGCCCAAAGGGCTGAAACCCACAGGTTGAGAACTGCTGTTCTAAAGGGAAGCTCCCTAAGACTGAGGAAGTAGCTGGGTGGTGGTGGGGCACAACTCTGATTACAGGCATAATCTCTGAGTTCGAGGCCAGCCTGCTCTTCAGAGCTAGTTCCAGGACAGCCAAGGCTACACAGAGAAACCCTGTCTCGAAAAAGAAAAACAATAACAACAACAAAAAAGAACTGAGGAAGTAAACCACTCAAAAGGCTCGGGAAGTCCCTGAAACTGGCCAGACTCACCAGGTTCTTTCCTCCCTGGGGTTATCTAAGCACTGAGGACGTCTGCAGAGGCAGAGACCATCTAAGCTGGGTCACGTGTGCAGTGAACTCCAGGTTTCCAGCTTCTGTGAGCTGGGGTGGACTTCTGGGTTAGGGTGATAGCTGCCTCCATCCTAGCTCCTTTAAGTGATCCTCCACCCATACGCCTGCAAGTAACTCTAACAAATGCACTGGTGTCACACAACAGTCTGTCTGTCTGTCAGCCCCCACGCTGGTGAAGGCAAGAGGACCAAAAATCAAGGTCATCCTTAGATATGCAGAGGTTAAAGACACCCTGGGCTACCTGAGACTCTGTCTCAGGAGAAGCTGGTCACAAGATACAGGATTAGAATTCATCTTTCCTTCGGGATTCCTATTAAGTAAAACAACGAGAGAATCAAGAGATTAGGAGAAACAAATTTAACAGTTTTAAGATTAACGAAACCTTTGCCAAAGTATTTACAAACACTTGGTAGCCAGCACTCTTAAACAGTGCATTGTGAATTCTATAATATATACTATACATAGGAGGAAGACAGGAAAGTAAGCGAAGCAAACCTGGAAAGATCAGACTGTCTTTCATGTTAAATGAAACAGATGTTAAGGCCAGTAATTTTCTTTTCTTTTTAAAGACAAAGTCTCAATATATTGCCCAGGCTGGTCCAGTACTCCTGGGTTCAAGCGATTCTCCAGACCTAAGTAATTGGTGTACAAGTACTGTTCTCACACCCACCTCGGCTAGAGAAAGCATTAAGGACACAGAACTTAACACACTTGGGCCACAAAGTAGGTCAGTACATAAATCCTAAAACGTAAGAAGTTCCTAATTTGAAATTAATAAGACAATAAGGATGCTGACCGCGAGGGACACACAGCACGAACAGCATGGGGAAGCGAATGCACAGGAATTGAGTCAGAAGTGAGGAATAAGTTTCCCCGTATTAGCCTGCTACTGAAATGTGGGAAATCAGGAAGTTTTACAGGTTGGATAAGACTGTAGGAAAGATTAAAGAACAGGTTAGAGCAGGGCGGTCAGCACCTGTGTGCCACATAATGTTTCCAGAGTCCTCCATGCATGATAAAAGCCAGCCCTTTCAGGTCCCCTCTGTTCTCACTGACCATTAATTCTCAAACACTGCATTCCGGGATATTTCCCCTCAAGCATCGCCACCCACAGACCCAAAGCTCATGTTCATACAGATAGAGCAATACATAATGTACCTTGGACTTGACAAGCCAATGTGCCAAAACTCATACCAGGATAACCAGTTTTCTTAAGTGGTGACTTCACCAGTTAGTTGACTTCCGATCCCCTCATTGCCGGGTAGGAAGGTGCTTATCACCCATCCAGACCGAAATGAATGTCAGCAGGATAAACTGACTTGCTGTAATTTCTACACAGAATATAGAGACGAAAAAGTCCACAGTGATTGTTTCGTAAGTCTAACAGTCACAAGGGACGCTTCAGTCTTTCCTAAAGCCTCACTACCATATGAGCTGGACAACTCACAAAAATTCTACATTTTTTCTTTTTCTTCTTCTTTTTTTTTTTGACAGTCTCTCTCTAACAGCCCTGGCTGTCCCAGAACTCTCTCTGTAGACCAGCTGGCCTTGAACTCACAGAGATCTCCCAGCCTCTGCCTCCCAAGGTTTTTGTTTTTGTTTTTCAAGAGAGGAAAATTCTACATCTTGAAGCCAGGCACTGGGAACACCTTTGATCCAAGGTAGGCCGAGGCAGAGACAGGCCAATCTCTGAGCTCCAGGACAACCAGAGCTACAGTGAGACCCTGTATGATGTAATGAAAATGAAAATAAGCCGGGCGGTGGTGGCGCACACCTTTGATCCCAGCACTGGGGAGGCAGAGCCAGGCGGATCTCTGTGAGTTTGAGGCCAGCCGGGGCTACCAAGTGAGTTCCAGGAAAAGGCGCAAAGTTAAACAGAGAAAACCTGTCTCGAAAAACCAAAAAAAAAAAAAAAAAAGAAACTGAAAATAAATAAATAAAATTCTACATCTTGAAGCTTTCTAACATTTGGTCAACCGTGTTCTAAATCATCGTGGCCGGGGCTGGAGAGAAGGCTCAGTGGTTAAGAGCCCTGGCTACTCTTCCAAAGGACCTGGGTTCGAGCTGCAGCACCTACCAGGCAGCTCACAACCATCTGTAACTCCAGTTCCAGGGGCTCTGACTCCTTCTGGGCTGACACACACACATGATGCAGACTTACATGCAGGTAAAACACCCACACATATGAAATAAAAATAATTAAAAAATTTAAAAACATCATGACCAAAGGAATCTATGAATCTAAAAACAGAGATTTAAGCTCTGTAGGTAAGACCCTTTGCCACCCAACATTCAACACTCATTATTCAACAGCTGAATAATGCATTAAAGCTTGGTTTCAGGTCTACACTGCTAATTACAAGCATTTAGATACAAACACTGAATATCAAACAGAATGACGGGTCCGTAAGAAAGAAATAAAACACGGGGACACACTGAATCTTGCTGGATACAAACCCAGAAATTAAACTAGGTATCTAACATTATAGTCTGCTGCCTTTTTGTTTTTGTTGAGACACTGACTTATGAAGCCCAGGTTGGCCTCAAACTTTCTACGTAGCTAACTAAGGCTAGCTTGAATTCCTGATCCTCCTGCCTCCACCTCCAGAGTGAAGTGCAGGCCTGAACTACCACGCCCAGGTTGCAATCCTAAGTGCTAGAGTAAATCTAGGCAAGTAAACAATATTTTTTATTTGCTGGAAAACAATAATAGCTCTTTGGCAAGACTCGTTTTTACGGATATGGGAACTCTTGTCTAGCCCTAAACGTTTATTAACAATAAGTTTCAATTTCAAGATAATTCTGACCTTTAGTCATTTATTTGAAATATTGATCATGACCATTTTTAATAATACATAGTAATTAATAAAGTTATTAGCCAATAATCCATTTAAAGCCAACTCATAAGTTAGCCATGGTGGGACGTACTTTACTCAAAGATTACAAGGGACACGCAGGATCAACCATGAAAACAGCAGTTCGCCCTTACTGTGAAAACCTAGTTATGGACAAAGCAACTCCAACCACGCAAACTCCCACAAGTAGACCAACACACACATTCTAAACCAGATTGTGACCGATGGGCAACATGCACACAGAACTCCTGAAGACATGCTTTTTGTTTTGTTTTGTTTGCTCTTGAAATGGTCTCACTATGCAGCTCTGGCTGACCTTGAACTCACAGAGATTGCCTGCCTTGGCCTCCCAAGTGCTGGGATTAAAAAGGTGTATGTCACCATGCCCTTATACTACTTATAAGTAAACATGCAATTACATTTTCAATCTAAAGCTTTGCACTGAACTTTTAAAAAGTCATTGAAATAACTCATTTTTTCCCTCCCATAAAACTTTAAGAAATAGAGCTAGTGAGTATTTTTAAAGTTCCCTTCCAGTTATAGAAGTTCCAATTACTCAGCAGCGTTTTGGGTTGTCTCAATATTGCTTTAACACTGGTTAATGGACATTTGTTAGTTGTGGATGATTGCTAACTACTAAAAACCATTTGTAAAGGTTAATCCAATGGTTCTCAGTGGATTATTTTGCATCCTCATCAGACCTATTGGGAGATTTTTTTTTTTATTTATCACAACAGGATGGAAGGGGCTACTGACATCTAGAAATGCTCCTAAAAGTCCTACAATACACAGGATGGTTCCCACAACAACGAAAGTGTCAGCCGCGCCTGGGTTAAGAAACCTGGGGTTGATAAACACTGTTCAGGTATGGGAACTTGTGTTAAGGCATGGCACAGTGCTAGATGCTGCAGATACAGAGTAAAACAGCATGGATCTGGGAGTCCCAGTGACCTGTGTTTCACTCTTGGGTCCACCCTTTACTAAAATCTAACCTCAGGCAAACTACCTCGCTCTTCTGAGGCAATCATATATGTTAATGTGACTAACTGTGTACAACAGTAATGTCCAGTTAAAACCAGGGAGGAAACCATCAGTGTCCAGAGGAGCCCAGGGAGACATGACAACTCAGTGCAATAGTTATAATACCCTGCATAGGATCACTGAAGAGAAGACGTACAAAGAACACAACTAAAGAAATCTGGGTAAATTAGGACCTTTTTTGGTTAACAATCATCTGCCAATATTTGTATGTTAGTTCAGAAGGACCATACTTATGGAAGATATTCCACATGGACAGTGATGCCAAGTTCCAAAAGAAATTCAGTCAAAGACTGAAAAAACATGGGAAACACAGCAGGGGATTTAACTTTTTTTTTTTTTTTGGACAGGGTCTCACTATGTAGCCCTGACCAACCTTGAACTCACAGAGCTCCACCTGCCTCTGCCTCCCTAGTGCTAAGATTAAAAGCATGCATCACCATTAAATCGTTTAGGATTTAGGATAATTTTATTTAAGAAATACAATTCCCCATACAAGCCGTAATCTCGGCACACTCAGGAGGCTGAGGGAAGAGGATGTGCAGCTTGAGGTGAGTTTGAGCGACAACAGAAAACCCTGTCTCCATGAATAAAGAAAAAGCTGGAAGACGGGAAAGATGGCTCGGACGTTAAGAACACTTGCCACTCTTTCAGGACCGGAGTCCAGTTGCCAATACCCACATCTGGCAGCTCACAACCACCTATAATTCAGATCCACAAGATCTGATACACTCTTCTGGTCTCTGCAGTCATCAGCTCTCATGTGACACACACAAACTTAGACACACACATACATGGTTCTTTCAACACCACCACCACCACTGAAGATATGGGGGTGCCGTTCAGTAAAAGAACACTTGTCCAGCAAGCATGTATAAAGACCTGAGTTTGATCCCCAGCACAGAAAAATTATTTTTCCACGGTAGTCTTATTTTTTATTTTTTTCAATTTTATTTCATTATTTTATAAGTATTTGCCTGAATGTATGTCTGTGCACCATATACATGCCTGGTGACTCCAGAGGCCAGAAGGGGAGGTTGGATCCCATGGAACTGGAGTTACTGACAGTTTATGAGGGTGTTAGTCAAACCCAAGTCCTCTGGGAGAGAAGCCGGTCCTCTTAACTGCTAATTCATCTCTCCAGCCCCTTGACAGCAGTTCTAAAATCATTACTCAGGCTGGAGAGATGCTCCGTGGTTAAGAGCACTCACTGCTCTTGCAAAGAACCCAGTCTCAGTTCCCAGCACCCACACGGTGGCTACAGCCATCTGTAACTCCAGTTCCAGAGGATCCTATGCATCTTCTGGCCTCCGTGGGCACCAGGCACACACTTGGTATACAAACATGTATGCAGGCAAAACACTTACACATACAAAAAATTAATTACTTGGGGCTGGAGAGATGGCTCAGGGGTTAAGAGTACTGACTGCTCTTCCAGAGGATCCTGGTTCTCAATTCTTAGCACCCACACGACAGCTCAAGGCTGTCTGTAACTCCTACTCCAGGGGACTCAATGCCCTCTTCCGACCTCTGAAGGTACCAGTTACACATGTGGCACACAGACATACATGACAAGCAAAACACTAACACACATTAAATAAATATATCTAAAAGGTACTTTAAAAATTACTCAGAGAAATGTTTAGCAGACAACAACTGAAACTTCACGAAAACAGTAAAAGTCGAAGAGGTTTCTATTACAACCGGGCGGCTGAGGCCAGGTGGGGAACTTTCCTATACTAGAGAAACGGATACGGCAACACTTTTGCTGGATAATGCCTCTGACAGTCCAAGGTTGGTTTCCTAGCTGGCCTCAGAGAGAAGCTGACTCTGAGATGCCTCGGTAAAGGCTGGCTGTAGGTACAAAATACTGACAAGAACGATTTTAACATGGGCTAAGAGAAGCATCAACACAAGCAGGAACTGGCCCCCACTTAATTCAGAGATTAATGAGAAAGCATCTGGGAAGTACTCTGAGCTCCCTGGAAAAGTGACACCAGGCAAACTGGAAGCCTCGGGTTACAGTATAAAGGAATAAGAAGGTAACATGCTGCTTTCTTGTTGGGCTGTATTAAGACAGGTGTCTTAAGTTCTGGCTGAAGATTAGCACAAAACTCTTTTTCTTCCTCATAAATCAGGTTCCCGCTTGTGCTTATAGCCCATTGAAAGTATGTAAGAGTTACTAATCCCTGGAAAGGGGGAAGTACAAAGCTGCTTGCCAGAGCACACAGAGAGGGAATGGCACGGGACCAAAACCCTAGGCTCCCATTACCTTGCTCAGAAGGATGGTGACAGTGCAGCCCAGGCTGGAAGAGGCGTAAATAAACATTAGCAAACAGGAATTCCAGCTCTCAGACCTACGAGAACAGGCAGCAGACCCCTCAGCCCGCTATTCCTTGTGCAGAGGACACGAAGCGGTCTTCCTTTAATAAAAAGGTGCTAGCCAACAGGTCAGCTCTTCCCTCCCAGAGTCTTCTACACAGTTTTAAAATGTATTCCCCCTCACCATCTACAATCATGTTCACAAATGTCTAAAGCCCAGAACTTACATTTCAGCTGTGAGAAAAGACCTTCATGTTTAAGTAGGTGAATGTGGAAATCTCGTTTACCAGAAAGGGCCCAAAGCTGTCCTTTCAAGAGACAGAAGGATCGAAGCCTTTTAGATGAAAGCAGAATATGGTCAGTTTTTTGTTTGCTTTGGTTTTTGATACAGTCTCATCTTGTAACTCTGTCTGGCTTGGAACTTGCTGTGTAGACCAAGCTGACTCGGAATTCAGAGAACTGCCTGCCTCTGCCTCTCCCGTGCTGGGGCGAAGGGCGTGCACCATCCACTACAGCTGGCGTATATGGACCACTTTATAGTCTGCACTGGGAAAGCACAATTGACAAGTGGTTCTCTAGCAAAATTATCATTAACCTTTTGGAGAGTACGTGGGGCATTAATTAGTAAGTCAAACACAATAGTGGGGCCACTGAGATCCACTCATCTGACCTAGAGGAAGGAATCACTGTTGCACAAATTGGCGTTTTACAAATGAAAAGCTTTGGTAGAAAGCCAATTTCTCCAGCTCCAGAAAGGGGGAAAGTGGTTCCTTATCCAGACAAAGCCAAATATCCCAAGTCATGCGATTCACCCCATTTGCAGAAGTAGAGATGTGATAGGGTCGGAATTTTAGAACGGATTAGCTGATTCAGTTCAAAGATCTTAAACCCGCCCTCAGTGATTCAATAACTTTGTCTCCCTCCCAAAGCCATGTAACTATCAAAGAAAGAAAAAAAGGATAAAGCGGATTCACTGAGACACTGCTTGTACAGAAAAGTGCTAAATTCACACAACATATGTTTCATCTTCCGAATCTGGGGAGCCACCGACCTCCGGTCCTACCATGCAGTCAGAGTTCGTGCTCCCGACGCTGGGCAGGAAGCGATCCCAAATTCCGCGCTTGTCCTCACCCGGGGCCCCACCGCGAGCTCAGGTCGGGAAAGTTCCTAACATGCCGGGATGTGGCTGCGGCGGGGTGGGTGGCTCGCTGCCCACCCGTGGGGAGAAAGCGGATCCTCGCAGCCGCCCAGCCCGCGGAGCGCGCCTCCCGCCCACAGCCCGCGCCCGCCCCGCGCGGCCGCGGCCCTCCGACCCACCCGGAGGCCTCTGCGCGGGGCTGTGCAGAGCCGACAAGTTCAGCGCCGCCGCCTTCTCCCGAACCGTGGCCATGACCGCGGCGGGACAGACTCCCCAGTCCACGCCGCCGCTGCTGCCGCTCCGCAAACTGCGCGCCCGCGCCGGAGCCCCGGGTTAACTGGCCCGGCGCGGGGGCGGGGCTCCAGGGGCTCCGCCCCCTGAGGGTCACGTGCCCCCGGCCAGCTCCCAGGCTGCGGTCTCTGAACTCCAAAACGCCGCAGGCCACTCAAGGTGGGCCGTGCCCAGGTAAAAAGTACTTCTTGGGGCGCGGCCTTTCGAGTGCTCCTCGGCACTAGCCCGAGGCTAGACCCGCTGGGTCGAAACGTGTCCCTCGGGGGGTCTACCCTCGCCCCAGACCGAGTCTCCCTGCTCCAGGTCTTAGTGCCCTCACCTGCGAGTATTACGACCAGGTTGGCTGGGCTTTCTAATGAGGATTACCTGAACCGACGTTCAGTTTAGGATTTGAACCATAAATGCTTCCAAGTGTGTCACGATAATAAATGCTTCGAGTTTTTTCCATAGATCCCGGCCCTCTAAAGAGCAAACAAAGCCTTATCTGGCTCAGGAGAGCAATGTCTAGAGGTCAGAGGACCACAGCAACCAAAGATCATGGGGCTGCCTGCCAAGGAAATCTGTGTTGATTCTAAATTAACCCTGGGTCTGGTGAGCATGGGGCATGCTGCGGGAAGGGGAGAGTGGGACAGCAGGCTGCAGGGGGAGGAGGGAGAGGGTTGTTGCTGGAAGCACCTCGGGTAGTTGAGGCAGGGAGACCGGGGGCCCAATGCTGGGGTAAGTTTGCAAAGTTGAATGATGTAGGAGATCATTAACCCAATTGACGGATGCAAGTCCCTCCCCCCTTTTTTTCTTTTCCTTTTCTTCCTTTGAAGAATTTGCTCTGTAGACCAGACTGGCTACGAACTTGAGAATTTCTGGCTGCCTCTGCCTCCTGAGTGCTGGGAATAAAGGCATGTGCTCACTCGCATTGATCGCCCTTTCTCTAGCGCCCCATCCCTTTGGGGGACTGGAGAGATGACTCAGCAGGCAAGAGCTCTTGCTGCACTAACATAGGATCAGAGTTCGGTTCCCAGTACCCACGTACCTGCTCACAACCACCTGTCCGTAACTCCAGCTCCAGGGTTTCTGATGCCATCTTCTGGCCTCTGCAGACACCGGAACTCAAGTCTTCATGGCTATGGTTGCACAACTTCGGCTAACTACTGAGTCATCCTGGGAAAACAAATCTTGGCAAATACTAACATTGGATCTTTTGGAAAAGGCAGGATAGCCTAGTGACGATTTTGATATATTTTGTCATTCAGAGGCATTTTTCTTTCCCACGAGTTTGTGCTACCTTGTCTCTCCTACGTAGAATACTGGCATTTTCTATCTACATTGAATGTACCCAGGGAAGCCTAACCCCCTTCCCACCTTCACTGCACAGATTTTCCCTCATGCATTTGTAGCACTTACTAAACGCATCGTTATTCAGCCTCCATTTGTTTATTTTGTTTTGAGGTAGGGTTTTGCTCTATAACCTGCAGTGACTTGGCACTCACCGTGTGTGTAGCTCAAGCTAGCTTCAAACTTATGGCAGTTCTCCTGCCTCAGCCTCCCAAGTGCTAGGATTACAGGCACATTCCACCCAGAGCTGGCTTGAACAGTGTTTTTATTCCTTGTACAGATTGCTTTAAGATCACTTTCATCATTAGCTATTTCTCAAGCCGGTCAGTTATGTCTAACCTATGGGAAGAACTTCACTTGCTATAAACTGGTCTAAGAACAAACTTGTCTGAACCAGTCAAGAGGTAGAAAACAGAACAGAAAGTTTATGATTCATTAATCTATTCTGTTCTGGCACGAATATTTAAAAAAAAAAAACTCTTGTGGGGGGAAGGGACTGGGAGGAGAGGAAGGACGGGAAACTGTGGTTGGGATATAATCAAAATAAATAAATAAGCCAAAAAATGAAAGAGGGGGAAAGAGGGAGGCAGGGAGGGAGAGAGAGAGATCGAGAGAGAGATCGTCTGTTATTTCCAGCAATGTAAAACAGTGATGGTGTGGGGAGGGGGAATTCTTTTGTAGTTTTGTTTATTTTTGCAGAGCCGGGGCTCCAACCCTGGGATGCATATGCTGACAATTACTGTACCACTGAGCCACACCTGTAGCCTCAGGCAGGTTTTATTATAATTTCTTTTTCAACATAAAGGTTTTCTGGTTTTTATTTTATGTTATTTTTTTCTGAGACAGGGTTTCTCTGTTTAACAGCTCTAGCTGTCCTAGAACTCCCTTTTTAGATCAGGCTGGCCTCAAACTCCCAGAGATCTGTATGCCTCTGCCTCCCTAGTGCTAGGATTAGTACCACTACCACGCGGCTACTTTTTTTGCTTATTTTAGACAGGGTTTCATAATGTAGCTCTGGTTGGCTTGGAAATTTTATGTAGACCAGGTTAGACTCCAACTCACAGGGATCTGCCTGCCTCTTTCTCTTGAGACTGCTGGGATTAAAGGGCATGTGTAGGTTGGCCTTGAATTTCTGGGCTTAAGCAATCCTCCTGCCTCGGTCTCCTGCCTATCGGAGACTACAGGTGATTGCCACCTTGAGCACTCCTCCATAGCCTCTTGAGCACTCGGTAGACTCTGCAGTAGGTCCTGGCTCCTGCCTTGATTCCTCTTGGGTGATGGACTGAAGATGAAATATACTTCTTCCTCAAGTTGCTTTTGTTCACAGTGCTTCATCACAGCAATAGACACCCCAACTAAGACAAGCACCTTTTTTTCTTTTAAGACAGACTACTAATCCATTATACCACATTTTCTGTTCATCCCTGTGCTTCATTGCAGATCTCCCTCCACCTCCCCATCCACCCAACTTTGTGTATGCTCGAATTCGGTATGCTCTTGTGGGTGCACTTGCTCTCTGTCCGTCTCTTCAACCCCTCACACCCAGTTTGGGTTGGCATAGGGTCTGCCTTGGAGTGTGGTTCCTATACCAGGGGTCATACCTCTAAAGAAAACTGACTCTCTCCCAGCAGCTATCAAACACCAACAGCTTCTCGGCTCGAGATGGGACTTTGTGCCCACCTCCCCTCCTCCATGCTGGGATTGTTGTTGGCTTGAGCGTGGGTAGGTTTTACATGTGTTATCACAATCACTGTCACTTCATATGTACATCTGCCTGTTGTGTCTGCGAAATGCTTTTCTGGGGAGGGTTGTTTGTTTTCTGTCATCCAGGTTTCATGTTTTCCTTATCCATTCATCTATTAGTGGGCATTCTAGCTGTTTCTACAGCTTTTTGTTTGTATTTGTTTGTTTGGTGAGACAGGGTTTCTCTGTGTAGCCCTGGCTGTCCTGGAACTCACTCTGTAGACCAGGCTGGCCTCAAACTCAGAGATCCTCCTGGCTCAGCCTCCAGAGTGCTGGGATCAAAGGTGTGCACCACCACTGCTTGGCTGTTTCCACTTCTTGATGCTTGTGAATAATGCTCCATTGAACATGGGAGTGCAAATGTCTCTTAAAGATTCCATTTTCGGAGCTGGAGAAAGAGTTCAGTGATAGAACATTTGCTTTGAGGGGCTGGAGAGATGGCTCAGAGGTTAAGAGCACTGGCTGCTTTTCCAGAGGTCCTGAATTCAATTCCCAGCAACCACATGGTGGCTCACAACCACCTATAATGAGATCTGGTGCCCTCTTCTGACATGCAGGTGTACATGCAGGCAGAACATTGTATACATAATAAATGAATAAATAAGTAAATAATTTATTATGTACACAGAAGAGGGTGCTAGATCTCATTACAGATGGTTGTGAGCCACCATGTGGGTGCTGGGAATTGATCTCAGGACCTCTGGAAGAGCAGTCGGTGCTCTTAACCTCTGAGCCATCTCTCCAGCCCAGTATAAATAAATTAAAAAAAAAAAAAACTTGCCTGGTGTATATAAGACCAAGTTTCATACCCAGCACCTCAAATACACACACTCAAAGAGATCCTTTCTTCAGATCATTGATTATATACCCAGAAGTGAGATCCCTGTATCATACTGTAATTTTGTTTAGTTTTTTTGAGGAACTTCTCTTTTTTTTTTCAGTAATGGTCATGCCATTTTACATTTCCACCAGCAATGTACTGGAGTTCAGGCTTTTCTACATCACTGACATTTTAAATTTTGCATGTCTTTAATGATTTAGTGGTCCTGAGAATCTTTTCATTTCCTCCCAGTGATGAAGTTGGAATTCAGAGCATTGTACAAGTTAAGCAAGCACTCTGCCCGCCACCAACAGGAGATTACCTTGTTGCATTACAATATAACCCTTTTTCTCTTTGCAAGTGCTCTACTACTGACTTTTATATTCCCAACCCCTGACAAAATTTTAGGATTAGCCAGGAATTAGCTCATGCCTTTAATCCCAGCACTTGCGAGGCTGAGGCAGGCAAATCTCTTTGAGTTAGGTCTACATAGTGAGTTCCAAGCCAGTCAGAGTTACACAGTGAAACTCTGTCTCAAAAAACCAAACTCAAACAAACAAAAACCCCTTTGAGGGTTGGTGATATAGCTCAGTTGGCAGGATGTTTGGCATATGCACAACCCTGGGTCCAGTTCCCAGAACTGCATAGACTAGGTTGTGATGGCATACTTTTAAAAAGGAAGAAAACCGAGCAGTGGTGGCGCACGCCTTTAATCCCAGCACTCGGGAGGCAGAGGCAGGCGGATCTTTGTGAGTTCGAGGCCAGCCTGGACTACAGAACAAGATCCAGGAAAGGCACAAAGCTACACAGAGAAACCCTGTCTTGAAAAAAAAAAAATTAAAAAGGAAGAAACCATGTGGAGATTCTGAACTTGAAAAGTACAATACCAAGCCATGAGTGGTGGAGCACGCCTTTAATCTCAGCACTTGAGAGGCAGAGGGATCTCTAAATTCAAGGCCAGCCTGGTCTACAGAGTGAGCTTCTGGACAGCCAGGGCTACACAGAGAAACCCTGTTTGAAAAAAAAAAAAGATGATTTTGAACGTTTTTCACAATGTGTGTGTGTGTGGACACATAAGGTACAAGTCACAGCGCACATGTGAAGTCAGAGGACAGCTTCTGAGAGATCCTTACACTATGTAGGTCCCAGGAATGGAATCCAAGTCAGCAGCCTTGACAGCAGGCGCCTTTACCTGCTGAGGCACCTGCCAGCCTGCATATTAGTTTTGTTTTTAAATTTTATTTTTCTGTTTGTGCATGCCCGAATGCATTCTTCAAAATCATTCCTCAGGTGCCATCCACTTTTTTCCTAGGATTATTTTATGCATATTTTGCCTGCATATGTATGTATGTGGACACTATGTGTGTTCCTGGTGCATGTCAAAGTCAGAAGAGGGGGACAGATGTTCTAGAACTAAAGTTACAGATGGTGGGAGCCACCGTGTGGGTGCTGGGAACTGAACTCAGGTCCTCTGGAAAATTAACAGGTGTTCTTAACTGCTGAGCCAACTCTCCAGCCCCAAGCCCAATTTTTCTTGTGAGACAGTCTCAATTTGTAGCTCTCACTGTCCTGGAACTCTATGTAGACAAGGCTGACCTCAAACTCATAGAGATCTGCTTGTCTCTGTCTCCTAAGAGATATTAGGTGGTTCCTATCTGATCTGTTTACTTATTTTGAATGCTGGGGATCCAACCCAGGACCTGACACAGGCTAGGCAAGATATACCTCCATCCCTATTAAAATGACTTTAAGAGCAATTGTATGAAATATGTAGACACTGTGTTCTTGGGGCCACGGACATGTAACAGTACAAGAGTGTTCTGTGGAAGCAAAGCTGTATTGTGCTAAGGAACTAACTCCAAATGATAAACTAATAATCACAGCACTGTATTGTTAGGATTCTTACATTAGGAGAGGCAGTCTGTTTGACAATACAACAACAAAAAAAAAGTGAAGAGAGCTATATAATAAGGTGACATTTCCATACATTACCAGGATGAAGTGTCTGAGCCTGCCGACCATCAGCTGGATAGCTGGGTGGAGGCGTGTGGATTGTAGAGACAGTGAAGAAGATAGAAAAGAGTCAAGAGGACTGCCAGTCAATGCCAGACAGCCCCGAGTTCATTTCACAGCCAGCTTACGTACAGTCCTGAAGGACAGAGGTAGAACAATGCACTGCACAGGCACTCAGCCACTATCTATCCTGTCCTTGAGTCAAGGAGCAGGCAGTTTCATTTTCTATCTCAATGTACCTCCGGCTGGCATCGGCAGCCTGCATCTAGCTAGATAGTATGTTCCTTCCCATGGACTAATCAAAACTTTCTCACAGCCCTTCAAGGAGACTTTGTGGGCTAATCAGGACTTTCTCACAGCCCTGGAACAAGCAAGCTTGAACTCTATTGACTCAGAGTAGACTACAGATTCAAACTGGGAAACTGAGTCACTTGTGGGCTCCTACATAATTTATATATACATAGTAAATTCTAGAGCAATTACCCCAAACAAAAATTATAGTGAAAAAATAATTTCAAGGCTACATTAGAAAATATTTACTAGCTGAGCATGGTGGCATGTGCCTTTAACCCCAGCACTCAGGAGCAGAGGCAGGGAGATTTCTGGGTTCCAGGCCAGCCTGATCTACATAGTGAGTTCCAGGATAGCCAGAGCTATGTAGAGAGACCATGTCTCAAAATATAAAGAAAAAAGAAAAAAAGAAAACATTTACTTAGTTGGACTTGGTGAAACACAGCTGTAATCCCGGCAGGGAGGAACCTGAGGAAGAAGGATTAATATGATGAGTTTAGGTCCTGTCTGGGCTACAGGGAGATCCTATCTCAACAAACAAGTAAACAAACCAAAAAATAGAAATGTCAAGTAGGGCTGAACACTTGCAGCCCTTGCAGAGGACCACGTTCAATTTCCACTACCCGTGAGGTGGCTCACACCATTTATAACTCCAATTTCAAGGGATTTGATACCCTCTTCTGGCCTCCATGAATATTATATGTACATGGTGCACAGACACATATATAGGCAAAATATAAAAAAAAATGTATTTGGTAGGAGTATAGGCAAGTGATACATACTTAACATGTACAAGGCCCTGGGGATTCAATTCATAGCACCAATAAATAAGTAAATAAATGTATTGAAAATAAAATCAAAAATGTATCATGCAGACAGCAACTACAGAAAAGCTGTGGTGGGCATACAAATATAAGAAACTTTCAGTGGCAGGCTAGGTGACTTCCCGGTGATCTCAGCGCCTAGGAGGCTCAGTTGGAGGTAATGCTAAATTTGAGGTTAACCTAGTGTACATAGTAAGATCCAGGACAGTGTAGGCTACCTGTTCTCAAAAATAAATAAAAAAGGGGAGAGACATTTACATTTAAATAAACAGCCCCCAAGAACCTATCACCTGGGTGCTGGAGAAACATCTCAGTGGTTAAGAGCAGTATTGTCCTTGCAGAGAACCCAAGTTCAGTTCCCAGCATCCATTATCAGGCAGATCAGAACTGCCTGTAACTTCAGCCCCAGGGGATCTGACACACTTTTGTCCTCTTCATATGTAGATATTTACACATACACATTAAAACCAAAAACCAAAAAATGCATCTGTCCCTCATACTAGAGTGGGACTTTTCAGTGATGCAGCTGTTTTAGGGTCTTTCATGCACCTGTAAGCAAGCCAGATCAACTCTGGTTCACCAAAACTGGACATGCATGGAGCCACACCTTTGGTCTGTCATTGGTGCTCTCTGGGGTGAACAGGCACTTGTTTACATCTCCCCAAGAAAAATAAACACAATACTAAAGGCTGGAAGCACAGGTTTAGAGAGTTGGCTGGCTTGGTTTCTCCTGAGCCTCTCCTGTTTGCATAGGCTACCTTCTCACTGTACATACCCCTGTTGTTTCTACCTCACTTTTAATTCCAGCAGAGGCAGGTGACTTCCTGTGAGTTTGAGGCTAGCCTGATGTACAGTGAGACTGTTTGAAACAAAACTACTACCATTACTGTGGGATTTGTTATCCACCCTTATTTAATCTTCATTACCTCTTTAGAGACCCTGTTCCCACGTAGACTCACAGGCCTGTAATGTATGGATAGAACTGGAGGACGTGTTAAGCAAAATGAGCCATACTCACATATTGTGTTCTTATGTGGAATCTGAATTTGTGCGTATGTGTGTGTGTGCGATCATGAAAGTAGAGATGGGATAAGGGAAGAGATTTCTCGTTAATGATTTTTATTTTATGTGCGTTGGTATGTTTGTGCACATACCTGCATGCATGTCTGTGTGAAGGTATCAAATTCCCTGGAGCTGCATTTACAGGCAGTGGTGAGCTGCCATGTGGGTGCTGGAAATTGAACCCAAGTCCTCTAGAAGAGCAGACAGTGCTCTTAACCCCTGAGCCAGAGGGAAGAGATCTTAAAAAGGACAGGGAAAGGGTGATGGAATCCATGTAATGTGAAAACTGAAGACAGAATTATTTGAAAAGGGGACTAGCAAAAGGTACTAGGAGATGAGGGAGGATTAGGGGCATGAATAAGACCAAAATATGATATATAGTCTATAATGAAACAAATTACTTTGTATGCTGTAGTTTTTGTTTTTGTTTTTTTCTCTTTTGGGGGGTGTGCCACCCAGCTCCCAAATAAATACACAGAAGCTTATTCTTACTTATGAATGCCCGGCCTTACCTTGGCTTATTTCTAGCCAGCTTTTCTTAAATTATTCTGTCATGTCTTTTGCTTCTGTGCTTTTATCTTTCTCTATTTCTGTATACTTTACTTCTTACTCCATGGCTTTTGTGTAGCTGGGTGGCTGGCCCCTGGAGTCCTCCTTTCCTTTTCCTTTTCTTACTGGTGGAAGTATTAAGTAAACTCCACATAGTTAAAAGGGAGGTTTATTTTGTGGGGTAACTTACAAGTAAAGGGATAGGTTACAGGGTCTAGGAAAGGTGTAGTGCAGTCCAGCAGTGTACTCTGGAGAGGGGGCTCCTGTCTCGGCCCCACCTCATAGGCATGACAGTTACTGGAAGCCTCAATGGGGGTAGTACTTCCAGATCAAAGCTGGAACAGCTACCCACTACATTTTCTTGATCCTTGATCCTTTTTTCTTCCAGATTTCTTCTCCTATTTATTTTCTCTGCCTGCCAGCCCTGCCTGTCCATTCTCCTGCTTCACTATTGGCCATTCAGCTCTTTATTAGACCAATCTTTGCATCATTAAACAAATGCTCTACAGTATATACAAATGTAACACATTTTAAAATACTATTCCACAACATTTCTCCCTTTTGTTAAATAAAAATGAAAAGTTTT
This sequence comes from Peromyscus californicus insignis, assembly GCF_007827085.1. Classification (NCBI taxonomy): domain Eukaryota; kingdom Metazoa; phylum Chordata; class Mammalia; order Rodentia; family Cricetidae; genus Peromyscus; species Peromyscus californicus. The sequence goes on from NW_026294595.1 coordinate 79,819,280, forward strand.
AACTTTAACATAGTAAAATTATACACAACAAAAACAGTTATCAAGCAGGAATTAGTCTATTTGTATTTAGCAAATACAGAGAAAACACTCCACCATCTATCCCATCTTAGGGATTCCAAAGTTTTATACCTAATTTACTTTCTATCATAACTTAGGAAAACTGAAACTCTAATTACTTAGTCTTTGACTCCATCAAAGACCCAGAAGGATATAATATTACCTGAGTAAACAGGAAGTACATTGCAAGCAACTTCCAAAACTCTAGAGATGATAGAGACATCTACTACCTGGACAGTCACCTGAAGTTCCTCTGCAATATTGGGGCATCCATCTTCAGCCTACAGGTCTAGAGTATCTGGCTGGCTTTTCAGTGAAGCAGAAAATTTGAAGGACTGTCCTGCCTTGTATTGGCAAAGTTCATCAGTCACTTTCCTCTGTGTCCTGCAGAATATCTGGCAGACTCTTCTTTAAAGCAGGAACCCTGAAGGACTATTCTGCCTTGTTTGGGCAAAGTTCAGCAGTCACTTTCCTGTGGGTCCTGTGTGTCTACTCTGCATGACACACTGTAAAGAGTCAAGACAAAAACAGTTTCTTGCCCAAATGGCTAGCCTTGCCACAATGAAACAAACTCCTATGGAGTTTCTTTGATGCCCATTATCCTTTTATGAAATAAATTGGTACATCTAGGAGATGTGTCTCATTGTCATGAAAAACCTTAGACATCTTAAATGTCATATTCTGGAGGTCTTCGAAGTATTTGAAAATCATCTGTCTAAAATATACCTGTTTAACCTTGAAAACATACCTATTGCAATTTGATTATTATAGATTACTAACCTCATTTCTTAGTTATTGCATTTTTAAATGAGATGCACAAGCACAATACCCAAAACATGAGTAGAAACATATATACAGTATAACAAAAGTAACTTTAAATTTGTATCAATATACCAAAATCCATACCAATGCAAAATACCTGAAATTAATAGCTGTCTTTTTATCCTATATTCCCCTAAATGACAACAAACATCCATAACCTACCAAATAACAAAAGACCACCCACATCACTTCTTGGGTGTCATGTTCTCCAGACTGCTTCCTGTTGTCTGTGGGCAAAGGCATCTTTAAGTGTCCCTGAGAAAATCTGAGATAATGTCCAAGTCCTGGGAAGACCAGCTATAACCTTTGTTGATAGATACCACCTGTCAAGTTTCAGGTCTCCCTTGATCAAACCTGATCAATTAACCTGGAATGAATCCACAGCCTCTTGTTTCCTCTGGAAACAAAAGCAAAACTTCTCCAAAGCATTTTTTTTTTTCGAGACAAGGTTTCTCTGTGTAGCTTTGCGCCTTTCCTAGAACTCACTTTGGAGACCAGGCTGGCCTCAAACTCACAGAGATCCGCCTGCCTCTGCCTCCCGAGTGCTGGGATTAAAGGCGTGCGCCACCACCGCCCGGCTCTCCAAAGCATTTTTAACTTCTATTTGACAAATACATTTTTTGACTTCCAATTTAAAGTTAAGGCATTCTTAAAATATCTAGGCTGGAGCCGGGCGGTGGTGGCGCACGCCTTTAATCCCAGCACTCGGGAGGCAGAGCCAGGCGGATCTCTGTGAGTTCGAGGCCAGCCTGGGCTACCAAGTGAGTTCCAGGAAAGGCGCAAAGCTACACAGAGAAACCCTGTCTCGAAAAACCAAAAAAAAAAAAAATATATCTAGGCTGCTTTATTTCAGTTCTTTCAATCCCATGTCTTTTAGCAACTGTCATTTGCTTATCGACAAAACAAAATATTCAAAATCAACACAATAATATACAGGATCCACACTCCCTGTGTATTTCACATCTTACATGCCTTTTTTCTTTTATATTATTTTTACTCTTTAAAGACTTTATTTTTAAACTATTTATTTCTTTCTAAGACTGTCCATACTCATTTTCTTTTCTTTCCTAAGCCTATACCATCGTTAAACACACTGGAACCTGTTGAGAGGTTTTTTTTCATCTGGACCTCTTTTACTGCATATCTCTAGTATTTTTTTGACCATGAGGAATCTTTAAACTGCTTAGCTACAGCTGGGTCCTCTGAATGGCTTTGGTGGCTGGCTCTGCCCACTTCTAGGTTCCCGAGAGCCAAGCCTAAATAAAGCTCGCAGTCCATTTGGAGGTGTGTTTGACCAGGAACTGCATTCCACCCCCCAATTCTAGAATGCCAGTGCATTACTTTTTTGTTGTTGTTTCTACTTAGCATGAAAAAGGCTGTTTATGTGCTCTACTGTAAGGCAGAGTTTCATAAAGGAGGCATATCCTTTTTGTAAAGCTTTCTCAGTCCCTAGGGGTAATTGAGCCTCACGTTGGTTCACCAAAATGTAGTTGGTTTTTATTCTTAATCTTTTGGCTCTTTGGGGGCCTGCCACCCAGATCCCAAATAAATCATATGGAGGCTTATTCTTTTTTATGAATGCCCAGCCTTAGCTTGGCTTGTTTCTAGCCAGCATTTCTTGACTCAAAGTAGCCTGTCTGTTTACCTTTTGCCTCTGAGCTTTTCTCTATTTCTGTGTCCTTTTCTTCACGTCCTACTCCATGGCTTGCTGTGTAGCTGACCCCTGGGGTCTTCTTCTCCTCCTTTTCTTGCCCCTTGATCCTTTTTTTCTCATAGTTTCTCCTCCTATTTATCTGTTCTGCCTGCCAGCCCTGCCTATCTTTTCTCTTACCTAGCTATTCACCATTCAGCTCTTTATTAGACCAATCAGGTGTTTTAGACAGGCAAAGTAACACAGCTTCACAGAGTTAAACAAATGCAACATAAAAGAATGCAACACATTTTTGCATCATTAAACAAATGTTCTAAATTATAAACAAATGTGACACATTTTAAAATATTCCACAACAGTATGCTACTTCAAAAATTTATAAAAAGAGATGGGAGGCTAGAGAAGTGGCTCAGTGATTAAGAGCACATGCTGCTTGGTTTCTGTCCGAAGCACCTACACACACGGCAGCTTTCAACTGTTTGGAACTCTAGATCTAGAGGACTCAGAGCTCTTCTGGCTTCCTTGGGCACGAAGCATGAAATGCACACACATATGTGCAAAAACCCTCATACACATCTGAAAAAAAAAAAAAAAGGAAGTCATCCAAAGTAATGAAGGGTTGTGAAGAGGGCAGTGGGAAGTTAACTGATTTTGTTGTTTCCTTGTCCAAGTATTTCTAGAAGCCAAACTAAACAATAACCTTCATTTGGATAAAAACAGTCACCTCTGCAAGCATCACAGCTATGTGTGAAACACATAAAGCAATTTCTTGACTGTTGATTAACATCAGAAAATTGATAAGGTTTAACAGACCAATAGGTAATTGTACCTTCTTTCATTTGAAACCACTCAGCACTTAATTATTCATCATAGGTGGAGAATATATATACTAAAAATGATCAATGACCTAGCTCAGTTTTACTTTACGGAGTATGCTTTTCATTTTGGTTAACACGGTTCTTTTTGAAATTGGTTTACTTAAAGCTAAGCAACAGAAGAGGGTAATCCATAATGCCAAGCCTTCTGACTCTCCCACAGTGGGAACTGAAGGCATATTTTAGGCCTTCATCAACTTTGTGGAGGAAAAGATTATCTACTCTTTTCCACACTGACTTTTTCTTTCTCTTTCATTAACAACAAAGCAAGAACAAATTCTTTTTCTAATAAAATATTTCTATTTGGAAGACAAAAAATGTAGAGGTATTATTTTCTTAATTAAATTTTTGTATGATGGGGTAGAGGATGCAAGCCAATGAGCACGTTTAGAGACAGTTCTGTAGAGCCCCGTTCTCCTAACAGCTTTACATGGGTTCCGGGGCTCAAATTCAGGTCATTGGGCTTGTGAGGAATGTTTTACCTGCTGAGCCATCTCACAGGCCCAGAAAAATTATCCCAAGGAGAGTTAAATAATTGACCCCAGAAAACTTCTCTGAGATGCTGTGGTAGTTTGAAAGAAAATGGCCCCCAAAGGGAGTGGCACTAATATGAGGTGTAGCCTTGTTAAGTCGGTGACTGTGGAGGCAGCCTTTGAGGTCTCATACATGAAGATAGCGCCCAGTCTCAGACCACTTCCTGTTGCCTGCAAGATGTAGGACTCTTTAGCTACTTCTTCAGCACCATGTCTGCCTGCATGCCATATCAAACCATGATAATGGACTGAACCTCTGAACTATAAGTGAGCCACCCCAATTGTTTTCCTTTATAGGAGTTGCCGTGGTCATGGTGTCTCTTCACAGCAATAGAAACCCTAAGACAGATTCCAAATATATTTTACCAAAATGCTAGAACAAGACAGCAATGAAACAACATAGTTTAAGAGCTACCCTTTAGCTTTGCAATACAGATCATTTGATTAGCTTTTGTCTTTCAAGACACAGTTCTCTGTGTAACCCTGTCTGTCCTGGAACTCAACTCTGTAGATTATGCTGGCCTCAAACTCAGAGATCCTCCTGCCTCTTTCTCCTCAAGTGCTGGTATTAAATGCATGTACCACCTCAGCCAGCCTAACTTTTCTTTTTGAGTGTACTGCCTGCATGTATGTGTGTGCACCACACGAGTACCTGGTACTGGTGGAGGTCAGAAGAGGATGTTAGATCTTCTGGAGCTGGAGTTATGGGTAGTTGTGAGCTGCCTGGTGAGGCTGGGAAGAGTGCCCGGATTCTCTGTGAAATCATGTGCTCTTAAGCAATGAGCTCTCTCACCAGCCCATGAATGGCCATTTCTAAAGTATTATGTAGAAAAAGACTAGAACGAACAACAATTTCAGAGCTAGTAGAGCAAAGTAGGGCATTTACAGGATCTCAGTGTTAGGGTTAGTACTTTGGCAGGTAACTGATTACTTAATTCCATGTGTGTGTTTGTCTGTGTGTGTGTATGTGTATGCCTTGCATGCCTGGTACCTTTGGAGGTCAGAAGAGGGTGTCAGACCCCCTGGAACTGGGGTTATGGATGGTTGTGAGCTGCCATGTGGGTGCTGGGAATCAAACCCTGGTCCCCTGCAAGAACAGGTACTCTTAATGGCTGAGCCATTTCTCTAGCACCCTTGTCTTAGGGTTTCTATTGCTATGAGGAAAAACCATGACCACAATAACTCTTATAAAGGGAAACATTTAATTGGGGCTGGCTTACAATAGAGGTTTAGTCCATTATCATCATCGTGGGAAGCAATTCTGTATGCAGGCAGATGCTGGAGAGGTAGCTGCAAGTTCTACATCTGGATCCCAAGGCAGTAGGAAGAGTCAGTCAGTGGTCCTGGCTTGAGCTTGGAAACGTAAACAAGGCCACACCTATTCCAACAAGGCCATATCTCTTAACAGTGCCACTCCCTATGGGCCTATGGGATCCATTTTCATTCAAACCACAACCCTACAAGGCCTTTTTTTTTGTATAAAATAAAGGAATTAAAAGCCAGTACTTTTAGTAGCCTAAACTAGTTACACAAGACTAAATGTTGACAGTGTCGCTTGAAATACTTGGGCTGCCAGGCAGTGGTGGCGCACGCCTTATATTCCAACACTCAGGAGGCAGAGTCAGGCAGATCTCTTGAGTTCGAGGCCAGCCTGTTCTACAGAGTTAGTTCCAGGACAGCCAGGGCTTAAGAGTTTGAGATGTGGTCTCATGATGTAGCCTTGGCTGGCCTCCAACTTAAGACAACTGCGTGCCACTGCCTTCCAAGTGCTGGCACTATATAACCCCAACTTGGAATTCTTTATGTATTCTCCAAGAAATAGGAACACGGTGATACTTTTAGTTATACAATACATGCTGCTTTAATTTTTTTTTAAGATTTATTTATTTATTATGTATACAGTGAGTGTTCTGTCTGCAAGCCAGAAGAGGGCGCCAGATCTCATTGTAGATGGTTGTGAGCCACCATGTGGTTGCTGGGAATTGAACTCAGGACCTCTGGAAGAACAGCCAGTGCTCTTAACCTCTGAGCCATCTCTCCAGCCCTGCTTTAATTCTTAAAACCAAAAAGGCCAGGCAGTGGTGGTGCACGCCTTTAATTCCAGCACTTGGAGGCAGACACAGGCGGATCTCTGCGAGTTTGAGGTCAGCCTAGTCTACAGAGTTGAGTTCCACAGAGATATAGTGAGCTACACAGAGAAACTCTGTCTCAAAAAACCCCAAAACCCGAGCCGGGCAGTGGTGGCGCATGCCTTTAATCCCAGCACTTGGGAGGCAGAGCCAGGCGGATCTCTGTGAGTTCGAGGCCAGCCTGGGCTACCAAGTGAGTTTCAGGAGAGGCGCAAAGCTACACAGAGAAACCCTGTCTCGAAAAACCAAAAAAAAAAAAAAACAAAACAAACAAACAAACAAAAAAACCCAAAAACCAAGGGGGGAAAAAAAAACCCAAACACAATCTGATTTTGTTTAAAAAATGGTTTTCATTTTAATGATCTGAGTTAGTAACAAATATACAAAATTGTCTTTCACATTTCCACACATGGAATAATGGGCCAATTGGAAATTCTGGACTACAAATGCAGGTTTCTTTGTATCCTTAGGCTTAGTTGTTTTATAAATAGAGGTGATTTTCAAAAACATGTATTTGTGAACACAGATGTGAAAAAAGTTGTTCATCTGTGCTAATGCATGAACAAGAGTTATACATTGTTCATTTGTGCAGTTGTATCAAGTATACCTGATGTAGGAGCAGCTATCCTGGACGATTTCATTGTATCTGAAAAGCATTTTTGTGAAACAAAACATTTAAAACAAAAAATTACATTCTGTGACTACATTAAGATTTATAACCACCACATCTGACACAAAGCTGCACCAGTAACCCAGTGCTGACCTCATCCGGGCATCAAGTGTGCAGAGATCAGACTGTAAGGGAAGTGAGGAGACTCTCCAACCACTCACCTGAACCAGCAATGGACACCAACACACAAACAAAAACAACTCGTGGGTATATCCTAAGAGCTATAGGTTGGAATTTATCTGCCTCAAGGAAAATAAATAGTAAATAGAAAAATTAAATTTAAAATGTGAAGCTTTGAAAATAGCCCTAAAGTGTAAACCCATCTATAAATTTTCAAGTTTTAGATATTTAAATAAATTTAGAACTTTCAAAATTATACAAAAATGTATTAAACATTTAAAAATAGGATTATTTCCTGTCTTACCAGTATTTTCAATTTGGCAAAATCATAGGAAAATGGATAGCTTCTAGATCAACTTAACATGACTTATTAATAAATCAGACTTATTAGGGGTCAAGTAGTAACTGGGTTATATCAAAATGGCAAGGAGGCCCCTTTGGCAACTTTGTTCTGGGCTAGTAACAAATATCAACACAGAAAACCTTTTATCTGAAATTACTCCAAATCTCTATGTGCACTGAGGGATGGGGGATTGGGGAGAAAACCCAGAGCCTTGGACATGCTAGCCAAGTGCTCTGCATTGAGCTACATCCCCAACCCTCCAGATCTCTATAGGTAGAATCTAATCTTTAACACCTTCCTATCTTGTGGCAACATGTACTTTACCTTTTTCTACAACCTAAATGTGTTCCTATATCATACATTTCAAATTCCCTGGCAAACACTAACCAACTAAGTATTTATTTAGCTTCCTACTGACAAAGGACTGGTATATGGTTGTTAACACAGTCCTACCTTTCTCTAAGGCCTGGTTGATGTTTTCCTATGCTATATAGAATAAGTGAGGTGATACTGCATCTCAACAACAGGGTCTCTGAGGGAGGACCAGAGGACTTGGCCTTCTGCACTGTGAATTGTAGTTTATGAATGGGAATACAAATGTAAACTGGTCAGGGGCAAGTGCAGGTCAAAAGAAAATGGAAAGGTAGGCATGGTGGCACATGCCTATAATCCCAGCATTCTGGAGGCTGAGGCAGGGGGATTGCTATGAACTTGGAGCCAACTTGGCCTACACAGTGAGTTCTAGACCAGCCTGGGGTAAAGTGTGAGACCCTGCTTTAAACCACAATAAAAAAATAAAAAATAAAAAATAGAAATGTAGATTTTCGTGGTAAGATTAACCTTACATTCATTCATGAAAATGAAATTCAAACATATACTTCATACTTTATAATTCAAGATAAAGGTAAAAGTGTATAGGCATACCAACTCCATGTTGGAAACACACTGACTGTGCCCAGGGTCAATATTATCAGAATGGAATGTGGCTGCTTCCTGTTCTCCTCTGCTGGTAAACTCAATCTCAGGATTTTCAACCCTGGAGAGAAACTTCCATTACTTGGTACTACTCAGTCTAACAGCAGGTACAAATGTTAAGGATATTGCTTTTAATAAGAGAATCACCAGAAATAAATGTTAGCATAACTCATGCTCATTTTCACCCAATGTAACAGTGTTTTATTCTTAACTCAAGTGGCATGTTCACTTCAACTCTTGTCGGCTTACTGCCTGTTCTCAAATCGAGACAACAGGCTTATCCATGTAAGTATGTCTTATTTGGACAGTAACACTGCTTTCTAGACAAGGGGTAAGGCACTAAATGGTGGTAAAATAAACAAAGGTATGATGATTTACTTCTTTAGAATCCTAAAAAACGACGATCCTTTAGAACGACACTATTAAATCTTCTTCACAAACAAGGCATCCTGTTGGCAACAAAAAAACAACACAAGGTCATGTTGAACCTAATACATTCACTGTCTTAGCTAAACCACTTGAAACACTGTCAGACTTAAGAAAGCTACACTACTGTGCTAAAGGTTAAAGGCACCAAAGGAGAACTCCACTTCCAGTTCTGAGAGCTAGGAAAGCTGTGTGTAACACTGCATACCGTCTTATTAATTTTTCATGTGTATGTGTATGAGTGTGCATGAGGACATGACTCACAGAAGTTGGTTCTCTTCTTCCACAGTGTGGGTCTTGGGAATCAAACTCAGTTTGTCAGGCTTGGCTGCAAGTGCCTTTACCCACTGGGCCATTAGAATGTACCACTAGTTAAGTTTTTGTTTGCTTGTTTATTTTTGGGACAAGGTCTTAGTATGTAGCTCTGGCTGTCCTGGAGCTCACCATGTCGAACCAGATGGCCTTGAACTCAACAGGCTGTCCTGGAGCTCACAGAGAGCCACCTGCCTCTGCCTCCCATGTGCTGGGATGAAAGACGTGCACTACTACACCCGGCAGTAGTTAACTTTTACTTTGACAAATCAGTATAAATCAAGTGCTAGTTTGGTAAGAAATTTATTTCATGAAATATGAAATTAGTGCAGTGTTTCACACAGTCCCGTTTATAAAGCTAAACTAATTCTAGCACCAAATGAATATTCTGAGTAACAACAGGGCAAAATAAAAACAGCCACCTCCAGACAGGATCTACAACGCAAATGACATGTATCTACACAGGGTTTACTGAAAACAATGAAGTATGGATAGAAAAATTAAAACCACATTTCCTTTGTGAAAAATACAACTATTAGTAAAATAAAATGTACAAGTGAAAATTTTCCAAAGGAACAAACACATTATAAACAAAAATACTTTTCATTAAAACAGGGAAAATAGTACGTCACTTTTTTCATCACAATAGAACTTGACACAAAAAGCAGTCACAGAATTGCACAGTTCCACGTCCAGTTTCCTGGACATGTTAAAGGACTCCACAGAGCAGAACGCAGCTTCTGAGTTCCATGTTTTAAACTGAAGACATTCTCACACAGGATGTCACACCATACCAGATCCGTCTACACAATGTACACTACTTTGAACACTGTGACCAGGCGAATGCTTTCTGCCACCTCTTTCGTTCTGACACCAGTCATGGGGGAAGTCAGGTCACTTCAATGCTATTTCTCTAGCAATAAAATTATACTTAGTGCATGCTTATCATTTGTCAAAAGATGTCTCTGAAAATAAAAAACTCAGTCACCCCACAGTTTAAAAACTAGAAAAATCATTCATTCAGATAAAAGGACTGGCTTCCGTGGCAGCACCACTGTCCTCAGCAAAGGTCCTGGTCAAAGTCCCCTATGGTACTGGGCATGTCTGCAAGAGACCACTGCTGGAGATTTGATTATCTGTGACACTATGACATTTCATTAGTGCTATAAAAAGGTGGGATTTTGTGGAAATGTTAGGAACATTTCTGTTGTACATGATTTAGAAGTTCTCCAAATTTTTCAAAGAGATCCTCCACCCACTTTACATTTTTCATACAAAGTTGAACAATTTCTTCCTGTCCTAAATCTTCATTTTTTTTCTGCACAGACGATATCTAAAATAAAGAAATAAGTTGTTGCATTAGTTGACACAGACCACTTTTTTTAGACTTAAATGCTTTCTAAGGCTTTATTAATGCACCTTCAAGTACTTACTTTTTAAATTTATTTACTTTTATGCCCATTGGTATTCTGCCTGCATGCATGTCTATGTGAAGGAGTTGGAACCCCTGGACCAGGAATTACAGACAGGTGTAAGATGCCATCAAATAGGCGTGAGTTGGGAAGCAAACCTGGGGTTCTCTGGAAGAGCAGCCAGTGCTCTTAACCATTGAGCCTTCTCTCCAGCCCATCATCATCATCATCATCATCATCATCATCATCATCATCATTATTATTTAAAGTGATACGGCCTTACTATGTAGTCTTGGCTGACCCAGAACTCACTACATAGACCATGCTTTGAACTCAGTGATCCACCTGCCTTTGCCTTCTATGTGTTAGGATTAAAGGCATGAACCAGCTTTTGGACTAATCTTTTTCACCCATCCTTATTCCCAGCCATTGCAAATGGTTATTTCAGATAAGTTTTGATGAAATCAACTCCTGCTATCTTGGCTCCACGGGGTGGGTAAATGTCTTGGTAAAGTGTTTCATGCTTTCTTAATTCCTTCCAACTATATTAAAAAGCAATGATACATACTGTTGTATATAAATAGGTATTCTGCCTGCATGTATTTGTGTGCCAAATGCCTACAGAGGCCGTAAGAGGGTGTCAGATTCTTTGGAACAGGAGTTACAGATGGTTATAAGCCACCATATGGGTGCTATGAATTGAACCCAGGTCTCCAGAGCAGCTGGTGCTATAAACCTCTGAGCTGTCTCCAGCCCCGACAAATGACAAATACTGATGTCAACTCTATCTCAGACCACTGTAAAAATAGTCAACATAGTTTGCATCACCATTTTTGCTTTCTCCTTTGGACTTAGAACATCTTCTATCTGAGGCTGTTGCCCAACACATCAGGTACAGCTCTGTGCTAATTTAATCTGGTAATTATAAAACCCAGCACTGTGAGGCTGGAGAGGACTCCGTGGTTAAGAGCAGTTGCTGTTCTTGAAGACCTGGGTTTTGTTTCCAGCATCCACATGGTGGCTCACAACTGTCTGTACTCTAGCTCCAGAGGATCCTATGCACCCTCTGACCTCTGAAGACACACTACAAACATGGTGTACATACAAACATACAGGAAAAACCCTTAAACACACAAAATAAAAACAGATTGAAAAGCAAAAAATGAAGAAACTATAGTATTGGTTAGGAGAGGTGTTACTGAGCCGGGCAGTGGTGGTATGCCTTTAATGCCAGCACTCAGGAGGCAGAGGCAGGTGGATCTCTGTGAGTTTGAGACTAACTTGGACTACAGAGTGAGTTCCAAGACAGTCAGGGCTACACAGAGAAACCCCTGTCTCGAGAAAAACAACAAACAAACAAACTTCTGCTGATGCCACACATAACCTTCCCATCTCAAAATTTATAACACCGAAAAAGTTGTAATTCTAATCTTCATTTCTCTCTTTTCCTTTTTTTTTTTTTTTTTTGAGACAGGGTTTCTTTGTGTAGCCCTGGTTGTCATAGAACTTGCTCTGTAGACCAGGCTGTCTTGAACTCACAGAGCCTCATCTGCCTCTGCCTTCCAGTCCTGGGATTAAAGGCTTGTGCTACCATGCCCAGCTCAAAACACCATGTATTATGGAATTGTAATCAAGTGCTAGCAGCTTAAAAATACTGCCAGTTGTTGGTCTCGGAGGCACACTCCTTTAATCCCAGCACTGAGGAGGCAGAGCCAGGTGGATCTCTGTGAGTTCGAGGCCAGCCTGGGCTACAGAGCGAGATCCAGAACAGGAACCAAAACTACACAGAGAAACCCTGTCTAGAAAAACAAATAAACAAACAAACAAAAACACTGCCAGTTATATCTATCAAGTGAGGAGGCTTTCATGCATCTTAGCATCAAGAGCAGAGAAACTCAAATCTAGTCATTACTTACAAAAGAATACAGGCAAGTAAGTGCACACACATTTTATAATTCTTTTTAAAGCATCCACAAACACTGTAGTTAGAATCTCTAAGAAAATTCAGATGCCAAGTGGTGGTGGCACAAGCTTTTAAACCCAGCACTCAGAAGGCAGAGGCATGCAGAGTTTGAGGCCAGCCTGGTCTACAGAGCGAGTTCCATCACAGCCAGGGATACACAGAGAGACCCTGTCTCGAAAAACCAAAAACCAAAGCAAACCAAAAAAAAAAAAAAAACCACAAATAAACAAATAGAAAATTCAGAAAAACATGATATTTCATTTTAAAAAAATTAAAAAAAAAAAGAAATTACCTCGTTCTTACATATTAGATAAACATGGTATTTATAATGATGGAGTGAATGATATAATGAATATAATTGTATTTTCTCTGGATCAACAGCAAACTCCTAAAAAAGAAAGAAGTTTACAGGTACTTTTCATGTAACAACAGAGCTAAGAATACTAGATCCAAAGTCGAATGACAACCTGGAAAATGACTTATATGGCTAGGTATGAGGCTGTATTGATATTCATATAGGAAGAGATTAAATATAAACTATATTTTAATTCATCCTTTATCATGTTATGAATACATGTTATTTGAAAAACTAGCAACTAGAGAAAAATCTAAATAGAAACAGCTTTTTCTTTTGTTGAGCAGGATCTTACTCAGCAGCTTTGGCTGGCCTGAGACTTAGCTCCACCTGCCTCTGCCTTCCTAGTGCTGGGGTTACAGGATCTCTGTCTCTTTCTTCAAACTGGGCCCATGAGGCTGAGGCTGGCCTTGAACCCGATTCTCCTGCCATCTGCCTCCCAAGTACAGCATGTAAATGTAACCAGTAACTAAAAGATTTCTATTATGGCTTCAGAGATAAATGTGGCTGGTGGCATATTACATAGTCTTTCATGCTCTTCCTCTAGGCTAGGCTTCAATATTTAAGTAACATTGATTTCTGACAAGAAAGGAGCCACCCAATACAAATTGACCCACAACATCCACCCCACACTAGTTCCAACATTTTTTTTAAATCAACCTACAATTTAGATATCTAACTTTGGGTTTATTGTTATGTATATCATTCCATCCTTATGCCCTAAATAAAAATTACATGAAAGCATAGATTTTTGACTAGCTTTTATTATGATACGCATAGTTCTTTAGATTTATTATTTTTGATTATGTATATAGGTGTGACTGAGGCACATCTCTAGTCCCCTAGTACTATAACTGTATTTGTTACACTATAAATACACAAAGTGTTTTGTTGTAGTTGTCTGAGAGATAATCAATGGATCTATCTCTTCTTTGCAAACAGTAAATAAGTTTAAACCAAGAATCATGCATATGATTTTAATCCTAGCACTCCAGAAGCACGTGGATCTATGAGTTTATGCCAGCCTGGTTTATATAACAAATTCCAGGATAGCATGGTGAGACCTTATCTCAAAAAAATAAAGAAAAATACTAAATATCACAGTTTTGTTGTGTTTTTGAGACAAGGTCTCTCTACATCACCCTGGTTGTCCTAGAACTCATAGAGATCCCACTGCCTCTCTCTGAGATTAAAGGTGTATGACACTGCATCCGGTCCTTGGGATTGCTCTTTTAAACTATGTTGCAATGACTATATACCTTTGGAGTGAATGGATTTCAACGGAAAATACCTTTTCTTTTTCTTTCTTTCTTTCTTTCTTTCTTTTTTCTTTTTTTTGATAAGGTCTCCTACAACACAGGCTACCCTTGAAAGTGCTATGTAGTTGAGGCTGTCCTCAAACTCCAGATCCTTCTGCTTCCACCTACTTAAGTGCTGGGATTTGGGTATGCGCCACCAGACCTGAATTACTGAATACAGTTTTTGATGTGAAACTGTTATACTGCAGAACTATTTTCTGTAAAGTTAGTAACTTAGACTGTAGAGATAAACTGATAACAGTATTCAATCTTATGAAGTATATAAACACACTAAAATATGTGTTTCCAAACTATGTGCAGGTAACTTTGAACAGGTAAAAAACAATGAATTTTCTTGTTTACCACTCCAAAATGCATAAATACTTCAAAACATGTTACACATAAATATTTTTAATAAATTAAAAAGTTTTAAAATTATATGCAAACATATAAACTTAAACATGGGATGATCTCCCTTATTAGTCTATCTTATAAACTCTGTGAGCACTCACTATTGACAGTACAGTTCAAGGCACACACAGGAGTCCCCTCCTCAGAGTGCAGCTGCTTATTCCACCCGGAACGACACTTCCAGACAGCATGTCTGCTAGTGTCAATGGTGTTATGGGAGCTGTGCTAACTGGAAAGGGGATTCATTCATAAGCCATATGTACTTACCTGTGCAGACTTAGTGGTTGTTTTAGAAGTCCTTAGAGTTTTCTTATTATAAGCTTTGCCATTCATTTTTATTTTAGAAATAGCAGATCCTCCGCTTTTTGCTTTAGAGTCTCGAGTAATAATTGTTAGTTCAGGAAAACTTTCCAAAGCATTCTTTAAAATAATGAAGGATAATAACTGACATCAGAAGAAAACTAACGGCAATTTCCAGTCATCCAAAATTCACACACACACAAGCACAAACACAAATGCGCAAGGTCACAGTGGGATGTAGTTACAAATTCTTTGAACCTTTTCCCACAGAGTGAGGATTCTGTCTCCCCATTTCTTGAATCTAATTATATGGCCTGATTTGTTTTTGAGCAACAGCACACTATGCTGAAGGAACTCCTGAGTTATTACCAGCAATGCCTCTTTGATTGTGAAATAAGGAAAATAGGGTTATAGGCATTTCTTAAAATACCACTTCCACCCTGACTAACAGCGTGAACCAGAGGCAAACCAGCTCCAGGGGAGTCATCAGACTCTAGACGAGGATGAGGACAAGACAGAAGCACTGCTGTGTTTCCCGCTGCACTCCTCTGGCTCCCGTGGACTGCACAGAAAACACCTATGAGAAAAGATCCTGGAGCAGAGTTTGATGGTGTTCTGACTATAGACAGGGAGCTGCCACTGATGATACACTGGCCACAGGCCACAACCATTCCTAGTCTAGTCTTTAAAATCCACTGACTTATATGCTTCGTAAGTCATTGGGACCAATAACAGAAGGATCCCTGTAGACAAATGTGATGACTTTGATCAGTTTTCTAAAATCATATTTAGCTAGCAGCAGCATGAATTATTATGCATTAAAAGTGCTGCTGTTACATTTATGGGTCAGTTTTACTGTTCTCTTCCAGACTTCCAATTTCCACAAACAGGTATTATGAACCTGAAAAGAGTACATTTAAAAAAATTAATGAAAATTTTTCTTAGGTCTCTAAGTGTAATAGGGAACTGTCATTTGATAAACATAACAAAACTTCTAGCATATCTACTGAAGAGCCTCCATAAATTTCTACCACACTCCTTCCTCACGTTACTTGGGCTTTTATCATATACACTGGTGCTTTGCACTTAAAAATACCCTGTTTAAATCATTCTGGTCTAGAACTGCCAGTTACAACAAGTAGAATTTAAAGTCTAAAAACAGATTGCAAGTTTGAAAACTACTGGCACTAGGTCACTGGAGATAAAAGGAGAAAACTTTTTTTTTTTGGGGGGGGGTTTTCAAGACAGGGTTTCTCTGTGTAGCTTTGCGCCTTTCCTGGAACTCACTTGGTAGCCCAGGCTGGCCTCGATCTCAGAGATCTGCCTGGCTCTGCCTCCCGAGTGCTGGGATTAAAGGCGTGCGCCACCATCGCCCAGCGAGAAAACTTTTTAATGAGGACAAGATGCTAAACATCCTGACGGGTAAAGACAGAGTGCTACGAACTGTAGAAGGCTTTAGGACATACTTTTTTTTTTTTTTTTGGTTTTTCGAGACAGGGTTTCTCTGTGTAGCTTTGCGCCTTTCCTGGATCTCGATCTGTAGACCAGGCTGGCCTTGAACTCACAAAGATCCGCCTGGCTCTGACTCCCAAGTGCTGGGATTAAAGGTGTGCGCCACCACCGCCCGGCAGGACATACTTTTAAAATAACCAAACCCGGGACTAGAGATGCGTCAGTGGTTAAACACTACCCTTGCAGAGGACCAGGTTTGGTTCCTAGCACCCACATGGAAGCTTACAATGGCTTGTAACTCCAGTTCTAGTGGGATCAGACACTGTCTTATGACCTCTGAGGGCACTGCATGTCCGTGGTGCACTTATATACAAGTAAAACACCCATAAACATAAAAGATAGATAAATCTAAATTTAAAAGGCACCAAGTTTATTGTAGCAAGTGGAACAAAATATTGCTGTGATCTGTGCTTTATGTGGGGGCTGTATAGAGCACTGAACCTGAGACCTCATGTGTTTTCGGCAAGCATTCTACCACTCACTGAACTATAGACCTCTACCTCTATATTACAAATTTCTTTTGTTTAGATTACTTTTTGTTTGTTTGTTTTTGAGATAGAATCTTATTATGCAGGCCAGCCTGGCCTGGAACTCATGGTCCTCCTCCTGCCTCAACCTCTAGATGCTGAACTTACAGGTATGCTCCACCTTGTTCTGATGGTGCTAATTACTTCTAAAGAAAACATTTTTTCTTAATCTATTTGAAGCATTTCAAAAAATCTTAACTTTCTTACAAACACATACAATCACCATCAATGAAAAACAAAAACAAACTTTGCCCAAGTAGACATAATCAAATAGTTCTAGATGTTACACATTAAAAAGGAAATCTGGGAAGTTTTCTGGACTGAGTAGCTTTTATGATAAATTTTCTGAATTCAGATTATCTTACAGTTCTGTATTTCCGGTAACAAAAGTACAAACTTATATTTTTAAGATGCATGAACATTAAAAACTAGAATTCCTCATTTTTCTACTTCCGCTTTCCAAGTGTTGGGATTATAGGTATATTCCTACACACCCAGCTAATCTTTAATTACAAACATATATATAGTTTAAAAATATTTTAAAATTATTTTTTAGGCTTATTTTATTATTTTATGTATGAGTATTTTGCCTGAATGTCTATCTGTGAATCATGTGTGTAGCAGAAGAGAGCACTGGAATCCAACCTGGGTCCTCTGTAAGAGCAGTACACATTCTTCTCTGTGGAGTCATCTCTCCAGCCCAGAATGTGTAAGCTTTTAGAAGTCATAAAAAGATTGCACGTACATTCTACAGGAAGTACATGTCAGCAAAACACTCATCCATACACAGAAAATAAAAATACGTCTTTGAAAAAAAAAGATATAAAAGGAATATAAGACTTGAATATGGCACTTGAAGAGAATTACTTTTGGGAAACATGAAAAAAAATTTATAGGAGGAATGTTACATATGAATGATTAGTTGGGCAGTGATGGCACACGCCTATCCCAGCACTCAGAGGCAGAGCCAGGCGGATCTCTGTGAGTTCGAGGCCAGCCTGGTCTGCAGAGCGAGATCCAGGACAGGCACCAAAACTACACAGAGAAACCCTGTCTCGGAAAAACAAAACAAAACAGAATAAATAAATGACTAAAAAAAATGAATTTGAACATAAAACATACACAAAAAAGCTAAAAACATGCTAAACAAACTCATAATGAATAAACAACAAATCTTGTTACATTAAAAAAATAAAAATTATAGTGGTGCTGGGAGTGTAGTGCAATGGCAGAGCACTTGCCTAGCACGCATGAGGTCCTAGGTTCAATTCCCAGCTCTAGGGAAAAACAACAACAACAAAACCTGTGCTCAAAGGAAAAAAAACCAAACAACAACAACAAAAACCCCAGTATGACTTTAATGTGTTTTTCTTTCTACTTGTTTGGGACTGATGGTCCCTGGGGTTTGCTGGCACACCACCAAGAGAAGTACCTTGAATGGCTGGTCCAAATGAAGATTCACAAGAAGTCTTTTCCGGTTATCATTCAGCATTCCATCTATTTTTTTCATATGTGGTAAAAGTAGCTCATCTGAAATAACATTTCAAAAGGATAAACTATCAACATAAATGTTTGCTAACACCCACATTTTTTTTTTCTTAAACCATCTATATATTAGAAGACATTAAATTCACTGGCTTATGTAAAATGCAGCTTTTAAGAAATAGGCTTTTGCCAGGCAGTGGTGGTTCACACCTTTAATCCCAGCACTCAGGAGGCAGAGGCAGGTGGATCTCTGTGAGTTAGAGGCCAGCCTGGTCTACACAGTGCGATCCAGTACAGCCAGGGCTACACAGAGAAACCCTGTCTCAAAACAAAAACCAAAATGAGAAAAGAATAGGCAATTAGCTTTCAGAACAGAGGTCAGCCTGCAAAGTAGATGTGATCATAGCAAGTGTTGCCAAAGTCTTGCATCTTATTTCTTTCCCCATTGTTTTTGAGACAAGGTCTCATGATGTAGCTCATATAGAAGCTGGTATAGAACATGCTATAAAGACAAGGTTCGCTTTATTCTACCTGCTTCACCCTCTCAAGTGCTAGGTGATGTGTACATCACCATGCCTGGCACCTTAGCTCAATTAAAACAAAAGGATGACCATTAGAAAGATGATTCATTTCTCTCAACTTCATTTACTATCTAACAATAATAATACTACAAAATACAAACATTCTAAAATTCTATAAATTTTGAGTATGAAACACTGAGTATGAACAAGACTTGTTTTTCTGGCTAGTACTAGAGATGAGGTCAGGGCCTTGCACACACTAGTTAGGTAAGTGTCTTACCATTAGCTACAACCCCACTCAGAGATTTTCTTGGTTGGTTTGAGACTGGGTCACACTATGTAACTCTAGCTGACCTGAACTCAATACCTAGACCAGGCTGGTCTAGAACTCACAGAGATACACCTGCCTCTGACTCCTGAATGCTGTGATTAAAGGTATGCACCACCACACCTATCTGAGATATTCTCCATTCACTGTAATTTTGGGCAAAGCCAAAGTAGAGAAAGAAAAATTATTACAACCAATTGTCAAAAATGAATCAAAATTGTTGTGTTAGAAAAGGGGACGGGTGTGGTGGCTCACACCTGTAACCCTGTCTCAACACCCCCCAAAAAAAACAGAAAGGGGGAGAATAAAAATACAATGGTAACAAATAAGTCATTTTTGATATTGTACTAAATACCTGAGGTTATAGACTGTTAATTTCCCAGTACAGTACTGGCATTACATATGCCATAACATAATACATAAATAAGTAACAGCAAGCATTAGAGGGAAAAATGTCATGTGTGGTGAAATACGAACTACTTAGCACTTGGGAGGCACAGGCATGTGGATCTCTGTGAGTTCAAGGCTAGCCTTGTCTATGGAATAAGACATTTTAAAACAAACAAAAAAACCCCAAGAATAAATAACAAAACAAAAGAGACGTCAGTGAGAAAATTCACTTAAACAAAGAACTTTTGAATGCTCCTGAGCAGGCCATACCGTTGCTCTTTTCTAGGGCTTGCATAGTGTCTGGATCCAGAGCAATGCTAACAAGCAACTCCATGTAACTCTTGAAAGTTTCCTTCATTGCTCTTGTGTTGAGAAAACGAGTGACAAAGGGAGCTGGAGGATCAAATTCTAGGACGAATAAGAGATAAGATACTAAATTTTTCCTTCCTGACAATTTTAACATTATTTTTCTTTATAACAGTACCTTCTAAACAAGACTGAAGACACCATTTCTTCTATTTTTTTTTTTTTGTGTGGGGGTGGGGGGTGGGGTTTGAGACCAGATTTCTCTGTAGTTTGGTTGCCTGTCCTGGATCTCGCTCTGCAGACCAGGCTGGCCTCAAACTCACAGAGATCTGCCTGGCTCTGCCTCCCAAGTGCTGGGACTAAAGGTGTGTGCCACCACCAGCTGGGCAGTTCTAATTTAAGCCTTCCTGATTCTTTGTTTAGAGACAACCCAGGCAGTGTTGGGGAGATACCTCAGTCAGTAAAGTGCTAGCCATGAAGATCCGAATTCAGATCCCCAGTTACCCACATTAAAAAGCTAAGGGTGAGCCAGGAGGTTGTGGCACACACCTTTAATCCCAACAATCGCAAGGCAGAGACAGGTGGATCTCTGTGAGTTAGAGGCCAGCCTAGTCTACAAAGGGAGTTCCAGGACAGCCAGGGCTACACAGAGAAACCTTGTCTCAAAAACAACAACAACAACAACAACACACCAAACTAAAACAACAAACAAAAGCCAAGTGTGATTGGCACACACTTCTAATTCCCAGGCTGGGAAGGTGGAAACAGGAGGATCCTTGGAGTTGGTTGGCCAGCCAGTCTTGCCCAATCACCACACTCCAGAATCAATGAAAAATCCTGTCTCAAAAAGAAAGTTGATAAGGAACAGAAGAAGGCAACAGACAGCAATCGCCGGCCTACATATGCACATATGTATCAACACACATGACTGTGCAAAGACACATAAGCACAGACATGGACAGAAACATCCCAGATGAATAGCTATGGCAGTACACACCTGCAATCCCAGCAGTTAGTAGGTGAGGCAGGAAGATCAGGAGTTCAAGGTCATCATCAGCAATTCACCAAGTTTAAGGCTGCCCTGGTTCTCACATAAGAGACAATCACTCTAGAGCTCGTTTTGTTCTGTTGATGCAGGGTTTTGCCCTCAGCAGTCTTCAAAAGCATTAACCTCCCAAGTGCTGAGCTTACAGGTGTGTGTCACCAGGCCATTACTGCAGAGCTTGCAATACAGACAAAAGCCTAGACTGGTAGCTTTCTCAAACAGAGACTTTGCTTGTGGTGGAGTTAAGAACGGTGTTAAAGGGTACACTTATAAAAAGCTTCCCAAGTGATCGTGAGGCTTGGTACCACTGTAGCATCTGACACATAGGTCACATAAGAGCCAGTTTCTCTTTTGACATCCCACACCTTAGACCCCTGCTGCTACCTCTTACAACTGTAGTCTCAATGACTTCTCTTTGTCTAGTAAAGACGCCAAGAGGTGGCTAGTGAAGTCAGGCAGAGGCAAGATGAGCTCCATAAATTCAAAGCCAACCTAGTCTGCATAAGTTCCAGGCCAGCTAAGGCTACATAGCGAGACTCTTGTTAAGAAACCAAACAGCTGGGCAGTGGTTGGCACATGCCTTTAATCCCAGCACTCGGGGCTGAGGGAGGGAGAGGGGAGAGGCAGGTAGATCTCTGTGAGTTCAGGGCCAGCCTGGTCTACAGAGCTAGTTCCAGAACAGCAAGGGCTACACAGTGAAACACTGTCTTGAAAAATCAAAACCAAACAAACAAAACAAAACAAACACTACAAGATATCCATGAACAAAGATATTCCTTCTTTTTTTCTACACTTAAAATTACTACAGAATTCTAGTGGCATGGACTAAAATTTTTTAATTCAAACATAGCCTATGTGTACATAAAAATTTCATTTAAATTCAATGGCAAGAACTGCAGGATTAAATGGGATTGGTGGCACATGACTGTAATCGCATCAATCAGGAGGCCTCTAGAAGCACCAGGATTAAGAGTTCAAGAAAGGCCAGGACTGGAGAGATGGCTCAGCAGTCAAGATGCTCTTCCAAAGTACCCCACTGGAACTCAAAGTCCAAGGGATTTGACATCTTCTTCCGGCCTCTGTGCACACAAGGCCCTAATGTGGTGCCTATACAGAAATGCAGGCAAAATACTCATACACATAAAACAAGAATCCTAAAACAAGACAAAAAACTGGAGACTGGAGAGATGGCTCAGTGATTAAGAGCACATACTGCTCCTGGAAAAACAATACAAATTTGGTTCACAGCACCCATAGTAAGCAGGTCACAGCTGCCTGTAACTTCAGTTCCAGGGGATTCAGTGCACCCTTCTGATCTCTATAGGCACTGTACTCAAATACAGAAACTCAAATCCACATTCAGAAACACAAACACACTTACACACACACACACACGACAGACATAACAGACAGACACATACTATACATAATAATTAACCATAATAAACTCCATTTATGGTGGTACAAGTCTTCAATCCTGAAGTTCAGTAAAGAGAGGCAAGCAGATATCTGTCAGTTGAAAGCTAGCCAGGGAATCCTGTCTCAAATAAACAAACAATCAAAAAACAAACAAACAAATAAACAAACAAAAAACCCGGTCCTGAATTCAATCCCCAACAACCACATGGTGGCTCACAACCATCTGGAATGAGATCTGGTGCTTTTTTCTGGCCAGCAGGCAGAACACTGTATGCATAATAAATAAGTCTTTAAACAAACAAACAAACAAACAGACAAAAAAATCCTGAAAACTGGGCTAGGCACGCTGGCTTACACCTCTAACCCCAGCATTTGGGAGGCAGAGGCAGGTAGATCTCTGCGAGTTTGAGGCCAGCCTGGTCTACATAATGAGTTCAGGACAGCCAGGGCTACTCAGTAAGATCCTGTCTCAAAAACCCACAACAAAACCAAAAGAAAACCCTAAAAAGTGACACTACTAGTCAATGACAAAATTCAGATGATTCCAAGTAAAATTTAGAATTCTGGAAACTTGAATCCACTATTGTAAGCTGGACAGCTTCACAATATTTGAAGGCCTTGCTGATGATATCAATAGTGAAATTAATGATTTACGTTACAGTATTGATTATTGAGCTCAAGGTCCCATGCATGCCAGGCAAATGCTCTACTAATAAGCCATACCTCCAACCCTACTGAATGTTATTTTGTAAATATTCTAAAATAAAACAGGACCTAAATATAAGACCGAAAACCACAGAACTCTAAGAAAAAAAATACAAGAGATTTTAAACCTTGATTTCCTTGGATTTAGCAATGGATTTTGACCACGACAAGAGCACAAGAAACAGAAGCAGTAAGTTGGGCTCCCTCAGAATTTAAAATGATTTAAAAAGACACCCTACAGAATGGGAAGGTATTTCTAATCATACAGGTAATAAAGGTTTAAAACTCAGAATGAAGCAAAGCACACAGTAATCACAGAATTGAGGAGGCAGGGGTCAGGAATTCAAGGCCATCTTGAACAATATAGGGCATTGTAAGCCAGCTTGGACTACAGAGACCCTGTCTTAAAAACATACTCAATCCAGGGACAAATATCAAGAAATGCTAAATTTAATGACAGAAAGACGAGGAATCATTCTGATAATAAGCAAGTAATGGAGCTAACTGGTGGTGGTGCACACCTTTATTCCCAGTACTCAGGAGGCAGAGGCAGGTGGATCGCTGAGTTTGAGGCCAGCTTGGTCTACAGAGTGAGTTCCAGGACAGCCAGGGCTAGAGGTTACCAGCAACTGGAGTAGGAGAAAATGGAAAGCCATTGTTTGTATAGTATACATTTGGGGTGATAAGAGTTATGGGAATAAGTAATCCAGACGGTACCACAATAATGTAATTAATGCTACTGAATAACACACACTTAAAAATAGCAAATATTAAGCAAAATTTGTTAAATATAAAGAAGGGAATGTATGAATTTTCTTAAGGACTTCCTCACTAAGTATTTCCAAATGACAATGTATATTGTGAGACTATGCTATATGAAACATGCACTCAAAGAGTAAGACAAACCAGCAGATATTAATATAACGGAGCATGAGAGGAGTTCAGCTGAGCAAGAACTATTAGTTGTCAGGGCTGGAGATGGCGAAGTGGTTAAGAGGACTTGCTTTTAGAGGACCTGGGTTTGGTTCTCAGTGCCTACAGGGTCATTCATACCATCTGTAACTCCAGTTCAGGGGGATCCTATGCATCTTTGGACCTCTGTGGGTGCCAGGCACACACATGGTGTACATATATACATGCCTTCAAACACTCATATACATAAATAAAGAATTGTTAAAAGCTGAGATGTCAAGTTTATGTATCTGAAAAAGCAATTTAAATTCTCTTCTCAACAATACCTTCGGGTGCCATGCTTTCTTTAGACTTTAACCAAACTCACATATAGTAACAAACTGAATGTACAACAGACATGAAAAAAATCCCACAGTGTTAATAAGTAGTAATCGATCATTTAAAAAATATTTTAAACATTTTATTGCTACTTAGTAAACCTAAATAAATTGAGCCTATTTGTTAAATGAAATATAAAAATATTCTGAAAGAGTTTAAAAATTACCATCATGCAGGCCAGGTGATGGTGCATGCCTTTAATCTCAGCACTTGGGAGGCAGAGGCAGGCAGATCTCTGGGAGCTTGAGGTTAGCCTGGTCTATATAGCAAGTTCCAGGACAGCTAAGATGACACAGAGAATCTCTGTCTCAAAAAAAAAACAAAAAACAAAAAACAAAACCCACCAAAATAATATCAACCAAACTCTAAGCTTGTAAGACAGTTCCGTGGGTAAAGACACTTGTTGTCGGGGCTGGAGAGATGGCTCAGAGGTTAAGAGCACTGACTGCTCTTCCAGAGGGCCTGAGTTCAATTCCCAGCAACCACATGGTGGCTCACAACCATTTCTAATGATATCTGGTGCCCTCTTCTGGCCTGCAGAGATGCATGCTGTATACATAATAAATAAATAAATCTTTAAAAAAAAAAAAAAAAGACACTTGTTGTCACGCCTGATGACTAGAGTGATTCCGGGACCCATATCCCACATGGCAGGAGGAAACTGATTCCCCAAAAGTTCTCCCTAGACCTCCACATGTGTGCCATGGCATATGCACACTTACATATGCATGCATGCATGCTATGTGAAAATAGAATCAGCTTATAAATCCATATTATTTGACTTACATTCCTAAACATGCTGCCTAACTAGTGACACCTAGTGGTCTGCCATGTTACTTAGTCAAGAAAATTTGTTCTTGTTACTTGAGAAATCGGTATAATTACAAATCAGAACCCAAGTCCTCCTTTTCTAAGCAATGAGTATTGTTAACTGCAAAAACTACAAATAATACCATATATATATATATATATATATATATATGTATATATGCTTCTACCTTGAATATTTAACTTACACTTACTTATCTTGTATGTGTGTACACATTGCATATTTGTCACCGCACATATGTGGAGGTCAGAGGACAACTAACAATAACAACAACAAAAAAACCCACACATATGCCGGGCGGTGGTGGCGCATGCCTTTAATCCCAGCACTCGGGAGGCAGAGCCAGGCGGATCTCTGT
The DNA here is from genome assembly GCF_007827085.1 of Peromyscus californicus insignis. Lineage (NCBI taxonomy): Eukaryota > Metazoa > Chordata > Mammalia > Rodentia > Cricetidae > Peromyscus > Peromyscus californicus. The sequence continues at coordinate 79,844,647 of NW_026294595.1, forward strand.
GAGTTTGAGGCCAGCCTGGGCTACCAAGTGAGTCCCAGGAAAGGCGCAAAGCTACACAGAGAAACCCTGTCTCAAAAAACCAAAAAAAAAAAAACCCACACATGCCCTTAATCCCAACACTCAAGAGGCAAAGGCAGGAGGATACTGTGAGTTCCAATATAGCCTGGTCTACATAGTGAGCTCCATGACAACCAAGACTACACAAAGACCCTGTCTCAAAACAAAACATTTAAAGTAGATTTCAATACTGAGGATTTTATATATATTATGGCCCTAATTCTAATATGAATAGCTCTCAGACAATGACACAGATCAATTCTCAATTCTATCCTTAACAACCAATTCCTCATTTAAGTACAGATCACACACTCAATTTCTTTTCTTTTCTTTTTTTTTTTTTTTTGGTTTTTCGAGACAGGGTTTCTCAGTGTAGCTTTGCGCCTCTCCTGGAACTCACTTGGTAGCCCGGGCTGGCCTCGAACTCACAGAGATCTGCCTGGCTCTGCCTCCCGAGTGCTGGGATTAAAGGTGTGCGCCACCACCGCCCGACCTCAATTTCTTTTGTCTCCTCCTCCATTCCTGACAGCACTACTTGGATTCTGATACCATTTTTGCCTGAAACTAGGTCTGATAATTAATTTCCTCATGGTACTTCCTAATGAAGTTTCTCCAAACACTCTCCTTTGTTTACAGAGAAGCCAAGCATTGCAGCTTTAGGAGGGCTGGAAAGGCCGTTCCTTTCCCTTCAGCTTTGCCTTCAGCATTAGATTTTAGGTTTGTTGTCTGAGGTTTTTTTTGTTTGTTTTTTGAAACAGGGTTTCTCTGTGTAGCCCTGGCTGTCCTGGATCTCACTCTGTAGACCAGGCTGGCCTCGAAGTCACAAAGATCTACCTACCTCTGCCTCCCAAGTGTTGGGATTAAAGACGTGTACCACCACTGCCTAGCTCACCATTATATTTTAGAATAATGGTCAGTAAAACTTCCTGTAAAGAGTCATATGGTGTCATATGGTGAGCCAAACAGTGGTGGCACCTGTCTTTAATCCCAGCTCTTGGAGGCAGAGGCAGGTGGATCTCTGTGAGTTCAATGCCAGCGTGGTCTACAGAGCGAGTTCCAGGACATCTAGGGCTACACAGAGAAACTCTGTCTAGAAAAAAACAACAAACCAACCAACCAAACAAAAAACTCACAGGAGTTATATGGTGAATATATGTTAGGTTTTTCTGGTCACATGGTCTTTGTACCAACAACTCAAAACTTTCACTGTAGAAGAAAAACAACTATATGAAATCATGTACTTCCAAACAGTATCTGTGGGGCTGTATTCCAAAAAAATTATTCACAAAAGTTGGGTAGCAATCAAGCCAGTCTGTCAACCTCTGCCCTCTGCTGAACTGTTTGAAATTTTTTGTACATAATATACTCCGTGTTTTCAGAGCTAATAGAATGTGTGCTTTGTATTCTTGCATTGTAAATGTTGTAAATTCTACTACGGCAAACATGGGTAAATATACTTGATATATCATGTTATCATATTGTACTAATTAATTACAGATTGGATTGTTTTGTCCTAGATTTGTTTCCTTTTTTCTTCTGGCATAAATACAGGTGCACCCTACAGGATTTGTTTGTTTGTTTTTTCAAGACAGGGCATTACTATGAAGTTCTGGCTATTCTGGAACTCAGTATGTAGATTTCAAAATCAGAGATCCACTTGCCTCTATAGGCATGTGCCATGTCTGACTATTTTTTCTTCCTTTAAGATTTATTTATTTTTGTTTACATGCATGTGTACATGCTTCTTTGAGCTTATGTGCATCACGTGTGTGCAGGAACTGGAGTTATATGGAGTTGTGAGTTGCCTAGATCCTCTTGGCCACTAAGCCATCTCACCAGCCTGAGGACTAGATGATTCTTAGTAATCCCCAGACTTAGTGTGCAATTGGCATTCCTCAGCCTAGAAGGCATCAAGGTGAGTTTTGCATTTCTTACTTTACAGAGGCCAAATGTGCTCTATATGGTGTGATTTGTACAAAGCATAAGGAATTTGTACAATACAATCTTCCAGTAAACCAATCCAAACTGAACTGTCACCATCACTATGCCCCTTCATTCCTGCACACTGTCTGAAATTATCAAAATACTAATTTCTTGGGGAACTCACCCTCATCCTCACTACTGCTAGAACGGACCTCAGGAGAGGATTCAGACTGTGATGATGAAAATTCTTCTTTCCATTTCTTCCGTTTCTTTGGTGGTGGCTCAGCCTTCATTTTGAGTTGTTTAACTTTGGGTTTTGTGGAAGAGGCTTTTGTAGATGTAGTTTTTGATACTGGTGGGTCAGAAGTTTTACTGCTACTTGGCTTAGATAGAACATTTCTGCAATGTTAAAATAAATTTCATTAACATCATTAAATCTTTTAAGATTAAAAAGAGATAAAAGAACTCTTATGCTGGGCGATGGTGGCGCACACCTTTAGTCCCAGTAGTTGGGAAGCAGAGCTAGGCAGATCTCTATGAGTTGAGGCCAGCCTGGTCTACAGAGCAAGATCCAGGACAGGCACCAAAACTACACAGAGAAACCCTGTTTTGAGAAAACAAAACAAAACACAAACAAACAAACAAACAAAAAAAAAAAAAAAAAAAAAAAAAAAAAAAAAAAAGAAAAAGAGAATCCAGAATCATGCTGCAGATAACCCGGGCACACTGATCTATGATAGGAAATCTACTATGTGCTGATCTACATATAATGCACATGTCCATGTGTGTCCCTATCCCCACAATTACCTCATTGTAAACCTGAAATTCACTTATTACTTTCATTTCATGGAGAAAAGAGCTTCAGAATGGTTTTGTCACAAAGAGCTATGTTCAAAACATTTGCACCTTCTGTTTTTTCCACTTTACTATAATAACACCAAAAAGACCCAAGCAAAGAAGTTACCTGCTCCACCACAGAAAAACACTAGCTTTACTATGCTCAACTCATTCTTTGAAAAGGAATCACTTACTGCAAAAAGGACAGCATCATTCTCAGTCTCTTTAACTGATGTGATCCTTTATATAATAACAATACTCAAATAAGCACTTAAATATATTACATAAAAAACAAATACCTGATAGCTTGTGAAGGCTTATTTCTTGGCTTTTTGGAACACACTCTGACATACTCCTTTTTGTTTGCATTTTCAATGACCTTTACATATATTCTTTTGTATTTAGTTTTTGCATCTCCAAAATATCCAAGGTACTAAGGAAAGAAGTATTTGAATTATACAATTACATATCTATACATAAATACCACTTTGTTGACCTCACTGCCAGCTATTCTTTGCATTTTCTAAAACACAGCCCTAATCAGACTAGTTTTATCCTGACTTTGAGAAGGGTGGGAGTGGGGGAGGTGTATGTGTGAGAGTGAATGTGTGAATGAGAGAAGGAGGAGGTGCAAATGAGTGCAGGTACCCGAAGAGGAGCTGGAGGTACAAGAAGTTTTCAGTTTCCTAATATCAACTCAGGTTCTCTTCAGGGGCAATATGTGCTATAAACTGCAGAGCCATCTCTCCAGCTCTGTTATTTTACTTATTTATTTTAAATTTTGTGTACACGTGCCTGTGTAGATGTGTGCGTGTGAGTGCAGGTGTTCTCAGATATCAGAAAAGGACACAGGATCCCCCAGAGCTGGAGTTACAGTTATAGCTGCCATGAGGATTCTAGGAATAGAATCCAGGTCCTCTGCAAGAGTAGCCAATGCTATTATCAGAAATAATGTCAATGCAACTAACCCTACTCATTTTATCTTGAAGAGTCAGTTTAGAGAAGCTGATGGAATCAAGCATTTAACTTACACTATTTGTAGCTGCAAATTCTCTTTGCCCATCTCGAATTTCCGGAACAAATTTCTGTAACAAAGCTTTCTGTACTTTCCAAATAGCTGGGGGCTCTTTTCCTATATTTAAAGCCTCCTAAAATAAGCAGAATTAATTACATTTAGGAAAATACCAACATGCTTATATTTATAGAATTACTGTAATGAGGAAATCTTTTTTTCCCCCTAGACAGGGTCTCTGTGTGTAGCCTTGGCTGTCCTGGAACTTGTTCTGTAGACCACGCTGGCATTGAACTCACAGAGATCCACCTGCCTCTGCCTCCCAAGTGCTGGGATTAAAGGCATGTGCCACCACCCGCTGGCCTCATTTGTGCAGCTGTCTTTCTTTCTTTCTTTTTTTTTAAAAGATTTATTTATTATGTATACAGAGGAGGGCACCAGATCTCATTACAGATGGTTGTAAGTCACCATGTGGGTGCTGGGAATTGAGCTCAGAACCTCTCGAAGAGCAGTCAGTGCTCTTAACCACTCTGGAGCCATCTCTCCAGCCTTTGTGCAGTTTTCTAATAGCCAAAACAATACAATACAGTTGTACTGGGAGTTAACTGTGAATAGTAGGGTCATAGACAGGTTTAAAGTTATACTCTTCCTAGTTCTAATTCCTTTGCTTTCCATCCCAATTTAAAAACAATACCAGCAAAAGCAAAGAAACAAAACTCCAAAAATATTTTAAGTATGGCTAGCTAGGCATGGTGGCTTTTACTTGTTATCCCAACACTTGGAAGGCTCAGTCAAGAGAACTGCCAGTAGTTCAAGGCTATCCTGGACTATATATAGCAAGTATCAGGCTGACTATTTTTTTAATTAATTCATTTAACTTTATTCGAATCAGTATTCTGTCATGGGTTTTGGGTTCTCTGGAACTGGACTTACAGACAGTTGTAAGCTGTTATGTAGGTTCTGGGACTTGAACCCAGGTCCTCTAGAAGAGCAGTCAGTGCTACTAACCGCTAAGCCATCTCTCCAGCCCACAAGCTAACTTTTAACAAGGCCTATCTCAAAAACAAACTAATAAACTGGGCGGTGGTGGCGCACGCCTTTAATCCCAGCACTCGGGAGGCAGAGCCAGGCGGATCTCTGTGAGTTCGAGGCCAGCCTGGGCTACAGAGTGAGTTCCAGGAGAGGCGCGAAGCTACACATAGAAACCCTGTCTCGAAAAACAAAACACACACACACACACACACACACACAAAAAAACAAAAAACAAAACAAACAAACTAATAAAAGAAGTATGACTTAGATAGTTCTCTACGAATTGTACCGTTCTACTCATGGCACTACAATTTAGTTATAAACTGGGCAGTGGTGGTGCATGCCTTTAATCCCAGCATTTGGGAAGCAGAGGGAAGAACAGTGAGTGACTGTGGCAAGAAAACTGCTTTCAGTGATAGTGATTAAAAAATCCTTTTCCTGAAAATAGTGCTAAATTAATTAACTTAGAGGAAAGGGGTTGCTGGGTTTTTTTCTCCCCAAAGACTTTTTGTTAGGTGGTAAGTAGTGATAAGTGTTAGGCGTGTGAGTTCGAGGCCAGCCTGCTCTACAGAGCAAGTTCAGGACAGCCAGTGTACACAGAGAAGCCCTGTGTCAAAAAACAAAACAAAAATTATGAAATTAAATCCAATTTCATGTTTATGATAGTTCTGTTATTTTCTTTAAATTATATAAACATTTTCTTATACTCCCTAGTAATATATTCAGTTGGAAATATTGAAAAAATTTAACAAAACTGCTATAATTTTGGACTTGAGCTGTAGCTTAGTGTATATGCCTAGCATACACAAAGCTCTGACTCAGTCCTAAGGACTGCACAAAACTGTGTAAGGTGGTACATGTCTGCAGTCACAATTATTTCAGAAGTGGAGTCTAGAGGATCAGAAGTTCAAGGTCATCCTCAGCTTTGAGGTATGTTCATGACAAGCCTGTAGTGCATCAGATTCCCATTCCAAAAAGCAAACATCATCTGGGTGTGATAGCCCCTGTCACAGTGTCAACCTGGGCTACAGAGTAAGAGGCTAAGTTAATTAATTAATTAAATTGTAAATCTGACATCCAGTCCCATCTTATAAAACACAGTAACAGGATACTCATAGCATTTTTAATGTTTTGTAACATGCATGATAAGTGTGCCATTGAAATCATCATGAAAACACAAGCATTCCAACTAAATTAGGTCCTTTAAACATGGGAACGTTCACTGACCTTAAATGTCTCTATGTCTTCTATCTTTACCACAAATTCATCGCGTTCTTTGTATTGGCCTTCTCCTCCACTTTCTATATTTTCCTCGTCTGTAAAACCTTCTATGGCAACTGTAGCCTGTCCTTTAGCAAACTGGTCTGCAGGAAGACTATCAAGTTGGATAGCTTTGGGGGGTTCTATGGAGTTTGCATTTTCCAGGGCGTTTGTAGCAGATGAGGTCAAATGAAGGTCTTGTTTAACTGCACCAGCAGAGGAGGAAGTAGGAGCAGCACCAGCTGTCTCAGCAGATGCACCAGGAGTTGACATAGGTAGAGCTTCTGAAATTAAATAATGCAAACATTTAAATGACAAACATTTAAACAGTTCTATGTTTTGAGCAAGGTCCAAAACCTTAGTGTAAGTTATTTTTGTAATCAATTGCTTGGAAACAATTCCACAGGAAGAAATGAAAGACCAGTTGTTAATCTAAGAATCAAAGATGTACAAACTGAATCAGGACTAGAAGACTGCATTGCAAACCTGAAGCTATGACCTACCTATCCTCTCCTCAAACTGCTCTAAACACAACAAAAATAATTTCAGAAGGCAGAGACACACAAAAGTGATAGGAACTAAGAAAGGATCAGATAACCAAAGCTTTAAGAACTCCTAGAAGAAAGGTAATTGGATATGGAAAAGAAAAAAAAACAGGTTGGAGAGTTGGCCCAGAGGTTAAGAGCACTGGCTACTTTCCAGAGGACCCTTCGTAGACTTCCAGCATCTACACAGCACCTCATAACTGTCTCTAATTCCAGTTCCAGGAGATCTGACACCCTCTATTGCCTCCATGGGTACCTGGTATAAACATGGTGTACATACAGACTTACACGCAGCCAAACCCTACCCCCACACACATATAACAACAACAACCAAACAAATACTTCAAAATAGGTGAAACAGACAAACTCCTAAAAAGACACAAACTATTAAAAAGAACTCAGGAAGAATAAAAATATAAACAAACTATTTAATTAGTCAAATAAACAAAAATAAAAAACCATCCTATAAAGAAAAAGCACAGGCCTCAGAAACTGCTAAATTCTACAGTGAAGGGACCAATACTAATTAATACTAACTCCAAAAATAAGAAAATACTCCCCCACTCACTTTATGAGGGCAGTCTCACTATGTAGCCTAGGATGGCTACTCAGAGATCCACCTGCTTCTGCCTCCAGAGTACTGGGACTAAAAGCATGAGCCATCGTGCCCAGCAATACAGTGTTTTTCTAATAACAAAACCAGACAACATAATAAAAATAATAATGAGAAAACTACATATCCCTAATGACATAAACAAAAGTCTTTAATAAAATCCAGTGACCACATTGAGATGTAAAGAGTTAAACAAAAGCTAGTTGTTGTAGCTCAGTGGTAGAGTCTATTCCAACAGGCACAAGCCATGGTATCAATCCATAGTACAAAAATAAATAAATTAAATAAACAAAAAGCAAATAAATACATAAGTAAAAGCATACTATTATGACGAAGTAATATTTATCTTAGAAATGTAATTCACGCCGGGTGGTAGTGGCCCACGCCTTTAATCCCAGCACTCGGGAGGCAGAGTCAGGTGAATCTCTATGAGTTCAAGGCCAGACTGGTCTACAGAGCAAGGTCTAGGACATAGCATTAATGGGCAAAAGATGAATCTTTTCAACAAATGGTATCTTTCACAGGTAGCCACCTATGAAAGAGTGAAGTGAACCTTTACCTTGTGTCGTATACAAAATTAAATAAAAACAGATCACATATCAAAATGCAAAAGCTAAAATTATGCAATTATTTGAAGAAAAAAATGTCAATCCTTAGACCAATCCTTATGGTCTAAGTTAGGTTATCATTTTAGCATACCACCAAGTACATATGGGACCAAAGAAAAACAAGGTGGATTTCATTAAATATGTAAAACTTATGTTGTAATTGCTGTCCCCAGCCAAGTAGATGAAAATGAAGTATTTAAAATCAGATATTTACTGATTAGAGATGTGTATCCAGAATATATGTAGAACACTTAAAGTTCTATAATAAAAAGACAAATGTTCAACTTTTAAAATGGGCAAATGGAGCTGGAGAGACAGTTTAGTGGTTAAGGGCATTTTACGCTATCAGAGAGACCAATACCTCCCATTGGGTGCCCCACAAACCCTGTAACTCCAGCTCCAAAGGCTTTGACATGCTTCTGACCTCTATGGGCACCTACACACACACCTTTACCTACATACAAACACATACACAAGCACAAGCATAAGCACAAGCACAAGCACACACACACACACAAAACAAGCCATTTTGAAAAATGGCCAAAGGATATAAGCATATTTGAGAAAAATTATCAGCTATAATAAAAATGGAGAAAAGATGTTAATTATAATATCAAAAGAAAAAAAAACATGCCCCTAATCACACAACTTCAAAATATATCAACTAAATTCCCACCGAGGATATAGGTTACTGGTAGAGAACTTGCCTAGCATGTGGTAGACCTTGGGTTCTGGTAGACTTTGGGTTCTATCTTCAGTACTACAAAGGTAAGTATGTAAATAAATAATAAATAAAGAGAACGAGAATATGCCATCTTATAAATATATAACCCAACCTTAAAAATTAGAAATATTTTTATACACCTGTTTCAGCTACCCATCCATCATTTTCATAATTCCTGAAGCATGTAGAGTTTTTTTACTTTTGTTTACTGTATGTCGTCTGTGTGTGCATGCATGCTACAGGGCTTGTTTGGAAGAGTTAGTTCTCTTCTACATTTACATGGATTCGAGGATCAAACTCAAATTGTCAGACTTCCTGGTAATTGCCTTTACCCATTGCGCTACCTTATTTTTTCCCCCTGAGAAATTCTAGGTAGAATGTTTTCCTTGAAGAATACATGTTTATTTTCTTTCTCTAGAAATTTTTTACTGTATTTATTTACTTTTATTTTTTTTCAAGGGGTATGCGTCTCACTAGATAGCCCTGACTGTCCTGGAACTCATTATGTAGATCAGGCTGGCCTCAAATTCAGAGATCTACCTGCCTCTGCTTCCCGAGTTCTGGGATTAAAGGTGTGCCCCACTACATCTAGCTTCTTTCGAAAATTTTTTTAGAAGATGTATTTGAGTAATAATACCAAATAATATGCTTCCACTTTGTACTCATGGAATTATTTACCAAGCCACTTACAAAATTCATAAAATTCTGAAGGGTATTGTGGTGTTTATCTTCAATCTCAGTACTTGGGAGACATAGACAGGTGGATCTGTGTGAGTTTGAGGCCAGCTGGTCTTCACAGTGAGTTCCAGTCAGGCAGGGCTACATGGTGAGACCTTGTCTCAAAAAAGAATTTCTTTTTTTTACTTTTTTTTACCGCCCCCCCCCCCCCCCACCCCAAGATAGAGTTTCTCGGTGGAGTCCTGTCTTGGAATTTGTTCTGTAGACCAGGCTAGCCTCGAACTCACAGAGATCCACATGCCTCTGCCTCCCCGAGTGCTGGGATTAAGGGCATGTGCCATCACCATCACTGGGCAAGAAATTTTTTAAGTAACATTTTAATGTAGACATTTGAAAACTTAAACTAGAGAAAACAGGGCTATGAATTACTTTTCTAAATAATAAAGTACTATTTAATAGACAAACAATGTTTGACCATTATTCACAGCTCTTCAAAGCAATCACCAGAGCTGGAAAGATGGTTCTGTGGGCACCAGACATGCAAGTAGTATACAAATATACAAACATAAAAGCAAAACACTCATACACATAAAATTTTTAAAAAAGAACTGAAATACCAAACCATTAAAAACAAATTATTATAAATACAATTAATGGGATATGGCCAGAGTATGGTATAAAGAAATGTAAAAGCTTAAATATCATTCAGCAGACAGAACATACAATAATAATGAAGTACTAAAGTTAAGAACCAAAAAGGAGAATGTAATACCAAAGGAAGGTGAGATGGCTTAACAGGTAAAGTCTCTTGCCAAGCCTGACAAACCTGAGTTAAATCCTTGGGTTCCATAAGGTAGAGGAGAAAACCAACACCTACCAATTGTCCTCTGACTTCCACATGTACAACACGGATGTGAGTACCCCTCCCAACATGCACATGCAAAGTGAATGTAATTACAAAGAAAGAAAGAGGGAGGGCAAAATGGCTCAGCGGTTAAGAGCACTGGCTGCTCTTGCAGAGGTCCTGAGTTCAATTCCCAGAAACCACATGGTGGCTCACAACCACCTATAATGAGATCTGGTGCCCCCTTCTGGTGTGCAGGCATACATGCAGGCAGAACAACGTATGGGTTATAAATAAATAAATAAAACAAACAAACAAACAAACAAAGGGGGAGTGGGGGAAGGGAGGGAGGAACAGGTTAAGACTTGAATTAGGAGTCCAATAATACAGGAAAAAATGGGAAGAAATGACAAATAGGACTGCGCAGAATTAAGAAGTTTCTGGACAAAAAAGGAAAACATCTGTAAGAGTGAAGAGACAACTAAAAAAATGAGAGAAAAGGGCCGGAAAGATGACTCAGCATTAAGAGCACTGGATGCTCTTCCAGAGGAACTATTTCCAGTACCCACATCAGGTGGCTCACAACTCTAACTCCAGCTTCAGAAGATCCAATGCCCTCTTCCGGCTTTTATGTGCATCAGGCATATACATGGTATGGATGCACATATATACATTAAGACAAAACACTCATACAAGTAAGATTTAAAAAAAAAAAAAAAAGCTGGGTGGTGGTGGCACATGCCTTTAATCCCAGCACTGGGAGGCAGAGGCAGGCGGATCTCTTTGAGTTTGAAGCCAGTCTGGTCTACAGAATGAATTCCAGAACAGCCAAGGATACAAACACAGAGAAACTCTGTCTTGGAAAACCAAACAAAAAAGAACAGGACTATACCAGTTATTCATCTCTATAATCCCTGGAGGGATTCATATGTAGAGCATATAAATAACTTCAATTATCATTTTAAAAAATTTATCGTATCTTTGTTTATGGGTGTTTTTCTGCATATGTTTGTGTACCACGTGCATGCCTGGTACTCACGGAGGTCAAAAGAAGGCATCAGATCCCCTGGGAATGGAGTTACAGATGGTTATCAGTTACCACATGGAAGAGCAGCCAATTATCTTAAGCACTGAACTCTGTTGAGAGGTATTTGATCTCACTGTGAAACTCCAAGACTGTGTTAATAAAATTAACCTTGGATCAGGGGTGGATCCAGCGACTAGTTGACAGAAATTAGCCAGAGAGGACGAAGAAGCCAGGAATATGGACAGATAGACCTACAAGAAGGAGTAGGGAAGGACTTCGAGATTCTCGGTCTTTTTTGGTTTGTGGAGAGACGATGTGGACGGTCATCTAGTTGCTTCTTGGCTTCTCTGATCTAGCAGGTTTTCATCCCAAAAATCTGACTCCTGAGTCTTTATTGGTAAATAGAATGACAGAGACTTAGTTAAAACCTACATTTGCAGGCCACAGCCTAGCCAGTCCCACCAGGCCCAGGTTTGAGCAGCAGAGTGCTGACCAGGGCGAGGGGCACAGATGGTAATTAAAATATCAGTAGATTCAGGTGCGGGCCCCTAGGCTGACATAAAAACAACAGAGTCCCAGCATCCTACAAGAACTATTTAAACAGTAAAAGTTAAATTAAAAATTCAAGCAATAAATGAAACAATTAACTGATATAGTTCTGAATAGTATATATGACTGTCCATATATGAAAAAAAATGTTCAAAATCCTTAGCTATCAAGGAAGTGCAAATTAAAACTCCACTAAAATCAGTGCAACCTAGGTTCACATGCTGGCCTGTTACTAGTCACTAGACACATGGGCTTCAGTAGTTCACTTACTCTGTTATACCACCTATGTGCATCTCTCTTTCTCTACTTATTATTTTTAATAATGGGCATGTGTATAACCGGGTAGAAGAGAGCAGGCGCCCAAAGAAACATCAGGTGGCCCCTGGAGCTGAAGTCACAGGGGGCTGTGATAGTCCCAACATGGGTACTAGGAGATTCAAACTCAGGTCCTCTGAGAAAGCAGTATTATGTGCTCTCAACTGCTGAGCCACCTCCCAACCCTTGTTTCTGGCATAGAGGTGCTGGTTATATAAATTGCTGTAATATTTTTTCTTTAACCTGTTCTTTAAAATAGTAAACTGTGGCTGTACTGGTTGCTCAAGCCTTTAATCTCAGCACTGAGAATGAGACCTTATTTCAAAAGAAAGAAAGAAAGAAAAAGTGTACTTACCTGTCAACTGTTTATTGAAGGTAGTGCTTCTCAAAACCTTTCTTATGTTAATAGAAAGGAAGTGAGGTGTCTATACCAGGATATAGGAATATAGTGAGAAGCCAGCACAGAATCCAAGTTCTCTTTTTGACTAGATTAATATGCATTTTGTATATAACTACATCTAATATTAAAATGTTAATCTTGGCCGGGTGGTGGTGGCGCAGGCCTTTAATCCCAGCACTCGGGAGGCAGAGCCAGGCAGATCTCTGTGAGTTCGAGGCCAGCCTGGGCTACCAAGTGAGTTCCAGGAAAGGTGCAAAGCTACACAGAGAAACCCTGTCTCGAAAAACCAAAAAAAAAAAAAAAAAAAAAAAAGGGGCTGGAGAGATGGCTCAGAGGTTAAGAGCACCGACGGCTCCTCCAGAGGTCCTGAGTTCAAGTCCCAGCAACCACATGGTGGCTCACAACCATCTGTAATGAGATCTGGCGCCCTCTTCTGTATACATAATAAATAAATAAATCTTTAAAAAAAAAAAAAAAACTCATGTCTTTAAAAAAAAAAAAAAAAAGTTAATCTTTGAGTAAAACTGAAATATTAAGAAAATATGCTAGGTTTATGCAAGAGGACCTGTAACACAATGCTTCCTATTCCAAAACTGCCTTAAGATGTCTCCACTTAGAGAAGTGCAGATAGCAGGCTGTGTAAGGTGCTATTTGTGGAATAACCAAAACCCTCTATGTAAGGAAATGTCAAAAAGCAAAGCCTCAAGATATCTTCTTTTTTTTTTTTCAGAGCTGCATACAACTAGAAAGGTTTTAAATGTATGCCATAGCTAAAACGCTAATGGTAGGATGTGATAGGTGTGAATCTGTTTAAAACATTACCTGTTTTCTTTGTTTTATCAGAAGTAGCATCCAGCGCAGTTAAGGGGGCAGAGATGTTCTTATAGATATCATGGCCACACATGCCAGGATCTTCCTCATCAGAAGAAAAGGAAGGCAATTGTTCAACATTTTTAAGTTCATTGTCAACTTTTTCTGATGGACTGACCCCTCCAGTCTCCAATGCTAATGGCACAGGTGTTGCAGGTGACATCTTTGCAAGTGGTGGGGGATAGATGTTCCGGGTGACTTGGGTTCCTGATCGTCTGGTCTTATTAGGCATTCGAACAGCAAGAGTGGAAAACTGTTGCTTGGGCCCACACTTCAGGAAGTCTAAAAAAGAAGCAATAAATCCTGTTTTGACCTCTGGCTGCTTCTCCTCTACTTCCTTGATCTTCTGCCTCATCTTTTCTTGATGTTGGTAACCTTCATCACAGCTTTCTGAGGAAGGGGGAGTATACGGTAAATACATGTCTGTACCCCTGGGGTTCTGGCGCTTGCCTTGGGCAGACTTTTTCAGCTGTTTCTGACTACTGTCCTCTTCCTCTTTACCTTGTCCTTTTCCTTTAGCTTTTGTCTTGGGAAGGTTAAAATATGTCGCATCTTGCTTCTCCTCTTCAGTCTTGCCACTGGCTGCATCCCCAGATTGCGCCATGGCCAGCAGGGTAAGTGTGCTCCTTCTCTGGCTCACCGACATGGCGCTGTCCTCACCCACTAGGGTGAAGTCACTCTCTGATGCTGCACTCTCTCCGCTTACGCTCTGGCTAGTAGAAACAAACTCGTGATTTCTGTTATTACTCAATGCACTGTCAACAGCAATTTCACTATCTTCTTTAGATTCATGATTTATAACCAACTGTTTCTTAAATGGGTCAGAACTTTGCTCCTGAACTTCATGACCTGGTCCAACCATGGCTGAAGGTGCTTTAGTTGGTATATTTTGACCAGATGCTTCCACATGATGTTGATCAAGGATTGTTTTTGACTGAAGGGTGGGTACTGATGAAAGGTTTACAGTAACCTGATTTCCATTTAAGGAAATGTCATTAATATTCTGTGGCTTTCCTACTGTAGCTGTTATGAAGTCTGAATTCACATGCCTGACATCTAATGACTGCTGAAAATGAGATTTAGAATCACCACCTTCAACAGCCTGCATGGTTTCATTTGAAGTTGACTTGGAAAAGTCAGAGGGTGTAACCCCACAAGCTGCTGCTGTAGCTGCCAAGATGTCATCTACATTTGATAAAATATTTCTTTCATCACTGAGAAGCATTGCCTCTGGGAAGCATATTGATCCAAGAGAAACAAACTGATTCTTTGAATCATGTGGATTGGTTTCATTGAAAGGGCCCTTCGTTGTTAGCTGCTGCAAAGGTTTTGAAGGTTCAGGGAGGTCTAGTTTCATAATATCAGAATTTTGAGGATGGAGCTGCTCCTGGGGATGCTCACCATTGCTCTGGATGATATGACCATCCATCTGAAGGAAAGGATGAACTACTTGTTGAGGACTCTGGACACGTTGTACTTGTAAAGATGGCTTTGCTTGTCCCAGGCTTGCCTGCAGAATCCCAGCCTGCTGAAGAATCTGTAAATCACAGGCAGAATCTAAAAGGACTGGTGTATTAGGAAGAGCCTGATGACTATGCCCTAAAGCATGATTTGGAATCTGTATCTGAGATGAGGCACTAATTATTTGATCATGCTGTTCCTGAACCTTGGCTTCATGCATCTTATGGATGAGAGAATGCTGCTGGTTGAGGTCTTTAGTGTTCAACCTTATCTGTGGAGCTTGCATTAAATTAGTTGCCTTCTTAAGATCAGGGTTTATTGCATTATTGGGCTGGCCAGTTTGCTGGCTAAGTTGTGTCACTGAACCAACCATGTTTTCTTCTTGTTTTGAGCCCTGGAGAGCAACTCCAACCACTTGGTCTTCAAGGTGGGAGTTGTTTCTGGTTATCCTCTGAGAATATCGGTCATCTGACTTTGATGTCTTATAAACTGACTCTTGAGCATTTCCTTCTCCATCAGGTAGCCTTTGGCTTGACTCAAGAGATGCCTGTGACTGCAATGCCTGTAACTTTTGCACTGGAAAATCATCATCTTGCTTTGAGGATGTATACACATTTGAGTCAAGGTTTCTCTCAGCATAAGACTTTGGATCAGGGGAAGGTATGCTATTCTGTATTGCCTGACCACGAGTAGAGGATGCAAAAGATGACTGCACAGCAGGCAAAAACTTTTGGGGCTGAGGTGGTGAAGATCCTTGGGTGTGAGTGTTTGGGGATGAATGCATAGAAATATAATTTGGTGTTGGGCTAGAATCTGGCAAGCTCTGGCCCCGAGAGGCAGAAGAATAAGAAAGAGAAGGGGCTGTTAATGTCAGAGACTGTCCCGACGCATAGCTTTCTGAAGGGCTAACAACTGATAAAACTTGTGATTGAGATGAATAACTGACCTGTGTTTGGCTAACTGGTGACAGACCCTGAGAGTGACCTACTGATGACAGGTCTCCTGTCTGAGCAGGGTAATTCTCATTTGTAACTAAAGATAATACTTCTTGCTGATTGGACGAATAACTAAGTGTCTCATTTTCAGAGGTTACAGGCTGAGATGACCCAGAAAAAGTCAATGTTTTGTATAAGGATGGCAATTTCTCAACCCTGCTGGACCTATAAACATGTGAATGAACAATAGATGGCACATTATGTGGCTGTACTAAACCATAATTTTGGGACTGACTGACTGATAAAAGGCTGGGTAGCTGTGCTGTAGAATAAATTTGTGCTTGACCTGATATTACAGAACTCTGGTTATGTAAAGGTTTAGAATAGTTTAGTGTTTGCACAGGAGGAATCACACTTTGAGGCTTCAGAATTGTAGTTGATGTTAGTGGTTGTTTTGTAGAACAGCCATCTACTTTTGTAGCAGAAGGAAGATACCCTGATGATGGAATTACAGATGAATAAGACTGAGCAAGTTCTGCTGAGACCTGAGGGGTCTTCTGTTGCAATGCTCCATTGCTCACCTGAGTAGAATCTCGAATTGAGCTACAGGATAAAGATGACTGCCTGGATGTTTCCTGAAAATTACCAATACTTGCACTTGATAGATAACTATGTAAGGGATGCTGTGAACCAGTCAGTTGTGCCTGAATAGACTGGGTACTTGAAGGCCGCTGGTGGTGTTTAATAACACTACATTCTCGAAGAAGGGCTCTTTCAATGGAAGCAGCAGAACTAGTAAAAAGAGCTG
The DNA here is from genome assembly GCF_007827085.1 of Peromyscus californicus insignis. Classification (NCBI taxonomy): domain Eukaryota; kingdom Metazoa; phylum Chordata; class Mammalia; order Rodentia; family Cricetidae; genus Peromyscus; species Peromyscus californicus. The sequence continues at coordinate 79,861,145 of NW_026294595.1, forward strand.
AACTGTAGGCTTGAGAGGTTTGCTGGGCTCCCCCAAGTGTTGAAGGCAACAAACTAAATTGAGGTTGTAAAAGGTGGGGTGCTGACTCTTGAGCTGAACGATATGTTGAAGACTGAGGTGGTATGCTATTACTTAATGCAGAACTGCCCAGGCGCTCAAATGCCAAAGCAGTTGGAACAGTTCCCTGGGAAGTCTTAATTTGTAGCAAAGGATCATGAGGGTTTAAAATTCCATTTGATGTAGTGTTAAAAGATGAATCCTGAAGCACCAAAGGTGAAGTGGTCACAAAGTTTCTATTGCTAAAGGTGGCAGGGTGCTGATAAGCGGACAGCACAGGGGGTGGAAGTGTCCCAGCAGTGGGCAGGGGTCCCGTAACAAACAGCTCAGTTGTTGCTGAGGAATGCATGCCTATGAAGAGAACATACAGAAATCTTCATGTAATTGTAGCACAGATATCTAAATAAATGTTGACATAGTACTGACAGACAACTCTTAGCCCATCAAAACATCTATAGGCTAGTAAAAGGCCTTACAAATTGGATCTGTATATAAACTTTTAAAATTACATTTAAGGCCGGGCGGTGGTGGCTCACGCCTTTAATCCCAGCACTCGGGAGGCAGAGCCAGGCGGATCTCTGTGAGTTCGAGGCCAGCCTGGGCTACCAAGTGAGTTCCAGGAAAGGCGCAAAGCTACACAGAGAAACCCTGTCTCGAAAAAACCAAAAAAAAAAAAAAAAAAAAAAAAAAAAAAAAATTACATTTAAAATTAGCTTTCTTTTTTTGTTTCTGTTTGTTTGTTTCAAGACAGGGTTTCTCTGTGTAGCCTGTTTGTCCTGGAACTAGCTCTGTAGACCAGGCTGACCTCTAACTCACAGAGATCTGCATGTCTCTGCCTCCCTAGTGCTGGGATCAAAGGCAAGCACCAGCACTGCCTGGCTTTTAGCTTTCTTTTTAAAAAAATTTATTCATTTTTATTTTATGTGCATTGGTGTTTTGGCTGCGTGTATGTCTGTGTGAGGGTGCCGGGTCCCCTGGAACTGGACAGTTGTGAGCTGCCATGTGGGTGCTGGGCATTGAACCCGGGTCCTCTGGAAGAGCAGTCAGTGCTCTTAACCACTGAGCCATCTCTCCAGCCCCTTAGATTGCTTTCTTAAAGCAAAATCTAAGTTCCGAAAGAAGTAGCAGTTATAAAATAGGTGAGTTTACACATAGGGAATTGGACAAATGCCATATGAAAATGGAAGCCAGTAAAAGTGTACAGAACTCTCTGGCAGTTAATTTACCCTAAATTCCTAACACAAAATAATGAAGTAAAATGTACAAAACATTAAAATTAAAACACTAAATTGCCTATACCTAACATAATAAAAACTAAGAGATGTTGTTAACACTGCAAAGTTTTCTTTTTCTTTCTTTCTTTCTTTCTTTTTTTTTTTTTATTTATTTATTATATACACAGAAGAGGGCGCCAGATCAAGCCACCATGTGGGTGCTGGGAATTGAACTCAGGACCTCTGGAAGAGCAGTTGGTGCTCTTAACCTCTGAGCCATCTCTCCAGCCCTCTTTCTTTCTTTCTTTTTTATTAAACCAAATTATATTCACTGAAGAAATCTCTTGCTCTTCAAGTACTGACTTCTCATGAACTGTCCAACAACAAAAGACATATAACTGTTATGAAAAATTGACCATTAACTAATAAGAAAATGTCAAGAGACTGTATATTTCAGGACAGCATTCTTTTTTTTTTTGCCTCCCCCCCATATACACACAGAGCTTCTTCATGTACTTTTGGTGCCTATTCTGGACCTGGCTCTGTAGACCAGGCTGGCCTTGAACTCAGAGATACACCTGCCTCTGCCTCCCAAGTGCTGGGATTAAAGGCGTGCATCACTAGGCCTGACTGTGGTTAGGTATATATTAATCCTCCAAAGATGCAAGAAAGAAAAATGTATCTGTTTATTAGCATTAAAGCCAAGCTTTACCTCATTTTCATTTTAACAGTCTCACGCCATAGATATCTTATATATTATATTTATAAACCAAAATGTGAAAGTTGATTTTTCTTCTTATTCACTCAATATACCCAGAATCATAATATACTTAACAAAAGAACTATTACCAGTTGCTTGAGGAGTGGTGCCATAACCAGGAAGCTGATGAGAAGCTGCAAATGTCTGTCTTTGAAGGATATCTGGTTCTGATTGTGAGGGACGTCCATCTTCATAGCTTAAATGAGAGAGGATAGTATTAAAATACATAATACAATACATGTTATAAAATATAATAAATAATACAAAGTACAATATATAATGTAAAATAATTTTACACACACACTCCAAATGAGATAATCAAAATATTTACAGGAGAGCAACGAGCAGTTGCAAGTTGCTTTAGCCAAAAAACACAAAGAACTAGCAAAAACCAAAAGCATAAGACAGAAATAAACTTCACAGGTAGGGATGGGAGTACATGCGTTAAGTTTCTTCTAGTTTAGATACTGGAATATACCCATTTTAAAGAGCAGGTTCACTAAGTTTGATAAATTAATATGCCAGTCTAATAAGAACAATGCAACTGAATCATTACATAGACAGTGCCAAAACCAGTAACTTTTTAAATTAGTATATTGGTTAGACAGATTCATATTTCAGATTCCCATCTTCCATCCCTGTCTCCAGCCTAGTTTACCTTCCTCTTTGAAAATAGTCCCCCAGGGAGGTAGTGATGCACACCTTTAGTCCCAGAACTCGGGAGGCAGAGGCAGGCAGATCTCTGTGAGTCCCAGGACAGCAAGCGTAGGCTACCCCCATCTCAAAAGAGAGAGAGAGAGAGAGAGAGAGAGAGAGAGAGAGAGAGAGAGAGAAAGAAAATAGTCCTATATCATGTCTTATACTTTTCTGAATATACTTAGTTTAATTGGTGGAAATACTGTATAAAACAATGGTTTCTCAATGACATTATTGTACATGTATAGATGTACTTATACCACATTTTCCTTATCCATTCATCCACTGATGGACACCCTAAACCAATATCATAACCTGGCTAATGTGAATACTGATAGTCTAAACAAGATACCCAGCACTGCAGGGATCTCTGCTCTACGCTAACTTTGACGCCTTAGAGTATATTACCCAGGAGTAGTATAGCAGGGTGATTTGTATCTTAGTTTTGGTTTTCTAAATAACGATTTCTGCAGCATGTGGACTAAGTAAATCATATTCGTACAGATTGTATATAAAGGTTTTTTCCCCCTTCTCCCAACCTCTGCATCTGTTTTATTTTCTTGTTGATAACCTGGGGTAAGATGCAATCTCAGTGTGGTTTTGATATGTGCTTTCTTATGGCTAAGGATATTAAACAGAAATGTTTAACTCACTGGTCCATTAGATTGAGTTACCTCTTACTATGTAGTTTTAATTTGTTAGTTTTATGTGTATGTGTCTATGTCTGTGTGAATGTATGTTTATGATGTGCATATAGGAGCTTTAGGAAGCCAGAAGAGAGTGGGGATCCCCTAGAACTGGACAGCTGATGAGCTGTCATGTCAGTGCTGGGAACACCCTGTCCTCTGCAAAAACAGTAAGTACTCAACCTGTGAGCTATCTCTCCAGTCCCTAGTGTGGAGTATTTAATTATTTGACTTTTTATATAATCTGGCGACAGGCACAGACAAAGACTTTCTGAATGGGTCTCCAGTAGCTCAGGAAGTAAGAATTAAACAAATGGGATTCCATAAAACTAAAAGGTTCCTTCCTACACACCAAAGGAAACATCAACCAGGGCTAAGAGACAGCCTTTGGAGTGGGAGATCCTCACCTGGCAGAGAATTAATATCCAGAGAATACAAAAAGCAAAGTTTTACCCAAGTCTTCTGCCCAGGCCAGGCATGGTGGTGCACACCTTTAACCCCAGGACTGGGAGGCAGAAGGAGGGTCTTTGTAAGTTTTAGGCCAGCAAAGGCTAAAGTGAGATCTTGTCTCAACAATGAAAACAAAATACAAATTTTTTGCCCAATTTTATTTGGGTTGTTTTGCAGTTTCATGTTCTTCGGTTCCGCTTATCCACAGTAAATCTTGGTTTGAAAATTCTAAGTACGCCAGGCGGTGGTGGCGCACGCCTTTAATCCCAGCAGGAGGATCTCTGTGAGTTCGAGGCCAGCCTGGTCTCCAAAGCGAGCTCCAGGAAAGGCGCAAAGCTACACAGAGAAACCCTGTCTCGAAAAACCAAAAAAAAAAGAAAAGAAAATTCTAAGTAGAATTTTTTCAGAAATAAACTGCTCCTATTTTTAAATTATATTAGACTATATTAAATATACAAAATAATGGGCTTTGTGATGGTTTTCTAGTGTATAAAGTACCTTTTTCTTCCTTCCATCCTTTCTTCCTTTTGAGACAATATCTTGCTATATAGTTCTGACTGGAGTGGAACTCTCTATGTAGACCAGGCTAGCCTCAAAGTCACAGAAATCTACCTGCTTCTGTTGTGGAATATTTGTTTATACCGTGAAGATGTGTCTTTGCCAAGGCGCCTTCTGATTGGTTTAATAAAGAGCTGAATGGCCAACAGCTAGGCAGGAAGAGGTTAGGCAGGACTTCTGGAGACAGAGAGGACTCTGGGAAGGAGAAAGGTGGAGATGCCAGAAGACACGGAAAGGAAACAAGAGGTGCAAGATGGAAGAGAGGTAACGCCATGTAATAGATCATAGATTAATATAAATGGGTTAGTTTAAGTTATAAGAACTATTTAGAAGCAATCCTAAGCTATAGGCTGTGCCTTTACAATTAATAATAAGTCTCAGTGTTGTCTTCTGTGAGCCTGCGGCCCAAAGAAAAATGAATCTACATGCCTCTGCTCCCAAGTGCTGAGATTCACGGTGTGCACCAGCATGCTCAGCTATGTAATGGACTTCAATCTCATCCATACCCACCTTACCCTCTTTTGTTGGTCTTTGTTTTCTCTTTCCCGATAGTCCTTTTAGGGTCTCACTGTGTAGCCCCCTGGCTCGTCTTGAACTCACAGAGATCCTTTGACTCTGCCTGAGTGCTAGGATTAAGGGCATGCACCACCTAGTCCAGCTTTTTTCATTTAATGTGTAACTCCACCTCCATCTCTTTTACTACAAATGACATGCTTTCATTCTTTATGGCCAGATAATACTCACTTGTATAAGCATATACTTGAGAAAGCAAAACTACAAATTAAGGGAGAACTGCTGAGTTACCAGTTTGTTGACTTAGGCTTCAGGAACAAAGCTCTTGCCTCCAGCAAGCACAAAGGCCTGAGTTTGGGCCTCAACGCCACACACATACTTTTTTAGTAATTCTAGTTGATTTGCAGTGGTCTCTCATTACATTTAATAATTAACAATGCTGAACATTTTCCTCATCTGGCATGAAGAAACCTCTAGCAATTTTATTTGTGAATCTATGAGTTTGAGGCCAGCCTGGTCTACAGAGAGAGTTCCAGGACCGTCAGAGCTACACGGTAAAGCCCTGTCTCGAAAAAACCAAACCCCCTCCCCCCCCCCCAAAAAAAGGGAAAGAAACAAATCAGCTCCTTGGGCAGATACAAATATTTTCTCCCAACCCATAGCTTTCATTTTCTAAAAACATCTTCAAAAAACTAGTACTAAATTTAATCAAATTTTAATTTTTAAATACATTGTCATTTGGCTAAAATTACAATAAAAACCTTTGTTTAACCCAATGTCTCAAAGAATTTTTCCCCCTTGAGTATTCTTCTGGAAATAAGAGAATAAGAGTGGAGGCTGGAGAGATGGCTCAGAGGTTAAGAACACTGACTGCTCTTCCAGAGGTCCTGAGTTCAATTCCCAGCACCCACATGGTGGCTCACAACCATCTGTAATGAGATCTGGCGCCCTCTTCTGTGTACATAATAAATAAATTTAAAAAAAAGAGAGAATAAGAGTATCCTTCTGGAAATATTCTTTCAGAGTACAAGCTGAATAGCTCATCAGTCTCTAACAACAGGAACTGGGGGTGTAGCAGGTAGTGAATTTAACATGTGCGACACTCTCCATTCAACTCCCAGCAGGAAAGAAAAAGTGCAAAGATACTCTTAATTTCTTCATTGCTGTAACAAAATACCCTGTAACTTAGAAGAGAAAGAGTCTACTTTAGCTCACAATTCCATCACTGCAGGGAAAGTCAAGGCAGCAGGAACTTGGAGCAGCTCGTCACATCCACAATCAAGAGCAGAGACAGAGACCGCAAGTGTGCATACTCACTGCTCAGCTAGCTTTCTCCTTAATGTACAGGACCCAGACCCAGCGAGTGGTGCTGGGTCTTTCAACTTCAATTAACATAATAAAGAGCACCCACCCACCCACCCACGCTCCCTCTTGGAGACTTTTCCCAGGTGATTCTAGGTTATAAAGTTAACAAAATACCTCAGAGTTTGATTCTGAAATATCTGCATAGTCTTCTAGAAGCTAAAAATCTATAATCTAAAATCCAAACACTAACATCTGCAAGTGTGTGAAGATTATGCAATGTTCAAAACATCTGGATTTCAGATTCCACTTGGAGTTAATTTTTGAACAGGATATAAAGTCATAGCTGCGATTCACTCACACACACACACACACACACACACACACACACACACACACACACACACAAACATTAGATTGAATCCAGGGCTTGTACACACCAGGCAAGCACATGACAGCACTAAGCTACATTCCTAGTCCTTGACTTTTGGAGATACATCTCCTCCTTCCTACACAGCCTAAATTAACTTCAAACTCACGATTCTACGGTCTTAGTCTCCCAAGTAGCTAGGGCAAGGGGCATATTCTCCATCCTCTTTCTTTTCATTCCCCAACCCTCTTTTATTTCCCAACAAGACTAGAAACATTCATCATAGTACACATTTCCTGGTTGGCTTATTAGATAGTTAATAAACACATCAACTCCACAAGGATAAGGTCTTTGCTTATTCACTGCTTTATCATTAGCACAAAGGATTGTATTTGATACACTGTAGACACTTACAAGTAATTAAAATTTTATGCTCAGTTTCAGAACACTGACTAAGCATCTACTCAGTTGCCAGGCATCTTGCTAAATGTTAGGGACCTAAAATTCAAACATTAAGCCAGAGCGTCAGCTTATATCTATACATTAATAACCTGGCACTTTTGCAGTAGGCACACACGAGGTACATATATACACATACATAGAAGAAAAAAAAACCCTCAAAATAAAAATGAACTTAAAAAATAAGTTACAGCCGGGTGGTGGTGGCACACGCCTTTAATCCCAGCACTCGGGAGGCAGAGCCAGGCGGATCTCTGTGAGTTCGAGGCCAGCCTGGGCTACCACGTGAGTCCCAGGAAAGGCGCAAAGCTACACAGAGAAACCCTGTCTCGAAAAACCAAAAAAAAAAAAAAAAAAAAAAAAAAAAAAATAGGCTGGGCGGTGGTGGCGCACGCCTTTAATCCCAGCACTCAGGAGGCAGAGGCAGGCGGATCTCTGTGAGTTCGAGGCCAGCCTGGTCTCCAAAGCGAGTACCAGGAAAGGCACAAAGCTACACAGAGAAACCCTGTCTCGAAAAACCAAAAAAAAAAAATAATAAAAGAAAAAATAAGTTACAGAAAGCAATACAAAAAATACTGTTGAAAAACACCTTCCAAACATTTATTAATAGGATATTTGTTGTTTTTGTTTTGCTTTGTGCATGTGTGTGTTTAAACAAATTATCTCAAATTACTTTCTTTTCTTTCTTGGGGGAGATGGGAGTTTGAGAGTGGGTCTCTCCAAGTAGTCCTGGAGCTCTCTATGTAGAACAGGCTGGCCTCTAATGCACAGAGATCCCCCTGCCTGTGCCTCCCAAGTGCTAGGATTAAAGGTACGGGCCACCATGCCCAGCTGTGTGTATGAGTGTGTATGTGTGTGTGCACTGGTTTTTCAAGATGGTTTCTGTGTAGCCCTGGCTGTCCTGGAACTCACCATGTAGAAAAGGCTGGCCTTGAATTCACAAAGATCCACCTGGCTCTGCTTGTAGAGTAAGAAAGACAAGGGCCTCACTATACAGCCAATCTCTGCCTCCTAAATCTTGGGATTAAAGGTGTGCACTGGGACACCTGGCCTGCAGTTTTGTTTTTGGTAACTATTTGAAAGCACAAAGATTCCATGTGGTATAAAGTTAGCTTTTAGTTGACAACAGTTCACAAAATTAAGAAGATCAATTAAAACCTCGTGCTTCTTTCACTCTATGGCCCAGCAATTCCACTCCTGGAGACATGAAAGATTCACACAAAACCACCACATAAATGTTGATAGCATTTTCCTAACAAACAAAAAGTAGAAACAAACTTTAAGTCCAATAACTGGAAATGAATATAAACAAAATGTGAGACAGCCATATAATGGTATACTGTTCAGACACAAAAGGATGAACACAGAAAATACTAAGCAGAAACCAAAACCAAAAGAGATGCGGCCAAATGCGATTCCATTTGCATGAAATTTCCCAAGTAAGCAAATCCATGGGGAAACAAGGATTGCTGTGCTTGTCAGGGACTGGGGCTAGGACAGAACAAGCAGCAGCAAAGAGGAATGTGGTTACTTATGGGATGAGGAAAATGCACAGTACTGCACAGTACTACCAGATGTACAGCCTGTGATCATCCAGTGATCAGTGGGAACTGTTTCTGTGCAATGTATCAGTAAGAAGACAGTCCATGATAGATCTGCCTTCCTGCACCTATGTCAGCCTCCTGTGCCTGGCCCATCTCTATATATTGCATAATCATTTTAAAGTATACACAGAGCTGGGGATATAAAATAGCTCAGTGGCAGAATACTTGCCAATACACATACATTCCTAGTTTGGAATAACAGCACTTGGTATTCCAAACTAGGAATGTATGTGTATTGGGCAAGTATTCAACAAAAAAATACTTGGATTAGGGGCTGGGGATATCACTCAGAAGCAATGAATTTGCCTCGTATGTGTGCAAGGCTCTGAGTTCTATTCTTTGCCAGTTTTTTGTCAACTTGACACAAGCTAGAGTTACTTGGGAAGAAGAACCTCAGTTGAGAAAATGCCTATCAGATTGCCCATGGGTAAATCTTTAGGGCATTTTCTTGATTAATGTGGGCAGGTGGTCCTGATTTGTATAAAAAAAACACGCTGAGCAAGCCATGTGGAGCAAGCCAGTAAGCAGAGTTCCTCGACAGTTTCTGCTTCAGTTTCTGACTCCAGGTTCCTGCCCTGACTTCAAGATGGAATGTGACTGAGACATACAAACTGAAATAAAACCTTTTCTCCCCAAGTTGTTTTCGGTCATCTTATGTTATCACAGAAATAAACCCTAAGACAAGGCCCATCACAAAACACTTACTCTGTGCAGAGGGCCGTGGGAATGGATAGCAGTGACAACTAGTGTTTAACAGGTTGATCCACCTGGTGGGGAGCCCCACCTGGAAAGACCATGGGGTCACTGTCCACGGAAACTGGTGGTTTTCTGTCTGTAATTTCTTCCCTAAGAACTGCTATGGGTGCTTTCCCAGTGCGTGTGTGTTCATCTCAAGAATATAGTCCATCTTTGGGCACACTTATAGCTGTGGATGTTCTGGAAGACGATTTCTGTTTAGGCTGTATAATTTTAATGCATAGAAACTATACTAGGATATTTTACATTACTCAGACTGACAGGATTCTCAGTCACAAAGATAGCCTTTTACACAGACAGCTAATTTTGGACTTCGGAACAAACTCAAAACAGATTAAACTGCCCCTGCAGAAAATACACAGAGACTAATTCCCAGGTGTTGTTTACTGCTAAACCAAGGCCAGGCTGTTTACACTGAGACATAGCTCCTCGCAGTAGTTCTCTTTCTGCGCACCTGACTGTTCAAGGTTCAGTCAACTGTTTACTGTCTGGGATCCCTCACCAACTTAGCGCTACATGCATGGGTCAATGTGACATTACTAGCCTAAGAGAAACCGTATGACTTACCTTGTATTGTGAGAATGGGTAGGGTCCTGAAAATGTAACTTATAATTGTCCAGAGTTTGGCTGTGGGGCAGCAGCAGTGGAGTGGAGAGAGACAGTTGTGTAGAGCTGGGTGAAAGAGCTGCTGCCATGAAAGAAAAGCCACGTGAAGGAACTGGGGAAGGAGCTGGGCAGTGGGTGAGTGTATGTGTGTTACAGTTTTAGTGTGTGAGTGCAGAAGGAGCTGAGGAGAGAACATGAATAGCTAGGCAGGAGAGAGCAAGAGAGATTTTCAGAGAAGAGGGGGCTGTGTAAGTGTGTGTGGAAAATGTACCTGTATATAAAGAGACGTAACTGTGGAAACAGATATTTTCAGAGAGAGGATTTCTTAAGTTGAAGTAAAAGAGAAAGTTATCATCAGAAAGCATGTGTGTTCCTTTATTATTTACCCCTCAGATAGAAAAAGTCTAGCCCTCAGATAGATAAGAATTTTTCCTAACCCCCTACTGCATTCGTGGATTTTCTTGCATTACCCTGGTGGTAGCTGAGGCAGCCCACAGCTACCAATAACTGTATATATTTGTATAGTTTTAAAATAAATTTCAGAAGGCTAAACATTGTAATGAGCTAACAGTGTGTATTCCTTGAAGTTGTTTTTGTTGAGACAGCATCTCACTACTGTATCCCTGGCTCGTATTGAACTTCCGGCCTCTTGCCTCAGCCTCTCTGTTGATGGGATCACAGTAGTGAACTACTTAGTTTACTGTGCACCAATCCTCGTAGAGTTTTTTTTTTCCTTCAAGGTATGATTATTTGTTACTCTTAAGAGACTTAATTTTTGACTGGATTCAGAAGCAGAAGCTCTGAGAGAGGACAGCTTACATCTCTTGGCAATCTGTTCCTGGTGTTTTTCTTTGGCTGCTATTGTTAAGAGTTTTCCTGGTCCTGCCTGGCCCATGGTCAGGACAAATCTTTCTCACCCACCAGCCTCGCAGCCACTCAGACCCAACCAAGTAAACACACAGAGACTTATATTACTTATAAACTGTATGGCCATGGTAGGCTTCTTGCTAACTGTTCTTGTAACTTAAATTAACCCAATTCCATTAATCTATAAGTTGCCAAGTGGCTCATGGCTTACCAGCATCTTAACATCTGCTTCTCATTGTGGTGGCTGACAGCGTCTCTCTGTCTCAGCCGTCCACTTCCCAGAATTCTCCTCTCTCCTTGTCCCGCCTATACGCCTATACTTCCTGTCTGGCTACTGTCCAGTCAGCACTTTATTTATCAATCAATCATCTACAGTACTTAATTCTGGGAACAGGAAGGCTGAGTCAGGAGATGCTGCCAGCCACCGCCGCCATGAGAAGCAAGATGTGAAGGCAGAACTAGGAAAAGGTACCAAGCCACATGGCTAAACATCTAAATAAGAATTATTGGTTAGTTTAAATGTAAGAGCTAGTCAGTGGTAGGCCTGAGCTAATGGCCAAACAGTTTTAATTAATATAAGCGTCTGAGTACGCGGGACTGGGAGGGCTTGGCAGACCCAGAGAGAAACTCTCTAGCTACAGGCTACCTTCATTGTCTTGGCCAAAAGTTTAGTATATCCTGAAGCATCCTTCTTTTCCTTAGTATATTGTTTTTCTTCAGAGCTATACACTTGCATTTGTGCTGCAGGTCACGTGGAGTAACAAGACACTGAATCTTGGGTGCTTTGGTCCTGGGTTTCTTATCATCTTTATTTAAGGGCTTTCTGACATTATTGGAGGACATAATTTTCTTTAGAGAGATTAAAAAACTTTCAGATTCTGCTAGCTCTTTTAGGTCCTAACCAACAAGGCACAGTAGTATCTGTTAGTCTAGGAAAATCCTCTTCTTTTTTATAATAATCAAGTTGAGAACAATCAGATTGGCATCTACAATGTATTCTCAAATAGACGTGCGCTTCCCCTCTCCAGTCCTCCTTGGGTCTGTAACAAAAATGCCCTTTACTCAACAGCAGGCACATTTTGCCATGGGTCCAAACACCTTGCTTTATGGGAAACCTTGTTTGTCATTCCCACCACTGATCCAGACCACATAACCCTTCCACTCTTCACCCAGAGTATCAGTAACTACTTCTGTGGCTATGCACTTCTCACAGAATGTAAGAAGCTTCTGTTCATAGTACATTTCAATGTGTTTTTGACAACCAGTGGCTGGGAAAGAGACACTATGGAAAAAGTACCACTCCTAGTAGTTTTAAACAATGGCCAATTTATATTTTCTTAACTCTAGAGTGAAAAAAAATCTTCAGAATACAGATACTGTTTCTAATTCCTGTATTTGGATCAGTTTAGAAAAAAATGTATACTTAAGGTTCCACATAGCCTTTCCTAAGATCTTTACCCAACCCCCAACTCTAAATACTACTAAATACTTCTAGCTGAGGCCTAGAAAAGAGAATGAACAAAGAGATGTGTCCCAGTCTTCTATCCTCATTCCACACTGCTGTGGAATAATCCTTTTGTACACTGTAAAAATCTGTCACTTGAATTGGTTTAATAAAAAGCTGATTGGCCAATAGCTAGGATTTTCGGGGCAGAAAGAATGATGGAAGGAAGAAGGGCAGAGTCTAGCCAGATGCAGAGGAAGCAGGATGTGTAGAAAATAAAGTAACAAGCCAAGAGCCATGTGCCAGATGGTAGATAAGAAATATAGTTTAATTTAAATGTAAAAGTTAGCTAGTAACAAGCTTGAGCTATTGACTGAGCATTTACAATTAATATTAAGTCTTTGTGTCAGTTATTTGGGACTGGCTTGCAGGAAAGAAAAGTCTACCTACACTACACAATAATGAATGGGAGCAACCCAGCCTTACGATAAAGTGAGTCAAGCCTTGAATGAGAAACTATCGTCTTTCTTTAGTTGCTATTATTTAAACTTAAAAAATTGACTTTCTCCTCGAAACCAAAACCATTATTTAAGTGCTGCTCTGTACCTGGTTTAAATATAATCTTTCCCTAAAGTTTTAATCCAATTAGTGTTAACTAAGAACACTAAGTTTCATTAATTAATTGACTATTATTGTGATGTAGGAGGTATGTACTTATGTGGAAGTCAAAGGACAACAAAACCAAAAAACCAATAAAAACATTTGTTGCAAAGATTCTTAATTATTTTTCAATTTTGTAATAAATAATCATTCTTAAGCTATAGGGCTTTATTTTTAAGTCTCAGACTATGAGTAGCTAAAAACAAAGTTTTGTAGAATGTTTGGCTTGTAAGTGTGATGGACATTTTAGGGTACAAATACCAAGTTAATTCAGTGGATTTAGTGTTTATTTTTGTACAGATTTTTAAAAAAGATTTATTTTTAAGTGTGTGTGTGTGTTACGTGGTGGTACGTGCTTATATATGTGAGGTGCCCACAGAGTTCAAGTTCAGACGAGGAAGTCAGCATCAGATCTGTGGAGTTGGTTCTCTACAACTTCCCTATGCCTTTAAATAGGTTCTGGGATTGAATTCAGGTCGCCAGGATTGTGCAGCAAGCATCTTTACCTGCTAAGCCATCCTTTGGTAGCCCATCCTAATGCTTAAGGAATAAAACACATTCCAAGTTTAAAAATCAACTAATCAAAAGTCCCGTGAAATGTGTTAAATCCTAGATAAACAAGCTAGAACTTACACATAAGTGGTAAGTTTTTTTAAGCAATTAATGAATGATTTTGTCCTAAGAAATTACGTCATTTTGCTCTCTTTGTGTTAAAGATTTTAGCCACTGGAAACTAGAAAACAGCATTCTCTTTAAAGTTCCTTTTACTTAAGCCTTGGCAATATCATCTTTCCATGGTTGGGGAAGATAAAAACCCAGGACTGCAGTCAGGAGCCCCCAAGTCTCAGTCTTGAGTCTACAACTGCTGCGACTCTAAGCAGAGTACATGGACTTCTTCTAGAGCATTACTTCTCTCACTTGTAAGGCCCAAAAACTCTTTACTCTCAGTTAAGATAAATATTTCACTCTAACTATAATATTTCTCCGTATAAAATTTAGCCGGAGAGACAGCTAAGTGGTTAAGAACACTTGCTGTTCTTGCAGAGGACCAAGGTTCAGTTCCCATCAAGCATATGGCTGCTCATAACCATTTGTAATTCCATGTAAGCAGGGTTTCTGACACCCTCCTCTGCTTCCATGGGCACCATGCACACATATGGCACATATACATACATACATACATACATACATACATACATACATACATACACACACACACACACACAAGCAAAACACATTAAAAAATAGTTTCTCAACTTAAAAAAAAATCTTGGGGTGGAGATGGCTCAATTGTTAAGAGAGAGTGTTGTTCTTGCATACGATCTGAGTTTGGATCCAGCACCCCTACCTCACAACGGCCTGTAACTCTAGCTCCAGAAGATCTGATGCTGACTTCCTCTTCTGAAGTCTGTGGGCACCTCACATATATAAGCACATACCACCACACACACACACACACACACACACACACACACACACACACACACTTAAAAATAAATCTGTTTAAAAAATCTGTACAAGGCCGGGCGGTGGTGGCACACGCCTTTAATCCCAGCACTCGGGAGGCAGAGCCAGGCGGATCTCTGTGAGTTCGAGGCCAGCCTGGACTACCAAGTGAGTTCCAGGAAAAGGCGCAAAGCTACACAGAGAAACCCTGTCTCGAAAAACCAAAAAAAAAAAAAAAAATCTGTACAAAAATAAATACTAAATCCACTGAATTATCTTTGTGTTTGTACCCTAAAATGTCCCTCTCACTTACAAGCCAAACATTCTACAAAACTTTGTTTTTAGTTAATCATAGTCTGAGACTTAAAAACAAAGCCCTATAGCTTAAGAATGATTATTTATTACAAAATTGAAAAACAATTAAGAATCTTTGCAACAAATGTTTTTAGGTTTTGTTTTTTAATGTACAGGTTCTGCAACTAGACTGCAGGACTTAAACTCAGTTCTTACAAATTCTATGACTTAAGGCTGACCACACAAGCTTTAGTTTCCTCAACTATAAAACACAGGCAATAACAACACCTGCCCCTGCCAGGATGTTGTTGGAAGCGTAAATGTTGTGGGATATTTGATCACATTGTGAACCCTGAGTTTGTGTTTGTGTCAATTAAATAAAATCAAGCTTGGGTCAGAGGTCGAGTTAGCGAGGAGTTAACAAAAAGCAATCCTAGAGTCACAGGGTGTCTGTAAGAGGCTAGAGAGCCACATGGAAGCAGCAAGGAGGGACTTAGTGTAGCATGGGTTCTTCGGGTTGGGGGAGCACAAGGACGCTCGCTTTTGGAGATGCTGCTGACAAAGAGAGGTCAGCTAGTTGCTACTCAAGCCCAGCCTTTGACTCCTGAGTCTTGTTGATAAATAGAACAATGGAGATTTCATTAAAAGCTGCATTTAGCGGCCGGGAAATAGCCGGTGCTTGCAGGAACAGAATTCCCAACAGGCTGCAGCCTGAGTGGCCTGGACACTGCCATAGAGGCAAGCCAGTAATTGTGGAGCAGCATTTGCTGGCTGAAACAGCAGCAGGTTAAAGCGCAGCCTCTGTGCTGACGGAAAAATAACAAGTAAACACTTCAGCACTCTGTACAGCACCACATTTGGCCCATCGTAAATGCTCAATCAAGGCCATCATTATTGCACCGAAAGGTTGCGTGTATACAACTGACATTTATTGATTGCCAAGTGTTTGACTAGAGACTAAGAAAAAAATAAATAAGCTAAGGAAACAGAAAAATATAATACTGTAAGGGAAAACTTTCCCTAGGAAATGGCAGCTGAGTATTGAAAGAGGAGACAAAATTATCTAAGGAAAGAAAGAAGTATCCTAGGAAGATGAAATAGCATATACAAAGGCCTGGAAATGAAATTATTAACAACATACTAGTAGACCTACAAGGAATTCTTTACATGGTTCTACTAGAGGATGCTATGAGGTTATCAGGAGTCAAACAGTGGAAAATAAACAAGCCATTTTATCATCAAGAGGCTCTAAAAACTTGTATTCACGTAAATGAATAAATTATTTGAGAAGATAGACTGCAAATTCACTTTGAAAACTTTCAAGAGTTCTGGGACTGAACACAGGGCCAATGGTGAGAGTGAGCTAGGAGGTGTAGGTCATGGGTAGAGCACATGCCTAGCATGTAACCCTGGGTTCAATCCCCAGAACAAAGCTGAGTGGTGGTGGCATAAGCCTTTAATCCCAGCGCTTGGGAGGCAGAGGCAGGCGGATCTTGGTTGAGTTCAAGGCCAGCTTGGTCTACAGAGCTAGTTTCCACAACAGCCAGGGCTATTACACAAAAGAAACCCTGTCTCAAAAAAGCAATAAATAGATAATCAATCCCCAGAACAAAAATTAAAAAAGAAAAAGTTCAAGTAAATCACTGGTAGATAATCTGATAAGCTGATTACCTGGAGAAAACAGTAAAGCCTCAAAGCAAAAATCTAGGTCCTTCCCAAACAAACTGAGACAGGGAATCCCGAGGAAAAAACAGCTCTACTAGAACTCCTTCAAAGTACAACTGAGAACTGCTGGCCAAAACGACTTATGGGGTAAGAGGACTCAAAAAGAGTCAAGCGTGGAGGTTGGGTCATTACCATTTAGTTGTTTACGGAAGACATGTTAATAAGTACATGCAAATGCTCAAGCATGGTACATGACAAGCAGACTGAGAGCAGAGTTTGTGAGACAAACCTATTTGTAAGATACAAGTACGATCAACAATAATAATCACCATGCTCAAAGACATTTTCTGAGTTCAAACTAAAGTCTCTCACTTTTCCTTATTTCTACTTAAGGTAACATTAAAGTGCAAAGCATGGTGGCACACAGCTTTAATTCCAACACTCAGGAGGCAGAGGCAGGTTGATCTCTGTGAGTTCAAGACCAACCTGGTCTACATAGACAGATCCTGTTTAAAAAAAAAAGAAAAAGACAGTATGTAAACATTAGAGGGACCAGGTTTATTCTATTTAAAGAAAACAAGCCACCAATCACAATTTGTTTGTTTGGGGGTGGTGGTTTGAGACAGGGTTTCTCTGTGTAACAGCCTTAGCCATCCTGGAACTGCTCTGTAGCCCAGGCTGGCCTGGAACTCACAGAGACCCACCTGGCTCTGCCTCCCAAGTTCTGGGATTAAAGGCCTGCACAGCCACCACCCAGGCACAGTTTGTATTTTTACAATCACATGAAATGCAGATTTAGCAACAGATGGAGAATGAACCTACAAGGAGAATGAGAAAGCAGAACTAAAACTTGGGAGGAAAACTGGGAATTGGTGCCTCAAAAAATTATAAATTCTACATGCTCAGACACAGCGAGAAACTGGGGGTAATCATAACCAAAATATGTTTATGTTAATCATATAATTACATTATATAGCTCTTCCCTACTCGTCTGTGGACCAGAGGCTAAGACAAAGCAAAGTCAACTAGAGCAAGAAACAAAATAAAGGTAGAAAGGACGTAGGGAAAGTTGAGAGCAAGCAGGAAGAAAAAATTGTGTAAAATGACAATTTATGGTCTGTATCTAATTGCCTTTTTTGTTTTAAATTCTATTTAGCTTTGATCTTAAATTTCTTTGTTTAAAAACTCTTACAAGGCCAGCAAGATGGCTCAGTAAGTAAAGGCAGCTGCAGCCAGTTTGATCTGAGACTTACATGGTGGAAGGAAAGAACAATAGACACACACTAGTTAAAAAAGGTAGAAAAGGAGCTGGAGAGATGGCTCAGCACTTGTAGAGGACCTGGGTTCAATGCCAGCCATCACATCAGTGACTCACAACGTCTAGGGTATCTGATGACCTCTTCTGACTCCTTGGGCACTGTACACATGTGGTGCACATATACAAACAGGTTCTCTCTCTGTCTCTCTCTCTCTCTCCATAAGTAAAAATTTGAAAACAAAGCACAGAGGGAGGGGGACATTGAAGAGATCAGTTAAAAGTGAGGAGCAGTTAAAAGTGTACACTGTTCTTTCAGAGGACCCGACAAAGGTGCAATTCCCATGGCAGGTGGCTTACAACCACCTGTAACTCCAGTTCCAGGGGATCTGACACTCTTCTGTCTTTTGAGGGTACATGTATATACACACACACACACAAATAAAGAAAGAGAGAGAGAGAGAAAGGAAGAAAGGAAGGAAGGAAGGAAGGAAGGAAGGAAGGAAGGAAGGAAGGAAGGAAGGAAGAAAGAAAAAGGCCTTAAAAATATATTTACAAAACTCCTCTACTGGAAGTGCAGCTATAAAATATTCCTTATGTACCCATTTAGCTATGCTCAAAATTTCTTCCAAGGGAAAATTTTAGCTTAAGTACCTATGTACTTATTCACTATATACATGTAAAATGTACTAGTAGAAGACATTCACAAGACAAGATTCCTGCTATAAAAGAGGAGACTAGACAACATACAACTGTCTAGTCTACAAGATATAATGAAACGAGTATATAGTAGAGTATGATACATTTTTTTCTTTATTCAACAAATATATGTAATTACAAGGTCCTGGAGCAATAACAGAAGAAGTCAGAGCCAGAGAGATGCCTCAGCAAGTAAGAACCACCTCTTGCAAGTTGTTCTCTGATCACACAAGTACTGTGGCGCGCACACCCATACACATAAATACACACACATACAAATAAGTGTAAAAAAAAAAAAAAACTTAGGCTAGGCATGGCGGCAAATACCTTTAATCCCAGCACTTGGGAGGCAGGGGCAGGAGGATCTCTTGTAAGTTCAAGCCCAGCCAAGGCTACAGAGCAAGACACCTGTCAAAAAAAATTTCCGGGGCTGGAGAGATGGCTCAGAGGTTAAGAGCACTGACTGCTCTTTCAGAGGTCCTGAGTTCAATTCCCAGCAACCACATGGTGGCTCACAACCATCTGTAATGAGATCTGGTGCCCTCTTCTGGCCTCCAGACATACATGCAGGCAGAACACTGTATACATAATAAATAAACAAATCTTGAAAAAAATTTAAAAAAAAAAAAAAAAGGACCATTAAAAAAAAAAAAATTTCCAAAAACTTTTTTTTAAGTTAAAACGAATTTCGTGTTATAGCTTTGAGCTTTAAAAAAAAAAAAAAAGGAGAGCTGGCAGTGGTGGCACACACCTTTAATCCCAGCACTCAGGAGGCAGAGACAGGAGGATCTCTGTGAGTTCCAGGCCAGCCTGGTCTACAAAGCAAGTTCCAGGATAGCCAGGGCTGCTATACAAAGAAACTCTGCCTTGAAAAACAAAAACAAAACAAATAGATTTTATATTTTATGTATTTCTTAGTATGGTTTCTCTTGCTGTGAAGAGACGGAAAACATTTAATTGAGGTGGTGATTTACAGTTTCAGAGGTTTAGTCCATTATCATCATGGGGAGCATGGCGGCGTGCAGGCAGACATGGTGCTGGCTGTTAAGGAGTCTTTTTCTGTCCCACCAGCCAGCTCCCAAATAATGACAGAACCTTACTAATTATGAAAGCTCGGCCTACAGATTAGGTTTGTTCCTAACTAGCTCATAACTCATGAACCCATAACTCTCTTTCATCTTGCACCTCCTGTTTCCTCTCTGTTTCCTGGAGTCTCCTGTGCACCTCAATTATCTCTTACTTCCTCTCTCTGCCCAGAAGTCCTGCCTAGATATTGGCCATTTAGCTCTTTATTAAACCAGTCACAATATACCTTTACACAGCGTACAAATATCTCACCACAGCGGGCTACACCTTGATATGTAGGCAACAGGCAGTGAACTGTGACACTGGGTAGTATCTTGAGCATAGGAAACCTCAGAGCCTGCCTCCACAGTGACACACTTCCTCCAACAAGGCCATACCAGCTCCAACCAAGCCACATTTCCTAATAGTGCCACTCCCTATGAGCCTATGGGCCCCCCCCCTTTTTTTTTTTTTGGTTTTTCGAGACAGGGTTTCTCTGCCTTTCCTGGAACTCACTCTGTAGACCAGGCTGGCCTCGAACTCACAGAGATCCTCCTGGCTCTGCCTCCGGAGTGCTGGGATTAAAGGCATGTGCCACCCCTGCTGGCTGGGGGCCACTTTCGTTCAAACCACCACAACGCATATGCGTATTTTACTTGCATGTGTATAATCCACACAACTTGCATGATTAGTGCCTGAGGAGGTCAGAAGAGGGTCTGGAACTAGAGTTATAAGATGGCTGTGAGCAGATATGTGGGTGTTGGGAGCCAAACCTGGGCTCTCTCCAAAATCAACAGAGTCTCTTAACTGCAAAGCCTTCTCTCAACCCCTGATACTGGTCCTGAATGTCAATGAAGAGGAGCTTTAAAGAAATTACATCATTGGGGCAGTACCCTTGAAGGGCATAATAGGACCCCCCACCCCACACACACACACACCAAGTCCTTGGCTTTCTAGCAAGGAAGTGAGTGGCTTTGAATCTGTCATGTTCTTGCCATGAAGTTCTGTGGCAGCACAGGCCCAAGTAAAAGTCTAAGCTGCCGCCGGGCGGTGGTGGCTCACGTTTTTAATCCCAGCACTCGGGAGGCAGAGGCAGGTGGATCTCTGTGAGTTCGAGGCCAGCCTGGACTGCCAAGTGAGTTCCAGGAAAGGCGCAAAGCTACACAGAGAAACCCTGTCTTGAAAAACCAAAAAAGTCTAAGCTGCCATGGGCTGAAATTCCCCATGAGCCAGGACAGATTCATTATTTTCTCAGGTATTCTGTCAGTGATGGAAAGCTAGCGCACACCTTTAGACTACAGTTGGGATCCACTTTTCTCCTGGCTGGGTTTTGTCTCGCTTTGATCCAATCATTCTTACTGTGCCCTGATCTTCCTTATTGGAATGAGAATGCTTACTGTGTCAGTAGAATATAACTTTCTTTTTAAGTTTATAGGCACTCACAGTTAGGAGAATGCCTTGAATCTCAGATAAGATTTGGACTTTGGACTTTTAAACAATGTTGGAACTACTAAATACCATAGCACTTTTGAAGTTGTACTGAATTCATTTTTCAATGAGATGGCGATGAGCCTATGGGGACACAGAGTGGAAAGTCATGGCTTAAAAATGATGTTTGACTGTCAAGTTTACAAGGGGTGGAATTGTAATGGTCCACTTCATCGTCAATCTAATGAGATTTTTCAATCTCTTCAAATTTGACACAAATCTCTGAGCATGTCTGTGAAGGAGTATCTAGATCAATCAAGATCGGAAGATCCACCCTACATATGAGTTGTACCTTTCTGTGGGGCGGGAGTCGTGGAATGAATACTTTCCAACTGTGGACGCAAGGTAACTGGCCTCCACCTGCTTCTGCCACCAGTCCTGACCATAACCCAAAATAAATGATTCCTTAAGATGCTTTTTTCAACTATTTTGTCACGGCAAGGAAACAAGTAATGAATACACATAGTGAAAAACTGGAAACTGGTGTGTCCATTTCAAGATGAGAAGATAAGGCAGAATCTGTGGAGGTTCCATAAGAAACCGAAAGAAAATTAACAGAAAACTATATACCGAACAGTACTTTAAATATGAGAGATACTTTAGTATTTCTGAATTTTTTTTTTGTTTTTCAAGACAGGGTTTCTCTGTGTAGCTTTGCTCCTTTCCTGGAACTCACTTGGTAGCCCAGGCTGGCCTCGAACTCACAGAGATCCGTTTGGCTCTGCCTCCTGAGTGCTGGGATTAAAGGCATGCGCCACCACCGCCCGGCCGTATTTCTGAATTTTCTACATATTATGGCAAATTATTCAATCTGGTAGAAACCCACAGCCTTAGTCTGAAAACTTTTACCAAAAGTCTGCTCTAGGAAAAATAATCCAAATCCTTTTAAACAAACGGGAGCACAGCCTCTCAGCACAGCTGCAAAACCCCAAAGACCCTTCTTCAAAGTCTTCCATCTCTAACGTTCTTTTTTACTTTTTACTTCACTTACCAGTTTTGCTTTATCCTCTATCCTTGACCTCACAAAGAAGTTCCCCAGAGAACTAAAACACCTTGTGATTAACAGCATATTCTCCCACATCCGGAGTTCAAATACTGCCTCTGCCACATTATGGTCTTACAGTGAACCTCTCTGTGCTTGAGTTTCATTGTAAAATGAGTTAACAATATCTTTGCATAGTGAGAGGAGCTGAGATTACACACAAAAATTTATTAGAGTAGTACACAACACCTGGAACCTAGTAACTGCTGCTCTCAGCTCACAGTGAAAGGCTGATAAGAAATGTGTCACCCCCTAAAACCTTGATCTCTGAGCATCCTTTGTCTCTATATAAAGCCTAAACTCACTTCTTGGTCTTGACGGCTAGGTGTACACTTCAAAGTAAGGGTTCTATTTAATTAGGGTGGGGGTGGGGGGCTGGAGAGATGACTCAGAGGTTAACACTCGCTGCTCCTCCAGAGGACCCTTTGGTTCCAAGCACTCAAACCAGGAGGATCACGACTTTATGTACTCCAACTTTAATGGTTTTGACACATCTTATCACATCTCCAATCACATACCCACACGAAGATACCTACATATCATTAACAATAGATTTGGTGGTCAGGAAAACTCTGTGAAGAGGTAGCTCTAACTTAAACAAGCTGACAAGAGAGATAAGATCCACATCAGTGTTCTCAGTGTGGTCCTTAACTACAAAGCAGTAGAACCACCTAGGAACTTGTTAGGAATGTAAATTATAGGGCTGTATCCCAGATGTCCTGATTCAGAAACTCTGGGCCAGCAGCCAGGACTTTCACCAAGTCCTTGGGTGACTCTGCAGGACCACTAAGATTGTATCAGGGAAGGAACTGTCAGACTCCTTGCCTTAGGACAGTTGCACATGCTGCTTCCTTGGCTATTTCCTCAAAGAGGAAATCTTCTAACTGCCCCCGACTTTCTAGTAGCTAGGGAGTTAAATTAAGCTCAACAAGGGCGAAGAATTTTGCCAAATACATGGTAGCACACTCATGTGTGATCCCAACATTTGGGAAGTGAAAGGATCAAAAGGTTCAAGGTCATTCTCAGCTACATAGCCAGATTGAATCTAGCCTGAGCTAAGTAACCCTCCATCTCAAATTAAACACACAAACAAAAACCCCTGCAAAACTTTCATTTTGTTCCTTAAGAGAGGGTTTCCCTATGTAGCTCTGGAACTTAGTAGGTTCCTCCTAAGCATGCTAGAATTATAACTATGACTGGATAAGAACAAAGATTTTTTTCCCCTGAATTAACTGCTACTGAATCTTTAATGTCTACAAGAGTTATACAGCATTTACTGACAAAAGTGAATCAGCATATGTTTATGCAATGTATGCAGAGTTCAAAACAGCTGGTGGGCTAGGGAGGTGGCTCAGTTGGAAAAGTACTTGGTATTCAAGCATGAGAAGCTGAATTTGGATTCCCAGCATCCACAAAAAAAGCCAAGCATGGTGGGTAGCATGCATCTGATACCTCAGCACTGTAGGCGGCAGATCCTAAGATTCACTGGTCAGAGAGTTGAACTATGAGCTCCAGGTTCAGCAACAGGCCCTGTCTCCAAAAATCTATGGTAGAGAGTGATAGAGGAAGACATCATTTACCCCTGGCCTCTGTGCACGCACACACGCACATCTGAATGCACAATGACATGAACACAAATATTCCCTAGAACACACACACCTTTAATCCCAGCATTCAGGAGGCAGAGCCAGGAGGATCTCTGTGAGTTCGAGGCCAGCCTGGTCTACAGAGTGAGTTCCAGGAAAGGCTCCAAAGCTACACAGAGAAACCCTATCTCAAAAAACAAAAAACAAAACAAAAAAGCCTGCTTCCTACTTCTGCCAATTCTAATCAATTCTATAATTAACTGCCAATTTAATCTTATTAAACCAACTCATGGGAGTTAGAGAGATGGTGACTCAGTGGTTGAGAACACTTGCTGTTCTTCCAGAGGATCCATGTTCAATTCCCAGGACCCACATACCAGCTCACAGTCATCTCTGACGCCAATTCCAGGGGACCCAACAACCTTTGCAGGCCTCTGAGGGTACCGGGTATGTAAGCAAACACACATACTAAAGTTATTAGGCCAGTGCATTGACACTTGTCATTTAGTACATGCTACAGTTTTCAGCTAAGGACTGAGAATAAATGCTTCACTTACTAAAATCTTTTATCTCTGAAATTGCTTTATTGTCTCTATACAAACTCCTCTCTGGTCTTGCCATCTAAGAACAAATACTTCAAAATAAATGAAAGTGTGGGAGAAGAAAGAAAGAAAGAAAGGAAGGAAGGAAGGAAGGAAGGAAGAAAGAAAGAAAGAAAGGGAGGAAGGAAAGAGAAATTAAGAAAGAAGAGTTCACTGTTGAGCACTCATACAAGTGGCATACATTTATAGAGACATACACCTAAATAAAAGTAAACCTTTAAAAAAATCAAAAAACAAAAGCCAATTCATTCAAAATATCATCCTTCTATAAAATCCTTTAAGTTTCCCAATCTTTACAAAGACTAAACTCTAAAGCCCCCTAAAATATAGTACTCACTCTGTGGTAGTATAACTCTGGTGAGCCCCCACAATGAAACATACCTTTGTACAGTCTCCCTCCCATAATGACCGCACTTAACCAGAGACTTCACAGACTGACAGACTGTGACAGAAGTGATGCCATTCCAGTTCAAAGACCAGCCCCAAATTAGCAGAGCAGAGTCCAAGTCCTCCTCGTGGGCCCTTGTTCTTGGAAGTTCCTCCTTTGTGCTAATCCCTGTCTATTAGGCAACACTAACAATGCAAGTCAGTTTGTGTGCAATCTAATTGACAAATGCTTTGCGATCATCTTAAATAGGAAGAATTTTGACTGTAAGATCCCCCAGCCATATTTATACCTCTCCCCAAAAGAAACAAACTGTGTGCCTGGTAGCAGTTATTATTCCATTTGCTGAATGTTTACTAACATTCAGAATGCAGCAGTGCTAGTAATACATGTTGTTGTGCGCACTGTTCTATACTCTGACATAGTTCTAGATGCTTTTCTAAGTTATACAAACTGGTTAGCTTATGCTGTCAATTACTACATGAATCCTATTCTCATGAAATGTGTATTCTAGTAGTAGGGTGAGGGAAAGAGTAGCAACACTACCAAGTTACAGGAAAATCAGTAGAATTAGTTCAAAGATGATAACGTGAAGGGGAAACTGTATTCTGATGAGAACTACTAACCAGTTCTGTGTCCTTCCATCAGGGCAGTCAGGAAAACATCTGGGAAAGAGCTCAATCGCCCAGAAACAGCAAAGCAAAGACAACTCCAGGTGAAAAGAACAGCCAGCACAGAAACCATAATTTCAGCAGTTTCAGGAGAAAAAGCCAACCTGACTGCAGAGATGGTGGAATGTGAGAAACATGTGAGAAGACTTCAGAATTAGCTGAGGCTAAAAGAGAGGGCCTCACAGGCCAAGGGTCTGACTCTTCCATTTGACTCTGAGTAACACTGGAAGTTTTTAATCAAGACAATTTATCACCTAATTTGAGTTGTAAAAAGTTAATTCTGCCCATCTATACTAATAAATGTGGTATGGAGCTGAAGAGAAGGCTCAGGGGTTATAAGCACTGGCTGCTCTTGTAGAAGACCTGGGTTTGATTCCCAAGACCTGGGTTTGATTCCCAGTACCCATAAGGTGGCTCACAACCACCTGTATCTCCAGTTCTAAGGGATCCTAGCCCTCCTCCGACCTGTAAGAGCATGGCATGCATGTGGTACACAGACGGTACATGCAGGCAAAACACTCATACACACCAAACAAATAATTAAAACAAAATTTAGAGAACCTAAAGTAGAGGCAAAGAAAGCAACAGGAAAAATACAACAGTTTCTGTGGGGATTACGGTAAACATAGCAGCATTTACTAAGATGGGAAAGATAATCACTTTTTAGAATTACTATGTCTGAAACACCTATTCAGTATCTACATGAAGATGTCAGGCACCAGATGCAAAAATAGAGATATAAATTCGAATGTCATCTCATTCGTATCAAGCTGAGCTACAGTGAGTGGAGAGAGAAGAAAAGGGTAGAACTCTAAGCCCCGGCTTGTACCAACATTTAGAAGCCAAGCAGAGAAGTGACAAGTATATGAATTACTCTGTTACCCTTATAGATCACAAGCTATTTAAGAGTCAGGACAGTGTCTTTCCTATCTCTGCAGTACCCCGTAGAATTTAGTCTAGTATCATGAACTCAGATACTTGGTACATTTTAATGAGTGAATAAATGCATGTCATTAGATTTCTTGAGCTTTCACTAGAGAAATACATTTGACGATAAAGGCTACATTACCTCACATCTACCAGGTATTCAAATATCAATTTAATAAACGAAAGAAAAAACATACATGCCATGGCAGACATACTTCAGTACTCATTCCAGAGAAAACAGCAAGGAAATATGAAGGCAAGCAGTGGCCCATATCCCTATACTTCAATAATCATAAACATCGAAACCCTCCAACTTGGCCCCTGCTCCAGGGTGGAGGGGGAATGAGATGTACCTATACTGCTCACTTCAACTCCCACCTTACCCCACACAAAGTCATGCATCACCATACCTGGTTTTTATGTGGTGTTAGGGACCGAATCCAAGCCTACAGCACGCTAGGCAAGCAAACTACTCACTGAACTACACCCCCAGCCTGAGTGAGTCTTAAGGTTTCTCTGTGTAGCCCTGGTTGTCCTGGAACTTGTTCTGTAGACCAGGCTGGCCTCAAACTCAAGAGATCCACCTGCCTCTGCCTCCTGAGTGCTGGGACTAAAGTTTTAAAGCTAGAGGGCCCTTCAAGCTTTCAAAAGCTCTTATAAGATCACAATTTATAAGTAAAGACAATCCCAAATCAGCAAAAAATTATTTCAACAACACTTTTGCTATTAGAGTTCAAAAACTATAAACTCATGGAAACAGTACTGTTGCTATAGGTGTCATTTATTTCATAAGCAATTGATTTGTACTAGTAACTGTTCTAAGCCACACATAATTTGTTTTACACAAAAATCCTTTGCAACAGGTTTTTCTAAAATACAGTTTTATGTGCATGAGTGTTTTACCTGCATGTGTATATGTGCATCACGTGGATGCATGGTGCCCCCAGAGGAGAGCATCAAAATCTCCTGGAACTGGAATTACAGAACTAGGGGCTGCCATGTGGGTGGTGGTGGGAACTGAGTCAAACCTGGGTCCTCTGCAAGAGCAGCAAGTGCCCTTAAGTGCTGAGCCGTCTCTGCAGCCTTAGAGTATGTATTCTCTCTACTTTCCTTTGTGGATGAGGAAACTAAGGCCCAGACACAGTAAGCAACACATCTGGGCACTGTAAGTCTTGAACTTCTGTTTAGCCATATCCTGCAGTGCTGCATGCTATGTCTAATGGCACCATTCAGTCACATGACAGTTAAATAAGTGTTCATGGTTTGGCCTAGAAACAAGACCACTATCCTACTTCAGTGTCCTTTTTGCTCCGGAGTCAACATTCTTCTTTCAACAGCACTCCATTTTCCTGGTTCGCCTTCATCATCTCCGGCCCACAGCCGGAGATGTTCCTTGTTCTTGACTAGTTTTTTAATTCCTCTTCTAACTAATCCCTCATGTTTACTCAAAGCTTGGGACTGATGGGTTTTTAAATGCCATCTCAATGGGGATGACCTTTTTTGTTTTCGGTTCAAACCTCCTTTGAGCACCTAGTCACATACTCCACTATCTCTCTGACCTTTTACTTGAATATATAAAGGTCATTTAACGATGAGCTCATGTTTTTACACCCATCTCACCTCTATTTCTCCTTACGGATTCATGTTTGTCCACACCTCTAGTCATCTAGTTACTCGATCAGAAACCTGGGAGTTCTGTGTGTTGTCCCCAAGCCTTACTGCCTTTTGTGGGGCTGGGACACTGTAAGCGGGCTGGTCTTGAACTCAAGCAATCCTCTTCTCTACTGGGATTATAGGTGTCAGTTTCCATGCTTGTCTAGCCTTGCTGCTGTTAAACATATCTTCACTTCTCTTTGTCTCCCTCTGTGCTGATCCAAGCTCCTATTATCTTTCACTTATACGGTCTATAAAGCTCCCTAATTTAAAGGCACCTTAGCCTTTTTCTTACTCCCTTCAATTTATTCTCTCTTAAAAGTATCCATATTGACCACTGAAAAGACAAAAGCAAACAACCCCCTAAAAGGTAATGATGATGGGTAGAAGGTATGCTCATTTGGTTTCTAAAACTGAGGAGCACAAACAAGTGGAAATGTACAAGATCAGTCCCTACTGCCAAACTACACAAGTAATTACCAAGTGCTATTTTAAAAACATTTAGAGCCGGGCGGTGGTGGCGCACGCCTTTAATCCCAGCACTCGGGAGGCAGAGCCAGGCGGATCTCTGTGAGTTCGAGGCCAGCCTGGTCTCCAAAGCGAGTTCCAGGAAAGGCGCAAAGCTACACAGAGAAACCCTGTCTCGAAAAACCAAAAAAAAAAAAAAAAAAAAAAAAAAAACATTTAGAGTCTAAAATCCTCTCCATAAATCCTTTTTAAACAAAAACAAAAACAAAAAACCTGGAGTTTCAGCAGGCAGTGGTGGTGCAAGCCTTTAATTCCAGCACTCCGGAGACAGAGGCAGGTGGATCTCTTGAGTTCGAGGCCAGACTGGTCTACATAGTGAGTTACAGGACAACCTTGTTTCAAAAAAAAAAAAAAAAAAACAACCAACCAAAAAACAGTAATAATAAAATAAAATAAAAAAAAAAAATCTGAGCCGGGCGGTGGTGGCGCACGCCTTTAATCCCAGCACTCGGGAGGCAGAGCCAGGCGGATCTCTGTGAGTTCGAGGCCAGCCTGGGCTACCAAGTGAGTTCCAGGAGAGGCGCAAAGCTACACAGAGAAACCCTGTCTCGAAAAACCAAAAAAAAAAAAAAAATCTGATGGAGCTGCTGCATCAAAGAAAATATTGTTTCAAACTCACGATTTACCAGGCACCTTCCTACTGAGTGATGAAAATGCATTTTAGGAGCAAGCAAAGACATTAAATCCATGTCAGTAACAAGTGAATGCCATTACCATCTGTCAGTTTCTGAATAAGTTACAGGAAATAAGGTGGCAGACAAGCTAATTCTTTATGGATAAATATCCATATTACATCATCACAGCTAGTGTTCATTTGCACCTTCAGAAGAAACTGCCACAAAAGGGAAACAAAAACAGTCAAGTGATACATGAATTATGAAACAGCTTTTTAAAATGTTGTAAAAATATGATTAAGCTCCCGAAATGCCTGATATTTTAAGGAATCTCAAGGCACATTCCAGATATACAGTACTTCTGATGTAACTGAAACCAAAGAAGACATTTGCCTGATTTGAAGAAAAGTAAAGAACAATTAAGAAGTGTGAGCAGCCCTGTACAGATGGCCTGATCCTAACACAACATGTTAACAAAGCAGGTTTTGTGGGGGAGGGGGAAAGCCTGCATTTTCTATGCTATAATTTGGCTGACCACACCCCTCCAAAAATGTTTTAGAGCAATGGCAGGAGGTTTGCATTTAAGTACTACTAACATCTAAAAAATAATAACAAAAATCTTTTAAACTTGTTTTCAAACAG
Organism: Peromyscus californicus insignis; assembly: GCF_007827085.1. NCBI lineage: Eukaryota > Metazoa > Chordata > Mammalia > Rodentia > Cricetidae > Peromyscus > Peromyscus californicus. The sequence continues at coordinate 79,890,709 of NW_026294595.1, forward strand.
GCTTGGGGAGTCATTCTGTGTTACTCTGATAACATTTGGAAAATATGACCAGCCAGTTTTTGTTTCTTGCCTCGGAGGTATTCTGCTCAAAGAAATAGCAGACAATAACTAGAAAGCATTTCAGTGTTATCTGCTCAATACAACATTTCTTTAACTTGAGATAAGAAATGCTGAACATTACCTATCATTTCTGTTCACTGAAGAGAAAGTTAATTTCTAAATTATCACAGAAATGAAAATGCTCTCTGTAAAACGATAGTAAAACTACCACCAAAAATAATCAAGGAAGGTCCAAATACCCTTCCTAAAATTCTTCAAAAGGGCGTAACTTACATATAACACAAAACTATAGCTATTTCTAAAAGACCTCAGCATATCACCAGTTAGCTCGAAACTGGAAAAATCACTTTCTTTAAAAATCCTAGCTCTTTTAAACAAAAGGGCCAAGATTTTCTGAGGTTTATTATTACCCTTTTGTTGGAGCATTATATTTTTCATTCTTTCAGAATAACTCCAAGGTACAATCTAAGACAAAGACCAGCTACTCTTTACATATCTATTCTAAATCATGAAAGCGGCACTTTCATAAAAACAAAGATAATTAGAATACTGTAATGTGTAAAGTGAAATAAAAAGTTCACTCGTGTCATTGTTAAAATGATTTAGAAACCTGGTGAGATCATATAGGCAACGAAGCTTCCTGTTGGTAGCTGAGGATGAAGTCATTAACAAGCCAGGATTCCCCAGTTCTGGGACCAGAAGCGGCACCTACCAGATTCAGTATTGTTCAGGGGAGGTGGCTTTAAAAATACCCGGCTCCCAAAACCTCCAAACCAGACCACGCCTTCCAGTTATCATTCGAATGGGACCGTTTCAAAGTGTGGTACTACTACACATTTCCCGAGAGCTTAAATATCAAACAGGAGTCCACATTTTGGGGTCCTTTGGCCATGCTGGAGCAAAGATAAACTCTTGAATGCCCGCGCTACAGAATGAAGCCGAGATGGAGAAACATGTTTTGGGTCTTCGACCTTCAGAGCCTTCTTTGCCCACCAGCCCTCAACGCTTCCCAACACTCAAGTCACCCTCAGGCACAGACAGCAAAGAGGGATTCTTGACTTCCTGCCCTTGTTAAAAGGAGAGGAAACCCAGGAGCAACTCTGAACGCGTGGAACAGAGCCACCACTGCAAACATATGTCACGCAGCCCCTGCTCAGCGCCTGCGTCCCGCCCTGGGGGTTCCCTTGCAGCCCAGCCATCCCAGGTCCCTCAGTGTCAGCAACACGGCGCCGCGCCCCGTCCCCCGACCCCCGCCACCGCCCCCACCTCTACACTGCCGAGGCCCCCAGCACCACATTGTCGGCCACCCAGGTTCCAATACAATGGAATGTCACTGCCCGGGGCTCTGAGGCGCCCCGCTAGGCCTCCCCCCGGAGTCAGGACCGGTTCCCCAGATACCGAGTTCAGCCTGGAACCTAAACTTCGCCAAAAGTGGGAGTCCAGCACCGAGAGGTGACGGCGCCCCTCCACTCCCACCCAACCTTCCCTTCAGCCTCCCGCCCCGACCCGCCCCAGGCGTGAATCCTGCCCCATGGGCGCCCCCACCCAGCCGGGACCACCCGCCCGGAGTTGTCCACCCGCTTCCCTGAAAGCGATGAATGGCGCCCCTGAAGGTCCCCCACCCGGTCCGGGCCCCGAGAGGGGCGGCACAGGCCCCGGCGCATCCGCGGCCTTTCCTGGCCCAGTGAGACCCCGAGCCCACCCCTCTCTACCTGGCCTTGAGGCTGGGGCTGCTACCGCTGCAGCTGGGGCTGGAGGCGGCGGTCGGGACTCGGGCTTCGTAGGCCCAGGCGGGGGCGGCGGGCTGCGTGGCGGCGCTGGCGGGGGGCGCGGGAGGCTCGGCGAAGCCCGCCGGCGCGTAGTGCGCGTCCATGGCGGGGTCTGAGGCGGCGGGGGCGGGCGGGAGGCGCGGGGAGGAAGAGGCGGCGGCGGCGGCGGCGGCGGGAGCGGCCCTTCACATGGCGCGGCCGGGGAGGCGGGGGGGGGGGGGGCGGGGGCGGCTGGCCGGAGGAACCGGGCTGCGGCTGGCGGGCCTCGGCTCGGACGTCAGGCGAACGGCGGCGCCTGCGGCCGGGACTCGCGGCAGCCAGGGCGCCCGCAGCCCAGGCGCCCCATGTTGTTGGATTTCCCAGGATGCACCTCCCGCGCCCTCCGCCCGCTCATCGCCCCGCCCCCTCGGCGCCCCGCGCTCGGGGCTGCGGATTCGGGGGCCGGGCCGGACGAGGGCTGCTCGCTGGACACCCTGGCAGTGGAGACGAGGCCTACGCGCTCGAGCGCCCGCGTGGGTGCGGAGCGGGGAAGACTTGCCAACGCTATGCCTGGAGTTCGTTACGCTCCCCTCCCGGGGTTCTTGGAAGGAACTCAGACACTCGATTCCCAGCTCTTGATTTCTTTCTCTGCGCCCCAAACCACAGACAACGGGCTGCAGCTTTACAGTACTCGCTTCCTGCCCCAAGTTTGCTGGGCTTAGAGGATCTGGTTCCTGGTTCCTGCTTCCTGGGGGAGATTTCTATTCAAATTGATTCAAATTCAAACGAATTTTCCAGCCCTCGCTGAATGGGCTTTTCCCAGGAGTGCTTATTAACTGTCTCCACCCCCACCTCGGGGATTTTCTCACTCTGGAGTTCAGAATCTTCTACCTCAAGATAAATACTGCCGCATCATTGATTAATCCAACTACCATCTGGATGACTTTAATTACAATACATTTGAACTCACTATGTACTCTGTGTGGGGGTTCTGCTCAAGATCTGTAATCTCTTCAGGACTCTACCCAAACATTGCCTTATCTGACTTCCAAGCTGTGTGGTGTGGGTAATTTAATGACTTTGAGGCTGTGTCTATTAAAACTGTTTTTCCTTATGAGTAATGAAATTCAGGGATCATAGAAATCGTTTGGCTGGTGAGCCAAAAATTGAAAGTTAAAATTAACCGTGAAGCTTGGATTTAATGACTATCTCCCTTTAAAAATCCGTATTGGCTTACCGCCTATCATGTGCTTAGCAAAGAGATCTATCCCTCAAGATAAAGACTAAGACCAAGGTTTAAGCAAATCGGACAGGCGTAGCGGAAGACCTAATAAAGTCGATACACTATCTCGGTGGCTTCTGTAATACCTGGTATTAGAATTGCTGTTCCTCCCAAGACTGATTTTGTTCTGCGAGACTATGTTTTCCTCCTGGCGCCTACATCCTTTTGTTTCTATGCAGTCTTTAGTGTAAGCCCTTCTGCACCTGTGACGCTAGGAGCCTGGCTCCAGGGTGGGGAAGTAAAGAAAGTAGTGGTTATTTACAAGTGAATTCGAAGGTGTGGACACAAGTGACCTTTCCAGTTTTATGTTAATCTCAGTAAGCACTTACCAAGGATATCTTTGAAAAGTGGTTTTCCTTGGGGAAGGAATTTGCCAAATCTCAGATCCTGCTGAGAAGTACCTCAGATATCCTCTACAACATTTACTTTTTCTTACAGCTGATGCGAGATCTGGAGTCTAAATGAAACAAGTTTTCACAACTAGCTATAATATTTATAAGTCGTGAGCACTAAATTTTTGTCTCTGTAGAGAATGTAGGAAACGGAGTGGCATGCTGTAAATGTTTTATGGAACTTGGTTTGAGATACCCACAGCTGGTACTCAGGGTGAGTTTACAGGCAAAACCCAAGCAAGTGCCAATAAAACCTTTATAGTCTCTCACACTAGTATATAGTTTGTTAATGTCACATAAGCCAGAAAAAAGATATTAAGGAAAAATTTTAGTATTTTAAAGTAATACTGCTCGTATCACGATATGCTCCTTTGCTTGCTGAATAACATTTTTTCTAACCTAAAATCAACACACGTTTATTCTCAACTGTTACATGTCTATGAATATTATCGCTGAATATTTTAATATAATATAATTACATACATCTATAGGGCACAATGTGATATTCTGATACAGGTAAGCAAACATTTTAAAATTGTGAAGCTATGTACAATTGAATTGTCAACGCATTCTGAATGAATGGGTGATTTTCAGAAGGATGTCTTCGCCGGGTGGTGGCGCACGCCTTTAATCCCAGCACTCGGGAGGCAGAGCCAGGCGGATCTCTGTGAGTTCGAGGCCAGCCTGGGCTACAGAGTGAGTTCCAGGAAAGGCGCAAAGCTACAGAGAAACCCTGTCTCGAAAAACCAAAAAAAAAAAAAAAAAAAAAAAAAAAAGGATGTCTTCACCAAAGATAGAGTCCCAGCACTGCGGACTTCACGTCTGCTTCAAATCCTGCCTAACCAAGCTGTTCCAGGAAGGATCGAAAGTTTAGAATGAGCATTGTTCTTGTTTTTTTTTAAAACAGGTGTATTTGTGTGTGTGTGTGTGTGTGTGTGTGTGTGTGTGTGTGTGTGTGTGTGTGTGTGTGTGTGTTGATGGTGGTGGTGTTATAGCTCACAGATAGAACTCTCATTCAGCATGTGCCCAGGGTTGAATCCCCAGGACTGCAAAATAATTAAAAATAAATATGGCAAAGAAGAGTTTTTATTTGCTTTAAAAAATAAGACTTTTATTTTATTGTTTTATGTGTAAGAGTGTTTTGCCTGCATATATGTCTGGCAACCATGTGCATACCAAGTGCCAGAAGAGGGTATCAGGTCACTTAGAACTGGAGTTACAGCCAGTTATGAGCTGCAATGTAAGTGCCAGGAATCAAACCAGCTCCTCTGGAAGAATAGCCAGTGCTCTTAACCTCCCCAGTTTTGAAAAGCAGAATTTTTTAAAAAAAAAAATTCATTACTTTTTTTTTTCCTATGAAACACCTGCTCATTAACTCGTTAAAGACTCATTTGAAATGACAAACCTTCCATTATGGTTCCCCAACTCCTCCAGGCAAAAATCAGTTGCTTATGTTCAGTTGTCCTGTGGTGCTTTATTTTAATTTCTACTATGTGTTTTGTTGATTGATTGGCTGGTTGGTTTTGTTGACATGAGGTTTTATTATGCACCTCAGGCTGACCTGGAACTCACTATGCGTTATAGGTCTGAATGAAAAAAAATGAAATAAAAGGAGGACACGACTGCTCCTAAAGTGTGGAGAAGATCTTTACTGTAGCTGTAAGGGAGAAAGCAGGCCGAGGGAGGAGTCCGGCTGAGCATGGCCGGCAGACTGAACCAGACCATGAGAAGAGAGTTGGGGAGGGAGAGCAAGAGAGGAGCCACCAACCAAGAGAGGTTTCCAGGGCCAAGAGACCAAGAGGCCTCTGTAGCCAAAATGCTTTGCGGGGTGGGGGCAGGGAAGAGCACAGAAGCCCAGCCCCTGGGAGGGAGACATTTACGGTAGGGGGCAGGGTGAGAAGTGCTGGGTGGAGCCACAGGTACTGAGTGATGCTGGGAGAGCTGACCACTTTGTTATGTTAATAGACATCTCAGCCATTTTTTAGGGGTTTCTGTGACCTAACAAGCTCCTGGCAATCTTCCCTGCCTCTGTCTCTCAAGTGTTAGAATTACAAGTGTAAGCCACCACATAGCTCTAATTTCTACTATAGTAAACACTAACACTGCATTGCAATTGGTTATATAACTACCCACCATTTCGCCATCACAGATCAGGGATTTCATAAAGGCAAGGGTTATGCGGTGGTTTGAATAGGAATGGCCCCCACAGGCTGATATATTTGAATATTTGGTCATCAGGGTAGGAAATGAAAAGTATCTGTGTAAAGGGGTACTTATTCCTTCTATCACTTTAACATGGCATAAAGTGGATCAGGTATGACCTCTTCGACAGCTGATTGACAGGTTTAGCTGGAACTTTTATGGTTTTGGTGGCTTGGTCATATTTGAATGCTTGGTCAGCAGTTGGTAGAACTGTTTAGGAAGGATTAGAAGGTGTGGCCTTGTTGAAGGAGGTATGTCACTGGGGATGGGCATGGTGGCACACGCCTTTAATCCCAGAATTCTGGAGGCAGAGGTAGGCAGATCTTTGTAAGTTTGAGGCCAGCCTAGTCTACTGAGTGAGTTCCAGGACAGCCAGGGCTACACAGAGAAACCCTATCTCTAAAAACCGAAAGAAAGAAAGAGAGAGAGAGAGAGAGAGAGAGAGAGAGGGAGGGAGGGAGGGAGAGAGGGAGGGAGGAAAAGAAAGAAAGAAAGAAAGAGAGAGAGAGAAAAAGAAAGGAGAGATGTCATCATATAAGAATCAAACTGCATGAGGGCAACATTAGCTCTTAAAATGTCAGAATCTGCTCTTTCTCTTTATACATTGAAAATACGACCTGTTGGTAGTGGCACACAGCTTTAATCTCAGGACTCAGGAGGCAGGCATCTATAGAGTGAGTTCCAGGACAGCTAAAGCTGTTACACAGAGAACCCTGTCTCTAAAAATAAAATAAATAGGGCTGGAGAAATGGCTCAGAGGTTAAGATCACTGATTGTTCTTCTAGAGGTCCCAAGTTCAATTCCCAGCTCACAACCATCTGTAATGAGATCTGGTGCCCTCTTCTGGCGTGCAGGCATACATGCAGGCAGTACACTGTATACATAATAAATTAATAAATAAATAAATCTTTAAGAAAGAAAATGACATCTTTATTAAAAAAAAACAAATAAATAAATAAGTGTGTGTGTGTGTGTGTGTGTGTATCTCTCTCTGTACCACATATGTGCCTTGTGCTGGAAAAGGCCAGAGGGCATCAGATCTCCAAGAACTGGAACTACAGAGTTGTGAGCCACCATGTGGATGCTGGGAACTGAACCCTGGTCCTCTGGAATTGCAGCCAGTGTCTTATCTACTCAGCCATCTCTCCAGCCCCCACCAGGAGATGATATCTCAAGTAGTAAAGTGTTGTATGTCAATCCTGGGGACCCCAAAGCTCCATGTTCTGCTCCAAAGAACAGTCTGAAAGAATCTCCCGGTGATAATTTAGAAAGTGTGATCTTTTGCTCCTCTCAGAACAAAAGTTGACTATGAAATTATGTTAAAGTAAAACAGCAATGAAAATAAAGTTTACCATTAAAAAAATATGTGGACAAACATTCCCCCACGTTTCCCACTCTGCCCTCAATCTAGTTGAAATCATCATTCATTCATTCATTTATTTATTTATTTATTTATTTATTTATTTATTTATTTATTTATTATTTTGGTTTTTTGAGACAGGGTTTCTCTGTGTAGTTTTGGTGCCTGTCCTGGATCTTGCTCTGTAGCCCAGGCTGGCCTCAAACTCACAGAGATCTGCCCAGCTCTGCTTCCCGAGTGCTGGGATTAAAGGTGTATGCCACCACCGCCCAGCTCGAAATCATTATTTAAACTGGTAGGCAGCCTGGAGTTAGAACAAATCCTTTACATCTTCATTTTGTAAGTAACATGCCAACATCCTATGACTTCCCACTGCAGGTGAGTTGAACCTTTCTTCTTCTAAATTATTACGTTTACCTGGTATGGTGGCACAAGCCTTTAGTAGCAGCACTTAGGAGGTGGAGCAGGTAGACCTCTTTGAATTCCACGTCCAGCCTGGGCTACAAAGTAAGTTCCAGGTTGACAAGGCCTACGGTGAGGCCCACTCTCAAACAACAACAACAAATGGAATGGAGAGATAGTTCAGTGGTTAAGAGCACTTGCTGCTCTTCCAGAGGACCAGGGTTGGGTCCTACTACCTACATAGGTTCACAGCTGTCAAAAGACTCATACATGTGAAAATAAGTAAATCTTTTTAATTACGTGTGTGTGTGTGTGTGTGTGTGTGTGTGTGTGTGTGTGTGTGTAGATAATGTGTATGTGTAAGGGGCTCACCTGTGTCATGGCACTTATGTAGAGTTCAGAAGACAACTTGCAAAAGCAGAGTTTTCTCCTGCCACCAACTAGGCCTCAGGGATTGAATTCAAGTCTCCAGTCTTGGCATCAAGTACCTTTACCCACTGAGCCATCTTTCAGGCCCATGTCCAACTTTTTGATATTGCCACGAAACAGTGTCTTCTACAAAATTCATAGTTGAGAACCACACCGTCAAGTTTTAAAAAGTAACCTCTCCCCACTGATCTCATAACGTTTGAAGTATGTTTGCAGTTTTGTATTGGGCCACATTTACAGTTATTGTGTTACACACACACACACACACACACACACACACACACACACACACACACACACACACACACACAGCTTCCAGGGAACAGAGGGTTCAGCTGGAGAGAGCAATGGAACACCATCTCCTGGGAGGTGGCTTTGTTCATTAAGTGATTGGGAAATGCAGAATTTGGAGTTGATGGATTAGAAATGTAGTCTATAAATCCACACATTTCCTATTTTACAAATAGATCAAGCATTGTGTAGAAAAGATTTAAAGAGGTCACATTTCAAATTTGATTTTGAGGGGTTTGAGAGAAATGAGTTGATCTGGTGAAGGGATTTAGTGTTCTACTTTCCTTCTTGAGTTGAGAGGTGCCATCAGCTCTGATTTTGTTAACAAATCTCTAATTTCAATTTCTTAGCCAGTATTGGGAATTAAAACAACAAAAAGGAGCCAGATAAGGTGATACACACATGTGGTCCCTAATGAGGGACTGAGGCAGGAGGATCACTTAGATGGAAGAGCTTGAGGTCAGTTGAAAATCAGAATGAAGTTCTACTATCATTTTCTCAGTCTCTGAAGTTTGATCTTGTCAACCAGGTTTGATGACTTTGTTGCTTGCTACAATTCCCAGGGAGACAGTAATGGAATCAGGAAATGTGCCTCTTGAAGCCTGCCTCTTTGGAAACCTCCTTCGAGAAGTGAGGTTTCTCTAAAGACAGTGAAGACTCAAAATTTTCTCATGGACTACTAAATCAGCAGCTTCGTAAGGAGAGGTAGCTAGCAAAGCCAAGTGTGATCCCTTGGTAAGGGTATTGTTTACATAGGTTTGTATGCTTGATCCTCATGAACTCCCTAAGATACAGGTGCAAGTGCTGTGCCACTGACCTACATCCTTTACTTACTGTGTTTTCTTTTGTAGTTCAGTATTTCATGGGTGCTCTATGACCCATGAACCTCAAATTTTAGCATCTTTGGTTTCCTATGGTGACTTAAACAAATGACCACAAGCCAGGTGACTTAGCATAACAGAAACTCATTGTTTCTTAGGTAATACTGCTTCTGGGAGCTCTGAGGAGAACCTTTGTCTTATTGTTTTCAGTGGCTTTCTGTGGCTCCTGGCCACATTACTCCAGTCTGTCTCTGTCTTCATGTTGCCTTCGCCTCTATATATCTTGCTGCTTTTCTGTCCCTTATGAGGACAGTTGCCACTGGGCATGAGCCTAGCTGGTAAATTCAGGATGAGCTCGCCTCAAGACTTGTAATCACATCTGCAAAGATCTGTATGCCAAGCAAGTTTAACATTCACTCATATAGAGGATTAGTACATGGACACACCTTTTTGAGAGTCATCAATCAACTCACTACAGCATCCACTGATGATCTTTGCCTCAACCAATCAGTACTTTGGTTACTGTGATGGTTTGAATGAGACTGTCCCCCCATAGGCTCAGACATTTGAATACTTAGTCCTGAATTGGTGGCACCATTTGGGTAGGTTTAGAAGCTGTGACTTTGCTAAAGGACGTGTGTCACTGGGGGCTGGTTTTGAGATACCGAAACCTTGGCCCATTCTCAGCATTCTTCCTCTTTTGTGCTTGCAGTTCCAGATGTGAGCCTTCTGCTCCCAGCATCTCCTTCTTTCTACCTGTTGCCTCCACTCTGCCATCATGGACTTGAACCCTCTGGAACCATAAGCTCAAAAAAACCTCTTCTATAGGTTGTTTTGGTCATGTTTCATTACAGCAGTAAAAAAAAATAAGTAATACAGTCACCAAAGAGTAATTTTCCTAATTCCATCATTTCTTGTATGGCCACACAGTCCTTAGTTACTATTCTTCTACAAGGAGGAACTAATGTTTTATCCTATTCATTTGATTGTTTTTATTATTATTCTATTTTTTGTGCATGTTTTGCCTGTATGTATGTCTGTGCAGCAGGTATGTGCCTGGTACCTGTGGAGGCCAGAAGAAGGCATCAGATCCCCTGGAACTGGAGTTACAGATGGTTGTGAACTACCATGTGGGTGCTGGGAATTGAGCCCAGGTTCACTGGAAGAGCAATCAGTGCTCTTAACCACTGAGTCATCACACCAACCCACTTATCCTATTTATTTATGTCAATATGAACCCATAGATTCTTAAAAAAAAAAAAAAGATTTATTTGCTTATTATGTACACAGTATTCTGTCTACATGCCAGAAGAGGGCACCAGATCTCACTACAGATGGCTGTGAGCCACTACCTGGCTGCTGGGAATTGAACTCAGGACCTCGGGAAGAGCAGCCAGTGCTCTTAATCTCTGAGCCATCTCTCCAGCCCCTGAACCCATAGATTCTTATTTTAGTTCATGGTTTTGCTAGCAAATTAGGTTCAGTTTGTTTGAACCCTATACATGACAAAGAAAAGTTTGATACTTGCCTGATTCTATGGCTATAAACTTTTAAAACATTTTTAGATGTATTTATTTTCTGTGTGTTTTGCCCACATATATGTATGTGCACAACATCCATGCCTGGTGTCTGTAGTAGTCAGAAGATAGCATTGAATTTCCCAGTACCGGAGTTAAGGATGATTATGAACCACCATGTGTGTGCTGGCAACCAAACCTGGGTCTTTTGCAAGAGCTACAAGTGTTCCTAATTGCTGAGCTGTCTGTCCAGCCCCAGTCTCAAAGTTTTAAATGCTTGGAATATTCTGTCCAATTTAAGGATATCTTCGTTGACTTGAGGTTTGGTCCACACCACATAGTTTATGTTAACAACATGAGGGGGCTGTGGGTCACATGATATCAGTTGGACCCCTGGAGGGATTTAAGAGTTAAGGTCAGCTGGAAGGGGAGTGTATCCATCTATCATTGTCTTGTTGCTGTAACAAAATTCACAGCAAAAGCAACTGGAAGGAAGGAAATGTTTATTTTGACTTACAGTCTCAAAGGATAAGGCCCATCATAGCAGGAAAGGTATGCTGTCAGGAGACAGTTGGTCACCTCGTGTCCACAGTCAGGAAGCAGGGAGAGGCGCGATATCTCTTTTTTATTTAGTCTAGGACCCCAGCCCATGGAATGATGCTACTCATGTTTAGGACAAGTCTTCCCACCTCAACCTAATTTAGATAATCCCTCATAGACATGCCTAGAGATTTATTTCCATGGTGATTCTAAATCCTGCCAAATTGTCCATCAAGATTAACAAACAAACAAACAAACAAACAAATGGTGGAGAGTAATTGAGGAAGATAGCTGAAGTCTTCCTTATGCATATGTAATATGTGTATGTGTACTCACACACACAGAAAAAATACAGTACATTTTGTAGCAGACCCCTTACTTTATGCTCTCAAGCTCCTACCCCCAAGATCCTGCAGTGTGTGTCTTTCTGATGTTTTGGACACCACTGGAGTTCCCAGGGAGTGCCTACATTTCTCTATCAGGAGAAAACTTCTATCATTGAAGAAGGGTGATCTGTGAGACCAAAATGAGCCATTTTAAAAATAAGACCAAAATGCTTTTACCCTAAAACTAAGGCCCAAGATTTCTTCTTAGGTACAGGCCATGAGTTACTAAAACCAGTCAGTTCAGATTCTAGAAACCAGGAAGTGTAAAAGTACAGAGTCACAAGGTAGTCACGAGGTAGTCACGAGGTAATGACTGCCGGACTATGGAATGTCTTCTCCCTGGTTTCCAGGGTAACTGACCACAGAAATGTCCCCACCTGAGGGCAGCCAATGAGAAATGGTGGCGGGTAACCACTCCCTTAGAAGTAAGATTAAGCCATGATTTCTAGAAAGCCCCTACAAGCAAGCTAATCAGAATTGTACCCGTACTAGCACCCCTAAATGATGTAACCTTGTGGCTTTTGCCTTTAAAAACTGAGCTTGCGGACAGGCGGGCACTTCCTCCAGCCTCCACTGCGTTGGATGTATTGGACGAAGTCCCTGCCTAGGCTTGTATTGTATATCCAGAATTAAACCTTGCTTTTGCATTCCGGCATGCTCATCTTTGGTGGTCTCTCTGGGGGTTGCAATCTGGGCACAACAATCAATAAATAGATGTGCCAGGCTCTCAGCTCCAGGCAGACTGTTCTAGAAGGCACTTTGCTCTCTTCTCAGTGGTTCCCATGTTAGGGTGACTCTGTTGGTTTCAGCCATGACTTCGATCACATATACTTTGATCCTTCTTCTGTGTCTCCTTCCCTGCTCATTCTTCTTCCTTCCAGAGTAAATTCTCTATACCCAAATCCTTCTCTTGGGTTCCTGCTTCTGCAGAAGCAAAGCTTATGCTGTGCTTGAGATTAATAAGTTTTCTAATTTAACTGTATGTCTTTTATAGGTGGCTTACCCTAAGCCTAAGCAGTTACTGAATCTCCCACCGGCTCCAGGTTGAATAAAGAAACAAAACTGAGTTAAAATAAATCTATAAAAGAATGCTTGTGGTGGGTTGAATAAGAATGGCCCCCATAGGCTCATATATTTGAATGCTTAGTCACCAGGGAGTGGTACTATTTGAGAAAGATTAGAAGGATTAGGAGGTGTAACCTTGTTGGAGTACAAGTGGCCTTGTTGGAGGAAGTGTGTGCCTGGGGGTGGGCTTTGAGGTTTCAGAAGTGATACTCTCATCCTCAACCTTGGAAGGAATCAAGGAAGTGACTGGGTAATTCCATGGCTAACCTGGCAAGATATAAAATCACCTAGAAGACAAACTCATAGGCATGTCCCTGAGGGAGTTCCTAGGCACACCTGACCAAGGAGGGAAGACCCAGCCTCGATGCTATACCACCATCCCAGGGGTCCCAAACTGAATGGGGGAGGTGAGCAGAGCACAGCATTCATCTTCTGTATGTTCTGACTCCAGACTCAGTGTGACCAACCACCTCATGCATTGGCCACCACATCTTCCCCATCACAGGGACTGACTGTATCCTCCAACTGGGAGTTCAAATAAATGTGTTCTTCTTTAAGTTGATTTTGTTGGGTATTTCATTTCAACAATGAGAGAAGTAATGGATACAAATAAGTAGACTGGTATACTTAGACAATACAACTTTTTTTCTTGAACCAGGGTCTCTACATAGCCTTGGCTGTTCAGGAACTCACGATGTAGGCCAGGTTGGCCAAACAGTGGAATGTTATTTAATGCTCAATGAGTTTTCAAGTCATGAGAAGACATGGAAGAACCTTAGGTACATATCATTAGCCACAATCATTAGCCACAATATCACTATGTAGCCATCAGAGCACAAAAATGATAAAGTAGTGGTTGTTGGCCTGGTTGTTAAATCATGGGTACAGTCATGCCCACACAAAACCTATAAATGGCTATTGATAGTGTCTTTATTTACAATTGCCAAACCTGAAAGCAAGTGTGATGTACTTCAGAGGGTTCATGAAAAAAGTGTGGTCCACCTGGACAAGGGTATGTTAGTGCTGAAAGGAGCTGACTGTTAAGCCGTAGAGAGAGGAAGAGGTGTGTTTTGGTTTGGTGCTGAGTTAAGGGTCAAATGCAAGCATTCTCACATGCTAGGCCACATCCCAGCACACATACATTTAGTCTTAAGGAGTAATATATTTGCCTCAAATCGTGTATTAAATATTAAAACTTTATTAAACAATAACACCCACACAGCTGTAGCTCAATCATTTAAATAGGATGCTGGCCCAGCCAAATCAAAGATATATATGCTATAAACATTATTTTGAAAACATGCAATTAGTTGGTCAGGTTTAACCTGCACAATATCACATGCGAGTCATTATAGAATAAGCAATAAATATGACTTAGTATAAAGTTTATTCACATGTATAAAAAGTAAATGTAACAAGAAGTTCATTAAAATAAAACACAGTTATGTTTCAGGAAGGCTATGCATTAAAAAATGGGTTGCTTTTTCCAGATAATACAAATACTGATACACTTGTACTGGTTAACATCAAACTGTTAAAACAATGTTTGTAAACCCCAAACACGGCAGAAACGCAGTCCATCAGACTGAAGGCGTCAACATATATCATACATATTCCCGTTGACCAGAGACAATATCTACAAAAGTAATGATTTTTATTTCTATCTTATTTTAATTAAAAAAATTTTAATTGCATTTATTTACTTATTGGAGGGTAGTGATGTATGCAGGCCACTGCACACATGTGGAAGTCATCAGATACCAATTCGCAGGAGTAAGTTCTTTCCTTCAACTATGTGCGACCTAGGGATTGAACTGCCATCTTGGCAGCAAGTGCCTTTACCCACAGAGCCTTCTCTTCAGCCCATTATTTAAATTTGTTCACTTGGTGTTGGGGATCAAACCCAGGTGCCTGGTGTAAGCTAAGTATGTATTCTACCACTCTTCCCTCAGTGTTTGGCTTTGATTTTCTTTCCTAGTTCTTTCTTTGTTTCTTTTCATTTTTTTTTTTTTTTTTTTTTTTTTTTTTTTTTTTTTGGTTTTTCGAGACAGGGTTTCTCTGTGTAGCTTTGCGCCTTTCCTGGAACTCACTTGGTAGCCCAGGCTGGCCTCGAACTCACAGAGATCCGCCTGGCTCTGCCTCCCAAGTGCTGGGATTAAAGGCGTGCGCCACCACCGCCCGGCTCATTTTTTTTTTTTTTTAAGATGGTCTCATTCTGGTCAAGGCTGGCCTTGAACCTGCATCAATCTTCTTCCCTCTGTTTCTCAAGTACTACTATTCCTGGCATAACCATGTCTGTCTCCAAAAAATCTAATCCTAAAAAAAAAGAATTACAGAAATACTAGACATTCCTCTATTAGTATAAATGTCATCCATTTCAGATCAAACAACTAGTAAAATTTATTTTACATCTGATTAAAACAAAAATATTATGACTAATATGAGCTTTTGTTAAGCACAAGTAACTTTTAGCATTAAAATTCTCTTGCACATTTAGGAGGAGTATACACACAAATCAATTATTTGAGAAATAGAAAAAAAATCCGATTAGAAATTCGGAGACCAATGCAAGGAAGGAGGGATGTTAGTTCAAACCACTGCGAGAGTGTTTGTCTGGCACGTACAAGGCTGTGGGCTTGATTACCAACACCAACACCAACACACAAAAAGAAGAAAGTCTGGAGGTAAACGGGGGCCCAAAGGTGCAGAGGACCGTGACCCTCTCCAGCTTTGGATTGTTCTGAGAGCATCCCTCCCCGTCCTCCTCACTCAGGAGCACATTATTAACAGATGTGCAACTCCCACAGCCAAGGCTTGTACTCTTTTTTTTTTTTTTTGTCCTACCAAATGTAGAGTTTTATAACTGTGTCTTTGTCTCTTTCAAATCTAATTATAGCCATATTCCGTTCATTTCCTAATTGTAACGGAAAGAAAGTCGTATATAAAACCTTTGTGGAAACAGATTTAATGTTTAACATCCAGCCATTGCCCAGAGAAGAAGCAAGACTAAATAAAACGCCCCACAGTGACCACACAAAGACCTCAGCACCAAACACACCGCACGGAAGGAGACCACCAGTGGCACGGAAGGCTGTGTCTGTGGCTGAGAAATCCCCTCCAGTTGCCCGGGGCCTGCTAACGAGGGTTCTATTACATTTTTCTGTTTGTATTCAAAGTATCATGACATCTAGATGCTCTAGAAATACCAGTGATTTCCCCCCAGTGTTCGTGGTGAATTCAAGAGCCCTTCAAGTTAGGGTTAGATGGTAAATATAAGGCTGCCAGTGGGACAAGGTGAGGCTGTCACAGGTATGTCCTGAAGCTAACTTTGGGGTTAGACTTGGGGAGTCAATAGAATAGTTCAAATTAGGATTCAGTAAAAGATACAGGGTACGGAGGTGTGTGTAAGCTGGGGTAAAACTCTTCCCTGCCATGAGCAAGGCCCTGACCCCCAGCACTGTAAATTTAAAATAAATTTCATATATGTGTGTGTGTATATATATATGCCAGGTATGGTGGCACACACTTTAATCTCAGCACTTGGGAGGCAGAGGCAGGTGGATCTCTGAGTTCCAGGCTTGCCTGGTCCACAGACGGAGTTCCAGGACAGCCAGGACTACAAGAAGAAACCCTGTCTCAGAAAACCAAAATAAAATAAAAGTAATAGTTTTAAATTTATCTGTATGTGTGCATGTCTGTGTGAGTGTATGCCACATGAGTGCAGGTGCCTGAAAAGACCAGAAGAAGTCACTGGACACCTGAGAGACGGCATTGCAGGTGGCTGTGAGCAGCCCAACATGGGTGCTTGGATCCAAACTTGGGTCTCCTGGAAGAGCAGCAAATGCTCTTAACCACTTGAACAATCTCTCCAACTCTCTCATATCTTTATATGTCTACTTGTCCTCTAGGCTTAGGATTATGCTCCCCTGTGAAGTGTGGGATGGGACTAGATAAGTGGGTTACTCATTGCAAAACCAGCTTTCACCAACCTGGTAGACTTCAAGCAATCCTGCCTTAACTCTGATTGTTACAAAGTGAGCAACGTCAGTTCTAGTAACCTTTTAAAAAGAGAATTAAAGTCAGTGTAAAGCACACAGTTATACCAGGGAAGGGAAGATGCAAAGAACAGCAGAACTTTATAGGTAATATGGGTGGCTTGAAAATACTTCTAATTACATGGAGGTGTTGATAGATGATTTACTTGTGACCAGCAGCCAACAAGTCTGAAAATGTAAAAGGATAAAGCTTTGCCACTCTCTAACAACTGACATCTTCCTTTTATCTGCCTTAATGAAGATCATGCTGTCTTGTGTTTTGTTTTGCTTTACCTGAGACAAGATCTCACTAATTACTCCGGGTGACCCTTGAACTAAGTATGTGGCCCAGGCTGGCCTCAAACTTGTGATCCTCATGCCTATGCCTCCTAAGTGCTGAGACTGCTGGTGTGTTACACTGGTGTAACACAGATTACAATGCTATAAAAGAAAGGCACACACACATTCACATTCACAAACGCTGCAAAATGATGTGGATTTTCTAAATATTTAATTTGGGTGTAATTATCAAATGCAAGCAAGGTTGTGATCTCAACTCTATAACATCATAAAACAAAGTAACAATTTATAAAGAATCTTAAAGAATAGGGAAATGTCTGACAGAAACAAACAACAAAGAAGACCACAAATTTTTTTTCTAGTCAGCTTTTCTTTTCTTTCTTTTTATGGTTTTTCGAGACAGAGTTTCTCTGTGTAGCTTTGGAGCCTATCCTGGAACTCACTCTGTAGACCAGGCTGGCCTCGAACTCACAGAGATCCGCCTGCCTCTGCCTCCCAAGTGCTGAGATTAAAGGTGTGCACCACCTTCTCTGGTGTCTAGTCAATTTTTCAAGAGTTCAAGTTCCTTGACCCCAGAGCATATAGTACCCTGACACATGACAAGCAAATGAACTGAAATAGACAAGCATGTAAGTCAGGGAGCGTGTGCTCCGCTTGTGAGTCACTGAAATAGACAGGCATGTAAATTAGGGAGCGTGTGCTCCGCTTGTGAGTCACATTCTGCTACATTTTCGTTCTGTTTGGGTGCTGAGGATCTAACCCAGGGTCTTGCACACATGTTAAGCACGGACTTTTCCACTGAGCTCCTCTTCTACATTCCTGAGGAAGAACTGGTCATTTATAGGACTACAACAGAAAAGTATCTGTTGAAACTATAGTATGTTTTCCATGTGTTAAGATGTACTAGAAAAAATGAGGGAGACTGAGAGTTAACTTAATGATACAGCATGTGCTTAGCATATGTGATGCTCTGGTTCAGTCTCCAGCATACACACACACACACACACACACACACACACACACACACACACACACACACACACAAGCTGGAAAGGCTTTCTGGTGACTTTAGTTGGTAATGCTGAGGAGTCTAACCTCATACATATGAAGTAAGAGCTCAACCACTTGCCTCTACTATTCTGTCACTCAACTTCCAGCTCAATATTGTGCATGTGTGTGTGCACATGCATGCGAACACATGTATGTAGAGGCCAAAAGTTGATATTGGTATCTTCTTCAGTTGCTCTCCACCTTAATTCATCTTTAACTTAATTTAATTTTTTAATGGTTTTTGAGACAGGGTTTCACTGTGTAGCACTTACTGTACTGGAATTAGTTCTATAGATCAGGCCAACCTCGAACTCACAGAGATCCTCCTGCCTTGGCCTCCTGCATGCTGATTAAAGGCTTGTGCTCCTACCACTGGACATTGTTTTCTGCTTTTGTTCTTCTGAGGCAGGCTTTCCAGCTGTCCTAGAACTCACAATGTAGAACAGGCTGGCCTTAAACTCACAGAGATCTCTGCCTCTTGAGTGCTGGGATTAAAGGTAAATGCACCACCTCACTGGCTCCACCTTAATTTTTGAGACAGAGTTTCTCACTGAACTTGGAGGTTCCTGATTCAGCTGCAGTGGCTAGCTACCAACCCCAGGGGGCCTCCTATGTCCTTCTACCCAGTGCTGGGATTGTAGGTATGTATCAAGTACTCATGGTTTTTGTTGTTGTTTTGTGGTTTTGTTTGTTTCAAACCTGGGTACTGAGGATTGAACTCAGGTCCTTATGTTTGCAAGGCAAGCACTTTCCAAGTGAGGTGTCTCCTAAACCCATGAGTAGTAATTTCTAGAAAAAAACAACAAAACCCTCTTGGTACCTCTTACCCCACGGAAACATGATGGATAGCAAGTGAAAAACTAAGACCTGCAAATTTGGTGGACGCTCTGCACCAATTGAATCAGAAAAGCAAGTGATTATATCAAGGCCACAGAGCTACACCAAAATGTCAAATTCTGTGAAGTATTTTTAGCCAAAAAGAAATCCTAATGAAGAGAAGATCCAATATCATGATTTGACATTAAATTAATGATTGACGGTTCCTAGTTTCCTCATTCTAATTATTAACAAACTTTGTCTTGTTTTGAGACAGGGTCTTGACAGGGCCCAGGCTGGCCTTGAACTCTCATCCTTCCCAAGTCAGCCTCCTGGGTGTGAGAATTATAGGCATTCATCACATTACCCAGCTATAGCAGACTTTTGAACCAGTACAACATACATTGCACAAAGGCACTTTCTTCTTAACTTCGAGGAAATGAAGTTCAAGTCTCTTACCAAGATGATAGAGATCCAGTCCCGGTCTGAGCCGAAAGCAGAACTGTGGTGAATTCTGTTCAGTGTGTATTGCTCCTTCATTCCTTGCAGTTTGTCATAAAAAGCTGAATGGGCAAATCTTTTTTGTTTCAGGGAGAACAAATCATTCAAACCACATGAATGTCTTACAGCAAGGCGGCAAGGTGGGCTTAATGAGTCGGGAGTGACATAGACTTTTTAAATACCCTGAACCCTTTTGCTGGTCCAGGATATGGAGGTGGTGGTGAGACACTGTGTTTTCTGGTCAGTGCTACTGCCTGTTCATAGGAAGGTGGTCCTGCGTCCTCTAAAGGTGGCGATGAAGGTAAGACAGCTTCCTCCGGGCTTCTGAAAATGATGGAGGGTGTGTGTCTGGCCCTTCTTGTGTAGACAGCTGAAGAACTAAACAGAGAGATGACATTTAATTGAAGAGAAGTGAATTTCTGGGATAATGACATTAAAAATTCTAGAAGCCAGGCAGTGGTGGCACATTCCTTTAATCCCAGCACTTGGGAGGCAGAGACAGGTGGATCTGTGAGTTTGAGGCCACCCTGGTTTGCAGAGTGAGTTCCAGGACAGCCAGGGTGACACAGAGAAGCACTGAAGTTAGACATTAGTCAGAAACTAATCCTGTCATCCTGTGATCAAAGTCAAGCTCCCTGACTCAGTTTCCTCCTCTCTAAAATGGGGTAATAGAGCTACCTCAACAGAGTTGCTGGTGTGCACTGAGTAGGACATTTGACGTAATGCTTCCAGCAGAGTGAATCCCTTTTCCTCCTGCTCTGGAAATCAAATCCAGGCTTTGTTGTGAGGTGGCATGTCGCCAAGTCACTTCAGTCTTGTTGCCTGGTTGACTCTTGACCTTCCCAAGTAGTATTTCTGCCATGTAATCTAGACATGGCCTGCTTTCCATGATTACATAGCTCCTGAACCCTCTTTGCAAAGCCTCTCTTATTCTGGATTCACTGTATTTTTCATAGCTTTCTTCTTGGTTAATTATACAGAATTCTGAGACCCCCTTTTTCTCTCTGCTCTATTTTTTTTCCCCTGAGACAGGGACTCAGTAGCTCAAGCTGGCTTCAAACTCACTATGTAGTTAAGGATGAGCTCGAACTTCTGCCTTTACCTCCTCAGTGTTGAGATTATAGGCATGTAGTGCTGGGTACTGAACCGTTGACTTCATAAATGCTAGGCAAGAGATCTACCAACTGAGCTCCACCCCAACCCCCTTCTCTGTGCCTTGACTGGCATTGTTCCATTCCGGGAACGCTGTCTTTTTCTTTTCTCCAGCTTTTTCTCTAAGCCCATTTATTCTTGGCCAAGTACATAGTAAAGCAGTGGCCTAGTGTGTGTAAAGATCTGGGTTCCACTCTCCACAGTGAAACAAAGAGTCTAACCCGCTCTCCTCTCTTCTCTTCATATTGGGATTGAGCCCAGAGTCATTGGCATGCTAGTAGGCAAGTACTGTACTGTTGAGCTGCCGTCTCTAGTCATTGGAAAATTTTGGGAAAGGGTCTTTTCAGGTTGCTGAGCTGACCTTGAACTCACTATTGTAACTGGTCCTGAACTGGCAATCCTGACTTCTAGAACTGTAGATTTGTACCACTATACCTAAAGAATACTAACAATTTCACAAAACCTTATCAGCCAGTGAAAGCTAAAATGCCACACAGGTCTGACATTTTCCATCCTCTCCTCTGAATCGCAAACTACGTTAAAATTTTTAAAATTACATTTATATGTGTGTATATATGTACACATATATATGCACACACATATACACACACATGCCACAGTGTGCTTGGGGAAGTCCAAGAACAACTTTCTCAGTTGGTTCTATCTTGTAGATCTCAAGGATTGAACTTGGGTCATCAGAATTGGTGGCAAGTGCCTTTACCCACTGAGCCATATTGCCAGTCCTCAAACTACAATTTAAATGTTAGTAAATTGAGCTGTTTAGACCGTGGAGTTGGCTGGCTATAAAGTATCAATGCATAACTCACCTCCTAGAATTAAGGGTAATATGACAATTAAAGTCAGACAACTTTGGTCAACCTCTGATGCATGTCTATAGTTTTTTTCCCACTAAGGGACAGTTGATATAGGTCTGGGGAGTTGTCTTGAAACCTTGATGATCTGAGTTTCGATTCCCAGAACTTTGTAAAAGGCAGACACAGTAGGATGGGCATGTGTAACTCCAGCATGCTCACTGTCATTTTAGGTGTTTCTCAGACATTGGTTTGTCCCCTCTGGAGAAATGTCAGCTCAATTCCTTTATCTTTAGAGCTTGTCTTTTGTTGTTTTGCCCTTCCTTCACCTATCTAAAAAAAAAAAAAAAGGGTTTTGTTTTATACCAGTAGCCAGTGCTCTTAACTGCCGAGCCAGCTCTTCAGGCCCTCTCGTCTGTCTTTAAAATCTTTGAAATAAAATGTTATTTTATTCTGTCAAATCCAAGTTTCATTTTCCTCCTCAGCCAGAAGTCAATACTCAACTCCCATTCTCCCTATATGTCCTCCAGCTTTCTACCAGCCATCAAATCCCACAGCTTCTTTTCCCTCAGACAAGTCCAGACTCCTGACCTCCCCTGGGAGTCCCACGCTGGCATCCCAATGGGTGCTCCTCTACCTTACAGGTTCTTCCTGCTCTGCTGTGCATTATTTAAGCAATGTGTCTGCTTTGGCCACCTCTGTGTTCCCAGGATGGAACAGATTATGGCTTTCTCAAAAACCTTTTCCAAAAAAGCAGCCTTTTATTCTTCTTGTTCTAACAGGATTCACCTGTCACCATCTTCCCTAGACTGAAATTTCCCAGCCCTTTCAAATTTTTAAATTTGGAATCTCTCTCTCTCTCTCTCTCCCCCCGCCCTCCCTCCATACACACACACACACACACACACACACACACACACACACACACACACACACACATCTCCCTCCCTCTCTCTCACCAAATGGTAATCACTCTATGTCTTCTTTGAACACTCCCCCTCACTTTCTAAAACTCCAGAACACACTGAGCAGCAGGTGTAGAGGAACAACGGCAGCACTTGGTGCACAGGCAGCAAAACTTAGCTATATAGGGACAGGTGGCCAGTTCACCGGCTACTATTTTATAATTTACTGAGTTAAAAAATCTTACTTATGCCGGGCGGTGGTGGCGCACACCTTTAATCCCAGCACTCGGGAGGCAGAGCCAGGCGGATCTCTGTGAGTTCGAGGCCAGCCTGGACTACCGAGTGAGTTCCAGGAAAGGCGCAAAGCTACACAGAGAAACCCTGTCTCGAAAAACCAAAAAAAAAAAAAAAAAAAAAAAAAAATCTTACTTATGATACATCTCAATTTAAATTTCATATGAACATATGAATGCTGAGTACCTCTATAATCAGTACAAGCTCTGAACAGGTTTTGTGTTTGGTTGTTTTGTGGTGCTAGGAATTGAACTCAGGACTTTACATTCTACCACTGAGCTACAGCTTCCAGCCCCTGGGGACTATTTACTTACTCATTTGTTTATTCATTTAGATGCTGGGGACTGAACCCAGGGCCCCACATGTATTATACAGGTGCTCTACCATTGAGCTGTATGCCTGGGTTGGAGGCTATTTTTTAAATGCATAAACACTACAAAGGCACATAGGAATACTCTTTCTCAAATGTGTGGAACAACCTGAGTTCAAAAATGAATAATAACAATAATAGTTAATACTGATTTAGTACTATACACTAAGCATTATTTTAAGCACTTAATGATCTGGGCCACCATATTGCACAATGCCAAAAGACATTATTCACACATCTGTGTGAACGTTGCTCCCGTGGAACTATGATACATGATGGCTTTGATTATTATGGGGAGTGTACATGTAAGTAACATGTCCAAGGACTAATCCTAGTCAATTGTGTACTCAGGATCTGAACAGCAGCATGTTAGCTCCCACAATTTCACATACATTACTGTATCACATCCTGTTTCGACCCAGCACAATACACATTGGTCCCTTTCAGAAACAAATGCTAGTCTAAGACTGCTGTTATTTTAGAATGGAATCATATCTTAGAGTAATATGCCAGAAAATATATATTAAGTGGCAAATGAAAGTTTACAAGATGCTCAGTGTTTTGAAAATACTGTACCAGATTAACCAGTTAGACTAATACTGTGTGATTCCACATATGTGATGTCAGAATAGCAAAATTCACAGAGGCAGAAGGTAGGATGATGGTGAACTTGAGCTGGTGGGCTGGGGACTTGAACAGAAGATGGGGAGTATCTGGGTCCACTGGCATGGAGCTGGAGATGACTGTAAAGTCGTGTGAATGAGATGAATTCTGAACTTGAACAACTTACTTACAAATATAAAAGAAGATAAATTTTATTTTATGTAAACTACCATTCCGGAAATGCACTTAAACTGTATTGTTAAATACCAAAATTAAGTTGCAAATGAGAACACATAATGTGCATACCAAATCCACAATAGTAGCTTCTCTTTTTTCTTTTGTGTGTGTGTGTGTGTGTGTGTGTGTGTGTGTGTGTGTGTGTATGCAAATGTGCATGCATGTGCAGAGGCCAGAGGACAACTTTGGGTGTTGTTCCCCAGGAGTCATTTTGGGGTGATTTTTTGTTCATTTGTTGTTTGAGACAGGGTCTCTTAGGTAGCCCTAGCTATACTGGAACTCTGAATGTGGATCAGGCTGGTCTTGAACTCACAGAGATTCACCTTGCTTTTTTGAGACAGGTCTCTCACGGAGACCAGTACTCACCAATTAGGCTAGGCTGGCTGTTCAGAGAGCTCTAAGCCTCCAGCTGTCTGTCTGCCGAGTACTGGGACTGTAAACACTTGCCAACATGGCTGCCCGTTTACCTGGATGCTGGGGTCCAATCCAGACTCCATGCTTACATAGCAGACATGTTACTGACTGGGCTATCTCCAGCCTAGCAGTTCTTTCTTTCTTTCTTTTTTTTTTTTTTTTTGGAGTCAGGGTTTCTCTGGCTCTGACCTGGAGCTCACTTTGTAGACCAGGCTGGCCTCCAACTCACAGAGATCTGTGATAATATTTTATTTGTGCTGAAACGTGGTGATATTTTACCACATACACTCTTAATGGCTGAGTGATCTCTTAGGACACTAAAAAAAAAAAAAAAAGCTTCTGTGGGCACAAACTAGAATAAAAAATTTTGAAGACTTTAATCTTCATTATCAATACCATTTGAGACACTCATATAGCAATAGAAATAACTTTTAAGTGATTCTCTCAGATGAGCCAACATGATCTCCTTTAAGCCTTCAAGAGGGAATGCTTTGCTGGCTTGGGACTGGCTATACTGCTGAGGATGCTCTTGCATTTCTGGTCCCCCGTCTCTTCCTCCCAAGTGCTAGGATGGCAGACACATTCCACCCCTGGTTTATGTGGTGCTACAAATCAAACTCAGGGCTTTTGTATGCTAAGCAAGAACTTTACTAACAGAGCTAAATCCCTAGTCCCCCAGAAAAAAATACTCTACTAAATGTTGTGGAGAAATGTATCCTTTATATTTACTGATCTCATGTAAAGAATTTTTATTTTTAAATAAGTAACTTTTAAGATGATAATTCTGACAAACAAACAGCCAAAGTTATAAAACTGGCGAAAGAAAACGATATTATGAAACTTTAAGAGGAATAATTTTTTCCCTCATTCATTTCAAAGATGAGAAAAACTTAAATATATATATCTATCTATATATATATATAGATATATACACACACACACACACACACATACACACACACACACACACACACACACACACACACACACACACACACACACATATATATATATATATATCAAGGAGGGCAGGAGAGATGGCTCAGCCATTAAGAGAGCGAGTTCCAGGACAGCCAGGGCTGTTATACAGAGAAACCCTGTCTTCAAAAAACCAAAAAACTCAAATAAATAAATAAATAATAAAAAATAAAAATAAAAAAAATCAGTAAATAAAATAAATAAAGAAAGCAGATTGAGCAAGCCAGGGCAAACAAGCCAATAAGCAGCGTTCCTCAATGGCTTCTGCTTAGTATCTCCAGGTTCCGCCTTGGCTCCCCTCAGCAGACTGTGACCCAGGATTTGTAAGCCAAATCAACCCTTTCCTCCTCACGTTGCTTTTTACCACAGCAGTAGAAACCCTAACCAAGACAGTTTTGCAAATAATTATGGTCCCTATGAATTCTTATCAGTCTCTGTTAATGTTCTATTTATCTTTAATTGGTAATAATTTTATTTTATTATTTTTGAGGTATCAATAATAGGTTAAAGCCAGTTTCCCTTCCATCCTTAAAACAAAGTGTCATATTCCCAGACTGGCTTCCAGTTTGTTTTGTAGCCAAGGATGATCCTGAACTTCTGATTCTCCTTCCTCCACCTCCCTTGTGCTGGTATTTGTAGGCATGTGCTACCACAGCAGGTGTATGTGGTGCTGAGGACTGAACCCAGGACTTCTTGCCACTAGGCAAGCACTCTACCAACGGAGTTATATCCTCGGTCCCTGAACTGTTTTGCTTCTGCCACAGAGATCTGTTAAGTTCATGACCCAGTAAACTGCTGGACTTTCTGTTTTTGAAAATAATGGGGCAGCGGCGTCAAAAGGAGTGTTGTATACATTCCAGGGAGTGCTGCACTACTGAGCTGTGTCTCCAGTCTCTGGAATCTTGAGACCAGTCTCTGTATGTAGCCCAGACAGGTACTGAACTTGAATCCTGTTTCCCTACCTCCTAAGTTCTGGGATTATAGCTCTGAGCAGCTACACCTAGATCTTGTATTCTTTTGAAGGATCTTAGAAATAGCATCATTAGCCCATATTTGCCATGACACACAGGTGGCCATACACATATACACTAAATAAATAAATACGTTTTAAAAATTTTAGAAACAGCATCATTAGATTGTTAATGTGGATGTTAAAACACCAGACATCTGTCAGCCTAGAGTCTGGGAAGACAAAAATGTAGTGTGGGATAGGGAGAGGACACTAACAGAGAAACTGGCAAAATCTGAATTTAGAGTTTAGTTAATGATGATGTTACAATGTTTGTGTGTGTGTGTGTGTGTGTGTGTGTGTGTGTGTGTGTGTGAGAGAGAGAGAGAGAGAGAGAGAGAGAGAGAGAGAGAGAGAGAGAGAGAGAGAGATCAACATCAGTGTTTTTCTCAGTTATTCTCCACCTTGTTTTTTGAGACAGGGTCTCTCACTGAACAGGAGGTGGTCAATTAAGCTGGGCTGGTTGGCCTGCAAGCCCTAGGGAGCCCCTGTTCCCACCTCCCTGTACTCCCTGGAGCACAGGCCCATGCTGCCACACCAAGCTTTTCTAGTTGCTGGTGATCTGAACTCAAGGCTTATGCTTGTGCAGAAAGCACTTTCCCGACTGAGCCATATCTCTGGTCCTCTTTTCTTAGTTTTGACCGATCTACTACGGTAACATAATTGGAAATTTATGGGAGAAACTGAGCAAAGGGTGCATGAAAATTCCCTGAACTGTCTTTGCAATCATCTTGACGATCTAGGATTATTCTGGAGTAAAAACCTCAAAACAAATAGCTATCAGTTTGACCCACTTAAAAACAACACTACAGAATGCACCAATGAAGTTACTATTTTGACTTACCCCAGATACGGCTGCCTGTTACACTTGGTGATACACAGATAGTAACCAAACAGGCCAAATATAACCAAGAATACTCCAGCGGCAATTAATCCAGTCAGAAGGCCCATAACATCAATTTTCTCTTTGTTAACATCTTAAAAAAAAACCCAGTAAAGTAAGTTAATAGCATGACTGAAAAGCATCATCTATAATTTCAACAAATTTAACACATTACTAAGGAGAATTTCATAACTAATAACTGCTTGATTTATTTATCTATTTTTCTTTTTTTTTTTTGAGACAGGGTTTCTCTGTGTAGCCTTGGCTGTCCTGAAATTGGCTCTGTAGACTAGGCTGTCCTCAAACTCCCAGAGATCTGCCTGCCTCTGCCTCCTAAGTGCTGGGATTAAAGGTGTGTACCACAATATGGCCAAGCAATACTAATTTATCTTGAAGTCTTTGTGTCATAGAACTACCTAAAAAATGTAAATGATATTTGTTATTTAAATTTCTTTTTTTCTTTTTTTTTCCAAGACAGGGTTTCTCTGTGTAGTTTTGGTTCTGGATCTCGCTCTGTAGACCAGGCTGGCCTCGAACTCACAGACATCCGCCTGGCTCTGCCTCCCAAGTGCTGGGATTAAAGGCGTGCACCACTACTGCCTGGCCTTTCTTTTTCTTTTTTTAAAAAATTATTTATATATTGTGTGTGAGAAGGTTGTCGTGACATACATGTGGATGTCAGATGGCAATTTCTGAGAGTTTGTGTTCTCCTTCTACCATGTGAGGCCTGAGAGTTGAACCTGGGTTTGGTGGCAAGCATCTTTACCCACTGAGCCATCTTGCCAGCTCTTAGGTGGCATTTCTTAATTATGTTTATTATTTCATTTCTTTAAACAGGTCATATTATGTGAATAATATCTAACAGTAAGTGGGATAAACATGTATTTTGCTCAGCTAGACATGTTGGTCCCTTTATTAGGCAACCTTGGAATAGTCCCCTACAGGAGGTGCCTAAAATAAATGAAAGAATCAAGGGCAAAATTAATTAAATAAATGGCCAAATGCAGCTAGAAGGAGAAATGGAGAGAAGGCATTAAAAAACTGGTTATCAGCCGGGCGGTGGTGGCGCACGCCTTTAATCCCAGCATTCGGGAGGCAGAGCCAGGTGGATCTCTGTGAGTTCGAGGCCAGCCTGGGCTACCAAGTGAGTTCCAGGACAGGTGCAAAGCTACACAGAGAAACCTGTCTTGAAAAACCAAAAAAACCTGGTTATCAGGAACAGAATGACAGTCAGACAGGACCAGTCAGTTCTACTATTCTGTAGAAAGTTGGGTAACTATTGCTGATAATTTACTGGATATTTCAAAACAGAAGATTTTTGTATTATCATCTCAAATAATTGACAAATGTTTGATGTGATAGATATGATAATTGCCCTGATTTGATTACCACACATTGTATATAAGTGTTAAAATACCACACTGTATTCCGTAAATAGGTACAAGTATTATGGATCAAATTATTAAAAAGAAGAGCAAGCAGCTTGAGATGACCAACACAGGTAAGACAGAGAGGCCTTCCCTTCTCTAGTAGCTACTACTTCTGAATAATCTCCTTTTGTTTTTTTGGTGCTGCAGATTGAACCCAGACTTTCGTACATGCTAAGCGTGTCTTCAACCACTGAGATATATCTTCAGTGATTCTCTTCTTCCCGCTCCCGGGATGGGGTGTGGTCTCCTAGAGTCTGGGCTGGCCTGGGATTCACTATGTAGCTGAGGAAGGTGACCAAAGAGATTACAGGTGTACACCACCATACCCATTTTATGCCAGTTTTGTGGCTCAAACCCGAGGCCTCATGCAAGCACTTTACTAGTTGAACTACATGCTCACTGTGGGTGTGCGCCTGCGTGAGTGCAGGTGTGTGTGTTCGTTGCTGGAGAGCAAGCCTAGATGCATGAGCTTGCTAGGTAAGCACTCTGGAACTGCAGCCCCAGCCCTACCTAACTTCAGCCTTATCCAGCAACCTCATTTACCTCTCAGAGGTGTTCTGTTCATTTGTGATGGTAACAAAAGAAAAGGTTATACTAGTTTATAAGCTGAAACTAACAGGGTCCTACTTCTGTGCAAGTTTTAACTTAGCCCAGCTGCTTAAACAACCTTTAAGCCCATTATCTCATTTCCCTAAGATCTCACCAAACTTGATTTTCAGTATGTAAACAGACGAAGGTAGCCTTCTGTCTCGCACAGCCCAGCATATAATTGAGAAACAGTCCTTGGTATGCACATTGAGCAACAGCCAAGCTCAGACATCAAGACTAAAATGTGTTACGGCGATGAGAGGTGAGGACAGCATGACATGTCAGCAGTTCTTCCCCTTACCCGATCGTGTGGTCGGTCCTTTAGTCGAATAATCCCGCCAAAACGTAGTCTAAGGAAAAAGACGACACTTTCAGATTTCTGTAATGTAGTATCATTTCATTTGTTCCCAGTGACCTAGATTGGAGGTGGTAAACTCTTGGCCTGTGGCACAGTCGGGACATCAGTTCATTCAAGTTGACGGGAGTGACTCATGCTGCTGTCTCTGCTGTCTGGCTAATTGGTGAAGGGATTGCTGCTAGTCCCAGCTCTCCATGACCATGCCCTGCTAGTCTCCCCTTACCCAGTTGAGGCTGGCCATCTGTGAAAGCAGTCTGATTTTCTGCACTGGGGGGTGAGGGGGTGGGGCTCGCTTTGCTAGGAGAGTTGAATTCACTGACTTGCAAATTTATCTCTCAGGCCGTTCAAGTTCTATGCGCTTTGAAAGAATCGAGGAGTTTTGAGGAACCATGATGAAAGAATAATTTTAGTTTGTTAGCTTGTTTTTTTGAGACAGGGTTTCTCTGTGTAGCCCTGGCTGTCCTGGAACTCACTCTGTAGACCAGGCTGGCTTCAAATTCAGAGATCCACCTGCCTCTGCCTCTGGAGAGCTGGGATTAAAGGTGTGTGCCACCACCACCTAGTTTAAAATAATTTTTTTAAATTATGAAAAACATCATTAAATCCCAACAGGCACAACTATAAAATACGTTCTTTGTTTTCTCACCTCCTGCATGTGGCAAATATTTGCAGGAAGTGAGTGATTGGGAAGGATTATGGAAGAATGGATAACTAGGTTCTCTCTATGCACTTGGAGGATCCCTGGGGAGTTTCTTATTCAGCAAAGAGCAAAGAAGGATGCTTGAGAAGGGAGAGCAGGAGCTGGCATTATTTACGTGTAGAGGAAGTGAAGCACTTCGAATTCTTCCGGAAGATTCTGTATTACAGCAGGCTCAGTGTTACCTGTCTGTGCCCTGTATTATCTAAATTAACAGGCAGGACTGAATTATATTTTAATGGAGATTTTTTAAAACAACAACAACATTGGGCCTGGAGAGATTGCTCAGTGGATTAAGAGCACTTGTTGCTCTTGCAAGAGGACCCAAGATTGGTTCCTGCCAGCCATAGTGTGGCTCACAACCATCTATAACTCCAGCTCCAGGGGACTGGGAAGCCTTAGTCTGACCTCCTCGGGCACAGGTAAGCATATGACGCACAGACATATATGCAGAAAAAACACTCATATGCATAAAAAAATTGGGAATTAAATTTTTAAAAAAGTCCCTCCCCCTTAGGACAGGTATGGACGCTTTTTTTTTGTTTTGTTTTGTTTTGTTTTTTTTTTGTTTTACGAGACAGGGTTTCTCTGTGTAGCTTTGCGCCTTTCCTGGGACTCACTTGGTAGCCCAGGCTGGCCTCAAACTCACAGAGATCCGCCTGGCTCTGCCTCCCGAGTGCTGGGATTAAAGGCGTGCGCCACCACCGCCCGGCTTAGTGGTGGTGCATGCTTTTAAATCTCAACATTCAGGAGACAGAAGCAGGAGGATCTCTACTTACCCAGACTCCCAACTCAAAAAAAAAAAAAAAAGATCCTCTCTTAAACTACATAGACAAATCAATAAAATCCTGACACCAGAGGCCACTTTACATCCTCAGTGCCAGAGGCTGGTGAATGGCTGGGTGAATGGTGGAGAGAGCTTGTTGTGCACTCATAAGGACCGGAGCTTAGACCCCAGCACTCAGCTGATGAGCAGCACATATATACACATACGGAGATAAAATTAATCTTAAAAACCAAACACGTAATATCCTCAGTGCCTGGTACATAGGAGACTGTCAATAAACAGTTGAAATAAAGATGTGGGCAATCAAGGCAAGATCACTAAGAGGAAAACTTGCGCTTTGTTTTAAATGATTGATGCTCAAAGCACTAACTCCAATGATGTCTTAGTTGCTGGGGACAGAACCCAGGGGCTTGGGCTTTCTAGTGCCGTGGCCTCTGAGCTATCTTCAAATAACATCTTGAACTGAAATCCACTCTGCCCTGAGACTATTTTTTTTTTAATATAATAAACATTGAACACATGGCTAGGCATGATGGCACATACCTTTAATTCCAGCACTTGAGCCCAGCCTGGTCTGTGTAACAAGTTCTAGGTTATCCAGGGCTACACAAAGAAACCACGTCTCAAATAAATAAATAATTAATTTTTAAAAAGGTTAAACACAATATCACCACAAAGCCCATAATTTGCTAATTATTATAAACAAAAGCTAGTGAAGCACAAAGCCAACTTTCAAGAGGCTTACTTAGCATTTTAAGAAGTAGAAGGAGGTAATAGGCATACGATTTTGATTTTGTTTAAAGCACATAGGTCTATAATGCATTTATCACCACTTTCTCAAAGTATAATGAAGTAACTTTCCAGGTGATTGACATCACCAGACAATTTACCGTTTTTTCGTCATCCCCGATAATCTCTCTGGCTTCTTCATAATTACAAAACTCCTCATAGCATTCTCTTTCCATGTCCCCGGGAGTGAAGAGTTCTAAATCAAACCTATTGTACAGGAGGCGGCGGTGCATAAAGACGTTTGCTGCTTCTTTTGTTGTAAAGACTAATAAAGAAACACAAAAGGATTTCAAACACAATAAAGGTAAGGCAGACACTTCCTGTTTTAACTGGAGGGAAAAAAATCATTCTCTCGATATGGGTAAACTGTGCCGACCTTTCCTGGGTGACCTCCAGATTGGCCTCCCAGATAGCATCAGTAAAACAGCTTCTGGGAAAATGTTGGCAATTCCAGACAATACTTGAGTTGTTTATGCCCCAAATTATTAACATAAATAAAAATTACTAAAGTTTCAGTTATCCGGGCTGGAGAGATGGCTCAGTGGTTAAGAGCACTGACTGCTCTTCCAGAGGACCCAGGTTCAAATCCCAGTACCCACATGGCAGCTCACAGCTGTCTATAGCTCCAAGATCTGACACCTTCACACAAACATACATGCAGGCAAACATTAATACACACTAAAATAAAAACAAAAAAATAAAAAAAGTTTCAGTTGTCCTTCCTGGTGATTATTTTTTTCCTAAAAATAACAGATGAGATATTCTTTCCAAAGGTTGTTTCCCTACTACTTTTCCTTTCCTTTTCTTTTTAGTGCTAGAGTCCAACCTAGGGCCTTAATGATAAGTTAGTATGGTCTTTTGGTGTGTGCGTATGTGTGTGTGTGTGTGATGTGTGAGCTCGTGTGTTGGTGCACCTATGCATTAGGAGGCCAGAAGAGGATGATAGGTGTCCTGTTCTATCACTCTCCATCTTATTCCTTTGAGCCAGGGTCTCTCACCGAACCTCAAACTCATACCTTTGGGGATGCTGGCTGGCCAGCAAGCTCCCAGAATCCACCTGTCTCTACTTCCCAGGACCGGGTTACAGGCCCATGAGTGATCATTCTTGACTTTTGCATGGCTGGTGCAGATCAAAATGAAGCTCCTGCAGAGCAGGAGCTTAGTCACTGAGCCGCCTCCCCAGCCCCACATTAACACTTGTATATTGCAGGTTTTATATAAGTGTATGCTAAAAGAATTCTAAACTCCTATTTATAAAATTACAGGCGAATCAGAAGATTAACTTAGAGCCATTCAGCCCATCCCAAAGGAAGAGCTCCTTCCACCCCTTCATCCCACCGTCCAGACAGGTGTCCACAACACTCAGTGGGATTTCGTCCACATTTGCTGAGAAATCAATGGGAAACATAACAAGGTGAAGCATGTGAGAAGATGAGGCAGGACAAGCTTGAACTGAAAGTCAGCCTTGGCTACACAGCAAAATAAGGAAAAACACGAGGTGGGGGAATATGATTTGTGAGTTTTGTAACCTCAGGCTGGCCATTATTTTTAGTGTCATGAGAATACTCAGATTTTGCCCGAGATCTTTTTCTATACATTAACTATCTAAGTAGGTTAGACTCTTCTAGATCTGTCTTGGCCAGTGTAGACGTTCCTGGCCATATATGACTACTAAGCACTAGAAAAGTGGCTAGTCTACTGATATATAAAAAGCACTCATGGAATTTCAGATTTCATATTGAAAAATACGTGAGAGAGCACAGACAAGTTATATATGTGTATACTTTGAGAAGGCATTGTGGATATTAGGTAAAATAAAAAACATTAAAAATCTATTTCGCCTATTTCTTTTTGCTCTTTTTTTTTTCTTTAATTATTTCATTAATTACTTGAGGCAGGCTCTCCCTATGCAATTCTAGGTGGCCTGGAACTCATTATGTAGGCTAGGCTGGTCTTGAACTTTTACAGAAACCCGCCAGCAGAGCTGGGATCAAAGGCATACACTACCACACCTGGCTTCTTTTTGCTTTTTCATTTATGCCTATTAGAAAAAAAGTTGAATTATTTATGTGATTCCCATAATATTTCTTTTATCATCACTATTCCAGGGTGTCAATTTCTTACTCTCTTTTTTTTCCTGGCTTTGCTGGTGATTGAAGCCAGGGTGTCCCACGTGCTGGGCTGGTGCTCTGTCGTGGGACCACAGCCCGGTCTTAGTGTCAGTTCCTCTGTAATAATGACATACAGGCTGGTGGAACGGAGGGGAAATGATAACGAACAACTGCTGACAGCTGTCTTATCTCACAAGGCAGACCGAGAGGCCAGGATGCTCCAACACTCCTGGCCCTTCTCCACTGCCTCCTTGTAGAGAGAGCCATGCTGTCAAATGAAGTTGCAACGAGGACTTTCTGCAGTCTTTGTCGCCCTCTCTAGCACCCCTGCAGTGGCTTGCAAGTCTCCTTGTTCCTTTACAACTTGATGTTAACACAAGAGCCAGAGAGAATCTTTTAAAGAAATGTTTTAGCCAGGAGTGGTGGTGCATGCCTTTAATCCCAGCACTCAGGAGGCAGAGAAAGGCCTTGAGTTAGAGGCCAGGTGGGTGTATAGTGAGATCTTGTCTCAAAAAAAAAGGAAAAAAAGTTTTAAATATTTGTGTGTGTGTGCTTGTGTGTGTGCAATGTATGTTTGTGCACAAATATGTGTATATGCAGGCATGCTCACGGCCTGTTCGTGGATGTCAGAGGACAACACGCAGGAGTTGGGCCTCTCCTTCCACCAAGGAGTCAACTCAGCTTGTCAGGCTTAGCATAAGCAAGTTCCTTTATCTCTTGAGCCATCCTGCCAGACAAAGAAAGCATTAAAACAAAAACAAAAACAACAACTTTTCTGACTTGGAGAGATGGCTCAGAGGTTAAGAGCATTGATTGCTCTTCCAGAGGACCTGGGTCCAATTCCCAGGACCCATAAAAAACAAAACAAAACAAAACAAAAACAAAAAATAAAGCAACAGCAGCAACAACAACAACAACAACAACAAAAAACACCCAATAACTTTTCAGAAGACAGAGGCAGGAGAATCTTTGAGTTTGAGGCCAGCCTGGTCTATATAGCAAGTTCTAGATATCCATGGCCACACAGAGAAACCCTGTCTCAAAAACAAAAACAATACCTTTTTCTGGGTATGGGGGTGAAAACTTTTAATCCTAGCACTCACTCGGAAGGTGTAGGCAAGTGAATCTCTGTAAGTTTGAGGCCAGCCTGGTCTATCTGGCAAGTCCCAGGCCAAGCAGGACTGTCTAAAAATAATAAAAAATTTAAAAAAGAAACAAAAACTTTCTTCCTACTTTGCCTTCTCAAAATCTCCTAGTAGCATTCTCAAAGAGTTAATAAAAAAAATATTCCATTAAAAACAAAACAAAACTGGGTGGTGGTGGCGGCCACCTTTAATACCAGCATTTGGAAGGGAGAGGCCGGCGGATCTCTGTAAGTTTGAGGCCAGCCTGGTCTACAGAGCAAGTTCCAGGGCAGCCAAAGGTATATAGTGAAACCCTGTCTTGAAAAACCAAAAACTAAAACCAAAAATATAGTAAAACAAAAATCCAACCAAACCTCCTCGTGGCATCCCTACCTCCGACAGAATAAAGGCAAAGCCCTTCTGATGACCTAGTGGTCCCCTCCTGTGTGGTCCCCTGTCCTTCTGGGCTGGGTTCCTTCCACCTTCCCTCCTGTCGTCTGCTGTAGCTTGCTGTGTGCTTCAACCACACTGTGTCTTCCCTACCCGTGTGCTTGCTGTTTTTCCCAAGTGCAGGCATGCTCACGGCCTGTTCGTGCATCTTCTCTGGGATTTTGTTCAACAACTCTGACCCCCTCCTCCTATCCAATTAGCATATTTTGTCATGTTCGGCATTTCCTGACAGCACTGAGCCCCAACCTGCTTTTAACATGCTTCACTTAATTATCTGCTACTATAATGTTCTCTTTAAAATGTTTCAATTAATTAATTTATGTGTATGTGCATGTGCCTAGGTGAGCTTATGTGTACCAGGTGCCTACAGAGGCCAATGGGTGTCCAAACTGGAATTACAGACAGTTGTGACATGCTGTGTCCGTGCTGAAAACCAAACCCAGTTCCTTTTCAAGAGCAACAAGTGCTGTTAACCAGTGAGCTATCCCTTCAACTTTCATGTTCTCTTTTTTAGTGGGAAGGATCTGCAAACGGAGAGATACTGGTTGCTGGCATATAAGAGAGGCCAAAAACTTAGGATGTGAAGAAACGTACCTTTCTTAACTATGGGAAAGCACTCTTGGACCTAAGTTCTTTTATTCCTTTATTTAGATTTTGTGTGTGTGTCTGTATGTGTGTGTGTGTGTGTGTGTGTGTGTGTGTGTGTGTGTGTGAGAGAGAGAGAGAGAGAGAGAGAGAGAGAGAGAGAGAGAGAGAGAGCGCAGAATGTAGCAAATGCAGATGCACAGAGGCGAGAGAGAGACAGAGAGAGAAAGAGAGAGACACAGACAGAGAGAGAGACAGAGGGAGAGAGAGAGAGAGAGAGAGAGAGAGAGAGAGAGAGAGAGAGAGAGCAGAATGCAGCAAATGCAGATGCACAGAGGCCAGAAGGGGCCATCTGGTGTCCTTTCTATCACTCTTAGCTAAACAAGGATCAATTACCACGAACGTGGGAAAACCTGGGTTATAGAGTGAGATCATATCTCACTTTGAAAAACAAAACAAAAAGAAGCATTGCCAACTTTCTCATGGACAATGCTTCCATCATCCAGCTCATAAATACCCATCCACCTCACCCTAAGACCCTTTACTAAGCCACTTTTCTTTTTGAATAAGGTGTTTCTACGTATCTGAAGCTGGCCTAGAACTTGCTATGTAGCCCAGGCTGGCTTTGAACCCACAAAGATTCTCCTAAGTGCTGGGATTATAGGCATGTGCCTCTCCACCAGGCTATTAAAAACTACTTTTAATTAGAAAACAAAAGAAAAAGAGCTACAAATATTTTTACTTTTCCTGAAATGATATTTATGATGATGTCATGAATACAATCTAGGATTATTCATGACACTGTAATTGAACTTCACTTAAGCGTGCCTTCTTGGATCTGCAGTTTGCCTCTTCTCTGAGTGTGAAAGTATCAATTCTGTGAGGGGCTAACCTTACATGTAACCTTCAGGGCCAGCTCAGACTTTTCCCTGCTTTCCTCCTGATCTCAGAAGAAACACAGTCAAATTTGCCTCTGTTTGGAATACAGCAAACTTCTTTGGAGTGCCCAGGCCTCCTAGTGAGGGCTGCCACCTTCCTTTCCCACGACCACGACCACTGTGTGTGCGTGCGTGCGTGCGTGCGTGTGTGTGTGTGTGTGTGTGTGTGTGTGTGTGTGTGTGTGTATACTGGCCTTTGAGCCCGTGTTTTTCTTTCCTGAACTCTCCTAAGAGGCTGGCTATCTACGCAGTCCATTGTTACAAATCTACTACTCAAATATCCATTCTTGTCTTCTCTTCCGTTTCCCTATGTTTTCTAAATGAGACCCTCTGTTTCAACAGTGTTCTAAGATTCTTTTAACAGAACTGTGCTGGGGGCTCCCTTCCCCACCTGCAGTTTCAGTAGGTATTTCCATATTCATCATCTCACTTTTTATAGTTTCAGTTACGCCAGGTCAACCAATGTCTAAAAGTATGGAATAGAAAAACTGCGTGCCATTCTGAGTAGTGTGATAAACTCTCCTATCCCTTTCATTTTGTCTGTCCAGATTATGAATCATCCCTTTGCTCACAGTATCCACGGTCTGTGCACTACCCGCCCACTAGTCATCTAGTAGCCATTTTGAACAGACCATGCCTGGTGGTGTGCTGTGTTTATCCATAGGGTTCAGTACTGTCTGAGGTTTCAGGTATCTGCTGAGGGTTTTAGAATGTACCCACTGAAGATAAGGGGAGGATACTGTGCCTTTAACATTTCCATTCGTTTTTGTCTCATTTGCAGATGGGAAGCTTTGGCTGTCTTTTATATAGCTCTTCCAGCATGGGCAACTGCCATTTACTCTTCTCCGTTTTCAGGGTCCTCTGTTCCTACCTCTGTTACTGTGCTTAGGGAGAGTATCTGTTTATCCCACCTGGCCCAGAAGAACAAACATTTCTTGAATGATAGTCCTTTCTACAACTCCAGCAGCTGGCAGAGGACCGGACACACAGTGTGCTTATATATGGGTCCCGACTCATTTTCATTTCCCACAAACATGGTAGGCTGCTCTGTACCTGGGTCTGACTCCTAAATTACTCTGTGATGTTTGTGACAGCAATGCCAGTCAATGCCTGTCAAGTGAATGAACGTACTCATGATCATGCCAGAGAGCAGTATCTGTGTCCTACTGAGCATGGCTCATCACCACAGGTGAAGGCTTGGGAAGCACAGGAAGGATTCCTTCCATTCTAAAAACCTCTCTCTGTTTCAAATTTCTCCATCCAATTGCCTAGAATTTTGCCATCAGAATTTGATTTCTTTAGGCTAACGTATTACCCTTTCCTAACACACACACACACACACACACACACACACACACACACACACACACGGCAGGGGAGCACACTTCATTAATCATTAATAAGCCTGTCAGGAGTATTAGTAACAGATTCTACTCAAGTAAAAATAAACTGAGAACTGTGTTGTAGAGTATTAGTTTAAGATGTGTTATATTCTTTTATGCTGTGGAATATTTGTTTAATGATGCAAAGATGTGTTGCATTCTTTATGTTGCATTTGTTTAACTCTGTGAAACTGTGTCACTTTGCCTGTCTAAAACACCTGATTGGTCTAATAAAAAGCTAAATGGCTAATAGCTAGGCAGGAGAAAGGACAGGCAGGGCTGCCAGGCAGGGAGAATAAATAGGAGAAAAAGAGGGGAAGGAAAAAAAGGAGGAGAGGAGGGCGTCAGGGGCCAGCCACCCAGCTACACAGCCACCCAGCTACACAGCCACCCAGCTACACAGCCACCCAGCCACCCAGCCACCCAGCTACACAGCAAGCCATGGAGTAAGAAGCAAGAAAGGTATATAGAAAGGTAAAAGCTCAGAGGCAAAAGGTAGATGGGATAATTTAAGAAAAGCTGGCTAGAAACAAGCCAATCTAAGGCCAAAGCATTCATACGTAAGAATAAGTGTATTTATTTGGGAGCTGGGTGGTGGGTCCCTCAAAGAGTAAAAGAATGAAAAAACCAACAACAGAACTGGATCTGTTAAAAGGGGACAGGAATGTGTGAGTAAATTCGAAGTGTTGGTGACTCATTAGGGAAAAGGAGGCTGAGAGCCTAGGGCGCTTTTTTTTTCC